>NC_091497.1:7972951-8572951 GCF_947461875.1 Haliaeetus albicilla | reverse complement strand
CCGAGGTCCCAGAGGATACTTTCCAAGGTATCAGAAGAGGGAGGAGAATAAATATGTGCATGAAAAGCAATCACCACTTACAACGGGGACATTTTTACTCTCCTCACTTTACTGCTTTGCCCAAAACCTTTGCATGACCTATACCAGTAGTACAAGTGTTTGCCTTAAGTGGATGGTACCTATGGTTAAAATAACATGGATTTCTTTACATTCTAAAGAAACTTTACAGTCTGATCCTTCAATTAAGCCACTTTTCTGAGGTAAGAACTGGCAGGTTACTATTCTAGCAGCACTAAAGCTAGAAAGATAGGGCATTTTCCCTTGCAGCATCCCCAGCAGGGACTTCCTGCTTGGAAGCGGAGCTGGGTTCAATGGTTCGGGTATTGCCAACAGCTTCAGAAGAGGGAAGCAGACATTTACAATTGGGTTGCTTGCTCCCCAGAGCACACGAAGGCCAGCATTTCATCCTGGATGCCACTCAACTCCTTCCCATAGGTAATACCCATAACTTCTCTTGTTCCACTTTCCATCTGACAGTGGCCTCGGCTCTGTCTGTTGTCAAGGACAGCTATTTCTTGATCAGGACACAAAGACAGCAAAGAAACTACAGCTTATTAAACATACATCCCTTCTCACACTTCATTGGCTTTAACGAAGGACTCCAGCGCTCCCACGGTAAAAGCAGTAATTGATACTAAAAAACGGCTCTACCCTACCCTTAGGATTCAGCTTGATTCTGAACCGTGCCTCCTCTGCCCACTCCTCTCTTTCTTCCCCCCCCCCCCCCAAATAAGGGGATACTAAAGGGACCTGGCTGTGAAGACGCCGAGCATCCCTGCCAGCCTGGAGGAGGCAGCAGCAGTACCACAGCACTGCTGCCTCTCCCCAAACTGACCTGATGGATGCCCAGAGAGAGGGGGGCAGCCTCTCTGACCCACAAAGGAGCGACTCACTAGCTCTCCAGCACTGCTGGAATAAAATATAAGTAAATCCCACCATTAACCTCAACAGGCAGCGGGGGGAGGAACTGGACAGTGAAGCAACTGCCAGCATCCGCCGGGAGCTCTGCCCTTCTCCTGCTGTACGCTGACGGCCTCTTACCGCTCCAGCACGCAACCCTTCCACCAGCAACGGGGGGCTCCTCTCCAACAGCACGAGCAGGCCAAAATCAGCAGCTCCTCCTAGGCTTTAGGGCTACTTAATTCACCACCTTCACTAGGAGGACTGAAGCTGTCATTCCGACACCGTATTACCGAAGAGAGAGCAAGAGCACGTATATACATTTAAGGTCTGATACACATTAGCACGCATTACATTTCTACAAACAAGTAACTTCAACGGAATTGCAAGCATGAACAAATAACTGTATTTTTAAACTCCCCTAATGAAATAGTTGTCAAATGCCAGATATACCTGTACACAGGTTTGCTTACCTTCCGATAAATCATGTGACACATAGCTACCCTCAGCTTCATGCCAGCCCGCTGTACATGATAGAAGTATAAGTGGTGCATTATAGCTAGAATAAGCGTGCACACAGACAGAGCAGCTGCGTAGCAATATGCAAAATTCAAATCTACCTCATCTGAGGAATCATAGTTTTCAAAATAATTAATAATTTTTCCCAAAAATATTGGCTGAATTATTTTGAGGGTTTCCTGAAAGAAAGAGAAGGGGAAAAAAAATATTAACAATTTTATATCATACCACGCTACCCAAGTTTGTAGCCGGGCAAACAAGAGCCAAGTACTGCCGCAAGTCACATCTCGTGTTATTTTTGTCTTTTTTGTGCTCTAAAATGTCAAGCCAGTTTTTATCAACACGTAATCCAAAAGAAATAAGTTCCACGTTAAAATTTAGATGAATCTTTAAAAAGAACTCTCTCAATTACCAATAAAAAATTTGATGTCATAAAAATTGCATGAATATGTGTTACACTCCCATTTTTAAAGATGACAATGTGTCCTTTACAGCCATTTACATATAGAAAAAAAAAAACTTTTTCTATTGGGCATCCTACTCATACATAAAATACAGCTAAGCCTTACAAAGCAAGTCAATGGCTTGTAATGTCTCAAAAATAATGCACCAAAATCAGCTCTCTGTTCCACATCCATAATCCCACAGTTACAACTCAATTTTTCAGTCTCTGCAGGGCTATAGCTCTGTTCTCTGAGAAAGCACATGAACATTAGAGGTTCTCTGAACAGCCCAGCATTAAGTCACCAGTATGTATCATGCAGTCTAAGAGGCCAAGTTTCACATCACTGTTAGCTAAGAAGTGTGTTGTGTGACATTTTACACCACATACCTCAATCATTGTGAAAATTCCAAAAACTAAATAGGATTTCCAGTAACAAAGAATAATGGCTTTTGTTAAATGTGGCTGTTTTCCTCTCTTTTTTGCTTTTTGCACCTCTTTATCCCAGTACCTGACAAACAAAACACAAACATGCCTGAGGGCAGAAGTAAAATCACAAGGCAATTACCTGGAATAAAATGCTTTCAGCCTTACAGCCAGATTGCCATGATCACTTTTATACAACAGCAACAACAACAAAAGTTAACAGATAGTCATGTCTTCTCATACACATCAACAAATAGTATTTAGTATTACAGGCCTATTTGCTCTTGTATAATGACAAACAATTCACCACTGTTGACTACTATCACTTTTGACATATTTGCTGATGAGAAACTGGTTCCTTCATTCTTCTCCTCTCAGTTCAGACAGCCACTCACCTTAGTTAAGAGCCTATTATCATATGATCTCCTGACTATGGACTAAACTGAGGCAGCACAGAGTGTCTTTATCTTCCTATAAGCTCTGCACTCCCCCAGAAAGGTTGTGATGCACGACCCTTTTTCATGTCCGGCCCTTTCTTTTTCCACCACATGCTTCGATGAGAACGAGCAGATATGGCACAAGAGCAGAGGGAACTGTCTGCAGCAGTTTTGTCACTTAACACTCTGCAAGTCTCTCTGAAGGCAAGGATTACAGCAGCAAAATGGCAAAACTGCCCACAAGTAGGACACAATCTGTTCACATTAAAATCAAAGACAGTAATAACAAGCACGATTTTAACAAGAAAATATCAGAACTTCAGCAGACTTCTTAAAGCATGCTGTTGTCAGACAGGATACTCCCCCTTGCTTCTGGGGGCTAAATATTTTCTGCCAGACCCCCTGACCTTGCTAGTTTAAGGGCTAAAATGAGTCTAAGGCATGAAAGCCAAATTATTTTGCAACAAAGCACACAAGTTTGAAGCATACAGTATGGATAAGAAAACTTTTTTTTTTATTTTTACCCTTTTTTTTTTTTGGTCACAAGGATTATAGAGTTATTGTTTAAATGCTTCGGAATCAGAATCAAAACTGCATCGATTCTGTGGGGTTTGCTGGCCCAAGAGAAAAGGCTAATTCCTTAGGTGACTATTTATGAATTATATTCTCTGCTTCTTGGCCAAGTACACTGAAGAATTAAAAACCACTCTTTTTTTTAATGCTGTATTTTCTACCATTTCCTGACTCATGGAAAGTGTGTGCTTTTACTGTAAGAATCATTGGAAGGAGTCCATCTTCCTCCACAGCCAACTCCCTGAACTGCTTCAAGACACAGCCATGGAATTTGGCAAAGCTCTCCAGACACAAAGATGTTAAAAGCTGCACTCCTATGAGCTTAGCACTGACACTCTTTCTTCAGTTAACTCATCCAGAGCAGGATGATGTAAGACCTGGTCATAACCTTTCGATTCTGGATTCTTTTTGAGGAGTCTCTCATCCCAACCAAACTATTACAAAAGTTGATTTGCTCTATGTCAGCGTAAAGGCAAGAA
Source organism: Haliaeetus albicilla (assembly GCF_947461875.1). Classification (NCBI taxonomy): domain Eukaryota; kingdom Metazoa; phylum Chordata; class Aves; order Accipitriformes; family Accipitridae; genus Haliaeetus; species Haliaeetus albicilla. The sequence continues at coordinate 8,569,115 of NC_091497.1, read as the reverse complement.
ATAGCAAGATCACGCTTTCCTAATATAGAGGCCACTTTTCACTAGAAGACACCTCTTCCCCTACTTATATTTAACAAATGATTATTTGAAGACAAAAACCTTCTCTATTGCAAGGTTCGAGACAATTTACATAAACTGTTATTCTTGGAAAATACTTCACTATTGAAAGAAAAAGATAGATCGTCCTTGGTCCATAACAACATCAATTGGTACATAGTCCATGAGAAGAGTATTTATAACAAAATAAAAAACCCCTCCTAAATGCAAGCTTTTATATGTCCAAGGCATTTTATCCACTTTACCAGAGTGGCATATTTTCAACATACATATATTTATATACACACATATATAAAGGGTACACAGCTGTCACTTAATTCAGTTTGTGCTCAAAACCAAAAACGACAAAAGAAAAAAACCCAGAACTTTCTCCCCACTTTTATACAGAGAGTTTCCATAGCTATTCTACCACAGGCCAGAAGACTCACATTAATTTATTAAGGATTACTGCAGTAACAGTTCATGAAACATCTTCTTTTCCAAGCATTCTGCAAAGTGTCAAATTAATGACATATGAAAATACTCTAATGCATTTTCATTATGTGTAGCTTGAAAAAATTAAAATGCTTCCATGACGAACAAGTTCTAAATATTACTCTCAGTTCTTCAGCATTTTTAACAGTAGACCTTGTTAAACTTTACAACCTTTTTTAATTTTAGAATAGGAATAAGACTGTCACCTTCACCAGCAGAAATACAATGAAAGAGACAATTATTTTTCTCCTTACCACTGCAATTCCTCTCCAAGCTTCTCTGAGGAATCTTCTGGCAGCACTTTATACATATCATCTTCTTCAAGCTTCCGTTTATGGCCAATAATAAATAAAGGATTCAACCACCTATTTAAATACAAATTAATAATAAACTGGTCAGCAGATGAAAAGAGTGATTTCTTTACATATTAATTCTTTTACCCTTTTCTTCCCTCCTCTTCTCCTGCATCACTCAATAGCCACACATTTTACCGCACTTTCTCTTACCTCAGAATTATGTCACCCCAATTTACAAATGGGAAAGCATTTCCCATTCCCTAAAGCTGTTTATGCCCCATAGCACCTTACTCCCAGGCATCCAGACAGCCAGCATAACTCTTCTCAGCCTTAAGGCAACTGTTTTCTTACAGTGTTTCCTTATATTTAAGGAAAATTAGCATTCCTTTAAATATTTAGGAGACAACAGAACTTAATCTAACTACTAAAATATTGACGGACTTGTAAATAAAATTGTAATACATATTAAAAGACATTTTTTGTAACTAGTGTGGCTATTAATTTACATGGGGAAAAAACCTAACCACCATGCAAAGTGCCATCTTGACAAATATTAAAGGTCAGTAATTTAAAGACAACAACTCAAATGTAAAAACGGGTAAATAACAGACTATTACTAGAACTGATCTTACCCATGTTTGGAAATACAAACAAAAAGCGTATTGTCACAGTGTGTGTAGGTTCAAAAAAGGAAAACAGCTCAGTTTCCTTAGTGGGCAGACTTTTAAAAGTTCAGTATTTTATGAGAGCACTTTGAAAACAAATTGTAATAATGCTACTCTAGGTTTGTTGGAAAACACAGTATTTTGTTAGATCAAATAATACGGTCAGGGAACAGCAAGACTAGCTTTTATGCACATAGATCCTTCTTCAAGTCTGAAATACAGGTCAAGGAGGTCCGAACAGTTGCAGTTGTGCTCCGCAGAGCAGATGGATGCATGGCAGAAAGCACAAAAGTGACCAAGTTGTTCATGAGCAGGAGCAAAAGAGAATGACACCTCTGAAACAGGCATGGCTTAGTGGGAACAGTGAGTTAGGGAGCTTGCAGTTTGCCACTTAGTTTGTCTCTCTACCGAATCCATGATATTTGGGTTCCAGGAGAAATGTGGATTTTGGCTCTCAGGCTTGTATCCTACAAGTACTTTCTCAGTTGGTCAGTACAATCAGAACCAAGAGGTCAGGGATGGACCCATTTTGGAAAAAATACTCTTGCACTCACGGCAAGGGGTTTGTCTGATGTCAATTGCCTGTGAAAGTTCATAACTGCTGTTTAGTTTCTGACACTTAATTATTCCCTGACTTCACCAACACAGTTTTTAAAAGAGCACCTGGTGCACTAGATGAAGTGTATTATTTTCTGGAAGGCCTACATGTGAGAATTCAAAACTGGAATGGTTTACAATGAGGGCATTTATTTATTCACAACCACAACAGTGGTTATGAATACTCATCAACTAGCTTTGCATTTCTTGCTCAGGCATGTTCCAATTAAATTTTGTATACACTGGCTCGTAAGAAGTTTGTTGATTAGTTTCAGAGAGCATGGAGGGGCAGACTGAACCCCAGAAGAGGGGGCTCAGAGACTTTCTTTGAAGATAGAGCTGTTGAAAAAACCTTTTTTCACAGGCTCCATGGCACAACTGCATGTAACAAATGGGACTAACAGTGTTTTTCCTTCGACACTTAACATGTTAGTGCAGCGTGTCTGTGACTCACTCAAAGATCAAGTCTATCCTTAGAGTAGCATCTCTGATGCCTAACAGCCCTTTTTAAACTCTTGGAGTGAGTACTGAAGATCTGTATATGTGAGCTGTTAAGTCCTCAATGTATGTTAAAGGTACAGTTAATAACAGAGAGTACTTGTCAGACAAGTCTGTTGCTTGGCCTGTATGGTCAAATGGCATCAGGGCCCAAATCACTGCCACAACTTCCCTACAGCTCCCGTCAAAAATGTCTCACACATCAATTGCTCCAACCACCAGAAGAGCTTCTGACTGGTTCAACACAATAAATCTGCTCCATTGAAACATCTCTTCTTCAGCCTCAGTTCTTGCTGCTGACCACAGGTATAAAGCAGACATGAGGTAAATAACCTCCAGGCCATTGAAACAATTTCTGCCTGCTGGACGAGAGGGGCTCTATTTGCTCCAGGACAAGCAGTTATGGAAAAGATCTGCAGACTTCAGTTGACTCATGTGGCCGATACCAAGTGTTCCTCCTCTTGCAAAGAGGAACCTCCTCCTTCCTCCTCAGTATTAGCCTATAGTGTAGTCCATAAACAAGTCGCAGGTCTCTTTTCTGACAGAGAAGGACACAGAATGTGTTATCTTCCCCAGCTCCTTTACCATGAGAATCAGGATGAGGCAGCTCTTTCAGGGAAATACAGGGATAAATCCTTCTCGCATCTACGGAAACCATTACGAGATTCCACCAGCTACTGCTGCCAAGGTGGTGAAAACAAAAATTGTTCTGACATTTAACAAGGAGCATAGATAGGATATTGATTACAGAATCACAGAATAGCTGAGGTTGGTTAGAAGGGAGCTGTGGAGGTCATCTAGTCCAAACACCTGCTCAAGCAGGTCAACCTAGAGGCAGTTGCCCAGGACCATGTCCAGACGGCTTTTGAAGATCTCCAAGGAGGGAGACTCCACAACCTCTCTGGGCAACCTGTGCCAGTGCTCAATCACCCTCACAACAAAAAAGTGTTTTCTGATGTTCAGAGGGAACCTCTGCTGTTTCCTCTGGTCCCATCACTGGGCAGCACTGAGCAGAGCCTGGCTCCATCCACCCTGCACCCTCCCTTCAGGTGTCTGCACACATTGGTGAGAACCCCTGAGCCTCCTCTTCTCCAGGCTGAACAGTTCCAGTTCTCTCAGCTTTTCCTCACAGGAGGGATGCTCCAGTCCCTTCATCATCCTTGTGGCCCTTCACTGGACTCTCTCCAGTATGTCCATGTCCCTCTTGTACTGGGGAGCCCAGAACTGGACTCAGGACTCCACGTGTGGCCTCATCAGTGCTGAATAGTGCTGTCTCTTATTGGCACATAGCAGAACACAGAGAGGAAAATAAAAGATGCTTTAAAAATATACTTATATATTGTATTGGGTTTATGTGGCAAGGTTTTGGTAGCGGGGGGGGTTACAGGGGTGGCTCCTGTAAGAAGCTGCTGGAAGCTTCCCCTGTGTTCGAGAGAGAGCGAGCCCATACCAGCCGGCTCTAAGACGGACCCGCCGCCGGCCAAGGCCGAGCCAATCAGTGATAGTGGTAACGCCTCTGTGATAACATTTTTAAGAAGGAAAAAAAAAAGTTGGGACACGGAAAACAGCCACCGGGACAGAGGAGTGAGAACATGTAAGAGAAACAAGCCTGCGGACACCAAGGTCAGTGCAGAAGGAGGGGGAGGAGATGCTCCAGGCGCCAGAGCGAAGATTCCCCTGCAGCCCGTGGTGAAGACCCTGGTGAGGCAGGCTGTCCCCCTGCAGTCCAGGGAGGTCCATGGTGGGGCAGATATCCACCTGCAGCCCGTGGAGGACCCCACGCCGGAGCAGGTGGGTTCCTGAAGGAGGCTGTGACCCCGTGGGAACCCTGCGCTGGAGCAGGTTCCTGGCAGGACCTGCGGATCTGTGGAGAGAGGAGCCCACGGAGCAGGTTTTCTGGCAGGACTTGTGACCCCGTGGGGGACCCACGCTGGAGCAGTCTGTGCCTGAAGGACTGCACACCGTGGAAAGGACCCATGCTGGAGCAGTTCGTGAAGAACTGCAGCCCGTGGGAATGGCCCACGTTGGAGAAAGTTCGTGGAGGACTGTCTCCCGTGGGTGGGACCCCACGTTGGAGCAGGGGAAGGGTGTGATGAGCCCTCGCCCTGAGGAGGTGAAGCGGCAGAAAATAACATGTGATGACCGTAAACCCCATCCCTGTCCCCCTTGTGCCGCTGGGGGGGCTTGGTGAAGAAATCCGGGAGTGAAGTTGTGCCCGGGAAGAAGGGAGGGGTGGAGGGAAGGTGTTCTGAGATTTCGTTTTATTTCTCATTTACCTTACTCTGGCTGATTTGTAATAAAAAGTGAGCTAATTTTCCCTAAGCTGAGTCTGTTTTGCCCGTGATGGTAATTAGTGAATGATCTCTCCTGTCCTTATCTCGACCCGCAAGCTTTTTGTTATATTTTTCTCTCCCCTGTCCAGCTGAGGATGCGGGAGTGATAGAACGGCTTTGGTGGGCACCTGGCGTCCAGCCAGGGTCAACCCATCACATATATATACTTTTAAAAAATAAAACAACGCTCTTAATGTTACTCTGTAGAACACCATTCCTTTACTTGAGGGCAACTACTCTATCCTGATGTCACTTTGATTCAGCACTACAGTCAACAGCAGCAAAAAGTGCTGACCACAGCTGTAGTGTAGTCCACTTGCAAAGTAACCGGATGAAAGATAACGGTCTCAAGTCTACAGGATTGCTAGTCACCTAGCTTATCCTTTGGCCTTAAACTCTCAAAAAAACTTACTGATGATACACCCGCCTCCACTGAGTTCTTATGGTTTGTAGCAAATCCCTTCTGTCCCACCATCTCCACACCAATCGAGTACTGTACATACTATAAGACTGAATTTCCAAATTAAGTGGCAGATGGAGATAATAGTGCAGTGTAAAAACTGCCAAAAATCTCAAGGTTTTGAGACTATTAGTTCCAGTGAGTCCTCGTGCAAATTCAAGGCTGCTCATCTTTTTCCATTAGTTAAAACTGTAATTTTGAAAACAGTAATATATTGCACTACAACCTCTACGTTAACATTAAAGAAGGCAAGGAAAACCAATCCAGAGTATGCAAAAAACTGTGGTAATTCATTTTGTGATTCATTTATTACAATGGACAACATAGCAAAGACTCAGCACAAGTCCAAATGTTTCTGTAGGGTTAGGGGGGAAAAAAAAGCATAAAAAGAAACAAACAAACAAAAAAATTACCCATTGTTGACCTTTCTGACTACTCTCCCCCCAAATACTGACCTTTAAGAGCTACAGTATGCTGTGTTACTGTAGACTATACTTGAAGATCTTTAGAAGAAGGTTAAAAATATTTCTTTTCAAATTTCAAATTACGCTTAGTCCTTGAACAGCTTTTAGCCCAAGAATTAGGTCTCCTCTTTGTCCACTGCAAATCCTCAGTACAGCAAGAACAGTTCAAGTTTCACCATCTCACTGATGGGACCTGAACTTCACACTGGAAGGTCTACTTTCAGACAGAAGACTTAGCAGATGCTCATATTCAGTCATTAAAGTAAAATTTGCACCAGGATGCCACATGCAGATTACACCCCGTGGAATTATCTGCACTTAGAGCAGAATTGAGCCCAACCTATTTCACAGAGCCTGCTGTTACTGGAGTCACACACTCCTAACAAGCAAAGGAACCAAGCCCTTCTTTTGCCTGAAGGCTCAGTTAAATTAAAGAGTGCTGCAAGAGGACTGTTAAAGGAACCTGGCAAATAAATCAATGGCATACATAAAGAACGTCCCTGAAACCTCAACTTAGCCATAAAGGAACACTACTCGTTAGAGTGGTATGTCTTTTGTCCAAATAGAGATCAGCTAACACCGATCTCTTCAAGGGGGGGGGGGTGTCTGTGTAAAAAAAAAGCCCACAGAAAAGTAGAATTCGTTATGAACACAGAAACCGTGCAAGCTGCATTGTTCTTTAATAAAAAAAAGCTAAAATAATAAACAAAATTAAAGATGACCTAGAGACATGGAGGGAATAGATAGACAGTGATGCAAACTACTCCTCTTAACCCAAGGATGGACTTAAAATGGACTCACTACCGATCTATTGCCTGAAGGAAGAAAGCAACGACTTCGTTGGGAGGAAAGACACCTCAGACCCATATTTCTGTATTTCCTTCTGAAGAAGCTGTTCAACTTAAATAAAAATAGGACCCCTTAGTCATTGCCTTCTCTTTCCCCAGGTACCTTCCTGTTTGCTAAGATTTTTGAATAATTATTTGGTTCTTACATGTCACCTCATTTTAGTCACTTTCAAAACACAGGGTTCACATGATGCCTTTCAAAGAGATTAGCCCAAATTTTTTGCTAGCATGAACTACACATAAAAAGGTGAATATCTGGAAGAATCCTGACTACCGTCTGTTCTGCTGGGAATGCCTCTGTTCTATCAAGGCAATTAGCTGATCAGACATCAGTCTGGAAAGAAGCCCAGAATTAGTCCCTTTTACTGCCAGAATACTGATGTCACTAGGAATAAAGATTAAAAAATAAATTAAAAAAATCACTCTGTAACTTGTTGCAAACCCAAGAGATAACCAACTGCAAAACAGTAACTCACTGTTCTGACCCCAAAAAGATTTCCACTCTACAGCAGTACCTTGGGCACTGATAAAAAAAGAAAGTGATTCATTTCTGAACCAGCAGATACACAAAGACCACAACATAAACATTCACTTCCTGCATTTCCCTACTCCTGGGCCCTGACATTACACACCCTGTAACATCAGAACACAGTCAACCAGCCACAATTTACTTGGTTGTTCAGGAAAGTGCAAGTTTTACCAGCTGTAATTAGAGCAACTCCACCAGGATTTTGGAAAGCCTCTAAGTTAGAGGATGCTAAATTCCTTAGCCTGTAACTGCAGAAAAAGCCAAGACAGACAGTGTTCTCTTACCATCGCCAGAGAAGTGAGACCTCAAGGGGAGGTCTCAAGTCATACCCTTCACGGAAACAGAGTGTAAGAGAACAAGGTCCTGCTGGATGAAAGGCTGGGTCATTATGCAATCAGAATAGTCATGCTACTCTGGTTCATCCATGAAATAAAGTTTCCTGAATGAGAAAGCTTTCAAATTAGGTTTGCTAGCGTCCCAAAACAATTTTTTTTCAGCCCAGGAAGAAATACGTTACAGATAGGTTCATTAAACTCATAGCAGTGTCCAGCTCAACTGGTTCATTAACCCAGGGATGGGACCCGCTGTACCTCTGGATTTATATTGTGTCCTGCTTGCAAATGCTCAAAAAAGTACCATTGTCACACTGCAGGGCAGGCTTGCAGAGCTTTCGGGAAACCCATGCATATATTACAAGTTCTTCATGAACTGAGAAAGTTTGTCACAAAACATCAGCCAAGAAGCATTTGCAATTACATTACAAAGCTGACACAAATAAAAAAACATCGCAAGATCAAAGGATGTGTCTGGCAGTGCCCTGCATGCACCCACAGGCTTCAACTACCCTGACCAGCCCCATAACAGTTACACCATAGTTGGTCACTAACATATCATGGTACCTTCCTCTACGCAAGTGCAAAATTTTGGTCTCCCCAGTTTCACAAAAGCCCTTGTGTTATCCCTGGCCAAGTCAGAAAAATCAGACTACACGGACTACTTTTCTAATTAGAAAAATCTTTCTTTTTGTCCTTCTTTACTTGTAATTATAGGCAGAACTTTAACTTCTGGGTAATTTTACAGCACCCAGTCAAACCCACATCCTGTATACTCTCATCAACTAATTCCTTAAGGAGGTGGTTTACAAACTGCATTTTCCCCATTCCTCTTAAGCCTATTTGTGCATTACATTACAAGCATCATCTGTTCACATTCAACATCCAGTTATTTTTCAACTGCTGCACAGGAGAGTCTTTGTTTACTCAAATTCTTCCATAACACTAGGATTTCATCTCCTTGAGCAGCTTGGAAGTACTACTTCAACTACTAAGCTGCAAAGTACCACGTATGTATTTCTCTTTAATCACCTACTTTGGAGCTGGGTTTTTTGTAAAATAAATGGGGTTTCCTCACGAGACCTTTTGATTATAAATCCACACTGCTTATCCTCCATGGCTTACCTCAGGTGTCTACCTGCTTCATTGTACTGTTCATTACCCACCTTCATGACTCGAAGTTCTACACCAGCAGTGCAAATCCAGCACTGCTATGTGCTTGCTCTCAGTCCAGAGGAGCACTGCTGGGATGGGACATACAGACAGAAGGACACACACTGACGGTTGCCAGTGTTATTATGCACAAATTCATAAATATCACCACAAGTCTGTAGCCATCACGTGATTTTAATTTTTTTTTAAAGCCTCTCTCCATTTCACATGCTCACCTGTTCTTTTCAGTAAGCTGCCTTTTCCCACTTCCCCTCACCAAGGTAGTCATCTACAATTAATAAAGTAAACAGAGTAAGTTCTAGTATTTCTTCTGATGCTTTTCAACTGGTGTTTTGGTTGCAACTTCCCTCCCCAGTTTACTGCAGCTTAAACAGTAGATTTTCTCATTGCTTACAGTAGGAAAAAATAGGAATACAATGAAATTACTTCAAAGCCACATTAACTAAAAAACACCCTTCAGGCTTCCAGTTCCAATGCCAGACTATATTAACCTTTGATACTCAGCTTCATCTCATCTTCCAAGCTGTTGCTTTTTCACAGCACAGCGTAAGCAGCTAAGTTGCTGAACATCCACTTTCTGATGCTGACAGTAACTCAACTGGTATTTGATTGCACTTATTGCGGGCTATTTTCATGCTGTTCATCTACCCTGCACATATGAAATATCTGATTACTGTAACATACTTCCTGATATTCCAGATGGCTAGAAGTACAAACAGGGCGAGGAAAGGGGCAGGAGGGAAGCATACTGCAGCTAACATTTTCTGCATGGCCTGGAAGCAGGGAATGGAGGAGTGGCATCATCTGTACCTGTGGCATTCTAAAGACTACCATTAAAATATTGATTCCAAACCCAGCATCCACATGCCAAGACAAATATCCCAAATACCAACGATTTGATGCAAAGGTCTGAAGATGATGCCTTGTAACAATAAATTTTAGTACAAGCTATTTACTGAAATAGGGCCTAAGTAATTACACAGAGCAAAGGGAAAAGAGTTCTTCAATATCACAGAAAAGAATTGGTCACCCAAACAAGATTCTAATCTCAGGTTAGTTACTACTGAAACAACTTTGTTGGAGTGGGCAGTTTCTTCATCATTTGAAAAATGCATCTAAAAACTGTGTTTCAGCTTACATACATACATTAATAGAAAAAAACAACCAACAACAACAACAAAAAAGGCTCAAACCCTGAAAGCAAAGTTATGCAGAAAGTCTAGTGCACACAACAGTTTCTGATTCCGATTTCCAAAAGAAAATGCAAATGCTGAAACCTAATGGTAGCAACTTCTCTATTAACTTCCTTTCTGACAAGTAATGGAAATAGGAAGAATTAAAATCACCTGCGAGTTCACACTGGCATTACAAGTGGTGGGGTGCCAGGGATACACACACACACACACAAAAAAAAAAAAAAAGATTAGTCTTTTTAACCTTCCACTCCCCAAATCTAATTGTGTTATCTCCCTCCGCCACTCTACTTAAGGCCTTGAAGAATCTTCTAGAAGTGGTGGCAAAAATGATTTTTTGAAAAAAAGAAAAAACCAACAGCACAACATACTCCTAATTTTGAAGTTTTGCAGGAATTATGAGAGACATTTTCTCTCATAAATGATACAGCATGCTTTATGTAGGGCATTCCAAAGGCAAATAGCCTCAGTGTTTTGTTATATTCAAACAGTTCATCTAATTGCATATCTAAGCACAGATATTTACTGTAGATAGCAAATGCTAACATTCCAATAGTTTATACACACTTGCTGTAGTCAATATAATCTATTTAGCACTCTTTACCCCCGTATTTTAACTTCACTAGCTCATAAATGATGATTTTCAAACAATATTTTCTTCTGCATAATACAGCTATCTTGCAATAAAACAAGCAAAACTTACAAATGAATGCAGTAGTTCAAGAGACTGAATGATTCAAATTTGACTACAGGATATTAAATATCTGATAAATGAACAAACAAGGCATTACCTTTTAAAAAAGTTGTATGTACGATCCTCGGTCTTCTTTCAATCAGGAGAAAAAAAAGAAGCAAGCGTGATTTCATTCTTTGGGTATTGAAAATGTATTTTCTGTTTATCTATACAGAAGATGCTTACATATTTCTTTAGCGTTTCTTACAGTACCACAATCGTCCTGCACCAATAAGTCAATAAATGAACTAAAAATTAGCCACCTCAGAGATGTTTATAAAGTGTCATCTGTTAGGAGTCATCACCATCACCAATTTCAGGCATTGCCAGTGGGAATTCACTAGATACCCAGCAAGATCCCAGGCAAATCACAAAGCCTGCTGTTGCTTGTTATTTTAATTCATTACCTGAAGTAAATGTAAAATCCTCACAGGTAAATCTATTCACTGACACAGTAAGGAACATGGATCAGTTTTAATGGTGGCACTGCTGGACTCCAGCTGGAACTTCCAAGAAAGGTGACAAATTCTTTCCCTAACTTCTTTCAATGCAAGGCAAGACACGCTTTTGAAGACAGCCAGGTTACAGGACTAAAATGCAGATGATACTTAGGCTTACTCAGAAGTCAAACTAAATCAGTCAGCGGGCCTTCCAATTCTAAGCCAGGGGGTGAGAGAGGAGGAAGAAGTTAAAGAAAGCGTGTAGTTATTTACACTGCTACAAGAGAGATGCGTGACATGACTGCATTTGGTCAGATAAACAGCTACATACTGGGCAGTCATCATTGAATATCTTGGGACTTGCATGCCTGTGTTTTCCCCATTCAGTTCATGCCCAAATCCAAAGGTAAAGATTAGTTTTACTCTTCTCCCACTACACTCCAAGTCAGAGCCATGAAGAAGACTCAGTGGTTTTGTCATTTTGCCTAAAGCATATGTTTAGTAAGCCAAGAACAATGCTGTCAGACACCAACAGATAATGATAAACCAATCATTTATTCCTTGGAATCATAACTGCGTGGAAGCCTTGGAGCAAGTATTCAGGTCATGTTTTAATGCTGTTATTGTAATGGCAATTGCCACATGTCAAAGCGATGATGTAAAAAGGTATCCGGCCTTAGGATGCTGACAGTGTCCAGTGCTCCAAAGGAGCCGAGAACTTGTCACAGTCACAGACTCGCTGTGACTGACAAGTAATTGGTATTATTATTAAAAATAAATTACTAACATACAAAATTTAGCAGGACTTTAATTTTTTACCTCTCTGGACAAAAACACGGGATACCCTTTCCAGGGTGTTCCGGCTTGCCCTCCTTCTCATGTTGTTAACAGGCCAAAAGTTATCCAGTTTTTTAAAAATTTAATCATAGCCCATATTTTGCAACTTTCCACTGAAGTGGATTCCATGCCTGAACAACAGAGCGCATAAGAATTTAACTGCTGTATCGCTAAAACATCTTTGATAAATCAAGGGAGCAAATGCTATAAGCAAATAAAAATACACCTGCTACTTAATGAACAGGCAAGCTCAAAGATGCGTTAACAGAAAAGATAAATACTCTTACTATGTACAGTTATTAATTTAATAATCCCCACCCCCACAGCAGAAAAAAAAAAAATAGATGTGAGAAGTGCTATTCTCAACTGCATAAAGTATGGAGTATAAGGCTTTTTAAACTCAAAACACTTTCTACAATGGAATAGCTGTTTAAACATGCAAAACACTGGACTGAATTCTCTTTCTTGGACAAACCTAAAAAAGAAAGCAAATCCTCCTCTCCATCCTTCAAAGCCCTCACTCTCATCAGCAAGCTGAGCCAGCAATGAAAAAAACCACCAAAACCAACCAAACAAACCCCAACAAAACATAGATGAATTAAATTAGAAATACACCCGAGCGCTGCTAACTCTGTAACTGAGCTACCAGCCAGAGCTTAAAAGATGTTTGGTGAGCATGGGAACTTGTGACTCTGAAAGTCAGTAGTTAACAGTAATATCTGGAACACCCAGAACAACATTTTGGGCTTTGATAATCCTATGTTAATATAGTCAGTGAGAGATACGGAAAACGAGAATATTTTGCAACTGCCCTGATCTTCATACTGTCATAAATAGTTTTTTATTCTTGTAACATCCAGACTAATATTACACAAGGGATGCATTATAAAAATAACAATATTCACACATGATCCAGATTCTCCTCTTTCCCATGAATGTAATACTAGAGCATTTAATGTTCATCAAGCTCATACTTGTCAAAGTCACAACCCAAAAGCAAGAAGACAAGCTTTGAACAATGGGAGAAGAATGTGTCTTCAGCCTACACACTCATTACCTTAGTTTTATAATTCAATGAAAACATTAATTCTCCTGTGAGTTTAATCCTGTTTCTGCCAGGCAGTAATTTTATCTTTTCTTCTGCACCACTGGCAACAAATGAGAGGGTGCTTCCTTACAATGGCAAAATTGCACTTCTGGAGCAAAACATATATAAAATAAAAATAAGAAGGATCCTTGCCCAGCTACCTGCAATGCCCTACTTTCTACCCTCATTGACAACAAGCAGCCAACACCTGGGATTTGGAGAGCAGAGCAGGCACACTCAAGCAGCTGCATGATGGCAGTTGCCACTACTTCCAGGATGGCCGTCCTTAAGCACTGTTTTTCCAGTTCTCCAGCTGAAAACATCTCAGAACATCCCGTGTGAGACAGCAGTTAAAATGAAGCAGTGCCAAAGCAGTACTCACACAGCTGTCAGATGCTATACGCTTTGTAGAAAGGAAGAACAATTCTTAAAGCTACCCTTAAAGTTAGCTTTATAGCTAATGAAGGGCGTTTTAATACTTCCTTGATTTTACGTAAAACAGCGTTAACTTGCAGAAACCTGACAGCCCCTGCTTACTCAATTTAAGCCACTGCAGACATCATTTCAGCTGAAATTTTCACTGAGAAAACACTAATGCTTTCTGACTAGTAAATAATAAGGATATACTGGTATTTTTCATGATCACATGCAGCACAGGTAAGAGACAAGACTTTAAAAGGGTATTTCCACTGCTGTGAACTATACTTCTATGAAAGCCTGAAAAACACTGCATAAGGCAACTTCTAAAGCTTTTCTACCCCACTAAACCCTCTTTCAAACCACAAGCCCTACAGCTGTACACTCCCATCTGACTGCAAAGCATGAAGTCCCAATCGTTCCCTGGACTTTCAGCACGGCCTGTCACCCCACAAGCACAGACTCCCACCTACTCTTCCCTTTGCATGATGAGAACCTACAAACGTGTTTGGGGTAAAAGGAACCTTTCCAGTGCTTGCCTAAAACTTGGGAAATTTAAGGTACTTTGTTGTTGCTGTTGAACACTTCAATGCTATACATGGAGATCGACACAAACGGCCTAAAAAAAGGGACAATAGGAGCAGTCAGAAAACTAGCTACGAGCACTGCACACTTCCTTTTTCGCATGTAGCTGGGTTGTTTTTGGCAGAACTACCAGTAATGCCACAAGATCCCGGCAAGGGAAAGGGAACAGACCAGAAGCAGTCCTGGAATGCTACATGGCCAACTGAGGTTCATACCATTCTGCCTGGCCTTCCTAGCAAAGCCGTTTCCAACACGGGCACCCCTGGTGTCAAAATGCTGAAGACAGGGAGTTCTGCGCAAGCGTACAAGCCCCCTTCCCTCCCCCTTCTTTCTTTTTGCACAGAGTACCTGTGAGGACATATCCTTGACTGAAAATTTGTTTACCTAAAATTTGTCAGGGCTTTTAAAATCCCCCTACTTTCCAAAAGGGATTTCTGCACCTGCTCAGAGTTGCTTATAGGATCAAAGAGTTTTTTACTTGTGTTTCAGAGGCTTCCAAAAAAAAGTCTCATGTGCCATGCCCTCTCCTCCATCCCCCTCCTCCACCACCTACCACAGCATGTGCACCCCGGGCTCTGGCTACAGTAGGTGAAGCAGAACAAGCGCTACCTCCGTAACTGCCCTCTTCCAAAGGGGATCTGCTAAGACACACAAGCTTGATGCCCTCCCATTTCACTTGGCACGTCTTTTCCTATTACAGTTCAAAGCAACAAAACTCTTGTGCTGTAATTCCTCACTGCTTTGAGCAGTTACGTATACCCACGCCAAGGTCCCCACTAGTAAGAGAACGAGCAGTAACTTTGGACCGGTAGTCATCTGGCCACTAGTAAGGGAACGAGCAGTAACTTTGGACCGGTAGTCATCTGGCCACTAGTAAGGGAACGAGCAGTAACTTTGGACCGGTAGTCATCTGGCCACTAGTAAGGGAACGAGCAGTAACTTTGGACCGGTAGTCATCTGGCCACTAGTAAGGGAACGAGCAGTAACTTTGGACTGGTAGTCACCTGGTCCCGTGAAAGTTTGTGGCGACACCGTAACAGCCCCTGCCTTCGCTCTGTGCCACCCTCAGCCCCCCCCAAGAGCCGAGGCAGCCGACGGCAGCTAAAACGTGGATGAGAGCAGCCAGGCTGCTGCCCAGCCGCCCCTTACACCGGGAAAACCCCACGCAGCTCTGCCGTTCAGAAACCGCCTCATTCGCGGAGGGGGAAAGCCCCCACACCGAAAGCGAGCTTAGCAAACCTCGCCGCGATGAGCAATACCTGACCGCGATCCGTTATGCAAGCGCGAAAGCAGAAGAGTGCCAGGGAGCAGTCCTCCACCCGGTCCCGGCCCGGGGGACCCGGCCGAGGAGGCAGAAGACCCTCCCGCCCTCCCCGCAGCTACCGAGGGAATCGAACATGTGCTCGAAGGGGGCGACGGGGCCGCGCTCGGCGCCGCCCGCCCGCCCGCCTGAGGCGGTCAGGCCGCCCGGCCGGGGATTACCGCCCGGCGCGGGCTGACGGCTTCACCTCAGGAGACCTCTCCCCGCCTCGCCGCGCTCCCCGCAGCCACCTGCGGTACGAGGGGCTGCCCCGGCCGGCAGGGCTGACGCGCCGGGCCCACGGCGGGGCGGGCGGCAGGTCGGGGCCGAGCCGCGGCTGCAGAGTCACCGCCGGCAGCCGACGGAGGAGCGGCGGGCAGCGCCGGCCGCCGCCTCCCATTCCCCCCCCCCGCCCCCTTCCCGACCGCCGCCAGGGAGCCCGGACGCCCTCGGGAACCGCGCTGAAGTGCGAGCCGGGCGGCCCTCAGCCGGGGCTCCGCATTCCCCCGCCGCCGGCCGGGCCCGGCAGCCGAGCGGCGTCCCTGCCCTCCCTCCCTCCCTCCCTCCCTCGGCCGGGCGCTCACCAGAAGAAGAGCCGGGAGCAGAGGTTGGCATCCCGCAGCGGGTTGGGCTTCTCCTCACGGGGCACCGCTTCCATGCCGCCCGCCGCGCCAAGCCAAGCCAACCCGCCCGGCGGCGGCGAGGGCGCAGGACCTGAGGCGACTTCCCTCCGCGGCAGCCGCCGCCGCCGCCGCCGCCGCTGCTTTGCCGCCGGCCGGCGCTGTTTCCGGGAAAGCCGGCACCCCCCACCCCCCCCGCTCTTCACCGCCTCGTCCCTCCCTCGCTGCCGCCGCAGGACGCCTCCTGCCGGCCCGGCTCCCCCGCGGAGGCTGAGGCGGAGGCTTGAGGCGCCGGGGCAGCCCCGGAGGCCGCGCCGGGGCGGGAGCCGCTCCCTTCAGCCGCCCCGCGGGGCTGGCGCTCCTCCCCGGAGAGGGCCGCCCCGCTGCCCTGCCGAGCTCCCCGCGGCGGAGGCCGGCGCCGGGGCCGGGGCCGGGGCCGCTCTGCTCTTCTCTTCTCCCACTTGGTTTCTGGCCTGCGTGAGCCGCTCGGTGATGAAAAGCATCCCCTGGGTGGGCGCAGCACCGAGCAAGGCGCCCAGGCAGCTTTTGGGACAGAAAAACGCAAGGCGGGTCGGGGGCGAGTCCGGCTTAATGGGACCAAACACCACCAGAAACGGTGGCTGCCACCTCCCCTGCCCAGGTGCTGCAGATACTTCTATTTAAAACAACAAAAAAGACTCCTCGTCGTTTAACAATGTTTAGGAGAGTTTGGTGGTACAGAGTAAAGTGGCTGTTTCATTCCAGGAGGTGGTGCATCGCAGAAATCCTTGAAGCAAGTCTCAAAAGTTCAGCGAGGGATCACCATGCTCCTCTCCAGCACTGTCACCGTGGCCTGCCACCGGGAGCGTGACCAAACGGAGCGGAGGAAACTGCAGGAGACCTAAGGAGGCAGGAATGGGGGACATGTGTCTGAAGTAACCAAAGAACTATTAATCTCCATGAAAAAATAATTGGCAGAATGGGTCCCTGCCATGCTGTTATTTCTCTGCAGTCCCCAAATCACAGAAGGGCTGAGGGTGGAAGGGACTTCTGGAGGTCAGCTGCTCCAACCCCCCTGCTCAAGCACAACAGCCTAGAGGCAGTTGCCCAGGACCATGTCCAGACGGCTTTTGAAGATCTCCAAGGAGGGAGACTCCACAACCTCTCTGGGCAACCTGTGCCAGTGCTCAATCACCCTCACAACAAACAGGTGTTTCCTGACGTTCAGAGGGAACCTCCTGTGTTTCAGGTTGTGCCCATCGCCTCTGGTCCTGCCACTGGGCACCACTGAGAAGAGCCTGGCTCCGTCCTCTTTGCACCCACTGTACACACAGATGCGATCCCCCTGAGCCTTCTCCAGGCTGAACAGTCCCAGCTCTCTCAGCCTTTCCTCATAGGAGAGGTACTTGAGTCCCCTAATCATCTTAGTCTCCCTTTGCTGAATTCTCTCCAGTATGTCCATGTCTCTCTTGTACTGGGGAGCCCAGAACTGGACATAGTACTCCACATGTGGCCTCACAGTGCTGAGGGAGGGGAAGGATCGCCTCCCTTGACCTGCTGGCAACACTCCTAACGCGACCCAGGATACCATTAGCCTTCTTTGCCACAAGGGCACATTGCTGGCTCATATTCAACTTAGTGTCTACCAGGACCCCAAGGTCCTTTTCTGCCAAGCTGCTTTACAGCTGGGTGGCCCCCAGCCTGTACTGGTGCCTGGGGTTGTTCCTCCCCAGTAGCAGGACTTTGCGCTTCCCTTTTTTGAACTTCATGAGGTTCCTGTCTGCCCATTTCTCCAGCCTGTTGAGGTCCTTCTGGATGGCAACACAACCCTCTGGTGTATCAGCCTCTCCTCACAGTTCTATATCATCAGCAAACTTGCTGAGGGTGCCCGCTGCCCCGTCATCCAGACAATTTATGAGATGTCGGACAGTTTTGGACCCAGTGTTGACCCCTGATGCACACTGCTAGTTAGTGACCTCTAACTAGACTTTGTACAACTCATCACAACCCTGATCTCTTAGACTCCTTCCCACTCCAGCCGAGCCAGCTGCAAGATAGGCACCATTCTTACGTTCTGTGTATTCATCTCATGTCCCCAGTAGCAACCAGCCCTGTATCTTCCCACTAAAATGCATTACCAGTGAAACAACTACAGGGCTGGCATCTGACTTTCATTATAGGCATCAAAGCTGACATGTTGTTGAGATAAAAGAGGGGTAGGTCTGGGCTATGCTGTATTATTGAAGAAACATGACATGCTTGCAAGATCATCATAATAACCATGTCAGACAAATGAAGCTTAAGCTTGCTGTCAGTGAACACTGACAGGGCTGGCAACAGCATGTGCTGCTTGAGCGTAGATGATGTGCCACAGAATTTTGCAAGCAGTAAGTAGTACACTTGTCAATAACTGTCTCTAGATCCTTCGGGATTAAAACAAGGAAATAAACTTACAGAAATGGTGCAGTGGTTTGAAAGGACAGGCTTTAATGAAATAGTGCTTATGTATCCCAGAACCTGAATAATTAAATCATCTCCCAAAACATATGAAAAAAAGCTCTGCCCATCAGCAAAATCTGGCAGGTTTAGATTTCTGTGAAGCAAATTTGTCTAACTAGATATTCATAAAAGAACTTAAAGGTATGACAGCCCAATGCAAGTCCCAAAACATAAATAAAGTTTGGGTCAGGCAGTGGGAGAAAGGAATATATAAATCTTAAAACTGACTTCCATTCATGAAGCATTACCTTTGTGAAATAGATGTGCAATGAAAGATTATCCAAATATTTCTTAGTTGGGGCAAGGAAGTAGAATACTGGTCATGAACAAGTAATTTATTTTAAGAATACAGTTAAAAGCATTAAAGTAAAATATTAAAGTAACTTTTTCCAATAATTTTGTAATGGTAGGAAAAGGACAAAGAACAAACCTTAAGAAGTAGATTTTTCCTTTGCCAGTGTTATGAGAGACAAATGTTGACACTACTTAATTTTAAAATAAATACTAGTGTTTACTTCTAAGTCCAAAACAAAATGCTCTACAAAGTTTTGGAGAAGGGAGAACTAAAAGGGAAGGGGAAAATAAAATTCAACCAAAAAAAGAATATCCTGAAAGCCAAATTAATCTGTAACTCTATCTGTCAAGTGTGCAAGTAACTATTAGCAACTGATGCAGTAATAAAGAAGTGTGAAGCAATTAGCAACAGAGATGCTCAGGAAAATCTGAGACTGCACACGGAGAGGAAGGGGAAGGGAAAATAACGCAGTAATGAAATTAATAATCTTCTTTCTGTTTTAGGGAAAAAGAAAAGCAACTGCCAATTTATCCATTGAGTATTTTTCTATGGTAGCAGGATATTCACAACATGGAAAAAGCAAGATATGTAACTGCCCTGGTTTCAGCTGGGATGTAGTTAACTGTCTTCCTAGTAGCTGGTACAGTGCTATGTTTTGAGTTCAGTATGTGAAGAATGTTGATAACACTGATGTTTTCAGTTGTTGCTCAGTAGTGTTTAGACTAAAGTCAAGGATTTTTCAGCTTCTCATGCCCAGCCAGGGCACCTGACCCAAACTGGCCAACACGGTATTCCATACCATGGGACGTCCCATCTAGTTTAGGAACTGGGAAGGGGGGGGCAGGGAATCGCCGCTCGGGGACTGGCTGGGTGTCGGTCGGCGGGTGGTGAGCAATTGCCCTGCGCATCATTTGTACATTCCAATCCTTTTATTACTACTGTTGTCATTTTATTAGTGTTATCATTATCATTATTAGTTTCTTCTTTTCTGTTCTATTAAATCGTTCTTATCTCAACCCAGGAGTTTTACTTCTTTTCCCGATTTTCTCCCCCATCCCACTGGATGGGGGGGGAGTGAGTGAGCGGCTGCGTGGTGCTTAGTTGCTGGCTGGGGTTAAACCACGACAGTAACAAACTAATCAAAGTGCAATTTAGTAAATCTTTAATATGGATAGCAGTCTACCAAAGCCAACTACTCGTATAGGGTAATGGCCAAATTAAACCAGTGGCATCTGAACTAAACCCGTTATGCATATACATTGTGCTAGGGAAATCAATTCAGTGATCACAGAGGATGTCACAAACATGCAAACACACAAGATTCCCTATTTATTCAGTGCACAAGAAAGACGATAGTCACTAAGTAAGCATCTGTATGATGTGTGGCCTTAAACCTTCCTTGCTCTACTCTCTTCTTATTCTGAATACAGTCAGACTGACAAGCTTCTTCACGTGCATTTTCTGTGGCACTTATCACTAGAGTACAAGGTGTTCACAAACATCTGCTTTTCTCAAAACCCTTAGAAGGTAATTGGGCAGCTCCAGCTGATTTCCAGATGGCGAATAAAAGCGTGTGGATCTTAAGGTGAAATATAGCCATTGTGGTGGTGCAGCCCTGCCTTGGGCCACGTTGCAATGTCAGGATCAGCCAACATTGTGTTCTTGCACAGTGAGTTGGGACAGCCCGGTACTTCCTTATTCTAGGTATGGTACAGTGAGTCAGGACAATTAGGCACCCCCGACTCACATCTGAAACTCCTGTCACCTGGAACCGTACCTGAGACTTCTGCTACTTGGGCCGTGACTCACTTTTCATGGTTGCCTGAGAAGAATTATAGCCAGAATTAAATTATACTGACCAAATCTTGTGAACCTATAAACAGCATTCCCAGGGGAGGCCCTTTAAGCTCTCCTGGACCACAGCAGGCTGCGACCAGTATCTCCCACTACGTGGGAAACCTCTCAGAGCTCACAAACTCTCCAGTTTGTGAAAATCAGAGGACCATCACCGAAAGCCAACGACAGGACCTGGGCTGACACCCTTCAGTTCTTGAGGCTCAACCCTTCACCCATTGAGAAATGCTGAGACATTTGATGTGAATATTTCACTGAACTCGAGGGGAATTTTCTAACAGGGGTACCTCTGTTTATATATATGCATATACCTCTTTGTATCTGTGTGCATGCATGTGTGTGAATTGACCCGGGTATCTGATAGCAAGCATAGTATAAATATTGCCCTTCTGAATCCATAATTAAGTCACCTTTGTGATTGTAGCAAATTCTACTTAACCACTTTATAAAAAGTTAAATTAGTCAAAGATCAAATACTGCTAAATCTTGTGATTCACTTCAAACTGTGAATGAACCTCAGACTGCTGATACACACGTATGGTCCCTTTAGACATGAACCATTGACCAAGTCTGGGATTAGTCACTAAAAAAGCATCTGTATGATGTGTGGCCTTAAGCCTTCTGTGCTCTACTCTCTTCTTATTCTGAATACAGTCAGACTGACAAGCTTCTTCATGTTCATTTTCTACGGCACTTATCACTAGAGTACGAGGAGTTCACAAACATCTGCTTTTCTCAAAACCCTTAGAAGATAATTGGGCAGTTTCAACTGATTTCCAGATGGTGAATAAAAGCTTGTGGATCTTAAGGTGAAATATAGCCACTGATCCCGCTTATGCAACAGGAGGCTAAAGCTTAGTCTTTCAGAGGATGTGGCACTATAACCTTTCCCTTTCAGGCAAGTGGCCATAGATGTCAGGGCTGAACAGTTTCTCCATATCATACCCAAGGGCCTTGAGACAGGTACCTAGAAAACCAAGAATTCATGTGCATGAGTGTGTCTGAAAAGTCTGCATAAAAGATTTGCTGAGCACTGTGTGGTATCTCTGAGGCAGTACAAGGGACAGAATCAGATTCAAAGCTGCTTGAAAGACATCAGAGAGAGTAGTCTCCCAAAGACAAGCTATGATAGCAGAATGCAAAGGCTTTACAACAGTACATTGTTTGAGTTTAATGGTTTTGACTGAAGCCAGGCAGAAAAGCAGACCATATGCCTGCCTGACAAACCAAACAGGCAGCCTTGTTTCCTGCCATGCCACGGGCAAGAAAGCAGGCTGTCCCACTGGCTGTGAGCCCAGCTTGTCACTATCTGGTGGTCTGACTCATCATCTTGCTGACGTATCCACTGGAGAATACTTTCTCATCCTTCTGCAATACAGACATATAGGCCTGTTCTTGTTCAGATGCAGAACGGAAATGTCAGTCCTGCAGAACCAAGCTGTAAGTAATTTTGCTATTTCGATCTGGTCATCAGTCTGTAATACCAACAGTCTTCCTCGGCTGCTCTTCCTATTTTTTCTTGTTACCCCACTAGCCGTCTCTGTTGTCCCCATATCTATTTCTACATCCCCATATTGATTTTCTGCATGCCATAGTTTCTTATTTATGCTAATTGACTTATTCATTCTCCTTAAATTAGGGTGCAATTCAGGTGCCTAAGCGTAAGTGCCTTCTTCCATTTTAGACACGGTAGGGTGTTCCACTTGGCCACAAGTTACCACTCCAGAAGGTTTCAGGTCTTCTATTAACTGTGTTGTATCTGCACATCCCATGCTGGTGTCGCTGGTGCCTTATAAATGACAGTAGGCACCTGTGTTTAAGCAACCGAATCTCGTTCTTACAGTCTTCACTACTGAATCAGTCTGGGTTTTAAGCCAGAGTCCTCTCCATGTTTGACTACCACTTAAGGTTATTTTGGCCTATATGATTCTTCCTAAAGAACATCTAATTTCCATTCACATTTTTCTATCTAAATATACACACACACATACATGCACACACAGTATTTCTGTCAACTTTCATAGTTTAGTTCTTTAGATGTTTGGATGTCCCCTTATCTGCTTTACACAAAACTATGTAAAAATCATTTATGTATAGCAAAGAGTTTCTACTCATTATCTGCTAAGATAAGATTCAAACCAGCTACTGTCTATTAAATTAAATATTTGATGCAGTAGAACAGTATCAGAAAAAGTTGTACTAAAAGTTAAAATTGACACACCTACCACCTGTTCAGTTGCCCCTAACAATTTCATCTCTTCACTTCATGCACAGATACTTAGAGACTGGTATTTCTGTAGATGATTTGGATGAACTTGCAGCAGGCCTTCAGCGGCAGCTCCCTGCGCTATCAGTTAAAACACCAATTCATGTGTATTTACAATATTGCTGTCCTGAGCTACATAGCCCTCTCTTCTCCATTCCTAAGCACCTAAGAGCTTATTTCACTGTTCTAGTCTCACCAGGTAATAGACATTAAACCTCTTGCTTCTATTCACTACAGTTTCAGGTCTTCCATTTTTTAACCCACATTTCTAATATTGATAATACAGCTTCTGAAGAGCAAAGCCTTTCTTTATGTTCACTATCAACTGATACATTGCAGAAAATCTTGCACTTTATTTGTCTTCTTCCTGTCCTGATCTCTTGCTTTTCTAGCTTAATACTAGCGTGCACAGCCCAAGATAATCTCCAAGCAACAGTGAATTACAGTAACAGAAAAATTAAATCGAACTAGTTTCAGGGCAAGGGTGAGTCAGCAAACAGAAAACAAACTTCTGTAAGTATTGTGCAGACTGTGACTGAGGGCCTAGGGAAATAAAGACTTCCCATGCCTGACATTTAAAAACCAGATTAGATTAATCTCTGTCATGATGTTTGCTCAACATAGGCAACCTAGTCCAAGGGTAGGAAGTGGATTAACTGACCTCCTGACATCGTGTTTTCTGTGAATGCCAGTGTCCATGGACTCATTTGACTAGGCAAGATTGCTAGGGTGTTGCCATGACTTCCACACAACAAAAGGGAAAATTATTTTTTAAAACCTCTTCCCAGAGCCTGGAGGTGAATAGTAGATGTCCACTTTGGTTTATGTAGGTCTCATTCTAGTGATACTGTGCTCTTGCTGTATGGATGAGGATCTTAGGCATAAGAGTTTTGTCTTGATTTTCTAAAGCAACATTTAGGACATACAAAACTGAAAAATGTAGAATTCAAGTGGCTTTGGCAAGAAAGCTCTGTTTTCAAAAGTGACTAAGAAGGCATGTAACAAACTACCAACAAACAATATTCTTCCACTCGAGTTAGTAAAACCTGTGCGTCTTTCAAAGATTTTCTTGATTATAGCATTCTCCTGCATTTTCTACATTTGTTTACATGAACATCATTTCCATTGCATGATCTCTTTCATTTGGTGTCAACCTAAATAGGCAGGAGGGAGAGGGGAGATCAAAAGTGGAAGCATGGAAGTTCTCCCTTGCCTAAGGAGTAAAGAAGGAAGGAAAAAGCAGATGGTGAGCACTCACGCATTTACAAGCCACACAGCAAATCAATCAGCAGGTCTACCATTATGGCCCAGATGTTTCTGGTTGTTCTTGAAGCCTTGTTCTGCTTCCATGCTAAAATCAGAAAAACCGACATTGTACAGATGGTCAAACAAAACTGCCTTTCTTCTCAGAAGAATTCATTTCCGTCTAGTAACAACACAAATAATCAACAAGGTCCAGAAGAAAAGGCACATAAGTCACTTTTCCGAATGAAATGTCGCTGTCAAGACCATCTGGATCTTGATCGTATTTCATTTGGCATTGCCAGACCTAAGTTTAAGAAAGTTATTTTTGGCAATAGCAAGGGGACAGAAGACAACACAGACAAATTTGTAAGTTACTACACAGATCTGCATTTTTTCCTTCTGTAACATAAAGCCACAGTAAAGCTTGCTTAAATTGAGTGGCACAGTGTGGCTTTTGCCCTGCCAGGGATTACCAACTATGATGGGATGTTGGACATAACTAAAATAATTTCTCTTGTTATAACACAGTACTTCTGACCTCAAAATAGAAACTGCAGATGGTGCCAGCAGAGATCTTCAGTCTATACACTTTCTTCAAATAAAAATGAACTTAAAAGATAGGATATCTGTTTTTTCACTTTTTCTGAGACGCTTTGATAGTATTTGCTGCCATCAGTGGACTAAGCAAAAGCCTAATGTCATCCAGCATCCTCGATGAAGATGGAAAAAACTTAGAATACTTCTAGGTCCAATAATATTTGGAGGTCACAAAATTAAGCACTTATGTAAGTTTTAATAGCAAATGAAACACACTCACACTGCACACTGAGAACTTGATTTCAACCTTTAATAAGAACCTCACAATGCAAAGTCAAATACAACTGTGTGCATACACCGTTAGCTTTAGATAACAGAAGGCACAGAAGGTGACCATGCACTCTAGCAAAACGCTAAGGGCAGGAAAATAAAAAAAATAAAAATAATTTAAAAAATTTTAAAATAAAATAAAAACTTACCATTATTCTTCATTTTTCTGCTAAGAAAGGAGAGGATGGTTTACTGGGGTTTCAATACTTTACTGGAAAGCTAGTGACAGGCGGAAAAGGGAATAGGCAATTTTGTCCTAACAGAAATAAGCTAAGGCCAGCAGAGCTATCTTCAATTTGTCACATCTGACCTGGGTATGAGGCACTTTTACCCTCAAGTAAGTATAGACAGTCAAATCAGAACACAAACAATGTCAAATGACTGCAAACATAGTTACTGTCAGTCTTGGCCAACGCAGTCTGTCAACGCTGTTATCGCTTGGCCTTCCTTCGCTCTTGGCTGCTTCATCAGGGTCTAGCACGTGTAGGTCCACAGCCTCACCTTTTGGCTGGGTTACACATAATTTCCACCTTTTCTGGGGCACCCACAGTTTGAGAAGAAACAGAAGTTTCTCTGACACTTTTTGGCACAGCTCTCAGCAGACCACCAGTTACCGGTCAACGCAGAGCTCCCAAAAGGCAACTTTTTATTTGTCCACCTATCCTGGGCCTACATATCCTTCTCACCTAACCACACACCACTGGGCAAGGCTCTTCTTCCTTAATTCTTTCTTGGCAGCCTGACATATCTGGGGTATTGCAAGCAAGGGTGGACTACATACCAAGAATATAGGAAGCTTTTTCTGAATCAACTGCATTTTGTGAGTCAGAATTTTATATTATAAGATTTGTAATGTAATTATTGTACTATATTTGTGCTAAGTTCCTTATTTATTTGGTTTACCTTAAAATGGTAAATTTAAGCCCAAATACTACAGATTGCTTAGTCTGGAGAAAAGGAGGCTGAGGGGAGACCTTATCACTCTCTACAACTACCTGAAAGGAGGTTGTAGTGAGGTGGGGGTCGTTCTCTTCTCCCAAGTAGCAAGTGATGGGACAAGAGGAAAGAGCCTCAAGTTGCTCCAGGGGAGGCTTAGATTGGATATTAGGAAAAATTTCTTCCCTGAAAGGGTTATCAAGCCTTGGAACAGGCTGCCCAGGGAAGTGGTTGAGTCACCATCCCTGGAGGTATCTAAAAGATGTGTAGATGTGGCACTTGGGGACATGGTTTCGTGGTGGACTTGGCAGTGTTAGGTTTACAGTTGGAGCCGATGATCTGAAGGGTCTTTTCCAACCTAGATGATTCTATGATTCATATGCCTATAAATACTGACTCACAGGCATCATTTGCATACCCGATGTTTTTCTGTTTGTACATTCTTGCAACATCTTAATCAGTGTTGGATCTGGGTATCTTCTAGCAACACGTTAAGTAACATGACTAACGCATATCAAGTGTTGTTTACTCTTGCTCTCAATCTGTTTTGATTTAGTGCAGCTTCATGCTAATATGCCCACAGCTGTGTTTAGGTTAGAGAAAAAAAGGTTGAAGCAATACATACTGCTGTTAGAGCAGAAGGCAGTGAGGTCTTCATTAGTGCTCCCATGCTGTGACTATTTGTTTCTTGGCCTCAGACAAACCAAGGTGGAAAATTTTGTCTCCTACGTGGGGAGGCTTGCGCTTACAGAGGGGTGTTCTACTTCCTCTGTGGTAGAAAGATGTTTACCTTGGGCGTTCAGGCATTTATTTAGATCTCTGAGAACAAGCAATAGTGCACATGGAGGGCAGGAACTGACATCTTGCATTTAGTGATAGCTTATGGAAGACAAAGCAGAGAACAGACCACAGATATGTGTTTATAGTACTCTCTGTTACCTTGGGGATGTGCACCTTCTATCTGCACTTCATCATATTTCCTATGGGCTGAGGGCTTCACGTCCAAGTGCACAGAGTGGGTGTAGTCTGGAGGGAACAGGCAAGTGGGTAGGTGTAAAAAAGAGAGAAGAATGCCACGGCTTCAGATGCATCACACCAAACTAAGTCACTGTCTCCTGTTCTGTGGGAGATAAGAGAAAGAGGTACTCATGTTTGCTAACAGGCAAAAGGTTAGCGTCGGTGAGAAATCTGGGAGCGCTCCCATGCCATGACTTGTACTGGCCAGAAGTAAATTCATAAATATGCACCTTCTGCTCTTGCTTTTAAGCTGCGGAGCATTCCTAGGAATCCTGTGGCCATGTTTGCATTCATTACATTTTAATCTTTTTCTTTGTTAGTGTCCTTATCCTTGCCAAACAATTCTTACTTCCCTGATCAAATCCTCTGCCTGCATATTCATTCTGATGGCCT
Source organism: Haliaeetus albicilla (assembly GCF_947461875.1). NCBI lineage: Eukaryota > Metazoa > Chordata > Aves > Accipitriformes > Accipitridae > Haliaeetus > Haliaeetus albicilla. Next base: position 8,541,826 of record NC_091497.1, on the reverse strand, counting down.
TTCAACCTTTATACCTTGGGCCAGAAAGATATAAAAAGCCTGTGGATGTTTTCAGAAGAGGAGTGGTAGTTACAGGCACAGCACAAGGAGGAAAAGTAATCATGAAGTTAGAAATGCCATCATAAGAACAACAGCTGTGGCAATAAGGACTGCTAGGTGAACCACAGAGAATAAGAACAGAAGAAGGGCTGGGGGGCAAGTATTCTCCAAGGCTTGGGGAGGATGTGGGTCCAAACTGGTGCCAAAGAGAGAAGCAGGGAAAATGAGGTAGAAGGATAGAAGACTGAGCATGATAAAATTAAAAGAGAAGTGAGGTTAACCCTGAAAGGGTGACAGGGAAGGAGGATGGTTGTGTCAGGTACTGAGATAACCAGCACATGGTGACGTGCGGAATAGCTGCCCTGTCTGAAAAGTCAAGTGTATGCATCAGGTCCCAACAACAACTGAAATTCAAGACCAAACTGACAGAGAGGAAACTCTTTTACAAATCCCCTCAGTTGTGACCAGGAGCAGGCAGGAATAGGTGGGGTAAATTTGTGTGTATATTTATAGGCTCATATCTCTGCACGGAATAGCTTTAGGCTATATCGGTAGTCATAGCTGTAGTTCTGTTTCTGTAACTAAATGCATTTCATACCCTTCAAAATACACTCCACAGCAGCAAACTGTTATACCATCATCCCTCCTGACACAGAAAGTCGGTGCCACCACGTGTGCTCCTTTCCTCTCCAGATCATCTTCAAAGGAGATGCCAAGCCATCAGAGGGTTGCACAAAAGCACCACCCCTTTCTCTGGCAGTAACTAAAGGAAGCACAAAAGCTTCCCATCTCCTAATTACAGGCAGCATCATGATTATCCTTTCCCAACAGGAGGCTCTGACTGAATTAGTTTTCCACAAACCTGCCATGCTGCTAACAACGTAGATGGGATCTTTTTCAATTCCCCCTCCAACAACGTACCTGTGCTGACGGCTCTTCCTTCCCGCTCTTCTCAACAGAGGAAAATGGAGAATAAAAATCATTAGTGAACTTTAACAGTCATTTTCCTACCAGGTAACCTTCATAACGCAGTTTTCAAGAGTATTGGATAAATCACTGTCTTCATACTTTGATGCTGAGCTCCTTTGAGGATTGACTATCCTTGTCATTCTTTAATTGTCCAGTACTGGCATAGTGCTTCTACTTCAGGAGCAGGATTCCCAGGAGCTACATTATCACAGAATAAGAATAATCTTGCCAGCTTTTGTTCTACACATTAAATAATGACCCTTTGAATGAGACATTTAACCTGCCAATTTTTAAAAAAATATTTTCCTTTAGTAATTTTGTAAGAATGATACTTCCTTATAGGAAGGTCACTCTTTGAAGTAAGAAGGCCTGCCCAGAATAAGACAACCATGACATTAGTAATTTCTGCATCGGAACATTTGTGAGTAGGTGAACTGGGTAAGTGCTCTCCACTTCCTCCTGCAGAGTTTCTCTTCAGCAGGAGTCACTCAGTACACCCAGCACTTTTGTTGGACATATCTGCACATAAATTAGAATGAGAGCACCCAAATAGGTAAATAGGAGTAAATAGGACTTTTGGAAATTAAAACAAAACTAGCATCCTACTGAGCTCCCAGTAGGCTCTAAAGCCTGTCCCTATTCTTTGTACAACCCCTCAGATAAGTCCAAATATGAAATATCTCACTAAGCATCCCTGCAGCTCTTACTTATTCAGAAAGATTTAAGCTGCTGGGAGTCCAGATCAGATAAAAAGTGCTACAAGTTGTGAACTAGGTGACATTTCAGGTAATGTACTTTTCTCTAAAGGTGTGGCAACATTACAAAATAAACATGGAAATATAGTTCTCATTGTCTTTACCACAAGGAAAAAAATCACACATCAACGCAGTCGTGATATAATATGGCCTAATTCCATGAATGCCTAATTGATATGAGCCTGCATTTCAGTTTCTGCTATTGCTGCCTTACAGTAGCCAGTAAAGAAGTTCAGAGTTTTACTTCAAGCTGAGAACTATTACAGATCACAAAGCAAAATGCTTAGGCTAGGCACATCCTTATCTCCCTAATGGGACATGATGCTAAAAGCATCATTTGCAAAGTATGTTTAGGGTGGACGTAATTTGTACGAATGGCAACAAGGGACCAATACAGAGGGCAGAAAAGTACGTGTTCTTTAGCAGATCGCAACTTAAAAAACCCCACACCTAAATTTGGTGGCAGCTGAACAAGTAGAGACGAAAGTAGAGAGAGACTTATGCTACAGTCCTATGGCCAAAGAAGAAATCTGTGGTAGCAGGGGCTCCCAAGTTTGTGGCTTGACCAGTGAACTATCACAGCTCCCAACACTCGTACAGGGAAATCTGAGCTGCCATGGCAACCATTTTTTTCTGGTTGACTGCACTGGATAAATATTTGATTAAACCCTTTTTTTTTATGTCTCTAATCTAAAAGGTTTCTTTAGTGAAACAGTTAATTTAAAGGTTTTGCTACCTAATCATGCAGCAACTAGCACAGTTCACCCCTGGCTTGGATGAATGGCAGCACAATTAAATAATAATAAATAACAGAAGATATAGACAGTCAAAGCAGTAAGGCAAGTGGAAAAAGGATGCTCTCTTGGTGGTTAGGTGGATGGATGGACCTATATGAGTGATACTTTTATTATTATTATTTGATGGTAATTTCACAGAAAAGGTTAATTTCAGGTTGAAGAAAGCTTTTTACTCAGCCTGTGAATCTGAGCACTTTACATTTTTAATCTTAAAAGAAATTCGAGACTGAACAAGTAATTTCAAATAGAAGAATCAAAACATTTTATTTAACATAAAAAAATAATATTTTGCTTTGCTTTTGCTGTTATTCTCAATTTGGATTTTTTTTGATACAATTCCATGAATCCAGAACAAATTGCCTTGCCAGAATCACCTTTTTTCCATAAAAGACTACTGAACATTTTGGAATGTATTTCAAGAAAACTATGATACGAGGAACCTTCAGAAAATTCTTTTTTTTTTCCTCTCTATTTAGCACATCTTAATCTCTGCATAACCCCTTCCCTGTCTTTCTTTTCACACTGACTCAGCAATAGAGATAGTGCTCCTCTACCTACCCTCTCTAAAAAAGTTAAGTTTAGAATTTGTTAGGCCTGAAACTTTTAATTTAGATGTTATTAGGCCTGAAGCAATCTCTCATTGCATTTCATTTCTCTGGGCCCACATTTAAATTTATCACTAGTTGGCTTTTTATCCACATGCCCTTTCCGTGACTAGCAGGCATTGTTTCTTGGCTCCTCTAGGGCTACAGGTTCATGTGTTCTTTATAAACTGACTCCAGACCAGTGTTTCTAAAACTTGTGGTACATGGGGCACGTGGTTTTTTTCTGAATTAGAATTGGATGGCGCATGGCAGACATCCCTGACTTATCCTGCTGGGTCTGTAACACAGCGGTCCTGGCCCTCAGCTCTGGGGGCACTAGCTCTTGCCAGGCTCATGCTTCTTCTTGCATGAAACCTTCTGTGAATTGCTGCCCTAAGTAGGACCACGAGCAAAACAGATAGACTTTGAGCAACCATGGAGAAAACAAGGTAAAATGTTGAACAGGGTGATGGCTTTTCAAATCAAGGATGTTATATTTATTACTGGATTTAGGCAGTGTCTGGTTTAAAGGTTTCTACTCTTCTGATCCAATAAAAACCATTTTTATCTTCTAGAATCAGTGCATTTATAGGCTAGGATGCAAGTAAGTGAAGCAATATATAATGTAATTCAACCCTCCTGATTTCATTTATGTTTCCTATTTGTTGCTGGGATATAAAGCTTTGGTATTTTACCAAGGGTACTCAGAATAGAATTTTTCTAATGAATGTGGTAGTGACAAGATTTTTTTCATAGTTTTTAATACTTGCTTTTTTACTCTGCACTCTCAAACTTTCTATTTTTCTTTCCCTTAAGGGTTTCTCTTTTTAAAATTTGGAACAGTGTTGGGGTTTTTCCTTTCTTTTGTCTCTTTGAAAGTCAGATGTCTGCTTTGTTCATGTTCTTTCACATAAAAGGCATTATCAATAACATCTGCACAGGCACTGGAATAATTAACCTTTTCGTTTTTATTATAGGCAGATTTTTATGATTACATAGATGCATTTCTATATTAGTCAGAGCATGCAATCAAGATCAAAAGCATGCACGGCACATATTCTTACACAGGCATAGACGCAGCTACTTCCCTAAACAGCTACACACAACTGTTTCCATCCAGTTGTTCTCTCCTGCCCAGAAACAAATCTGACATATGAAAGATCACAGCAGACAAAAAAAAATAAAAATCTTAAATATTTAAATGTGAATGTATTTTTTAAAAATTACAAAGAAATAAGAAGCCACTTATCCCTGCTCTGCCCTCATGTAGACCTTTATTACCAACTGCCCAGTTTTAATGGGTACCACAACATCCGTGGGGACGTGCTTTAAAAGAACAGTTTCTCCCTAACTATGACATCTTGAACATTAAATGCACATTTCATGCACAAATGCTTCAACCATAATATGAAAGATGAACAGCTCCAATAACATCTCCAACAACCATTTCAAAAAAGGAAACGCTGCTCAATTAGGCAGTTTTCCCTAGGAGAGAACTGTGCATGCTGCAGAGCTCTTCCAGCGACAGGGCCCGAAGGAGGAGCATCATACCCTGTACCACGTTCCCCACCTCTCCCACACGCTCCCCTTGTGCTCCGTATACACCTGCTACATCACACAGCTGCCTTGTGCCTTTAGACATCAGGGTCTAATAAGCAAAACGGGAGGTAAAAATCAAGAACCAGCCCTCCCGGTTAACAGCTTTCCGAATTGTCCCCCAAGGGTTTTCCTGGGGTATACCTGGCAGCCCTGCTGCGGTCACGGACCTGAACCCATTCCTACAGGCCCAGCCCAGCCAAATGCTGGTGTGGGCAGGACCTTTCTGCCTCCCCACCCCATCCCCCAGCGAGCCATGTGCTTCCCTCCATCTCTGGCTTTCGGCAGGACACCTGGATGCCCCCCTTTTTTTTGAGTGCTCCAGATTCAGAAGAGCTCAGACTACAGGCGGGCAGAGAGCGCATCCTTTTGGGGGACACAGGCGAAGCCAGGAGAAAGGGAATACTTCAGCCAGTAAGGCCCATCTGCAACAAGACATGTTTGCAACCCAACAAAAGCCAGTTACCATTGCTGATATCCAGGACAGATAATTTTCATTCTGCTCACAAAGGCTGTGGGCAAATGTAGACCCTCACAACCGGTACCCAACGAACAGCAACCCATGCTCCCTGTGGGCCTCCCAAGGCAGTGTAACATGGGGACTGTCACTTTCAGACCACCACAGAAAACTCAGAATTTTGGCATTGAATATGGGGCCTTGATTGCCAGGGGTCTGAAAGACTTTGCAAAATCAGATTAAACTTTCCTGGCTATACCTTTCCCAGAAGACTCCTGAATTAAATGTGCTTTTTGCCCATAGCTTTTAGCTCCAGCCAACTCAAGCCAGCTAATGTGGTTAGAACAACACACAACTACCTAATGAGAAAGCCCCAAGGATAAAACAAGATATGTAAGCTCCCTTCAGCGCCTTGAGGCCCGTTCCTGTTTTTCACCCTCGTTGCAGAAGGAGCTTGTGGGCTGTTGCAGGCACAGCCCCTTGCCAAAACCAGGCTCTGGTATTCTTCCAGGACAAACCCATGAAGATTTTTTTCTCAGACATGGGAGAGCAAAGTTTGTTTTTTGTCAGAGACGGTGCCTTTCCACATCACCAGCTCTGGCAGGCTGCGTGCATTTCTAAGAGTCCTGGAAAGTATTTTTCCCTCCCCCAGAGCAAGCGGGCTAGACTGCAGGGGCCACTGCATCTCTGCAGAGTGGCGGGATGTCCAGCCAACACTAAAAGCCTTGTTGACCGATGCTGGTCTGCTGGGGATGACTTTGACACAGCAACACCACTTCCATACTAGTAAACTAAGCAGTATGGGGACACAATTTTAGGCTACCTAGGTGACACAGGGTACACTGAATGGTGTTTTCTTCTTGTGCGTCCAATCTAGCCAGAAACTAGGTAGGAGTAAATCAGCTAGTGAGTGGGTCATCTTGTGCTATCTTGTCTCTCTGCAGTGTGTTACTGCTGCAGTTTTTGGAGAAGATGAGGGCAGAGCCAAGCTTTGAGGCCTCCGAGATGCAGGCTAGTTAGAGGTAGATGGGAAGAGACAGCAAAGACTCCTGGATTTGAGACTGGCAAGGGTATGTAGGTACCTGGGCCCTACATTAATTTAGATGATGTAATGTAAGTATCTGCATGACTAAGTCTGTGGGCTTTGCAAACATGAGCAATGATGATCAATGATACTTGCACATTAAGGTAATCCACTTAATATCACTGCAGAACAATTACATTTAAAAAAAAAAAATCAATGTGCTCTTGCAGGATTAGGATCTTAGTACATATCCTTGTGAGTGACTACAAGACACTTCGTGAGATGCAATAAACTTCTTAAGTACTATTATGTTACCCTCCACAGGCCCAATCTGTGGCACATTTGTAGCACGCCTGAATTGAGTCCATTAGAGATTTTTCAACAAAATCACCGTAACAGTGTTAAAGAAGAACTAGCCTTTTAAAAGGCATTGCTTTGTTTGCATTTTAAATAGAGAGTAGTACTACTACCTATCAATTTAAAGCACTCCATCCATTTGAAACTGCTTGGAAAGCATGAGATACAGATTTTAAAGTAGACCTCATCTACATGAACCCCAAGCCTGAGTTTCCAAATACAAGTCAGGTCAAACATCTTTGTAAATGTGTTGGTTTTGCTCCGTCTGAACCCTAAGGTAATCAAAAGATTTACAACTGTCTCCTGAGGAAGGTAAAAGCTCCGCTCCTATTCAAACTATTCAAGAAACAGGGGAACTGGTAGACCTGCTGTTCATTTTTTTCCAGCAAAGAATGGGACTTCTGTTACTTTGAAACATTTGGAAATTAGATTAAAAGATTTTGCAGATGATACAGTCATTAGAGATGCAGGAATTTTTAATTTGTAAAACTGGCCTGGTGACAATGACTCCCTCAAGACCTTGGTAGAAAGAAGCAGTTCCAGCAGCATGGTCACACTGCAGGCACCTTTTGGAAGCTGAAGGATGCAGAGGCACTGAAGCATTGCCACAGGAGAAAGAGCCCAAATCTGCATCCAGAAAGTGAACGCTGCACAGATTGCTTCTGCACTGTATGGCAGGAGGTATTGATTTCCTCACTCATGTGGAAATTATAAAGATGTTGTGTCATTTTTGCTTGAATATCTCCCTGAAGAGTCTCAAAAAGTTTGCACACTGCAGAAGGAGTTTGTGTCCCACTAAGTGACGATATCAATTATGAGGGGAGAACAAACCGGAGGGAAGCTCTTCTGCATTACTGATTTTGAGGGATAAAGATAACACAAGCCTAGACGCTCCACACCAGCCTATGTTTAGATGGTTCCTCACACCAAAATTATTTCAGCCTTTTATCCTGTTACACAGGATAACATAAAATAAACAAGAACTGAAAGATGGGATGATGTTAGGTGTGTCCCTACCTGACTACGTCCCTTACATGCTAGGCCCCAGGGTCAGGTCTGATGTCTTTTCAGAAATCATGAAACGTGCATTGGCAGCTGCGTGGCTGCCTAGGGCAGAGGCTGAAGTGTGTCTCCATCCCACTTGCTCCGTAATCCACTGGTCACGTAGTCTGCAGGATTTATCTAGGAGCTGGAGGTTTGGATTTACACAAGTCTAGAAATGGGACTTCCACTTCTTTGCCGACTGCTTTAATTAATAGATTATTCTTCAGAACTGATTGTTGCCTTTTTCCATTTATTCCTCTTCCCCATCTTTGCTAAGGAAGCTGTGAACCAGTCATCTGCATCCCAGTATGTAATGTATGTACTAAACACAGAACTGATCCACTGGGGCGCTTCCTGTGGCCCTTAATAGGATGCTTAAATCCAGGAGACAGACAGCATTTTAGACCATCCTTTGGTAATCTATATTAAGACTCACATATGCCTTAACTCTACAGCCTTCTGGTGCTACAAATCCCATTCGCAGTGCTTACCTCTCCTCAGTTAATGCATAACAAACAACTGCATGGGTACCTGCATGGGCACCCCTGACTGGGTGCTGACTATCGCACAGCTCACGCCCCTTACTGGATCCAACCCTTTATTTTGGGTTCATACCAGCATAGCATTAATATTTACCTCCTTCTTTCCATACAGTTGATCCACATTTTCTTTCTTTGTCCTCTCTTACTTTGTACATCTGAAGACCTTTTGTCATCTACTTTGAAGTTCTCTGTGAGCTTTGAGTCAGTTTGATTTTTGGCATTCCTAATGTTATCCTACGGCATTCTGAACTATAGCTAAGTAGTTTAGCAGGCTAAAATGGTCTCTGGTACTCACTTTTTCCTGTTCATCCAGTAGGTTTGAAGCTGTTTTTTCCCTTTTGTATAGTTGCAGGTACAGACTTCCTCTATGTTCAAGTCCCTAAACTTAATGCCACTGATTTTACTGATAAGTCCTATGAATTCATCACCACTTCTGCTTTCAAAATCAGGGACCTTGGCTGCAAAACTACCTTAATTTCCCCCTTTATCTTAAACTTAATCATCTTGTGACCACCTAATTTAAAATTTTGCCCCAGAACCAGATCTTTCATAAAACACACGTTTCAAAACCAAGTTTAAAATTAAATCAGTTCCTGATGTTTAAATTACTATTTGGAGAAGAACCTGTGATCTCTCACAGTCAGAAATAACATGCTCTACTGCTACTAAGGAAACAGGAGATGCACATTTTCAATATATATCTAGAAAGTTTGTGAGCACAAGAAGGAGTAAAGCAGCTCGGGTAGCTAACATTTTGAGATTCCATCCGTCTATGTCTGCCAAGGTTTTACATTACCAAATGGACATGTAGTAAAGGACTGGTCAAGCAACAGGGATAGCTGGCACAACAGGACTGACAAGAACAGAGATAGGGAGCAAAAAAGGCTAATCAAGAACAGACAGAAACCACAAAGGAATTTGTTGCCAAAACATCATGTCCTTTTTGGATTCCCCAAAAATACATTCCACCACAGTGATTCCAAATTATCAGAGCCATTTACATTTCAGGTACAATTGCCAAGGTTTGTGTTCCTCCGCAAAATTGAGTTAGGTGGTCTCTACCAGTGTTACCCAAGCAGGTCATCTCTGAAGGCACTTTGACCTACATGGTTTCTTGTCTAACCACATTTTCCTTCCTTACATTTTGCAATCTTATCACATTAGTGATATGGACTGCCTTCATATTTTCCTTTTCTAGAGCAGTATATATCCCCTCAAATGAGTATTTCACTCTTAATTTCTCTTTCATTGTTTGTATGTGTAGTCACATCCTTATCTTAGTTTTATCAGAGGAAAGTACTCAATGGCAAAGATGCAAATTCCATGCTTTCATTTAAAGAAGATAAAAGATATGTTTTGTAAGCATGACTTTCAAAACATTATCTGTCTACCTATGTTCAAGAAGCAGCATCAGTATTCAACCACCTGAAGTGGGCAGAAAATACGAAAGGAAAATAAAACAGGTGAGTAACGTCAGCTTTGTGGAAGGTGTTAACACAGAGGGCAGTTCCACTGGGTGGAGCTATGGCCAAATGAGGCTCTGCTCTTGGAGCTGGACTTTGGATGGAGATCTGTGAAGTATGTGTGTAATGCAGCTGAGCGTGGTGAGTAGACAAAGAATTCTACACTTTAAAACATGTTTTGTCTGTCTTCTCTGAATGTGATTTTGTAAGTTTCCACAGCTGAGGAGGTGGCAATTCAGTAGTTATTCTTTCACGATTGCCCTTCTCAGTAAACGTACAACTCTTGCTTCCATCAAATCCCAAATAGACCAGTAATTTAAGATTATAAATCATCAACCAGGAGTCAGACAATGGGTATATACCTGTCAATAAATGCATTTTCTTGTAAGAATTAGCATGATGAATTGTATTGCATTGGAACAATAATGAATACCAGGAGAGAATTGTAAATCAATATTTTTTTTTGCAGAGGTCATGTTTTCCACCACTACTGAACTGTACATGCTATTGATAAGAAACAAGAGATTGTACTGACATCTCATTACGGCTGTCTAAACCAAACTCCTCTACTTTCTAAGCCCACTGCAAATCTCTTGAAAGGCATAGGGAGAAACACTGGAACATTTGGAATGCATGTGTAACGTGATAGAGGCTTTGGCATGGCATGACTCAGAGAGCTGTAAAGTACCTGCTGCAGAAGGTGTTTCCATTTAGTCCCTTCCAAATCTCTGAGAACCATTTGCTTTTTGGAATTTGGCCAATTCTGAAAAGCAAATGATAGCTAACAAGTTTGGCAGTACCAAGGAGATACAGAACTTTCAGAAAGACTGTAGTTGCCAGTCCAAAGGAAGAAGTATTTTTTGTTCCTTGCTCACTAAAGTGGTGTCAACAGTCTTATTTTGCCTTACATCTGTACACAGTCTCTTTTACACACTTCTAGAGTCCTTCCTCAAAAATTCAAAAGCTTCCAGATTGAATTATCTCTTGGCTGTGAGTAAAGAACTCAATATTAAAGAAAGACGAAAAGACAATTTATGCATGCAAGATGAAAGATGATTGAGACAAGGAGGTGATATTGACTCAGACAATATGAATGTTTTCAAAGCTCTTCCGCTCCATCAGACTCAAAACTGTAGCGCCGATCAGCTCAGTCACCCAGGGTGAGGATCAAGGTTTGGTTCGGGATGTCCAGGAACAATGAATCCAGGCAATAGGCTTTTGGTACATAACAGAGAAGCTGTTATTCACACTACGTGTTAAGCGTGGGCTTCAGCCCTAGACATTGTCCCACAGAGCATACCAGTACACATCTATATTCAGGAATGGATCAACACTATCCGGGGACTGTGACTGACTGCAAAGTCCTACCCTACCCTATCCTCTGCTCTCCTTCCCTCCCCTCCTTTTCTTCTTCCCTCCCCTCTGCTCTGTGTCCTGCCCTGCAATCGGCTTGTGCTTCAGGAGGGAGGAGGTGGGGAGAGGGAAAGGAAGAGGAGAGTTCCCTCAGCCCAGGGCCAAGGACCAGGTGGGAGAAGGCACAGCTCTTCTCATTTGCACTCTGCTCCTGGACCCCTGAGAAGCCAGCTCCACACGGGAGTGCAAGTGTTCATTCCTGCCAAAGCTCAGCCTCTGAACAACATAACTATCAGTTCTCAGCTATTCCAGCAAGAACTTCCCAGTGATATCATTCCCTGTTCCCACCCCTATCCTTCCCTTCCCAAGCCAAATTAAATAATAACAATAAGCTACAAACTTTAGCACAGTGTATAATCACATATAAATACCGTTGTCCTGCTAATGAAATTCGTTTAGTCTCTGAGCCTGCAGACCCCACACTGCTATAAGAAATGGCAAAGTTTTTCCTCAGACATCACCACTTCTGTCATGAAATTACAGGAGTAATTGCATTAATTCTTGTCCAGAAGTATTCTGGAGTTTGGCTTTTCAGTTTGTCTAAGAACTTCTCAGGCAAATATGCAAACCTGGCCAAGACGTGAACAAGTACAGATACAGAGGTGAAAAAAACACCGTTTACAAGAAAGCACTTATTTTGCTCTGGTTGCCAAAGTAGATAGCACCACAAAATTGAAGTATGACAGTCATGTATTTCCCATCATAAACTGTAACACCATGACAATGGTTTGCTTTCCAAGCACCATGCAACACATGTGGCTACTTATGTGGAATTAAGCAGAGCACAGAATGGGAAAGGATGGTCAGTAAATCTAAAAAGGTACCTCTGGCATGATTTCAGCATTTAAAATCTTTAGGAGGAATGTGTTTCAATGTTGAATGGTCACTGAACTACTTGTTTTCCAGCTGAACTAGTTTTACTCTGCCAAAGCAGCTGCTCAAATGCAAGAGCTATTCATCTAAAATGGCCTCGTTTCTTAATTTCCAAGGACTATTACTTTTACCAAGACTTTTTTTGTATTTTTAAAAAAATTATTACTGTCTTTCATTTAGGACAGTAAATGAGCAAGACTTTCTTTGACATAGGTGGCATCAAATATTATTTTCTTTTAACAGAGCAATCTGTAAAATAGCACATGGAGACTACTCAATTTTCAGTTCTGGAAAATAATGCTTTTAGAAAGTGCTCAAGAGTCATAACTGAATATGATTTTCCAATACAGTACTGTGGAAAATAAAGTTAATCAGATTATTTTGTATAAAAAATAGAATTGGCACTGGAACAGGCAATGCCAGACTATAACTTTACATTTTTGTGCCCATAATTTGACAAGAATGTTGAAAAATTGGAAAAGATGCAGAAAAAAGCCCTGGAAAGTATCTGGATGTTCAATAAAATACTTAATGCAAGAGACCGAAAGAGCTTAATGTGTTTAGTTTATGAAAACCGTAATTGAGGGCCAGTTATACACTGACCCCAGCGTAACATTATTTCATAGAACACCCCAGGTTGGAAGGGACTTCAAAAGATCATCTCATCGAACCTGGTCCATTCCCAGAGTAGCCAATAGAAAAAGGTTGTTTAATAGAGTGAAAGAAGAGACACCAAATGATGAAGACACATTTAAGATATTAAACAAACTGCCCTTGGAGCAAACCACTCAGTAACACATTCCTGTCTACATCTTCATCCATTAAATCAGAAGCAAATGCCGTCTCCAAAGATAGACTTTAGTTAGACTAGCCTCAGTGAAAAGGGGAAATTGTTGAAATCTAATCCATGTTGTGACACAGAGAAAGATGAAAAGATTTTACGGGTTCCTTCTTGCCTTAAAGCGCTGCAATATCAAGGGCCAGTAATCCATGTGAGAGGCAGCTAGTGAGTGATGAGCAAGACGCAGCATTGCAATTCCCCTCCTCTTCAGTGCTTGCCGTGCTGCGAACAGAGAGCTGAGAAGGGCTCAGATCCCACTGAACGGCTCTCTGGCTACTCTCAGTACTGCATTCATCTGCTGGTTTTTACAAGACAGGTGAAGCTGGGCTCAGCCCATGGAAGGCTGTGATCATGCTTTACCAGCTCCTGACAATTTTGGAAGATGTTAATGTGCTTAGCAGTTCTCAGTCAGGTGTGTGAGTCATGGGTGATGGACTGCCTGGGTGTGTTTTTAATTAGCAGCAAGGCTGGATTTAAGAAAAGGGCTGTAGCTGGTGGGCCCAAGTCCAGCTGGGTGGTAAGCTAGGAACACACTAGCAAAGACAGAGCTGTGCCACATCTCTAGCTCCTCACATATGCTCCCCACCTGGTCCATCTGGAGGTGTGAGACAGATCTGCGTAGTCACCTCACTGCTCCTGGAAAGCTTGATGGCGTTGGCTCAGTGAGCTGAGACATTCAGAAAGGCTATCAAACCAATACTGGCTCTCTTCAGTTTTACAAACTTGGGCTCTGGGCAGTGTCAGCTGCTCTCAATCATGGCTTGGTCTAATACATTGCTACCTGAAAACTGAAGAGGTGGAGGATTTCTTGAACATTGCAATAAGCTTCACTTTGAAAGGAGGACTGGACGCCAGCCAGACCTGAAAGCTAATTTGTATGTGTCGTATGAAAGAGTAGGTTTTGGCTTTCTGGCAGGGTAAGCGGTACTGCTAATATTCAAGAAGGAAAAGTAGAATATATAACCCCAAGAGTCCTTTACTGCTCCAGAGGAAATGGTCTGAGGCAAACACAGCTGGAGCAAGAATGGAGTGCTTTGGGCTGCTCCCAGAAGCAATCCAAGGAAGTTGCAAGAAGAACCTATCCAAATCCTGGTATTAGACCTTGGTGAAAGTGATGAAGAGGTGTGTCTGGCATGTCATGGATTTGGGATGTCAGCGGTGACAAGCAAATGTGTTAATGGCCCTGCTGAAGATGATTTCTCGGTGACATAAGAATGCTAAACTCTACCAAATTCTGCTTTCAGGATCATACGAGCAGGTCACAGGAACTGATGCCTGGTTGTGTAAGCATAGTTCTGTGTTTTGTGCATCAGCTCTAGGGGAAATAACCTAGCCTTTGTCGGTAGCACTATACCAGCTACTAGGAAGACAATTAACTCTATCCCAGCTGAAACCTGGACAGTACTAAAGGGCTTATGTGACCAGGAGAGGTTGGAGTTGCTCAAAGGAACTTGCATATCATGTGCAGTATCTGAGTTATTTAAGACAAAAGGAGTACATACATATGCTTGTAAGCAGATAGATACGTGTCTACTGCCTTTAGGGAAGGAATGATTAGCAGCACAGCAAAAGTCATTAGAGCTGCACACTGGGAGATGCCCAACAAATGTAGTAATTCAGAGGAGGGGTTGCTTCCCCACCACACCAGAATGGAAAGTGGGCTGTGTGGAAGCACCCTCTTGAAGGAGGTGGGGAGGTGAATTGGTGCAGGAAGGCAACAACAATTTTTTCCTTCTTGCCTAAATCCCATGTGAAGTGATAGCGTCCTAGAGGGCTGGTACCATGGCAGGCTGGTAGAGGCAAACAAACAGATGTGTTTGCCACGCTCCTTATGAGATCGGCTAATGAGATGTGGAGAGTTTTGCAATCTGATTATGTGTTGCAATTTTAAAGAGCTGTATTATCAGGTGGAATATTGTGAAGGTACGAAAACCTTTTCTGATCTGCAAAACATACTATTAGGAAAGTCATTCAGTAGCTCATTTTCATTACCAATTTTCGTAACATCATTACTTTATGTCAAAATATTTTATGCAAATTTTATTCCTTTGGCAGAGTTGGACCTTACCTTCAAAATTTACAATATTATTTCAGGTATATTCTTCATGTTAAGCTTTTTTCTCTCTATGTCTGTACTCAATAGCATGGTGCAGAACTCAGCAAGGGCTATCTGCGTGTACTTTTAAATACGCTCATTCAAAACCACTAACACAATCGGCTAACGGGAACTATGCATAGACAGGATTTCTGATTCCTCAGTTCTACCATGGTTTCTGCCATTAACGCCCAGACGTTTGGATAATGGCTTCTCAGGGCATGGCTCCCTGGGGGGCCATCAGGGACCCTGCAGCCAGGGCCCATCCCAGCCCCTGCCTGGGATGAGGGCAGCCCCAGCCGCGGGGAATGGGGAACTTCCCTGGGGATGGGGACAGGCTGACAACAACCCGGGTGTTGGCCCACGAGTGGGGGTCTGGGTCAGCACCAGTGGGGCCCACGGCCAGGCACAGGCTGGGCTGCACCCCAGCGGGGTCCGTGGCTCTGCTGAGGGTCAAGCACAAAAGTCTGGGCTTCAAAGCAGCTCCCGCAGGACGAGGTGGGCCCTGGCCATGGCGTGTGCGTCCCCCCTCTCAACAAGGGGTGTCCTCGCGCAGCCCTGGGATCAGAGGTGCTGGACGTGAGGCATCCGTGGCCATGACGGGTCCCAGGCCGCGTCGGAATTCCCCATGGAGCAATTTCCAGAGTCCGTGCAGCTCCCTGGCTCAGGGCAGATCCATCCCCAGGGGCCGGCAGGCCAGGGCCGATATTGCTGGGGAGTCATTATAGGGTCCAGGCCGGGCAGGGGAGGTCAAGGGAGCCAGGCCATCCCTGAAGAGCTCTGGGGGCACCGGGGGGGAGTTGGGTTTGCCCCCAAGGGGCTTCAGGGCTGGGCAGAGGGGCTCGGGTGCTGCTGAGAAGGTCGGGACCTGGGGCTGAGCTGGGGGTCGCAGAGGGCTCGGGGTGGTGGGGGAGCCTCGGGGCAGGCCTGCAGCTCTCGGCCGGGGAGGATCGGCAGGGCCCGGGCCCCACGGCACTCAGCGCGGAGCCCAGGGCGGCCCGAGCGGGCTGTGGGGCGGCCGGGGCTCCTCACAGGCGGTGGCGGGGCAGGCCATCACCGGCCAGCGCCCGTCCCACCGCCCCAGCCGGGGAGCGGGGCAGCCTGGGGAGCGGCAGACCGTGGAGACAGCGACCGGGGGTCGGACACAGCCCCGTGGTCGCCAGGTGGGTCCACGGCCATGAGGCAGGTCCAAGGTCAAGCTGGGAGGTGAAATCAGCGGGTGAGGGACGGGGTCCGGCTCTGGATCGGCGGGCCCGTGGCCCAGCGCAAGCTGGCCTGCCAGGCAGCGGGCGCCGTAGCTCCGGCAAGGGAGGCTCTGGAGCCTCAGCTTAAAAGCAGGTCCCACAGGGCAGAGAAGGACGCCTGCCGCGGCTGCACTGGTTGTAAGCTGGCCCCGAGCCCCGGCGGACAAACCTCCAGGATGGGAGGATGCACTCGGGGCCCTCACACGGGTTTTCTCGAGGTTGAGTTTACTTGGGTGGCAGACTAATGCGTTTTTTTCAGCATCGTGATGTTTTTCTTCGGTGCTTATGTTTATCTGTAGCGCTTGCATCACAGTATTTCTGTAGCTACCCTCTTTTCCTGTTCCCCAGCCTCCTTCCTTCTTCATCTGTGTTGCAATCATTTCACTTTGTATCTGCCGTCTTTCAAAGCGTTGAACTCTTCTGTCCACGGCACCCTGATCTAATACTACTGCTTCCAGTAACGCTATCGGTATACTGTAGCACAGGATGATTCTAATAGTGCCTGGGTTTGAAGAGTTCGCTCTATAAAAAACATGATGTCTTCACTGACCCCATCACTTCATCAGTGTCTGTTCAGAAGTTCTCAGCAAAGCACAATGACCTTGAATTTCACCCTGGCTTTCAGCACTGATCAAACACATGACTCATCCTAACATTTCAACTTCTCTGCATTTTAGTGTTTTGCATTTTGTAGTTTTACGTAGATGTAACCATTTTGGTTTTCTGCCACTTACTGCAAGTCTAGGCAGAGTGTGCCAACAATAACAATATGCTTAATGACTGCGAATGTCTTTAACCCAAATATGTTTGCTAGTGTCCAGTGTCAACAGCATAAACTAAGGAGTCTAATGCTAGATCATCCAGAATTAACATTTTCAAATCCATATCTTATCCTTAATGTCCAGTTAAGGAACCTGATGAAAAAAACAAGCTTAATCCTGTGTATTTGTAGTCTCTCACCAAACACTGATTTGAACCAGTCCAAAACCCCACCCATTCCTAAGCAAATATTCAAAAAGTGCTTATGTAAATAATGTACATAAGTAGTTTGCCCATTAAACAACTGACATAAAAGGCTTAAAAATGTAATAAAGCAAAGCTTGTATCTATATAGATATTAAATACATACATATATGTCTATAAATATTCATGTATATTTCTTAAATAAACATATACCTAGCTTGTATGAAGTTAGTGTAAACACTGAACTAGGTTACCTGCTGTATTCATATATTCTCAAAGCAATTCTCCTAGTGATGAGTACATGAAGTTGCTCTTTCTGTTCTACAGCAATATAGCAACTGTGCTATTAATAATAGGATTATACTATAGTATGTAACACTAATATTATAATAATATTATTGTATTGTGACTGCAGTGCTCAATAGAAAGCAATGAATTTGGAATGAGCATAAACCTCTGAGATTACCTTCTCTAACTGTGCATGTCACCCAGGACTTTGCAAGTAACAAGGTGAGCAGCAAACATCTCAAACTGCAACTGCTTCATACCACTATAACCTGATGTTGCCCTTTTGCTGTAGCAAACCGTGAAATTGTCTTTTCCCTCAACATTCCCATTTCCAGTGACTTCATTGCTCCTTGAAATTCCTCTCTAGGTGATGCCCCTTCAGCCTTCGCCTGCCATCCTGTTTACCCAGAATTTCTAGGGTGCACGCATCTGGAAGAGATGGCAGGATTTGACACTCAACTGGAATGCACCCTTCCTACTTTCAACACTATCTCATACTTCACTGCCAGTTCTCAGGAACCCTTTTTGTGTTTGTATTATGGCCCAGCCATACTGCCGTACAGCTTAGCCCTTGCCTGTGTTGCGTAGTGATGTCTCCAGGCTTTTTGATTTCTTCACCACTTTACACAATGCTTTTACTTCTTCAACTTCTCCAGAAGTCTTAAGTCACTTACTCAGACTCTGTAACTTCTAGTTTTACTGCTTGTCCAACCTCTCCATGGTTGTTTAGGCTTCTTCCACAGAACTCAGGATCAATTTGCATTTTCCACCCACTCTGCAGAGGGATATCTTTGTCATTACTTGTTATTTATCTGGCACGTTGTCCCCGTGTTACCTTAGCTACCACCTTTGCAGAGCTCTCCTTTTTCTCATCCAGGCAACATCAGTATTGATTTGCACTTAGTTCTTTTTTTTAATTTTACCATAACTTTCCCCACAACTAATTCAGTTTAGCTAAGTGAATATGTCTTCATGAGGGAAACATATATTGTCAGCAGTCAGATCTGTATCAGCCATCATATCAGCCTTGGAAACTCCTCCAGCTAGTAGGTTACAACAATTAACATGGGCTGAAGTAGAATTCACAGACTGGAGGCTACAGCTTACCTGTATAAACATTCTTGCCCTGCTGCAAAGGTGTCAGCTGTGTTTGAAAACTGGCACTAGACTGATTTTAAAAGGGTCTATCAGCAGCAACAGAAATATTACATGTTACTAACACAGTGTTCAATTAAACAGAGCCAGTAACACATCACATGATCAGCTGGTGTATTTGTGGAGTTTTGGGAAAATGGTTCAAGAAAGACCTGTAGCAATGTTTTCCCTTTTCCAACTCTGTATTTAAACACTCCTTAAGCTCCCAGCTGTTTTCTAACTTCTGTCTGTTCAGTAACAGAGAAAAAAAGGTTTGATATAATGGAAAATGCCATTAACAGGTTAACTTTCAACTTTGCCTTGAACTTCTTAAATGACTGATTAACTTACTTCCTGACAGTTTATAGAAGAAATGAGGGTTGTAAACAGGACTGCTTACTTCTTTCTTATCACTTAAGTATCTGTTTAATTTATTCATCACTCACACACTAACTGCCTAGAAACAGTGCAGGGTGAAGTGCTTGTAACCATGAATTCCACAGTCATGCACTGGACAAGAATCAGGATAAAGGCCAAGAAACCACTAGTCCTCCTTAAGCCCTAAAAGAGTAGTCTACAGTTCAAGTGGTGCCTACAGGCAGTTTCCACTAAAGTAAGTGGCTTTCAGTGTCCCACTAGTGTGACACTCATGAGTGAATGTGTACTGGCTGGGCCCTTTGTGTGCGATCATCTAAAGAGAGAGAAGGGGACATGACTTGGGAGTTCGTATTGCATTTTACTAGAAACGGAAATGTGAAGCCCCTTCCTAGCACGATATTGGTTTAAAAGAATGAGGTCTCACTGAGGAGGCACCGCTGCTTTTGCCCAGGTCACTAAGAAGCAACCAGATAGGCCCGTCCTGCTGAGCCTGGGTAGGTCCTCACAGGCTATGTTGATAAGGCACGCTGCTATGCATAGCAAAAAGCAGAGCAGGGAGGGATGGAACAGTATTTGCATCCAGTCACCTTTGCTTTTCCAGCCCAAATGAGCAGCCTCTCAGGTTTTTTCCGGATCAGCGAGGAGAACACTCAGGGAAAGCCCAGAACAAGGCCTGAATTTAGCATCAGATGTGAAACATGTCGTTGAGCTTCTATGAGCCCTCAGCCAACATCACTGACACTGGGCTGGTTTAAAAAAAAAAAAAAAAAGTACCTAATAACATCTCTTCTCAGTCTCCTCTGTGAACTAACACAGCCTTTGAAAAACCAACAAGCCAAAAAAAACCCCAAACCACCACAATTTTGTATGGCAGAGATAGAATAAAAAAATAATATTAGCTCTCAGGAATCTGCTTCAAAGATGGACCTATTTCTGTATTCTCCTCTATATCTTTTCAAATTTAATGAAAAGATATATGAAGGATTACATGAAGGTTGACCCTTGGCATAAGAAAAATATGTTACTGCATTATTAGACAGCAAGGAAAAATGGCTTCCTGTCTGTGTGCTATTGTCCTCATTGTTAAAACAACCTGCTATATTATAGTGTTGCTCCATAGCAAAAGCACTTTCCCTGTCTCTCAAGTTGGCTGTGTTAATAACAAGCTTTCTATTTGCCCTTGATGCATGGGATGTGAGCCTAGTAATTATTCTGAAAAGAAACTCCTTCTTGTAGTGTAATTCTCTGGTCTGTATAATCATCCTTTTGGGTCCTGCTTCTCAGCACTGAGCCAAAGGCTGGTTAAAGCAAAGTACCAGGTGATGGTTCAAGAGGACAGTCTCAGTAAAACTCGTCTTGCTCTTTACTTGGAATGTCAATCATGTTTTGGCATCCTTGATTACCCCTCCTTGAGCTCTGAAAAGCCTACCCAAACTCCGAAGTTGATGCTCAGTCTGGTGTTTATCACAGCTGTAACAGGGAGCAGCAACGATAGAAGCACCCAAAGGAAAATAGGCTATTCTCGTTGTCAAAAGTGATGATGTATGCTCAATATCCAGGGTGATCTCACGTCGCCAAATGGCATACAGTAAGACCAAAGAGAAGAGGCGCGTGCTCCTTCTTCAGAGAGGAGGCTGAAGGGACCAGAGAATGAGGAGTTGCATGAATAAAGCTGGAAGCTGGCATCTTAAAAAAGTGAAGGCCACACACGTCTGCAAAACCATGTGTAGGTTCCACACCAGTAATGATAGTACATTCAGGAACTGGAAGTAGAAGAGCTGTTTCAGTGTGGTGCTGTCAGTGCCTACTACTTCAAAGATAGCATTTTA
The DNA here is from genome assembly GCF_947461875.1 of Haliaeetus albicilla. Classification (NCBI taxonomy): domain Eukaryota; kingdom Metazoa; phylum Chordata; class Aves; order Accipitriformes; family Accipitridae; genus Haliaeetus; species Haliaeetus albicilla. The sequence continues at coordinate 8,521,141 of NC_091497.1, read as the reverse complement.
TTAACTCAATGATATTCTTTGAGGGTTTTTCATGGCATGGGGTTGCAGGAGCTCAGTCACTGGCGGGACAGACGTTTCTGGGCTGTGTTCATCATGCAGAGCACACCATAAAAAGCAATAAGTTTTCTACACTGACCAAAGAAGAAGTCTCAATGGGGGCTACACAAGGTTTATTCTGCTGACTACTGCAGCTGCATCACTGCTCAGGCACCACTTGCTGTTTCTGTTGTTGTTCTAGATTTGCTATTCTACAAATACATCCAGAGACACTGCCTCCAAGATGCTACTGTTTTAGAGCTGCTGGTATGGTGACTAGTTATGGCTGAATTAATTTCACAGGCTTTTAAAAATTTATTTTCCAGTGTTGTGTGATCCTTCTAAAATGTTATGGTAATCTGTTAAATAGCGCTGAGTTTGGACTCTGAACTTATTTTGCTAGATGCAATGGTTGTAAGTTTCCAATTAACTAAAAATTAAGCATTAACTGGAATACCTTAATTGAAAAAAATATGAAAACATTTCAATTAATTTTTGCAATTATAAATTAGTAAGTAAGTACTAGTAATTAGCTCAGATAAAGTTGTACCTTGACTTTCTTTCTAAACATTTGTAATGCCTAGGGCCTTTCTTAAATCACTCAAGCATGACAATTTCTTTCAGCCACATTAACTTTCTGTAGCAAGTGTTACTGAACTTGTTCAAGTATAATTTGCTTATGTTATGCCTTTTTGCTTACTCACATGACTAAAGTACTTTTCTCTCCACACAGTGGCATTGCTAAGTAAGTCCCTGGGTTACAGAGAAACATGCTAGGAATACAGATTATAGCTTTCATATTTTGCTTCTGTGGGCTGGGAGCTGCTATTGCTGCTACTGCATCGAATGAGTGGAAAGTCACTAGTCGAGCATCATCTGTTATCACTGCAACCTGGGTTTTCCAGGGTCTTTGGATGAACTGTGCCGGCAACGCACTGGGTGCTTTTCACTGCAGACCTCACCTTACTATCTTCAAAGTAGAAGGTAAGTAAGTGTAATTTAACTGGAACACATGGAGAGCTATGTGTATTGCAAGATGTGAGCCTGAGGAGAAAAAGATTATTTTGGCTTGTGCAAGAGATTATGATTAAAGCATTGTGATGAATATAAGTAAAGGATATTGTAGGCAGAATTTCAGAAACAACTTTGTACGAATGATATGTATTCCAAGAAAGACAGTAAGCTCTACTCTGTGGTTAGTAATATGCGATAAGTATACTGGACAAAGTTCCAGTAAGTACACTATCAGTAACAAACCACTGTTAGCAGAGAGATGGATTAAACTGTCTTCCAGCTCTAATTTCCATGCAAAAATAAGCGTCCTACTTGCTGGATGGGGAAAGGAGGAAAGATAGCAGGGTCTGTGACAGCTATAGGTACTCTTTTTAGTGTCTAAGGAAATGAGATAGCAAAGAACCGCGTCCACAAATACTATGCAAATATACATATGTTGGGAATTAAGTGTGCGTGTATATACTTGCTGTATCACAGGCTAATATTTTAAATTTAAAGATCAAAGGTGTGCTGTTTCAGAATGTCCATTTTAATGGAAAGCGTTGGATTTGGAAGCCATCTATCAGAGCATAAAAACAAATGGGGTCTTCTTGCCTTATATCAGGAAAAGGTTTTCTCAGAGGCACGGACTAACTAAAAGTTTACTACGCAATGTGTTTTCTGTTTTGCTCTGTATGTAAAGCAGTAAATGTAGAGGTTTGGTTTCTATTTGCTGTTAAGCTTTGAGACAATAGGCAAGAGAGTGTTTTCAGTGAAACTGTGTATAAGTACTCATGAGGGCAAGGGCAGAAGGACTGCTCTCTCCTGGATGTGGGCAGCACACAAGCAAGATGGAGTCAGGCTAGAGCAGGAAAAAATGGATTATGACACTGGTATTTTAGGGAACCAGAAAATAAATCCAGGCTAGACACAACCAGTCTTCCAAAGCTTTTATGAGACCAGAAAGAAGCACAATTCTAAGATATTAACAGCCAGTGGCTGAACGAGACATAAAATGTACTGTTGCACAGTTGTTACCACATTACATAAACAGGGTCATAGACACACACACCCCTTGCACACACGTGGAAACATGGAAACACGGGGATGTTACAGATCTGTACCTTTCCTTGCTTCTCATGCCACTGCCACATCAGCCTGTGTGCTGGGACATACAGATTGATGCTTACACGTACAGAGGATTTTGAGATAAAACTCAGCGTCATTTTTGTACACATTTTATCATGCCCTGCTCCAAACCATCACAAATCACACATGAGGGACATGAATGGATAAAAATAGTTTTACCTCTTTTAAAGAACGCTGTTCATCAAAAATTATTTAAAAGACATAGAAACTCACACGTACAATTTAAAAGTGAATCTTGTATCTTTGCAAATAACCATTTATGCATTATTTCTGCTGAGATTTAAAGAAAAAAAACAACAACTCTTCTCCTCAGGCACATATGATCAAATTTGTTTAAAGCAATGCAAAGTACCTCAGTAACTAGAAACTACCATTATTGCTATTAGTCATAGTACAAAAGCTGCTTCCAGAATAATAAGCTGTAATCTATTTGCCACTTTGTATTGTTATATTATTTTGATCACTGGCAGATTGAAACTTGAATAAACAGAATACGTGTCATTATGTGTGCATCCTTTAAATATATACTTAAGCATCTGAGTAAGATTCTGCTTATTTGCTGTTTAGAGTAACATAGACAAGAAATTCACAACAAATTAAAGTAGCATGCTCTTATTGAAGTAAGAGAGTAGCAAGCTGCTGTCCTGACATTTAGGAAGTCTAATTTTAACCTGCCAGTGCACGTACCAGCAAAGGGTAATGTTACACGTAGCCTAAACGCGACTGGGAAAGAGTGAGGTATTTTGTTTGGAAAACCTGCTAAACATAAACTCCTGGTAATCCAAGGAAAACAAGAGTTCAACAGGGAAAGAGCTTTGCACTCTCACTCCGTCCTACATTGTAAAACAATAAAACGCTCAGATTAAAGAAGCTCTGTCCTCAGAGCTTCAATATGTCATCATTATTGGCATACTGATGTCAGGGTGTGCTGGCAATATATCTTTTTCTTCTGCACATTTATGATTTTATGGAATCTATTTGCAATTTGTCCTATAGCCAAAGATAACTCTGTTACACAAGTTCCTCACTTCATTCCTACCTATCTGCCTTCAGGTTACCCCACAGAAACTATTAGCAGTAAATAACATAAGTCACTTCTACTTCAAAGCAGATTCATTTGATCATTAAAGTTTTGATTGTACTTTTGGGAGGATTTTTCGGGAGAGGCTTCTACATAAGCTCTATGACGTTTTAAGATTTTTTTTCCTATTTAAATCACAGTAAACAAAAACCAGACTCCAGAGGTCTTTCTTTGAGCAGGATTATGCTGTGGTCATAGGCAGTAGGTAGGTATTTACCAGAACTGACTTTCAGCTAAAGGACTAGTTGTGCTGATAGGAGCATATCCAAGGCAATAAGAGCTCAGTTTCTACAACCCAGCCCACCTAGAGATCTTGAGGGGTTCATGTTTCTGGAAGTCTGCGTTAGCATGGCCACACTGCTAACCGTATCCAAGCTAGCTGGGCTGTTGCCAAATGTACGTGTACAGCCACAGTGTGCTCCACCGCAGTGACTGAAACATTCGGTGAAAGGTCCTGAAGGGGTACGACGTATTTACTGTAGCATGAATAGTAATAGTGTTGTAGCTACAGTCATTTAAGGCAATGTTTGTGAGAAGAAGCAATATCTTTTATTAAATCAACTGCTTTGGGAGAAGTACGCAATGAAGTCATTCATAAGATCTGACACAAATACAGCAAGCTTCAAGCTAAATATTATCTGGGAACATTGTCTCTTCAGTTAACTTGGTTATGATTATCAATGCACCAGATATACTGATGGAAATTACATGATAAAAACCAAGGACCATTACCCACAGGCATAAACTCACACAGTCAATAAATGCTAGAAATTAAAACTAGCAGAGAGACAATATTGTTTAGCAAAACCAGTAACCTCTGATTAACCTCTCAGTCCTTATCAGTAAGAAAGACCCACAAAGACCCTTCAAAGGGTGAGCCTGGGAACTAAAGCTCCTGAGTCCACTGGAGTCAGAGCTGCCATGGACTCCAGAAAGATACTGACTTTTTATGGCAGACTTTCCACCCATCCTGTCTCCTGCTAACTCCTCAGTGCTCCACAGGCAGTAGTTACCTCTCTTCTCATTCCTCTCATGTTTATCATCTTGAATTCTTACAATCCCAGAATTATCCAGATTTGACAACTAGCTTTTAGTTGTCTACCACTGCTTAGACACTTTATTTAGATATTTTGCTTTTGATGATGCTACAGAGAGCTGTTTTGTTCACATAAAATACAGAAGTGTAACTAGTAAACCGAATTATGCCCACATCCCTCTCCTATGACACTCCCCTAGTCAGTCAAGGCAGCTACTAGGCTTCTTCAAACAATTAGTTCAGCATTTGGCATGCCTAGCCTACGGCGCTGTTTTGTGACTCCTCTGCGCTCTCTGGTTTTCCATGCCAGGCATCAGGGAGGTATACCAGAAAGTAGAAGAAATATTCTTCCTTGAACCTTTGCTTGCTTGAGCCTCAGATCTCCTGCTGGCATCTCTTAGTCTTGCTAGTGCCTGTTTGATGGAGCCAGGTGGGGCAAGTAGTGCTATCCTGATGGTAGCCAATATGGAAGGGGCAATGCCCAGGCGTTCTGGGTCGCGTCAGCAGACAGATTCAGAGCTGCCGTTTCACGAAGGTGCCGCTGTAATGCAGCTAAGGGGTGGAAGGAAGCTGAAACAAGGGGACTGCTACTGCAGCACCTGTACCCAGAACCGCCTTGCATAGTCAAACACCATTTGAGTCCATCGGGCTGTGGAGAGCAATTCCAGCCTCACTTCAGGGCGACACCAGCAATTTTCCCAGAGGAAAGGGGAAGGGGACAGTCTACCCAGGAAGGACTGACGAGAGTTCCCCTCACTAGACAGAAACTTACCGCCAGGCAAAACACGCCATCCATTTGATTGCTGCCCGTCGACAACGGCGTGGCAGCCAAAACCAGCCTTCTCCCGCGCCTGTGAGGAGGGAACTCGGCGCTCGATCCCCCAGCGGCCAACGCCACGGCTCCGTACACCTCGCAAGCGGGGTTACATGGGGCTGGGGGGGCAGGAGGAGGTGCCCTGCCCGCTCCCTGCCCGCTCCCTGCCCGCTCCCTGCCCGCTCCCTGCCCGCTCCTCTCTCCATGGTGCTGCAGGCTCGGCCCCGGGCGAGCGCCGCCGGCGTGGGGTCAACAAGATCGCTCCGGTCCTGGCCAGGCAGTAGCTCGCCCCCGGCTTCCCCCGGGTGAGTGGCCACAGGAGAGGAGAGGTTTAACTGCACCCAGGGCCACGGCAAAGCAGCAGCAGAGCGTGCTTTTGGGAGGACAAAAGGGGAGAGGGCTGGGCTGTCAGCCGGTGAACGGCTTGCGGCCGTCAGCGGGAAGGGAGGAATCCGTCGGGGAGGTTTTCTTCAGGCTGATGGCCAGCCACAGAGGACTCTGCTGAGGGATACTTCGGGCAGTCAAAGGGACAGAGTCAGGAGGGTCCGATATTAGAGGATAACCATGTCTAAGGACTCTCCTGTAGCAACGAAATCCTTCCAGGAAAAGTGCTAACTGAAGGGAGGTATGGCTGATTTGTGTTCGGCAGACTGAGCCACCCCTCCGTTAAGTTGTTCTGCCCAATGAGCACAATATCCATTCGCTGATTTAGAAAAGCAAAGTCAAACTGGCATTGGCAAAGTTGCATCAGTATAAAAAGAATTATACACTAGGATCAATTGTGCACATTTGGGAATGGTGACCACGAGACGTGGCCAGAATTCCTCTCAGAGTTTTACGGCTCGATTCCAAAGTACTCTCCATTTCTCAGCAGGCAGAAGGTCACTGTTTGGACTGATCGAATTGCTGATTCCAGCACCGGGACTTCTATGTATGCAGAGAAATAGGCTGTTAAATCTTGAGAATGAAAGGATCTCCACTCTCACAGTTTGCCTTTCCATTGTAGCATGCCTCTTTCCAAGCTCATGGCCTCCGTTCTGACATTAGGTGACTAGGTCTGCCCTCCGCTCAAACAAGATAGCCTGAAATGCATGTTTGGTCCCTAGAGGAAGCTGGTAATGCACTAAGGTCATGAGACATCATGACAACATAGAGCAAATGTTTTTGGAATCTGTTATATTGTATATTATTGCCACCCTCTCCCCTCCTCCCACCCTGAAAGTGAAAGAAGAAAGTAAATGAAACAGTTCAGTCTAGGGACGAGTTAGTCTGAGACATGACGGGTCTCATTAGGGTGCCTTCAAGTAAGGGAAGGAATTAATTCATATGCAGCAGAGCCATTCACAAAGCAGAGATCCATGTTTGATCTAGCAGCCCCTGGCAGAGCAGATATGAAATGAAGGAGGGGGCTAACTCCCAAGTATCCAAGAGACTTTGCCCCAGGGAGCTCCAGCAGCAGATTTGCAGTAGATCCAGAGCAAAACCCAGGGCTTCCGTGGGGAAGGTAAGTTCCAGAGGAAGCATCCAGAGCCCTGGAATCCCCTAAGAGGCAGGACAACTCTGTGAAGCCTGGATTTTTGGATCTCAGAGCTGAAACATAGGTTAGAGATTTTGAAGTGGTTCACAAGGAATCCTGCTGCCAAATTTTGTTTTCTCTTCAAGCTCTGTGTTTCCAAGATTTTAATCTATAAGCTCTGAAAATTCATGAATCTAAACCACAATGAATCACTATTTACTGCTATTTACTATGAAGACTGTCTGGCTCTGGCCAATTACTTGAACCAGAATAGTCCAGAGCTATGGGGCAGACTGGAAAGAGGTGTGCCTACTGGGGGGTCTGCAGCCACAAAGATACACAAAGGGAGTCCAAGAACTGCAGGACTAGACTGCACGGGGCCAGCTGGAAAACACTGATGGTGGAGGCTTTCACAGACAGCTGCCAGTTTTGGAGGAGAAGCTGATGGCAGGTTACAAAGGGCAGACTCCGACACTGCTTTAGAATCTGCAGGATTCCAGGAAAACATAAGGCATTGCAGACCAGCCCTCGTTTTTAGCTGTTGTTTACACCTGGCAATTTGACAGCATCTCTGCAATCCTCTTTTTGTGCTATAAGCCTTCTGTCTTCCCATCTCTGTACAAGGACAGAGGTTACAGTGCTGAGATCTTTTTCACTTTTGTCAAGACCAGGACAAGAGCAACGCTGCTTGTGCTTCTCTTCAGTCATCCTTACATATTTTTGCCTGGTGGACAATCCCCCAGAGGTGGTCTTCATTTGCAGAAAATCAGTGAGGAAACCTGGAAGGTGCAAAGTGCTGCTATTTGCTAGTGTGGTTCCCATGCAGCTGGTGCAGGGATGGGAATGCAAAGCTTGTTATTGGGGCATTAATAACAAAGCTCTTTCATCTTCTAATATGCCAGGATAGATTGTTATCTCTGCTTTGCTTTTAGCTTTCTTTGATTACTCCTACATAGCAGCAGAGAGTGTACTGCAAAATGAATAGACTCAGCAGCAATTGGTATGCAGCCAATATCTTAAAATACCTCTGTTCAAACAGGTTTTGTACCCTGGTCTGCCTTGTGAGCACTGAGGTGGGTGAGGGGAGCTTCCCTGTAGCGTGCGCTGAGGAGCCGAAGGCCAACATACCTCTTGTAATCTTTTTAGCAGTCGTGCTACAACTAGAGCTTCATTCAAAGTTACAGAGATATAACCCATTTCATTTTTACAAGTCCCTGCGGCAGGAGGGGAGAGGAGACCTGGCAAAAACAGCTGTGGAAGGCGGATGGGTGAGAGAAGGAGACTGACGTACAAATCATTAAAGCTGATGATTTTGGAATTCACACTGCTGAGATTTAAGATTTTAAATCTATAGCCTTCTAACACATATGACATTTTCAGGGAGTGGTGCAAGGGGGAAGAGAGAGGCTGAGCAGCAAATGGCTTGGGAATGGGTATGGGGGAATGAGTGTAGCCCATGTAGATCATGAGATGAGAAACTGTAGAGAAATAAATATGTGTACATAAAAATCTCTGCTGTGGATACCATATGGAGTTGGCTGGGCAAGTGTGCCTTAAGGGCCAATTTGGTAGAGAAAACAAATCGCTACACAGACAATTGGGGTATTAAATCCCTCAATCCAGGTGTTATTCTATGTCTCATTGTACTTACACAGAGTTTTGCAATGTCAAGCCAGATGCCAGATAAGCGCAGCCATTTTAATAGAGCTGTGCACATGGGATTCCTCTCCATACCCCACATGCATCAAGTCTTACAGTGTCTGGCTGTCCTTATAAGCCTTCTCTGGAGTGGGTGCCATGGGACTCTCTGGTAGTTTAGAGGCTGACTGATGTATCGTCTTGGATGTTACCCTGATTTAAATGAGATCAGATGCTTGGAGCAGGGATGTTACCAGGGGTGTTACTGAGGGCTTTGGGTTCCCACTTCTTCAGGGCACTTTATTGCTTTATTCCTTCATTTTTTATTCCTTTATTCCTGGTGCCAGTACTGTGAGGGACCTCCGGCTGTGCCTGGCAGATGCCTGCAATCCACTCAATCTTCTCTCTACGGACTGAACATTGAAGCCCAGGGCTCCTGCATGGCTTTCCTCTCCAGGGATGCATTTCCTACCACAGGAGAGAGCACATCAGCTCAGACGGTTGTGCCTTAAAGCAGGGCTTTGTTATATGCAAGGGCACTTTCTTTTCCCACTCTATGACTCTCAGTCCATGGCACCATTTGCTCAGCAGAGCCGTGCAGCAGCTCATGGACCTGCTGACCAAATGATCTTAACATGGGGGTGAGCAGCCGGGGGTGAGCAGCCATGGATGCAGGAGGTGAGGGAGAGACCTGGAAGCTGGGCAGCTGAGAAGGGTCCCAAGCTGAATGTATGAGATGGACAGGCCTGGCAGTGGGGTACCTGGCAAGAAAAGCGGCAATTCTGGTGACATTTCACTACTGAAGTGAAGAAGCAGCGCCTCCCTTTTGATGGTATTCAGGATTTAATAATGGTTTTGTGTCATTAAAATCTCCTTGGATTTTATTACTTTTCTGTTTTTAAAACACACATATATTTAAAACAAAATTAAAGTCACAAAGCCAAGCATTCAAATCTTCATTAGTTTCACTGTTAATAAGAAACCAGTAAAGTCCTTCTGTTCCAAGGGATGCTTTTTGTCAGAGAGCAATGAACAGAAATGTATGAAACCAGGGTCAAAGGAAACAGAACAAGAGATGATAAAAAGAGTCACTTGATGAGGTGGCACAGAAAACCAACAACACTGAGCAGGCATCTACCCGAATCTGTTAGTGTAGACCCTACGAACTGGCATTTAGCTAGCTGAGGTCACTCAAGAACAAGGATGATGGCTAAATAGTATGGGCCCGTACAACAAGATGGCCTTATATCTACTTCATGCCCAGTGCAGGACTGACAGGGGGATGAGCAAAAGTGCTGGCCTGGAGAGAAAGCTGAAAAGCCAGATTCTTGTTCTGCCCCTACAATGACCTCTTATGGGATGATGGGAGACACTGTTGCCTGCCCAAATATTAAAAAGTCTAGAACTTAAACATTTATGGTCTTAATTAAGCAAAGCACATATTGAAATTCAGGCACATGCAAAGTCTCCTGAGAATATTTCCTTCATCTCTCACATTAAATACCTTGTATTGGTCACCCAGATTTTTGCCCTTTAAATTTCTCAAAAAGGATCTGAAACAGTTAAAAAAGCAGAGGCATTGAAGACTTCTAAAGACCATGCCCAACAGTCGTTTTACAGTTATGTTTCTTTTTTACTGTGTTAACTTTTCTAAAGAAAACATATGTTAGTCTGGAGGTAATTAGCCAAGCTCTAGTAAAACAAGTCCTCAGGATTAATCAGCTTAAAGACAGAATTTTTAAATTCCACATCCTGAGCTAAGATTTATGTTGTACTATTGAACAGTTTTCCACAAACCAAGACTTCCATGTGGTAGATTTTAATACCTTACACCATCAACTGGATATGTCATTAATCTTATTTTATAAGATTATTTTAGGTTAGATTCCAAAATTTCCCTTCTAGTCCCCCATTTTCCCAAAACTTAATTACACAGACTCTACTGGTATTTGAAAGAGTACAATTACATAATCTGACAGTCAAAATGAGAAGCAAAACTCAATACTTGAAGATTCTCATAAATTTGCTTTCATAATAATATATACCAGTTTTCTACCAGGTCCACTCTACCAATTTTTATACTTGCTATTATTTTTGTATCCAGCTAAGATGTGAGGCTACTCTTCTGCAGATACCAGTCAGACACAAAGATGTGTCTTGAGCTCATATTCAGGGCAACGCAAGCTGATTCATATTTCTAAAGGAAATGAGAGCTCAGAAGTTCTAAATTTCCGCTGTATATGGCAATCTGCCAAAATCTTCTGTTATGTGGAGACTGCCTTTTCCTTCTTCACAAATGAATTTCTAAACAATAACACAATGTCACATAAAAGCCTTTCTATTGATATTTCATCCTGTAAGCAGCAAAAGCAGAAACCAAACCCCAGCCACTAAGAAACAGTGAAAGTGACTCACTAACCATATGTCAGTACAGCGTTTAATTGGGTGACCAGGAGAACAGGACTCTCCGCAGGTATAAACAGCTTCTCCACTACAAGCCCACCATGAGCCCAAGCTGCTGCCCCAGGCTGGCATCCCATCCCAAGCAAGCATCACACCACACACCGGGCCCTGAGTCAGCCGCTTTTTGTTAATAACAGTAGTTATCTCACAAAGTGGGGAAAAGAGGTAATTTAATTCACTAAGCAATCATTAATGCCATCTGGCTTTTCCATAGTGTATTTTTAATGGAAACGATCAGCCTTACGAAACAGATGATACAATTATATTCCAGCAAAACCAATGCAATAAACAATTTTACTTTAATTTGCACTACCTTTCAACATCTTCATGCCGCAAGTAGTTTTGCTTTACTCAGTAGCTATTACAAAACCTCCAATATCATGTTTACTTAATATTGCCCCTAGAAACTCAGTTCTTCACAGAAATTAAGCATTTTCAAGTGCCAGTGACTCTTGTGCCTCTGCGCACAGCAAGGGTCAGGTCCCCTTTGAGCAGACCTATTTGCCTGGCTTGCTGCAGGGCTAGCACACAATGGGGTTTTTGATCCTCACGAGTGCATCCCAGTCCAGATTGAAGCTCCCTGCAAAGATGACCTTTCAGTGCAAAAGCTTCTTCAGCTTTCCTCATGAGCTGGGTGTCATCTTGATAGGCTACAAAATCTCCGCATTGGGTGTACCCAGAGGTGGGATTTGTTGAAATGGTGATGCGACCTGACCAAAAAGCCCCACCAGCAGAGAAGTCACCCACCCAGTCTCATAGTCAGAGCCCTGGACCTCAACTTTTAAAACAAGGGCACCCACCACAGCCAGGGATGGGATATGAGTGGAAAGCAGAAAATTTGTTTTCCTCCCTGCCAGGGATTTGGGTCAATTCCTGCTGAGTCAAAAAGACTCACTGCTGTCCCAGCCAGCTGATGGCAGCCAGGGCTTCTCACCCCACGGTCCCAGAGGCTGAGCAAGCACCACGGGCTGCCACTGCTCACCGAGCTCTGCTAGGGAGGTCACTGCCTGTGGCACTGTGAACACGGGATGGCCACCCTGCACATCCCCTGCCAACCCCACAGCCTTCATCTTCTTTGCTTTTCTCCCTCAGCACTTTTCTCCCAAGGGCATCTCCAGCTGAGACCACCACAAGGCTCCTCTTGTGTTTCTGGCCAACACTGCAGTCCAACAGCACAGGCTGCAGAGGGACCATCGCGTTACAGCTGTCTCTGTGTAGATGTTTGAGATGGGTTCATCCTTCTAGAAGGTGCAGGGAGCTCAGCTGAGGTTGAAGGTGGGATAGTCAAAGGCAAAGAAATAATCTACAGATGGAAATATGTGCCCCTGAGGGAGCAGGAGGCCACATACAGTAGAGCCGCCTTCCCCCAAAGCAAATGAGATGCAGCGTGGTTGGAGATGGTGGGGTTCGGTGCAGGGACATACCAGGGAGCGAAGGGGTTGTGCCACTTGCCAGACTGTGGTACAGGGCTCACCCTCAGAGGGTTGATGGCCAGCTGGGTCTCCGTGGCTAGGACATCCTGCACTGCCATAGCCATACTTTGGCCTGGGCTTCACTGGGGGCGCAGACACCCCCAACCCATGGCTCAGCTAACTTCCTTCCGAGCGGCGAAGCTCCCTTGCCCTAGCTGGTTGTGGTGGTCCCTCTTGAGGGGCTGTGCTTAGCATGGCTAGGGAGAGAGGCACGAGGAGAGGCAGGCAGCTGAAGGCAGCATCCCTCCCTGCAGGCAGCAGTTACTGTCTGCGGGCAAACTCCTGCCCAGACACGCGGCGGTGGGCTGCGAGGGGGATGGCCGCACAGGGTGGTGAGTCCTTCCCCTCCCTCCCCTCCGCGTGCACGGAGCGGAGTGCTGTGTGTGTTAACAGGAACAAGCATAAACATTTCCAGCCAAGGTACTTAATACAAGTCTGTTTGCCAAGTGGCTTTACTACCTTCTTTGTTTAAGGTTAAGAGAAATGTTGTTGCTCAAAGGAGAAAACAAGTGGGGGTGTTTTCCCCCCTCACCCTTCCTGTCTGCAAATCCAGGCATCTCTGGTCTGCAGTTCCTTATAAACAAAAGAAGGAGCTTTTGTGGTGCCTGTTGATAAGAGATACTCCACACCACCCCACATCCCACAGATTTTTATAACTATTTTTATGTTTGCAATAATATGCAAAAGTTTGAGCCTTTCCTAAGGTCACTAGCTAGTTGTGCTGCAGTGTGGCGATTGCCCCAGTTACTGCAGAGTCATAAGGGCGAGCCCAGGGCAGAGTAAGGCATGACTGGTTGTCTGGGCCTGCTGGTAGGATTTGCACTCAATCAGCAAGATCTAAGTGTGCAAGACGCAGATGCATGCCAGTGAAAGGAGAGTCAGGGAGATAGGAATGGCTTTCTCTTGCACTCCCCTTTTCTGGGACCAGTTTGCAAGGAGGCAAAACACTTGCAGCCAAGGAAAGCAGGTCTGGTGTACAACAGCTGGGGCACGGGGCAGGGACAGAGCTCTTGACAAAATACATAGGTCACAGCCACCCAAAATACATTAGACAGCTTGATGGAAGCAGATCATTAGGAAAGCAGAGAGTGAGTTTGTGAGGTGCAAGGCACTGCCTTGACCTGGTGGTAACAATTCAGCCACCACTTTTAGTACAAGAGGGACTGGGCCCAAGTTCTCCGCAATCTCAGTGAAGGCTAACTGCTCAACTGGGAGAAATGAGATCATTTCCAAAAACTTCTAGCATTTTAATCAAAAGAATGAGTGGCAGCTCTTATTTAAGGAACCTGAGTGCTTTCAACCACCTGTTCTTTACAATTTTACCACCTTGGATCATTTCAAATAAAAATCTGTCCCCCACAACAGAGTTCCATGTTGTGCCCGCTAGTTCACACAGTCTTGCAGCAAGGTGGTTATAGTTCATAATACTGAAGGGAAAGCACTGCTGAACAAGGAAGAGGAACTAGGAAGCAAAGAAATGTATTTTAGGTGTAGAAGGCTCCTGAGTAGCTCTTTAAAAGAAGAAGGAATGATGAAGAAAAGTCTGTTTCCAAACAAGACTCATTTCTATTATGCATGAGTCATACAAAGTGATATTTAAGAGCCAGAGATTTTTTTCACTGGAATTGCTCACTTTTCTCAGTCAGTGAAAGAAATAACATTACTTCAAGGTCTGAAGGTCACTGGGTTACATCTGCTTTCACTCAGTTCTACCAACAGCAGTATATTCTAAATGGATTTCTTTCCTTTTTTTTTCTTTTCTCTCAACAACTTTGCAGCCTTACTGTCTCCTTTAAGCCACTAGCAGAGACAGGATCATAAATTAGTACAGTGCTAAGTCTGACCCAGTACTGTTGCTCAAGTAATGTTAAGTTTTTATAATCTATCTCCTCCTTTGCCTCAAATTATCTACTTTCTCCTTTCTAAACAACTTACTGGAAACTCAACAGAAAAAATTCCCAGAAGCTTGTGGTCAGCTGTCAGGTCTGTGTAGATGGACCAGCAGGGATCAGTCCAGTATCCAGGATCCTCTCAGTCGGGATCAGGCAATGCATGACATATAGATTGTACTGTGTTGCAAAAAAACCCAAGTCTTTATAAAAAATAGCTTGTCTGTAAGATCTGACATGGCTTCTGCTTGGCCCATGCAAAGCCTCTGCTGCAGTACTGTGTCCAGTTTGGGTACTACACTTGAAGTAAGATGCAGCGCTTACTTGGAAAGAGCACACAGATAAGAGCAACTAGAATCCCTCAAGTTTACGAAACATGACCTATGAGGAAAGACTGGAAGAGTCAAGACTGTTTAGTCTAAAGAAGAGTAGACTAACTGTAAGCACAAAATTAGCCTGCAAATACATAAAAATTGGCTGCAGACAGGAAGAGCATAATCAGTTCCCCACGTCCAGTGGCAATACCACAGGAAATGGTGAATCTGGATTACCACAAAGACTATTAGCAGTTTTAGCATTCTACCCTGAAATCAACTGTCCTTTTTTGTCTGTCTATGGACAACCTACCTATAACCTTTAGCTTAATTTTGTTACTCTGTGGTTGTTTTACTCTGTGGTTACCTGAATCAGCTCAGCCTTATACCCCGTGGTCAGTTCTAGGTGCCAGAAGTGAAATGTGCCCCGTGAAGTCCTCACGTCTTCACTCTTGGACTCCCCCTTGCAGCCTGTTTAGGTGGAAAGCTGTAATTCAGAAAATATAATTTATAAAGTATCTAAGCTCCACTTGATAGTAGCCTTTGGTCTACAAAGGTCTTTCAGGGGACTTTTGGTCTGCAAAGGTCAGTTGCTATTAAATTCCCTTGCGCTTTTATATATATATTTCCTACTTTTTGTCTGAATTTGGAGTGGGTGTTTTGCTCTGTGCTTGCAGAGCACGTAGCTCTGTGTAAGACATTTGAAGCCCATGATTTGGCCTAGATACTGCTGAAAGATCTACAGCCCTGAGCAAACGCAGCACACTCCCAATCATCCTATTTCACTTCTCTGTGCTATTTTCACTGCCAAACAATATTCTCCTAATGTATCTGAAACAGCCCAGAACAGAGGAGGTGGGGAGACAATGTAGGCCAAAATGCTTGAAGTTCTCAAGCTGTACATTATCTTCCTTGTATCAAACACAAACAGCATTTACACTGGAATCTAAACAAAACCGATTCAGTTAATGGCCAGCTCAGGTAAGAGTCAAGCGAGGCTGGCAGGGAGAGGCAATGCTTTGAATAAGTCACGTCCTCTGTAACAGCTGAGATTTGCCATGAGATTGTAAACTTGTGTGCAGAACAGAAACTCACACATTAGTAATCTTGAATGTTGTGGGTCCCATAGTTCTCTTTCCTTCCTGCTTGGGAGATGTTGTCCTGCTTCATCAGGCACCTGCAGTTGAGTACAGATGAGGTGCTAAAATGGCTGTGCTGGATCTTAAGCACAGGTTTAAGATTTATCCCAGACCACTTTAGACATCTGTGGTGTGAAATGCTGTGTGTGAGCTAGTCACCTGTGATCACCTTATAGTCAACAGGAACAGGAGATTCTGTCCCCTTCTAGGACACAATCCACCTTATCCCTGGGAGACACCTACACCAGGTCAGAGGAGCAGTCCACACGTGCCAATTGACAGTAAAGCAGATGGATGACCAGTGAAGGTACAGACATACCAGGCAGGATTCAACTGAATCCCACCCTGACTCAGCAGATACCTGCAGGTGAATCCTACCCTACCTCAGATCAGTTGGACATAATTTATAGCTGCAACTTTCAATCCAAACCAGAGTGCACATGGTGAGCAACTTCTTTCTTTCCTCCTGCAGCTAATTTTCCCATATCTCACATCTCTCCTCTCTCCCAATCTGTGCCTGAAGGGAGCAACACTTTCACCAAAAGCTGCTGCAGGGGTAAAGCACTGCGGCCCTTAAAATGTCACCTCGGACTGAGGAGCCCCTCTCCATCCCACATTATTCAGTCTTCATTTAGCTTTACCAGGACTTTAGCTGACCAGGACTCAAACTGTCCCCAATGAAATCCACGTTCTTCTTTAGCCATAGCGCAGTGATGGGCATGAGTACGGAAAACAAGTCTCTGATAGGCATTTGCTGACAGCTGGGATCTCACTCACGCAAGACATAACGCCAGCTATTTCAAAAACTAAGCCTGTCATTTATTCTGTTGATCAAGCTTTTACATAAAACATGCTCTGTGCACACACATGCGTACACAAAGTCGAGCTGTCCCTCATTTTCCTTGTGCAGAAATAATGCTATCCTTCTTGAAAGATGCTTCACTAATACCAGGGTGGTGGAGAAGTAGTTACAGCGAGCAAAAAGGCTAATCAAGAGGAAGGGCTGGTTAAGCTCAGTTGTTTAAGGCTATATCATTGCCAGGCAGCTTTTGGGAATCAATGGACATTTTCATAAAGTGTTTAATAGTTAGAATGCACTGAGACAATATATCCCTTTCCAAAGGAGGCCTTTGTTGAAATTTTGGCAGCATATCTCTGGCTGGAGTCAAATAAATTAGTCATCAGATAAATCAGTCATGCCAGCTATGAGAGTGATACCAAAATAAACAGAATGTTTTAGTCAAATCCATGAAACAAAAGGATCAGCAAATCTTATTTAAAATTCCCCCATGTAATTGATGCATAATTAAGCTTCTAAACATGAATGCAAGTGTGCTGTTCCAGAGTATGTGACGATGAAGATTGTATCTTTGAAAGTAAATGGGGATCTCCGGATGTGATTAAAAGTAATTTTTGAATTGCTGGTTCCAAGTTCCTACTGGCAAAATCCAAAAAATTCAAAGCCTGAGTCATTCCTAAATTACTGCAGTTTTGATGCCAGGGAAACTCCACAGATTTTGATGGTGTTACATCAGACTGCGAGTGAATCTGGCCAACAGAACTTAGTCCTATTAAAAATGTATTGTCAAGTATTTTTAAAAGAAAATGTCAGGATAAGTTTGCAGAAGTCACATTCTACAACAACAACAACAAAATTTGTGGGGTGTGTAGCACATGGCAACATGAGTTGGGACAAGGCAATGTGACTGCCTTATCCCAAACATGTTGCCTTAAGTAATCTACCTTACTACTTCTAAAATGCACAAACAATCTGAACTCTTTTAAATTTTTCTTGTCCTAAAATACAGACAAAATAATAACAGTGATACCTTTATAATTATTCCAGCTACCCTTATGTTTAGCTCAAGTATTAATCATTCTTTTCATATAAAATACTTTTTAAAAGCTACTTCTTTTACCAGTGTCCTTACCCTACTCCTTGGGATGCCTGTCAGTCTGCCAAAGGACCCAAGGCCTGGGAGAGGAGAAGTAGGACATGAGAAAGAGACCATCGGTTGTAGCAGTGTGACCGGGCAGCAACTTCTGGGAGGGAAGAAGCACTGCTTTTAAATGGGTTGAGGAAGTTAAAAATGTTGTGAGGAAGCTTTTCTTACCTAGTTAGTGTTTGTTTCCTAAGAGCTGCTATCCCAGCCCCAAATATTATACTTTGGGTACCTAATGTCTGATAAGTAAGCAGATAACTAGCTTTGTGCATAGAGGATGCAGTTCTCACTGGCTTTGATTGTCCGAGCCTCTGAAATCAAATCCAGAAGGGTTCAGGGGCAGATTCTCCTTTACCCTGAGTGCATTGAGACACATTGAGTCTCGCAGCTTTGACATGAGTCTCCCACTGTCCTCCCACCCCATGCTTCCCTGTGCCAGTGCCGGCGCTCCCCTCCCATGCAGCTGTGGCCACCTCTGTCCTGCTCTGATTGTCCCTATGCCAAGTGCAGCTGATGACCATGTCCTTCAGGCAAGGAGACCTGTGAGGAGATGGCTTGAGTATGGATGACCCTGGTAATAAAGCAATTAGTATATTTCAGCTTAGGTTGATGATGAGATTCCTGACAGAAGCAGTACAGAGAGGTCTCTCAGAGGTGGGATTTCCCCTCCTTTCCATTACTGAGCACTTGTTTCCATGAGATACCTCTCCCAAAATCTAAAACCTCTCCTCACTTACCAAGTCCCTTAGTAGGACATATCCTACAAGTAACAGCCTTAGTCACATTTGTTCACTAATGTTGTATGCAACGTGCGTATACAAGAAAGGACAGGCCAACACCTCTGTGCACACTCGCCAAATTCCACTGAAAAGAGACTAGCGAACAAGCTTCAGATGTAAATTCTTTGGTGCAATATCCTCAAAGCAGAGAAATTTCACATTTCCTCATGGAAATGTAGGAGCCTTGTTGAGATTTGGCAATGTGGCCAATAGTAGTGCTAAAGTTTGACTGACTTTACTTCCCTTCTACAGTTGCTTGTATACTATTGAATTCTGTATCTATGCTTTAATTCCAGCAATAATGTTGTGTTCTTTCTCTTCGAGGATCAAACTGAAGTCAATACTGTATTTGCATCGGAAAGTCTGTGCCACTTTCATTATTACTATAAACCACACAGCTCTTGGAAGTGACAAGGACTAGAAGGAAAATATTGCTCTGGAGGGTGCTTAGGGCATTTGTCAATCTGATTCTGCTTCATGAGATATTTTCACTGCTCTGCTGATGGTCAGCTATATTCACATATTTTGAGGATTACATCTCTCTCATGCAGTGCTCCACAAAGGAACCAAACACAGGCATTGTGCTCTGTTTGCACTTATCGGGAACCACCGAAACCAGAACAAATGTTTATTATTTATTATTACTATTATTATTGGCTTCTAGGAGTACATCTTGTAATTGGCACTGTCCAAACACAGAACACAAAGGACAGCTCTGTCTCAAAGCGTTTATAATCTAGGGAGCGAACTTCAAAAGAAGTGAGTAGATTTATGCCATAAAGGAGGAGGAAAAAGGAGGTGGAAGAGGAAGATTGGGCTTGTTTGATCACGCTGCTTCACAAAAACCAAAAGAAACAAATCCTTTGGATTGGTGCGGTTGGTAGGTTCTTTGTCAGGCTGTTCCTCCAAGGCGCTGGGAGTTACTCCACCAGTCGCTGCTGAGTTTCCCAGCTTAGAATCATTTCTGTCAAAATCGAGAAGGTACAGCACCCCAGCTCTCCTTTTGAAATGTTTTATAGTTTATAGTTCTTTGGCATCTTGAAGAAAAGGATCAAGATGTGCAGTCAGACCGTGCCCAGAAATGAGATGGGACCCAGAACCGTTCGCTGCAGCGTGACCACCAGATAGGAAACCGCGTCCGCAACGGCAGCAGCCGGGGGCTCAGCGGCCCCCGCCTGCTCTACAGCACCTGTGGGGCTGCGGAGGGCACCTTCCTCTGCTGGGCCATGCAGGTGGCCAGCCCGTGAACGACAGAGCGTTAGACTTGGGAAACTGCATCCAGTCCTCTCCCACTCTCGAGTTTCTCACAAAGCCTTAGTGCATCTTAGGGCAAAACATAGCCTGCACGATGAGATGGTGGTTTGGGGTGGTTGATCAACATTGGAGCTAGAGAACAAGCTTGCAGAAAAGGGACTAATTATGAAAGAGAGAAAAACTCAGCTCTGAAACCCCATGGCCACTTTCTCAAACTGTTTAATGATTCCTGAGTTGGTATTAGCACCAGAATACTTTTCTGATACCAGTACAAGAAAAATTCAAATGGTACCTCCACTCACCACCTCAGAAAATTCACATTTTAAATTGATTTATCTGTTTTCCAAGGAAGAAATAATTTAAATACATAAAGGGTTTGACTGTTTAGCTCCAGTCTATTTTACACAGATTACATTTAAAGAGGGGGTTTGGGTTAAAATGATTACAGTTTTTGAGGAGAGGACATAAGACAACAGAGATTTCCTGGGAGAAAGATGTCTCTAACTTTTACTCTATTCAAACAACAAATCTGAGGCTGAGAAGCATGTATGTAGAGAACATTTATATAATTGGATAAAGACTGATGTCTTGATCATACAGATTCTCAGTAACCACCACGGAGGCAAAAAGTCCTAGTGGTGGAGATTCCCCATGCTGTTCCTCCAAAAGGGTCGAGGAAATTGTCAGTTGATACAACCTAGGAAGAGATAAAGATAGTAGTCCTCATCAATAATGTGCTCCTAATTGCATAATTTGAAACCTTTATCCCATAAAACAATTTGGATTTTCCCCTTCAGTACAGTTCACGTATTTCACACTGTGCTCTTCTTTTTTTTACACATGTTGAGAGAAATTAATCTGCAAGCATGGGAAGTAGGTTTTGATGTAGACACCAGTCTGCTCCTAATCATCTGAGCAGGAATGAATTGGCCACTTATCCAAGCTTCTGTGTTCTACATAAGAAGAAACAGATGACTTCTTTAAGTTTGTGTCTTGCTTTTGTGCTAATAATTCATTTATCATTGTACATTAACATGTATATGACAGAAGATCTTGCACAGCCAGTTACAGCTGAAACTGTAAGGGTCCAAGAAACAACCGTTAGGGGAAGAACTTTATGTAAATGCATCAAGAATTGGCTTGGTGGCAGGATTAAAAATTTTGATGTGATCCTCTGGAATTAACATGTCTAAAAATTTGATTTTGGGATCTCCAAGTGACTGTGCACACAGAAAACCAAATCTTTCTCACCTACAGACAAAAAGGAGAGGGAAGTGTCACATTACCCAAGCACAGGTGTTTCTTCTTTCTCCAGTTTCTCTTGCTCTTTTGCTGGCATGTTCAACTGGACTGTACTTGGAAAGAGGAGAGGTTTTGTGGTGGATAATCCTTTTTGTCCCTGAAATGCCCAAGAATGTGAACCTTGTTGATTGTCTGGGTTTTTTCCTATGAATTTAACTCCTGTTTCTAGAGATTCAAAAGTTCATTGATAAAAACCTAAAATAGTTCTGTCCAATTATGACTAAGACATGTAAGAGTATACAAACCCAGTAACATCTCCACAACATGTCGAACATTATCACACATTGTTTATGTGTTTCATTTGAAATGCTGTCTTGCATAACCCTTGGATGTTAACATATGTGATTAAAGTTTAAACTTACACCCAGCGCTTGTTAATCTGCTTATAGCTTCCCTCAGCAACACCAGTGAAAAGGTATACACCAAACCTGATGTAATTAACCTGGGTGTATGTAAGTCTGGGGCATGACATGTCATTTGAAAAGGGGCTAGCACCTCCTTTCTTAAGCCTGGGAACTCCAGAGCAGCCTTAGCTGGGAGCGCTGCGGCCCCATGTTGTCTAGGGCAGCACCCGCACTCAGTGAGAGCTGGGGCTACCAGGGAGCCAGGCGCAAGTCTAGAAATAGTCTCACAAATAATGTGACAGAATTGGAATACTTTAATTTACATGCGTGAAGTTTCAACAGCTCACGTTGTAGCTTGGCCAGCAGTAGCAGAGTTCCTACTTGCTAGCTATGCTAAGGAAGGACCGAAAAGTAGCACGTTCAGCACGGATCCCTGCAGATCCCTTCTGAGGGCATCATGGACAGAAAGCCACTGACGAGTCAGCGAGTGTTTGGAGTCTCTGCTTTAAGGTGACCTCAGCAAACCTCATATTGTTTTTATTGAGTGTGAAAACTCAAGGTATACAACATTTAAGTACAGCTTCCTACGCAGAAGGCCTCTACTCTATCAGGAAAGAAATTAGATTGATTTGACATGACTTACCTGTACTGGCTGTTACTCATCTCTTCATTGTCTTACAGGTACTTACAAATGGATTCTTTCACTGTTCCAAAAAATTACAACAATTGACATTAGGTGTATGAATTTTTAATTCCTTGACGTTTCTGTTGTGTTGGCTTTATTTTTAAGTTTGGGCCTGTTTGTCTTTTTCCAGGCTTCTGCCATTTATAAATCCTCCATGAGCCTGTGAAGGCCCCACCTATGGCACAAAATAAAACAGGCCAGACTGGTGTTCAGGATTGCTCAGGGCACACTCCAAAGCAGATATGTCTTGGGGAGAGCCAGTTGGTGTGGCCTAAACTGAGCCATAAAGTTGTACAACTGGCAGTCAGAAGTCCAACGCCAGAGCTGATCGCTTGGACCTTCTTTCTTTAGAAGTATGCATGTACTGAAAATTGCGCAAACTTCTCTAAGACTGCTTCAAACTCATTATTTCATTCCAGGCTATATATAGGACATCTGCCTTCTCCTCATAAAACAAGAGCTCTGGTCTGCCTGCACACAGGCACATTGTCCTGGCTGAACACCCACTGGGGAATTCCTGCCCCATCAACATGCCACCAAGACATAACAAGGACATAGCAAGGGCAGAGAACTTTACCCATAGTGATTTTGCTGCCAATTCTGATCTTTAAAGATCTTTAAAGTAATCTTCTGTCTTTAAAAAACTTTTTAGTGTAAAAGGAATGCTTCAAACAGGTAGAATTACAACGTCACACATGTCACAGCCCTTCAAATACGTAGTATTTTAAAATCACCCATTAAGATTTTGGCTCTAAGTCTGTTGTCTAGGTATTTTTCAGACAACATTTTTGCCTGATCCTTCACAGGAGAGCAAACAGAAGTCAGGGAGCTTCAGGTCACAGATTTACTTCAAATCATGCCTTATAATGCTGGACAGGAAGGTACCTCTTTTCAGAGTTGATGAGTACCACTTGCACAGTGCTCTGGATGCTCCTGTGGTTCTGTATCATCCCCAAATCCTACTCTCAAGGCAGCTTTTGAAGGCTAAAGGAAGACTGCCCAGATAACAAAGCAGAAAGGTCTCTTGACATTAGCAGATTAAGATAATTTAGATCCGGGTTCCTTTGTTCGATGAGAGCTTTCGGACTGGAATAATGTGAGGGGTGTTCAAATCTCACCCAGTAACTACACAGGGACAAAGAGAAAAAGCTGACTGTCTCAGCTGAGGGTTTTGTTCCCAAGACCTGGCAGTCTGTTCTTGCAAAATGCTTGCCTCTCTCTGCATGGATTCTTTGGATCTGCTTCCCTCTAAAGGCCATTTCGTGAATTATGGTATTGCCCTGAACATCAATCAAGTCTTAACGCAAAATCAATTCTCAGACGTATTCCTTATCTGGAGAGGTGTTTGAGCTCTATGAAGGAGAGGAATAAATACTTTAAGGGTTACTTCTTGTTGTAAGAGAGCTTAAAAGAAATAAGATTTAAGTAAAGTCATAGATTTTATCAGCAAGCAGAGGTTTTAATGATAAAATTTATCTTAAATGGAGTCTGACGCATGCGTACTTTTGAAGTAGTACCTTACTGCACAGTAAAGTGAACCACAAAGCTGGCTTGTCCCAGGGAGAAACCGGGATCTGGCCATCCTCGCTCCCAGCCCTGTGCTCAGAGGAGTAAGTGATTCTCTCCAGACATGCTGGGGTGTTGAACCTCTCAGGCGTAGCTGCAGTACTGTGGCAGTTTTGCATGATCCCAGGTAAGGAACTTTCTGGTATAGTAGAGTTTGGGCAGACTGTGTCTTACCTCGAAAGGTGAATTGCTCCTTCAGCTGAGAGGCTCAGATATGCCATGAAATTGAAACCTTTAACTGAGGCGTTGGACTCCCACTGCACTCAGAGGATAAAGAGAAACCCAAGCTGGAGCTGCACGCTGAGAAGTTGGTCATTTTGTCTGCTTGGTTAGGAAAAAAAAAGGAGGCCTTTAAAGTTTACCTGTTTGTTATCTGGGCAAACCGTGAGAAATAGGATAATCTCTAAGCATACTTGTAATCTGAGTAATAAACATTGTCAACCAGCAATTCAGCACTGTATAGACATCTCCAGAGGGGAGGGCATCACATTTTAGGTAAATTGAGTACCCCTCTCCAGTCCTTTCTGCAGGGAGAGCTACAGGGCAGTTGTTACATTCCTGAATTAAATCAGGTTAACCAGGGCCCAAGAGGAGGGCTCATCTAACTTAGAGAGAAGGGAACAAATGAGGCGTTTAAACACAGGCCATCTTAAAAGCCCTTAAAATATCTGAGACTTTCCACAGACCTGGCAAATATGATAGAAGAGACCCATATCCCGCAATCAGGGCACTGGAGGATACCTTAGGGCAATTAAAATGGCACTCACCACATATGTTTATGTGCCTGCATTGCTCCTTAGTTGCTTTGTCTACTGGAATTGCCCTAACCAGAGAAGGAATTGTCCTTTGGGATTGCCTCTTTCTCTCTCTGCAAACTATAAGAATCTTCACGACAAATTTGGGGTAAATCTTTTAGCTAAACCTGGCTGAGCTGCACCCTGTCCCGATAGAAGGAAGCAGCAGCAGGGCTCCTTATTAGTGCTTTAGCTCCCACTAGATGTAACGTAGTGACTCCAGACTTCTCCCGGCTGTTTGGGGTCCTGTTCTTAGGGACTGAAGTCTCCAGGTGCAGAGTTGCCCACACTGCCACTGGGTCTTCACCAGGCCCTTCATCCTCCCCATCATTGTCCACACTATGTCATTGAGTCCACTTCCAGGATCTCTTTTGGAGATGAGATAAATAATTAATTTGACCAAAACATAAACTGTGATGTAATTCTGAGGACAGCAGGCTCCACAGATTGGCTTTACCAATAGGCAGTACCCTCACCCACACATGCCGAGGTGCTATACTGGGATGTGAAAACCTGAAATTCAGTTTTATGATATGAAAACACTGCAAAAAAACACCTTAAAATTCATAATAATGTCTTAGAGCTATCACATCAGATCTGGAAGAGATCCAAACCAAACGATATACAATGAGATCCCAGACAATTTGCTTTAGCGATAGCTAGCGGGCAGATATAAGCCACCCTGTAAAATTTGGCCTGAGAGCATCTTCTCATGCCCGGGAGTGCCTTTAGCTGCCTTCAGCTATGCAGAGGTAGCCCATAATTCTTATGCCTTTAGGAAGGTATCAAAGCTGTGCGTTAATGCAGCATTCACAGCAGCCAGCCCGGCTGACTCTGCAGCTCACAACAATGCTCTCCCAGTCAATAGCAAAGCCATTGCTACTAGGGACCTGCTGAAGGTATTAATCACAAAGGAACGCCTCTGCAGATCTTTATCCTCTTCAAAGCAGACAGAACAAATGCAAATATTAAGCCACCTTGGTGATTTAGGTACGTTGAACTAGTTGTGAATCCTGAGCTACTGCATCACTTTATGAGGGTGCACCTCTTCAAGCTGATCCTGAATCCAGTTTCAGTGCTTCTAAAGACTGCTCATCTTTGCTTTCTGCATCTATGCAGCCCACCCTGCAATCTTCTGCACTTAACTCCTGTTGTTAATGAGAGTGCTGCCACATGCCTCACGCTTTCCAAGGTCAGCCCAAAAATACAAAGCCTATACAAGCAACAGAACATTCAAACTTAATAAATGAGAAATTGTTAAAATAGGTGAGAGAGCAGATATTGCCAAAGGTGTTTTGGAACGGCTACAAAACATTAGACATAACCAGTTCTGCAAGAACTGTGTCCAGAGTATCTGCAGAGTCCAAACCTCTGTGAGACACTTCTGTGAGAACAGAGAACAAATACAGTAAAATGAGATATCCTGAATACAGGTAAGTATTATTTTCAGAAAACATTATGTTCTTCAGCAGTTGATGGGGGCACAAAGAGGTGTTAAAATGGGGACGGATATAAGATAAATCTTCTACCAGGAAGTTGTTTATAAAAAGAAGTTATATAAAACCAGTAAGATTGAATCACTTATGGACCCAAAGCTGCCGACAACAGTAGCTCAATGCAGTGGGATGAGGAGATAAACAGGTTAGTAATTAGGTTCATTAGAAAGCACTGTTCAGAGTATGGCTGGCTTGGGGGAAAACTGTTCTCAAAGCTATATGACAGACCTCAAGGTCACAGAAGATTAGTCGTTCAGGAATTTCTTGTCCACTTAAATGTGCAGAAAGTGCAAATAATTAAGCCTATCTCTCCCCAGTCAGGTAGATCACTATCCTGCAAACATAATGAAACAGATACTACCTTCTTTCAAATACTGTATGATCGGAGGTATCAGGTTGTCACAGCTGAAGATGTAAATCCTCTGATGTGCAAAAAAATGGATGCAAAGAGGACAGTAAGAATTAAATAACTAGTTTCTGCTCTCCCTACTGTCAAGAGAAAGAAAGAGGCAACTCGCCCCACCTACTCCAGACAACTATTTTTGGATATGATGTCCCTCCCCCTTGCCTATAGAGAGAGCCTAGAGAATTGGCATAAACTACCTCCTGAAATTTTAGTCTCCTCAAGGTGGGCTAGATGAGACACATCTTAACAGTGCAAGTTTCTTCAGCAGTGCTTCATCCTGGAGCTAGGATGACCACCTCTTGAAAGGGAGGTTTAGTTACCTATCTGTGACACTGGCAGATGGTCAGTGTGTGCTATTTGTTATGGTCATTTGGTACCTGTGCACCTTCCATAGCTGCCTGTGTAGGTAATTTTATCTCCATAATCTGAAAGCACCAGCTGTAGAGTCTGTATGTTATGTTCCCAGACAGTTTGCATCTCAGGAGCATGGAATACAAAGGAGTTGCAAAGCTTAATTTTAGTAAAGGTTTCCAAGGAGTAAAATTCCCTCTACTCAAGCCAAAAAAAGGTCTGGTAAATTTGAGAAGAAAGTTCATACAGGCACAGTTTGGTTATCTTGGGAGCGGTTGGTACTAGATCTGTTACCTGAAGTGTCACAACAAGTGCCTCAGTTGAGAACTGCTGAAGCACTACCGAGTCAGGGCCACCAAGACCCTTGCCTCAGCTAAGCCCTTTAACTAGCGAAGGGCCACAAACATTATCCCACTAGTGGAGCTCCCCTCCATCACCTGAGGAAAAAGTCTGAGTTTCAGTAAGGGTTTAAATATTCCTTACAGAAGTGCCTCAGTGAAGTGCTCAAGGTTAGGGAAATGAATCTGTAGCAGTGCCCCAGATTTGAACTCCAGGCATTTAACACGTGCATTGCTCTGCAGCTTGTAGGTATACACCTCTGCGGGTGTATGTTAATCAGCTCCCAGTTCTGCAAGCGCTAAGTAGTAAAGCCCTCGCTCGCCTCCCTCCCTCACCGCCCACCAAGCACCAGAAGGACCCAGTACCGGAGACTGGAGCAGCAGCATCCTGCCATGTCTTCCTCCCAGAGGTAGTGGATGACTCGATGAATGCGATCTACGTGAATAGATACCTGAAGAGATGGCTGTAATTCAACTGAGGGCAGTAAGAGGACGTGCCAAGGCAAACACATTCCAGATGACTTGCAACACAGCGTGAAATTTCACCCTATCATAAATAACACAGTAAATGCGACTGTTGTGTTTCCTAAGGTCAGACACATCCTTTTCTCTACGGAGCAGACGTGGAGGAAACGTAGCATCCCTGCTCCTTAGCCCTGAAAGGCAGATCAGAGGGATTCCTGCTGGGAGGATGACCATGTTGCCACTGATCCCACCTGCTGCCAGCCTGGGTAAAGAAAGATGCTTCAAAAGCTGTGTGCTTTGGCAGCCAGGGCACACGCAGCTAGCGAATTATGTAAATACCGGCAGCTCCTGGGAAGACAATGAACAAAGGTGTATTCCTTCCCCTTTCCCAATGTGACCTTTTTGCTGTGTTCAAGCTGTCTGCAGTACAATACCTCGATTCCACCATAATTTGAGGCCATACCCTTCCACACACGTAAAAGCCAACCCACTTGTTATGCTGAAATTTTTTGATTGTGTCTATACCTTACTAGTCAACGGTCAGGCTCATCCAACCGCAGCTAGAGCAGACATCATCTAAGAGGAGAGAAATCTTTCCCAAGTGTGACCACAGGGTCTGTCCACAGACAGGAGATGACGCAGACAGGCACCAAACTGTGAGCAGTAGGTGCATTTTATCACTGGTCCAGAAAGTTGCTCTTCCAAAGGGGCACAGACACAGTCACCCATTTCAGCAGCACTACCTCTTGAGTTGAACAGTGCTTAGGAGGCGGGACTCACCTCACTAATTTTCACAGTCTAAAGTGGTTGTCTAAGGTAATCATCTTAAACTCCTTCTGCAATCAGTGAAAACAGACGGGCGTCCCCAGAGGGCAATTCATATGAAGTCAATGGGCTAGATCACCCTCTGGAAGTGTCCATCCACTAGACATGGAGTCATAGAGTCAGTGGCTTAGGCTAAATTCTAAGCTTTAGACAGCTAAGTTACGAGAGACAAATCCCATCCAAAATGAATAGGTGGCTCAGGCTTGTGGCTCATAGGTGAGACCCAAGGTTCATGTATTACAGATTCCTCACGGACTCCTCCATATTCATAGCCCTATTACGTGGAGAGTCTTTCTTACAAAATGACCATATATCTCATTTTGCTGTGCCTTCCTACTTCCATGCCAAAACACTCCTAAGTGCTGGTTCTTCCTCAGGGCTTGCTACTACTTTTCATGCCTATGTTTTCCCTCCCCAAGGACAGCATATTCTGAAATGCCACACATTTCCATAACTCCTGGGTCCACAGGAGACAGGTTTGTTTGAGACAGGTTTGCTTCTTTCTTCTGCTTTCTCACTTTTTTTCACCTTCCACTCCTGTTGCAGCCTCTGCATCCCCATGCTCCCATGTTGCTCTTGCAGAGTATCCAAGTGTGAACAGACCCATCCCTCCACCACAGAGCGGAATTTGGGAACTCACAGGAAATTCAGTTCCCAAAGAACAGACTTTTCCCATCCTTGGAAAGCCTAGGTGCCCTGTTGCTGCAAGGTCCCGGTAACAAAACCTGTTCAGGTCCAAGATCAGCTGTGACGCAGGGAGCCGAACTGCCATTCAGGTCCGCAGGAGGTGGGAGCCACCACCAGTTTGTCCAGGCAAGGCTGGGAGTGGGGACCAGGCACGCTCCCTGGGCGCAGAGCTTGGCCAGAGCTGCAAGGTCTCCATTTCAGGGGATCAGATGATGATTCTGGGGATAGTGGGGGCCCAAAACTAACACCTAACAGCTCAGCAAAGCAAAGCTAACAGTCAGGGGAGCGTCTGACTTGATCCTGCCTTATCCAGACTAGAGAAGAGAACTGGCCTGAAGGACAGCTGATTTCGCAAAACAGATCTCATTTCTTCTCCCTGGCAAAGCTTCTTTTCTTTCTGAAGCTCAAAATGACTGGAGGGAACTGATTATTCCAGTGACTCTTTTCAGACCATTGGCTAAGACTCTGCCAAAGGTGTTATGACCAGGGTTAATACACATTATTAGTCTGTCAGCAGTACAAAGAGTAGTTTGTGATCTTTGCAATTGTAACACAGTAAATCCATCTGTTCATGTGTTTATTTGCTATTCACTTGCTGATAGCTAGGCAGCATGCAGCAAGCTTCTGAGCAATCACACATCTCCAACACATGACCACAAAGTATCAGCGGAAACTAAATATCCTGCAAACACTTCTGCTGAAAGCATACAGACTGGGCACACTGGTAACTGCCTGCTCCATTTTAGTTTATCCTGTTTAAACGAGAAGTTTGGAAGATGTGTCATTCAGCTTAATTGGACGAAACCACTCAGAGACAAGAATGGGCAGATCCCACCTGGAAAGTTGTCCACACTCTTCTCATGCCCCTTTTCATACATGTTTCAAGTTTCAGACAATGAACCTCCCACATAAGTGGGCGAACTAGTAGCTTTCTCTTTTTTGATAGCTGAAATTACCATTCTTCCAGGGTCAGACTCTCTAGGTCCAACCATTTCTTTTGCTTGCATTATCCATCTGCCACATTTCAGCTTGTTCAGGGAGATAAGGCGTGTGATGTAGCCCTGAAAAGTGCCATTGCTTCTTAGAAGTGAAATAATAGTTGCTGTTTGCTGTGACCAGATGTAGGGTCTGATTATGAACTCAGAGCTGCATAAATCTTAACAGTGTAGATGTTAATCAAGTGAGGTCACCGTAAAACCGCCATACTTGTGATCATATTCAGACTTGTTGGGTTGTTTTCTGCCCTGGATTTTCCAGGTGAACAGATGCCAATAGACTTTAAAAAAAAAAAAAAAAAAAATCTTTGTTTTCATTCAGCTTCGGTGTATTCACTTGGAAGTCATATTTCACAAGAGACCACAGTCTGGTTATTAACTTCATCAGCAGATACATTCACAAATCAGGACCCATATGTACCGGTACTTGTAAGTGATCAGAACTGAAGGAACAGTCAGCATCTAACAAGTTGTTCATTGTGCCAAGTCTGCTCTAGGAAAATGAAGAGAGTACCTCACTGTACGGACATCTTTTTTTTATATTTTATTACATCAATGTGCCAAACATTTTTTCCAGAAGAGGGCGCAGAATTTACCTCCAGCAGTACTAAAGAACTACGGTGCTGCCAGCCTGTTACTTGTGAATGCCAAAACCTTTTCAGACTGTTTCTACCTCCATTTGTAAATATGGGATTCGACATTAAACATAGTAAAAAAAATCCCATCCCGTGACATTTAAAATATAGATGAATACATATGAATCTGTCTGTCTTGGTTCCTTTTACAGTCAGTAAAAGAGAACAGGCACTTCAGGGGCACAGTTCATCCCATTTCACCCTGTATTTGATCAGCTGAGTAGCTCTCCAGACTCCTTTGACTATATTGCCTGGAGCTCCAATGACTAGCCCAGATGTGGACACCTGCACTTCGGACATCTAAGTTAGAGAGACTCCCACCTCTTGCATTAGTTAGGTAACACTCTACAGTGGCAGTGTGGGACAGGGGTACCCATACTGTGCTTATTGGTAAACACCAGCTGTCATATTACATCATATTCATTGCAAATTTAAGTCAACTTATGGAAAGTTCTGATTACTTAATTTGTGGGGCTGTTGTCAATGTTGCAATAGAGACCAGGATGAAGGACCCCTTGCAGAATCGCTAAAGAAGTCATGATGAAAATGGCTGGCAAGGGAAGGGAGAGGAGCGTCACTGCGGTTAGACCACACTGTTACTTATGCCAGCTGTTGCACAGATCAATAGCTCTGTTTATTCACGTGTCATCAATGCCTGTTACCATTTCACACGGCCTTTGTCAGTGCTCTTTAAACTTCACAGACCAGCAGATCTTGAGGAAGGATTGAAAGCTTGAAGTAAGCCCTTCCTGCTAAGCCTTCCTTATAACTGTTCACATGAAAATGAACAACCATGGACCATTATTCAAAATAATGACTCATTTCAGAGACATATAGGCTGTGTAGATTGTATCACCTCTGCTGGATATGATACAATCTTCAAACACAGTCCTTCTGTGATTTATGTATTCACAAAGAGTTGCTTTCAGCTTGAAGATGTAACCCTGCCCCTTAAGCATATATAAAGCAGTCATCACACAAAACCACTTCTGTTAAGGTGTCTCTGCATACTCAGGTGCAAAGCCAGCGTCACATTTCTAGCCATGGTCCAGACAAATGGGGAGGTTACACAGTGTGGCCTCCTGTTGTCTCAGCCTACAAAGGTGGGGAAAATTTTGCATTTCTCTAGGGTTTCCCATCTGAAGATTGCTTCCCAGCCACAAACGCATTTTAACCTCACCCTTGCTCCCAGCAAACAGGGATAGCTAATAATTTTATAGTAGTATTGTCTTAGTTTAAGAAGCAACAAAAGCAAGTCTAATTGAAATTCATGAGCATGCTAATACATAAGGCAAGGTCAACCCTCACTATCACTATCCTTCCTGAAATGGGTGTCAGATAAGGGTTTGGGAGCCAGAGAAACAGCATTCACAGCTGCTTCACACCTACATTAAAATACTCTTGATATTAACATAATAACAAGTAAATCCCTCACTGACTTGCCTCTTAGGGTGTTGATCCTTTACTGCTCCCAAAATAATAATAAAACCCACCAGGATCGGGCTCATAACTGGCAGTTGGTTTTGGATGTGAACTATTTAATGAGTTGGTCGTGAGCAGACATCATTCAAATAAGGCTGTAAGTCACCAGATGCACAGTGCAGAAATAATTGTGCAAACCAATGGCTGGCTGTTCTGAAGGAAGACACCAGGCAGAGCAAGACTACAGCAAATTTATGTGAGCTGGCAACTTCATCCTTTTAATAGAAAATCTGGCAAGCTCTACTGACGAGTACAAATTACTCCAAAATTACACACACGAGAGGGCGATTATACAGGGCCACCATCAAAGCTCTGGCTACTCCCAGGCTTACAAATATATTGGGACAGTAAAGGTAAAGTCATTGAAGGTGATGGGACTCTGAAGTGAAAAATACTGCATTGTAACGCTACAGAGCATGCCCACGGAAATGCTGAACACTAACCTTATTACCTATATCAGTATCAGGAAGGGCTTGAGATAGCTTATATAGCCAGGCCTGACTTCTGCCATAAAAGAAATGACTGAAATTGGCATCAAATGCTGGAAATCAACAGGGGAAGAACCTCAGAAACACCTCTCCATTCAAGGCTACTGCAGCCCTATTGAAAACAAATGGAGATTACTCAAGTACCTTATTTCCCCATTACAAAAATCCCAGCTGTTGCACAAACCAACCAAGCCAGAATGTCATACCTCATCATAACTGCTGTTTGAGTGGAGCTGATGAAAGATAGTGACCCATGATTCACAAATGGCTCATTTGGGAAATCTTCTTTAATGGATTAAACACACTAAAGCAATTTCTTACTAGCAAGAACGCAAATAGTGTAGAAGCTGGCGGGGAGGGGGGGGAAGTATGAAAAGCAAAATCCCAATGAAATTAATGTTCTGATGGGCATTTTTAGGCCAGGGGCTTTTAAGGCAAAACTACAAACCAAGTACTTCTCTGTTTTGCAAGTAAATCTAGATAATTCCTGATAAGGCTAATGAGTTGCTGTAATTATTACATGCCCATCCCACTTCTAGTAATGAAAAATCCTAGGGATATACAGGTGGCGGGTGGTAGTATGTAGGACTATCTAATGCAGAAGAAATTCTGTGAATAAAGAGAAGCCCTGTGATCAGACGTGATTTGTGGTCCCTAATTGTAGATTTCTGTAAGGAGAGGGAAAAGAACATTTCTATCTGCAAAGGTGGGGTTGGGTTACTCTAGTCTCCTCTACTAATCCTAAATCTTTCTTTCTCTCTTGCTATTTTATGAATTGTCTTCATCAGTCTGTAGTGGTAATGCTTACTTATTGAGCTGTATAGGCATTTAATTTTGTTAAGAAAAGATGAAAAGGTGGTTGCTGGCGTTGTTGGCTAATAATTTTTCTCCTATATCTAGGAAATAGCAGGTTTGATAAAAGCCTGATCTCTCTTTCCTATTCTTAGACATAATATAAGGTAGGGATATAAAAAAGTCTTTGTATCACATTCTCTCAATACATAGAAATAATATATATGTGTTTGAGTGTGCTCACTTGCTTTGTTCTAAGATGTGAGAGATTTTCTTTGTGAAAGATCAGTGATTGGTATTTCAGTCCATTTCATAATCTGCAGAGCAAATTCTGCTCTCGGGGATGCGCATCCTAGTCTAATGGCTTTATTTTAGTTACTCATGTATATTAATATATTCAATGATGCATGTGCCACATAAAGGACTAGGGATAATTTCTCGGCATGATGAGTACATGGCATGAATCGTTCCCCTAAGCACAGCTACAGACTTTGATGTACTCAAGGGAGGGCTTCCTCTGCTGAGTTTAAAGTTCAGAAGTTCAAAGGCACTTCTCATTAGAAATTAACCACGACACTTTAAAAATGAGAAGAGAACGACCTGCTCCATGCCTGAAAAACTTGGCAGGGGCCCTCCTCCCAAACCAACAGAAACTGGCATGCTGAGAAGTGTCTTGCAGAAGAGGGGTGGAATTCAGGGGCAGCACAAACAGGAGAGTGACCTCTTAAAGCCCTGCCTCAGAAAACGCGTTCCCTCGGCTTCTCCAAGCCTTGTTTGGAGAGTAATGTCTGCAACATGAGCTGTAACAGGCTTTATTCACAGCTGTTCATATTGGACTGACCACATGGTAGATATTTAGCTGAATATCCAGGCAGATGCCCCCTTGGGGTGCATGCCCCCATACCATGGGGGTATGATGCCCCCCCCTTGGGGCATCATACCAGCCCCAGAGAGTTCAAGCAAATCTTTAAGTTTCCTGTCTTTCTGGTGTGGTGTAGAAACCCCATAGCTGACAGACAGAGGTAGCAGGTTAATCACTGAAATGCAGCTGGGCAAAGAGCCTGCCAACCGCTAGGCGTGCATCCAAGGGTGCCGCTGGTCCCTGCCAAAAGCCGAGAAAAACACCAGCACCCGTGAGGTTTGCTGGGCAACCATGCAGCTTCTGCTTGTACGAGATGCTTGCCCCCGGAAGCCACTGATGGAGACGTGAGAGGGGCAGAAGGGTGAGGGCTCAAAACTTGAGGATGCCCGTTTGCTGAGCCACTCATGCCGCGACTTGTCGGGATGAGAGCAGGCAGCCAATGTGTATGGTTAGGTGGGAGGCCTGGAAGAGCCCAGGACAATATCGGGTTGGTGGGGTGAGTGAGCGGAGGCTGCTCGGTCAGCACTCCAGGAGTGAGGCTTGCTACAAAAACATGACAAATAACTTTTGTGTAACACAAGGGAGGATTGCACTTTCCCATTGTTTTAACTGTGGCTTTTACTTTCTAGGCTTTAAACTCAATACTCTGAACCCATCCTTTCTTTCAGTTCTCTGGTTGCCCTGTGTAGAGCTGGGGCATAATGCCCACCTGGGGCTGGTGACCCTCGGCCAGCATCCCCCCTCAGAAGCAGTGGCTTGAAACAGAGCTGCCGTGGGGCTCTGCAGAGAGAGGTCACAGGCAGGCGAGAGGGACTTGCGCCTTGGGTCATGCTTAAGCAAACCTCAGCTTGTAGAGGTGTCCAGCGCTGGGGCTTGTGCTGTCTGAGCTGGAAACCAGTTGTGGCAGAGGTGGGTGAAACCTCCTGCAAAGTACAGGCCAGCAAAAGGGCTTGGAGTTACCTCTGCGGCATTACACCGCCTTGACAACGATCCCAGCTTGAGGTTAGCTCCTGTTTGGGACAGCAGGAAAACTGAAACTGGTTCAGGTATGTCATCCCAAAATAAATATTTTCACAGCTCAGGGCATGTGACGTGTCACCGGAAAGTGTGCAGCGAGGACAATGGCTGGCACAGGACTGCAGCTCCGCAAGGCTCTAATGTGCTCTGCCACCGGCCAGCCTGCACCCGGGCACCCGATGCCTGCGACTCAGGCAGTCCCTCTAGGTTTCCTTTACAGGCAAGAAAATTCCTCCCATAAATCTGCACATCTTCCCAAAGATGCCGTGTATTTAATGGGACTGTGTAAACTGGGGTGGGGGGAGCGGGATTTATGACTGGGAAATTAATTTCATGCATAATTATGTTTTGTATTTCATGCTAAAGTACGGTATTTTGCATTAACAGTATATCCAGCAATAACACAAACACTTCCTCCAGCTGAATTTTAACACTTGTCTCAGGTTCTTTAATGGATGCAGCAAACCTGTACCTTTTGCATGCCAGGTTATGTCCTAACTCTCACTTACCAAATCAGGTTTTTCCCGTATGTACATAGAAAAGTTAACACTTCCCAGAATACCATGAAAATGCTCCAGGCCATCTTTCCAAATAAACCCTTAATCCTCAGCCATCACCGAAAGTCATTTTTGTCAATAGTCTACCATCCCATGGCAAAACAAAGAGTAGTCAGTATAATAAGCACGGGTGTCTCCAACCTCACTGTTTGGCATCTGCTGGTATTTTTTTTTGATTGGTATTTGTCAAGCAATTTACAATCAAAAGGCACTACCTTGTCACACGGAGACTTCTGAATTTTATGAATTTGCTGTTGGAAGGTTTTCCGATTCCTGCCTACACATAGCATGTAAGGTAACTACACCAGACACTGGGAAAGAAAAAGAAACTAAATTTTCCCAGAGCTGACACAAAGAGATTGCTTCATTATCACATTTTCTCCCACTTCACAACTTAGCTTACTGAAAAAAGTGCAGCGCAATAGTTAAATCCACATAAAAGCCCTGCCACCAAAATCAGAAACACTGACCGTGTGCATGAGGCATCATCCAGTGCTGCAGACTTCCCTTACAAACTGGACTTAAGTCAAAACTGTTTAAGAATTTCTCCTTTTCTAAAAGTTGAAATGCATTTCCGACATGAAAAAAAACTTTACATAGTCTTAGTCATAGAATCACTCAAAAGTGATTCTGCCCTTCTTCACCTGGCTTGCAGTTAAAATGAATTAAAAAGCTAGAATGAACATCTAAATGAGCCACTAAAATAAACAATCAGCTGAGAAGAGTCAAAGAGGAAAACAGAAAAACACAGTGCATACCTGAATCTCTATTATCAGTGGAAAATGCTTTATTTCTTTACAAGGGCAATGGCAAGGTAGAACTGCAAAGTAAAGAGAGAAAAATCTTTTCAGTATGGGAACATGAAAGCATTAACATAACAGGCAGAGCACATTGTGTCCTGCCCTTGGCGAACGTCTTGTTGGCTACTCCGGACTGTGACCCAGCAAAAATAAGCAGTCCAAATGAATTTTCTCCTAGGTAAT
Organism: Haliaeetus albicilla; assembly: GCF_947461875.1. Taxonomy (NCBI): domain Eukaryota; kingdom Metazoa; phylum Chordata; class Aves; order Accipitriformes; family Accipitridae; genus Haliaeetus; species Haliaeetus albicilla. The sequence goes on along the minus strand of NC_091497.1, from coordinate 8,484,555 downwards.
ATATTGCTTCATTTACTACATGCAGTAGACACTGGCAGACTGTTTTCTCGAGAGTCATTGTGGGGGCATGACATTGCACTGAAGAATAGGAAGACCCTGTGCTGCATACAAATTGCACACAAAATGAGCTGAAGCACAGCTCGGTACACTAAAAATTTTCCGACCACATTTGATCCATTTGATTTTTGACAAGGCAGTGCTCTCAGAGGACAGGAGGATGGGGGGAACCTGATCATGTCCCCCAGCACATGCACGTTCCCATTGGCATCTAGGTTTTTAAGGTGTTTTTTTTCTCCTCAGATCTCATTACTGTTAGTTTTCTTTGTGATTCCTTAAGCTCAGCAAGTTTAAATTTGATTTTAAATCTGGCCTCTTTATCCAAGAGCTTCTGCACCTGCAGGCAGCACCCCTTTACGCTGGAAGGTTTTACCCACTTCTGTCAAATCAGTCTGGCTATCACTCCTCTTTCAAACACACACACCACTTCAGAAACCAAATCAAACCAGTAGGATCAAAAGAAGCTGACGGATCGAGTGCATGTTAATTTCAACCTGTTCATCAAATTTTTTTGAATCTGTACCAATCAAAAAAAAAGTCACATATTATTTCCTTATTCCCTTTGTTTCTGAGTTGCTTGAGCATGTTGATCTAAGTCAGCTTTTAACTCCGCTTTGTCACCGTGACCTTTTTTGATCCCAGCCCGTTTGCTCTCAGATTAAGTCACGCTATAGAAGCCGCTTTGCTCCAGGTTGTGGTTTTCATGCTCTCGGTTAAATGAAATCTTTCTACGCCACTGGCTGGGACAACTGGTGCCTGATAAACAGTGGGGCCAGAGACAGTAAACCACAGCACCCTCTTTGTGGAACAACCCTTCCCTGAGTAAATAAGGAGCCGCTGTGGGAATCAGGGAGAGGAACCGGAGGAGGGCATGGGGAAGAACTTCCTTGCAGATAGAGATACTGGTGGGAAGGTGTAAGGCAGACACTCACCTTCACCTGTCTCGCCTTCCTCCCAGCTGCAAACTGGGACAAATTTGTGTTGAGGGCTGGGCTGTACCTAAGCAGGGCTAGGTACAAAGAGTGCGGTGTAAATTATCACCCCTCACCCACGCTCTCCTGCAGCTTCTTTCTGCCTCCTCCAGGCCCTTTGCCATGCCTGCCAGCCACCTCACACCATGCCATCTCCTTGACCACCCCCTGTTAGCTGAAGCTCACACTTATTAGCTTTGATCATTGCACTCCTTTGGGATATGAGTCCCCCTTTTCCAGAAGCTCATCTCTTCTTGTCATCCCCACTCTGCTCTCTCGGGAAGGGTGTTACACTGGCAGAGTTAAAGGTCTCCGTGCCTTGCTCCCCGCTTTGGGTTTTCTTTGGCATATTGACACACATCCTGAAAAAAAACCAAAAGGATCACCACTGGAAAAATTTCCTTATGTGCAAACAGCTGGAAAAGTAGTTAAATGTACCACTGTTATGAACTGAAATACACCTACCTGTGAAAAGAAGATTTCAGCATGTGGGCTAAATAACAGGGTAGCAGGGACCACATGCAATCATATTCTGAGCATAACATATAACATGTAGTCATTAGTGCACCCATGCACCACTTAGAGCAACGATAAGCCAAATGCATCCTAGTGCTACTCTATTTGCTTCAGTGAGGTGACAAAATAGTAGGGTAATAGAATAATTCAGGTTGGAAGGGACCTCCCGAGGTCACCTAGTCCAAAACACGACTAATTGGATGGGCTTGTTCAGGTGCATGTCCAGTTACGTCTCGAACACCTCCAAGGAGGGAGATCCCACAACCTCCCTGGGCAGCCTGCGCCAGTGCTTGACCATCCTCATGGTAAACAATTTTTTCCTAATACCTGATGGGAATTTTCCACCTTCCAACTCACGCCCCTTGTCCTGTTGCTGTGCTCCTCACAGAGGGTCAGCTCCAGCTTCTCCGAGTCCTCCGACTGGGAGCTATCCTGGTGCCCGTAAAAGATGACAGAGTCCTTGTGCCCAAACCTACCAGGTGCTCAGGAAACAGCAGAGCCCAGCTGTGGCACACGAGGGCAGAGGACGCACTCAGTGGGAAAGCGTTCCCGCTCCGGGAACACCAGGGTCTCAGCCCTGACCTGCAGCTCAGCCACTGGTCAGGACTCAACCTCTGCATCTGTATGGCTCTCTGCAAGGATCGCTTCTGCACACTGGCTGCTTTGGAAAGACATTTGCTTATCTGCCTCCCACCTCAATTAAATCCTTTTAAATTCCATTAGATTCTTTTATTTTATTCTTTTATTTTGCAAACACTTTCTAGATCGCATGACATAGGGTCGCATGTTCTAAAAATCACTCCAAAAAGTTTCCCTCCTTTCAGCTGTGACCTACCTGGGTTTAGCAAAACTTAATGTGATGTGGAGGCAACTTCTGAACGCCAAGAGCTGCACCTGTGCTGTTGGCCAGGTGGAATGCACCTCCAGTAAAGTCAGAGATGCACTTCTTCACATTTCCTGCTCAGTTTGTTAAACAGGTTATATCTATTTTTAAAAGCATTGTATTACAAACTTGCAGGGAACAACACAGGCTTTTTTCAACAAAATTAAGCCGAGCTGAAAAAAAAAAAAGAAATAATGCATTAATCTCAGTGTCAAGAAACAAAGTCTGTAATGTCCGAATGCGCTGCACAGAATGGGAAAGTTTATTGGCTCATGGAATGCAATTTTTCACTCCTCTGCTCTGGGTTGTCACTTCCAATTAATTTTTTACTTTTTGTTACGTAATATATGAACCGCATAGCTTAAAATCGTTCTTGTCCTGGCAGTTTACAAAAGACGTGCAGTAATTTAATTTAATTCCATTTCTAATAGCTTAAGAAAAACAACGGTGGCAACCTCAGCAAGGACTGGTGATTATTAACTGATGTTCCCACTCTGATGGATTTTTTTAGCCAACACAGAAACATTCCTTTGTCTACTCCCCTTTGGAGAAGAGGATCTGGTTGCTCATTTTTTAGGCGGCACTTTTTGTTCTGCACAATGCAGAACACCGTGCAAGCCTCCTCATTTTACAGTTGTGCTAATCTCCTCTAATGCATACACCAATTTGAGGTGTATTCCCCAGATCTATCACTGACAGCAGACCTGACCTTGCCCAGGTGATGACACTCTTACAAGCCTGTCTATATTCCCCACATGCCTGCCTTACCTTTTCAATATTCAAACTCTCAGGGAAACCCTAGCAAACAAGGAAGTTGTCCTTCAGCCTTAGAAAAATGAAGTTGGGGCTTTTTTCTTTTGCACAAATGCTCTAGGCACCCTGGAAATCGTAACATGGCAGAGGCAGGAAAGAGTCTTAAGTTGCCCAACCTATGCATGGTAAAATTACAAGAAAAATTACTCTGGGACAAAGGCATGACGACCCTAGCCTGCTTATCCTGGCTGCAGAACAAATGCTGTTGTCATCCGGTGTTTAACTTATGAGGCAATAATGACAGCTTGTGATTTTGATCCTGCAAGAGCTAAAATAATATCCTGTATTTCAGACTTGAGAGCAAAACTGTTTCTGAAGGACTCTGCTGTACAGAGTAATACAATAAATTTTTGTACATTATAAAAATCCAACTATTGAATAATATTCCATTCTGACTTGTAAAATATATATAGTTTACAAATCTTGGGAGTCTGGGGAGGTCCCTGCTGACTGGAAGGTAGCCAATGTTATCACAATGTACAAGAAGGGCGTGAGGGAAGACCCAGGGAACTACAGACCTGTTAGTCTAACCTCAGTTCCTGGAAAAACTATGAAGAAGATTATACTGGGTACTACTGAAAGGCATTTAAAGAACAATGCAATCATCAGGCACAGTCAACATGTGTTCACAAAGGGAAAGTCCTGTTTAACTAATTTGATATCCTACTATGATAAGGTCACCTGCCTAGTTGATGAAGCGGATGCAGTTTCCTGGATTTTAGTAAGGCTTTTGATACCGTCCCTCGCAGCATCCCTCTGGACGAGTTGTCCAACTGTGGGTTCATGGTGCGCTGGGTGAAGAACTGACTGAGGGGCAGAGCTCAAAGGGTTGTAGAGAATGGGGCTACATCTGGCCAGTGACTGGTCACCAGTGGTGTTCCTCAGGGCTCAATTCTAGGGCCAGTCCTGTTCAATATTTGTATCAATGATCTGGATGCAGGAGTTGAATGCACCATTAGCAAGTTTGCTGATGATACCAAACTGGGAGGTGCTGTTGACTCTCTTGAGGGACAGGAGGCCTTGAAGAGGGATCTAGATAGGTTGAAGCATTGCACTATGATTAATGGGATGAAATTTACACAAGTCCAAAGGCTGGATTCTGCACCTGGGACAGAATAACGCCGGGCACAAGCATGAATGGGGAGAGGAGTGGCTGGCGAGCAGCCCCGCAGAAAGGGATCTGGGTGTGCTGGGTGACAGCAGGCTCAGTGTGAGTCAGCAGTGTGCCCTCGCAGCCAAGAGGACAAACCCCATCCTGGGGAGAATCAAACACAGCATGACCAGACAGTCAGAAGAGGTGATGATCCCGCTGTATTTAGTGATGGTGCGGCCTCACCTCGAGTACTGTGTGCAGTTCTGGGCCCCACAATTTAAGAAGGATGTTGAGGTACTCGAATGTGTCCAGAGGAGGGCAACAAAGTTGGTGACAGGGCTGGAAGGAATGTCCTGTGAGGAGTGGCTAAGAACTTTGGGCTTGTCTAGTTTGGAGAAAAGAAGGCTGAGGGGTGACCTCATTGCTCTCTACAGCTTCCTGAGGAGGGGACGTGGAGAGGGACGTGCTGAGTTCTTCGCTCTGGTACCCAGTGATAGTACGCCTGGGAACGGTTCACAGCTGCACCAGGGGAAGTTTAGACTGGACATGAGGGAGCATTTCTTTACCGAGAGGGTGGTCAAATGCTGGAACAGGCTTCCTAGAGAGGTGGTCGATGCCCCGAGCCTGTCAATGTTTATGAAGCATTTGGACAATGCCCTTAATAACATGCTTTAACTTTCGGTCAGCCCTGAATTGGTCAGGCAGCTGGACTAGATGATCATTGTAGGTCCCTTCCAACTGAAATAGTCTATTCTAAATACTTACTAATAATTCCCCCTAAAATGCCATTTTTATGCCCAAGAGCCAATGAGACTTACCACAAAAAATGAACCACAAGGGTTGGTTTTCTTACAAAAAGGTGTGAGCACCTTTCTGTCCCAGTCCGAGGGACTAAATCCACACTCATTCAAATGACCCAGCACAAAACTGTGTTAATGCAATGATCTGATCAATTTATGTACAGAAAAGAACAAGAATCAGTCCCACAGTGGTCTGAGGAACTTCAAAAAAATTCCCGAGTCATAGATTGTCCCAAAACACTGGAACAAGAAACAAAGCAAAGGCCAAGTCTTTCACTCTACAAGTTAAAAATAGCTAAGAAAGCCAAGTAAGCAAAGCCAAAGCCAGACCTATGGTGGCAGGAAGACCGAGGTTGAAGGGAGTTAAAGGCATGTCTTCATATGGATATTAAGTTCCTTCCACAGCAACGGGGAGAAAAGGGACCAACGTTTTCTGGTAAGCTGGAAGCTAGAAGACGTGTGAGTTAAGCTCATGACAGAGGGACTTGCACAAGACAGAGAAGCTGAAAATGTAATAAGGGGAGAAACACAGCCTCACAGATGAATGTTTTCCAATGTCTAATCCATGCAGATCCCATCCAACACAAAGAAAATGCCACAGGGGAAGAGAATCTCTTGCAACTTCCCTTACTCTTCAACCTGGGGTGAATACTAAGCCATGCATGATGTCATTTTGCATTTACACCACCACAGATGAGATCAGAAGCTCAATGTCTTGCTTCGATTTTAGATGAGAAAGTTCGTAAGAACTGGACTAGTAACATAAACATCCTCAGAAGCAGCAGTGTCAGGAGTAGAAAAGAGGAGCCTTTCCCTGGGAAGGGGTGCTTATGCTTGTCAGGAAGCTCCTCTTCCTCTTCTTCCTCTTCTTCTTTGGGGCTCAGACTCAGACCCAGAAGTCCCCAGGCTGTGCTCCTATCCTTCAACACTCATTCCAGCCTTCTGGTTATAGTGTGGCAGCACACTGAAAACTTCTGATGGGCCCTGGCCAAAATTTGCCCAGACACCAGTCCTGGGAGTCAACAAGCTTTACACCAAGCAAAGCAGCATTATCAACAAAAGAATAGGTGAGCTCCCCATGTCAAGAAAATACGATGACCTAGACCTGTACTCAAGTGTCCTACCTCAGACTGGATTAGATCCCAGCTGCTTGGATTGACCTAGGTTTCCACCACCAAGAGAAATCCAGTCTACAAGACCTCAAAGTGCTATGATTTTTTCCTTTCTGCTGCCATGGCCTACAATAAATAGATCATAATGTCATGTAGATCAGATTTGGATCTAGAGTCATGCCCCTATTCCTTGACTCAGAAGCACTTCTCCGTGTCCCCAGGTGAGCTCTGGCTACAGCCTGACACCATAGCAGAGTATGGCTCACCCACATCCAGACCCTTCCTCTCTCTTTTTCCTCTGGAGGAGAGGAGAGGAGAGGAGAGGAGAGGAGAGGAGAGGAGAGGAGAGGAGAGGAGAGGAGAGGAGAGGAGAGGAGAGGAGAGGAGAGGAGAGGAGAGGAGAGGACATCTTGGCACAGAGGTTGAACAGGAGCTGTAGCATACTCCATGCCCAATGCCACTGTGCAAACAAGCCTACTGCCTGCTTTCCCCTCTCCCTCTTCCCTACCAGTGCATCCGTGTGTCACCTGCAAGTCGGAGGGTACCAAGGAGGCAGAGAGTGGGCAGAGAGCCACCGGGTCAGTAAATGCAGCTGCGGACCCCATTTTATCCTGCCAGGGCATTAACAGATCAACAAACAGCCTATTCCCACTAAGCTCTGACACACAACCAAGGGTACACCTAACTCTAGCTGTTTTGGTTTTTTTTTTTTTACGTCTATAAGGTGATTACATCCGGGTTTGTGTCCACACAACAAAACCAAAGAGCATTCGTCGGAAGAATGATGATGTAAATGTGGCTTCTTATCCTCCAGTTATTGCCCGTCTGGCAAAAAGGTTTAGAAAATGTAACAATAGTTTTGAAATAAATAGGAGGAAAGTAAAGACTGGCGGTGTACTTTCCACATCAATGGCAAATACACTACTGATGTGGAAAGTAAACAGCTTCGAACAAGAGGAGAAGCCGCAGCAGATAACTTTACCCCTGCGAGCTGCAGGCTCGAATGCCAGCGCATTAGGACTGAGGTAGAAAATCCCAAGTTCATCACCTCACATTGCAAAACCGGGTAGGAAAAGCTGTTATCGTCTGTGGCCGGATAATAACAGGAGGCCAGCTGAACCTCAGAGGATTAAACAACCTTACTACGTATTTCCAAAGCTCACCTCCGTGTAACTGTGGAGCGATCGATGTGGTCGGCACACCTGTATTCTACCAGCACTGCTCAAAACTACCGCCGCTGGCAAGGCTATTTTTTTTTTTTTTCTTTTGGGGGGGGGAGTAGGGGGGTGCCCGCCTGCAGAAAGGGATGCAAACCTGAAACCGCCGAGAAAAGCCCAAGGAAACATCTGCCGAGTCGCTGCCCCCCTCTCCCCTGCCCCGCCGGGGAAGGAGAAACTAAACCCTAATTACAGCTCGAGACGAAATCCCTTTCTTTTCGGGTCTGGGTTGTTTTTTACAGCTCCCACACACACACACACCCCTCGCTTCCCCGCCGGGCCGGGGGCCGCCCTGAGGGCAGACCTTCATCCCTTCCTTCCCTTCCCGCCAAGGCCGCCGGGCCGGGCCGGGCCGGGCCGGGCCAGGCGGGGCGGGGGCGGCCCCGGGGGCGCCGGGAGCTCCCTCTGCTGATTGGGTTGCGCGGGCTGTCGCCGTCGCCACAGCCGCCGCCACAGCCGTTACCACAGACTTCACCACAGCCGTTACCACAGACTTTACCTCAGACGTTACCACAGCCGCCGCCACAGCCGTTACCACAGACTTCACCACAGACATTACCACAGACTTTACCTCAGACTTTACCACAGCCGCCGCCACCGCCGCCGCCGCCGCCACAGCCGCCACCACAGGGCGTCCCGCTCCGCCCGCCGCGGCTCCGCGCCGCCTGACCGCCCGCCCGCTCGCCTGCCTGCCTGGCTGCCGGGGCCCATGGCGAGCACGTCGGCGGAGATCATCGCCTTCCTGCTGACCATCTCGGGCTGGGTGCTGGTCTCCTCCACGCTGCCCACCGACTACTGGAAGGTGTCCACCATCGACGGCACGGTCATCACCACCGCCACCTTCTGGGCCAACCTCTGGAAGACCTGCGTGACCGACTCCACCGGCGTCTCCAACTGCAAGGACTTCCCATCCATGCTGGCTCTGGACGGTCAGGCTCCCGCCGACACCCACCCCCATTCCCCCCTCTCTCTCCCCGTGACGGTCCGCGGGAGTCGGGCTGGGGGGGGGGGGGGTGCTCCGGGGCTCCTGCCGGGCCGGCCGGTCGCCTCAGCGGGGCTGGCGGGGGGTCGGGGGACGGGGTCGGGGGACGGACACCCCGGTGGAGGCGGCTCCCACGCGGGGTCGTGGGGAAGTGCCCTGCCGTGCCCTGGCAGGTGGCGGCGGCGGGCTGCTGCTGGTGCACACCCGTGGAAGTGGTTGGGGTTTGGTGGGGTTTTTTCCCCCCTAAAACCCGCTGATTGAGATCGCGTTCGGTGCCCAGGTGTCCCGTTTGGCCTCTCTAGCTGTCACTACCTGCTTTTTTTTTTTTTTTTTATTCCCCCTCATCGGAAGACTCCGTGCGTGTGGGTTTGACACAAGAAGAATGCAGGCAAATTTCTCGTGCCGATTTATTTTCCGACTGCCGGGGCATTCCTCTTTTTTATGGTTTTGCCAGCCGTGCAACGGTCAGTGGAAAAGAACAAGCCTTGGCGTCATTTTGTTTTCATTAACGTGCCTTTGCTTTTTTTTTTGCTAAGTGGTTATTAACTGGGATGTAATTGCTTCATTGATAAATGGCAGTGTAAAAGCTTGGGGCGGTGAGAGATGCAAAGGTATGTAAAGCAATGCATAGCTGGGCTTGGGTTTAGGGCACTGTTACTTTGAAACAAAGCTGGGAGTTTTGCTGTAGTGCCTGAAACCAAAGACCGAGTTGGTGCTGCTTTTCTTTCCTGGTTAAGGGGAAACATTTTTGCCCTTTAAGGAAGCCCTACTGGGAAACTGGGTCACTGCAGGGAATCTTTACAACTCAACTTTTAGTTGATAAATCTGCACTGATTACGGCTGGTAGAAACAGTGGAAGTGTGCACGGCATCGGTTTATAGCGCCTCAGGAGTGACTGTAAATGAAAGGGAGGAAAGGTTTTTAAAATTATGGCATCTTTTCCAAATTTTTATAGTCATCAACAAACACAATATACAATGTCCTAGTGGCTTTGACACTCGCAAAAAACCTCAGGCCTACTGTTCACAGTCTGGCCAGACACTCCCTTTGCATTAGAGTCCGAGAGTGGATTTTGGTGTGAAAGGTTTGTTTAAAAGGAAAAGAAAGTCTGTTAATCAAATCACTAACAGAGATCGATATTATCATAACAGGGATTAATATTGTCATGAAGCTAATTAATACCAGTATCTGGAAACCTTCAGCCTCTGTATGTACAAAGGGCTAAAAGAGGTCAAGATACTAAAAAGGGGTAATGCAGGCAACCCTTAAGCATCACTATTGCAGGATGCTTCCCTTGGATAGAGAAGTACTGTTCCCCAGACATTCTTTTGACCCAGCCCCGTGGTGGCAGAGGGGTTTGCTGGTACCTCCAAAGGGGTGGGAGAGCTGGCTGGCCTCTGTTGGCATCAGTCATCCTATAGCCAAGTGTAGCAGCTGAGATTGTGGTTTCCAGCCTTGGGCAAGGAGCTGTGGTCTGTGTGCAGGCAGGCACAGCGTGATTGCCAGTGCGTAACCTTTCACATCCACCAAATCTATTGTTTAGCTGTTCTTTTAGTTCTGTGTTAATCTGTTTTTGGAGTAAGAAAAGTGTAGTCACAAACAAAGAGTACAGAATTGGGAACATATAAAATTCCCAAAAGAAGAAGAAACTTGACAGCAAGATCCTTACCGCCCCTTCCTCCAAACTCTTGTACATTGAAACCTTGTGTTTTGGGTAAACATGTTCCACTTGCCCAAGGAATGAGTTTCTGAGGCACCTTCTGCACAGTGAAACAGCCATCAGAGCACTAACTCATTTTGGACAGAAGTGAATCCGGAATGCACATCTGGAAGGGCCTTATCCCATCCTCCTGACCAGACTGTTTATCAGTACTGAAAGGTTCTTGGCTTCAGTGTTTCTCAATAACACCTCTGAATGCCATGGGGCCAGATCCTGGTGCCCAGGCATAATGCAAGTGAAAGGAGAGAGAGTAACGTAACCCCCACAGCACAGGCCAGGCAAGCTGGGACAGGGCGGAGGGGCAGCCACCACAGTCAAGGTGCTTTCAGTAGCTAGCCTAGCCCAGACTCACCTCCTCGCAGTTACAGAACCCGTTAGCACCTGACAGTGGCTGTGTATGTCCCCTTTTCACCCTAACCCTTCCCCGGCGCAGGAGCATACTTTGGGGTTGCAGCGCGTCACGCATAGCTTAGAAGGATTTGTATGTCAGCACGAAACTGAATCTGCCTCAGCCCTCAGGTAGCCTCTCCCTTCCCTCCTCTTCCTCTTTGCACAGACTTACGTGGTTAAGCTGGATCCCATTCCCTGTGATCGGGAACGTGGGAACTTCCTCACTTCATCCTCTGGTGGGAGACTCAGAAGACACAAGAAGGGGCAGATCTGGCTTCCCGTTTTCCCCGAAGTGTTTGTGAGCAGAAACAATAACCCTGTAGAGATACAGGTAGTGATAATATGTTGCTCTCCTTGAAACGGTAGGGCAGGACAGGGAAATTGCTAGAAAAAATTTTGTCATCCCAGCGAAAGGTGGCTCCGCTCCACTCCTTCCTCACAGAGCTGGAGAGGATTTGCCTCACAGAGCAGTTCCTCTTCTATGGAAATGTTTTTTTGTCAAATCAGAAACGTCTGAGTTTTGCTGGACTTCTTGTCTGGAGAGACTGCGCAGGGATGCCAGAGTATCAGAGGCAAAACGAGGGGATAAGAAATCGGGGTAGCACCATGCCTGTTGCGGGGGCTCTCCTGTGGGTGCAGGAGAAGTCCTTTCTTCTTCAGAAGCAGTGTCATCGTTTGGGTCAGGAGTGATCCGGAGATCGTTTCCTGTTACCCTTGGTTTGGTTTGCATCAGGGAGTGGTCTTGGACTGTGCTCCCCAGATGGCTGTCGGGTGGCACGGCAGCGGGGCTGCCCCGACGGCTTTCAGGCCATCGCTCCACACGAGCGGCCGCCAGAGAAAATTGCATGTGATGCCCTTCTACCTTTATGCATTCCTATACAAGAAATTAATGTGGCCAGCACTAGTTAAAGGGCTCAACCTCCCACATTCTGTATGCAAGCAGAAATATTCTTGTTGTCTGTGGGACTTGCAGTCATTTCGGGTTTACGTTTGTGTGCTACTGGTCATAGGTGGAAACTTGGTGATGAAACTACCTCCCCAAAAGAGGACGTATCAGTTTCTGTGTTTCCAGCGGTGGATCCGATGACTTTTTGCAAGAACAGAGCTGAACAAAAATTTACTAATGAGCTAAAAGAGGGTATTAGAGCTTAGAAAAACATACAAAAGCAATGGGTGTGTACTTTTAGAAGGAATCTGCGCTGTATCTGTAAGGCAACCTCTTATACTTCAAATGATGTAGACTGCAAGGTACCACCAGAGGCATTTATTGTGAAAGTGACAGTCCCCAGAACTTTGCATATATATTTTTTTATGAGTGTCACATGACATGAATGTATGAATTCCTCCTAACTCTTGGTGAGCATCAAAGGCAAGTGTGAGAGCAGTGAGGCAAGAAAGATGAAGATCTAACAAGATTAATTTGAATGCAAGACAAAATGCATTTGTTTTAAAAAAAACCCAACCACCTTGAAATAGGTTTCTCTTGGAATGCTGCTAAACATGACTTTATGAGTAATGCATGTTTGTCTGCTTGTCTGTTTAAAACATACGGCTTTTTGTTGCTTGGGAGCTTCATTTGGGTGGTTAATGTGTACATGACAAGCTTCCTACAGGAGTAGGTGCAAATACAATAAACATTTGGAAAGGGGATGGTCTTTGGTCTTGAGTGGAGGAGCGTGAAGAAATAGGCAGCTCCCCTTTACACTTCTCTGCATTATAAGCCTTGGTAAGCAATATAATGTTCTTGCTTTCTAGGAAGCAAAGAAAAAGTTTAGTTACTCTTACACTCAAATGCTATACATAGTTTTAACCTAGGGTCCATCTGGAGGAGGCTGGATTTGGTGAAAAGGTTGATTTCACCCTTTCATGCTTCCTAATGCTCCAGTAAGCCTAGTGGGACTAACAGAGTCTTCTGCTCTTCCACATTACAGGTGTAGATTGTGATTTTTTTTTCATACATTTTGTTTTAAAAATGTGTGCCAGTTGGATGACTGCTGTGGTGAACTGAAACAAGTCCCGCTGTGGCTGGCCTGCCCAATTCAGTGAAATATTTAGTGAGGAAGGTTATTCATTCAGCAGAACTGAGCAGTCTTCCCCCTCATGCTGTTTATAATTGAAAATGATTTCTGGGTGAGTGAGTTAATTATTTCCTGCTGTCTCACTACCCTCTACCTATTCTAAAACTGTGTATTGACCTTCAGGAATAGCTGAATTTCAGCCCTGTGGTTCCTAGCATATGCTGGTTATTTTGGTTGGGGTGAATATTTACTGTTTCTCCTAGGAGGTTCAGACATAAATAAAAGTTTAGAGGACCTCCGGGTAAATATGTTCATGGTTCAGCACTTTAATGTGTCAATTAGCTACTAACAGTGTCAATAAATTGGATCTGTCAAAAAGAATAGCTTCCTTGCCAGTCTTCATCTCCCGCTTTACCTGTGTGCTACAAGAAATACATTACACACCACCGAAAGCAGTAAAAGCCAACTTTTCCATGCCTATAGCAAAAATTAACAAAGCAAGACTGCTTTCTTCAGACTTGGGTCTTGCCCAAATGACTCTCTTATTTTCCAACATGCAAGTTGTATGACAGTTATTTCAGTGACTATTGTATTTCTTTAGCAGGTGGGCTACAGAAGCATGTTGCAAATGAAAGAAGGCTGTATGCATGCCAACAGATGTAGATAAATGCCAGCAGGTTGCATTTGCAGACCTGTGGCACAGCACCTAAGTTCGGTAGGACTGATAAAATGGGGTGTTACATGCTACAAATTGCTTCTTGTGTGCTGCCTGTTGCACAAAGCTGTGAATCAACGGGCTTTTTTAAAACATTGTTCAAACACAGAGCGGTCATCCTGGAGCTGGTATACCTCCACCAGCGGCTAAAGCGGGTGGCAGTAGGGAGAGTGGAAGGTGGCCAAGCGTCAGTGGTAGCCATCTGCAGGTCAAGGACCTCCCAGCCAGACAGAGATTTCTCCTTACTGAATGCATCCAGTCTCTTTTTGAATCTCTGTAAACCTTTAACACCCACATAACCTGTGGAAAGGAGTTCCACAACTTCGTTACATGAACAAGTGCACTTTTTGTTTTGAATCTCCTGCCTTCTGTTTTCATTAGATGTCCTTTAGTTGCTGTTTTAATACATTCATTTACTATACATTAAAGACTTCTATGCAGGGTGGTTTTTTGTTGTTTATTTGCTGTTACATAAAATTTGGTGTAATAGGCAATTAAAAGATGGTTTAGCTCTCAACGCTTCCACCCGCTGGAGATCAAAGTGGAAAGAACGAATACCCTAATAGTGGAAGTGCATTTTTATTTTAAATGAGATGCAACAACAGGTTATAAAGAAAAACATCTTGTGATGGTTATTCAGCTGTGTAAGATTGCAGTGTTCCACCCGGTAAACAGCGATATGAGATTACCACAGTCTTTCAATTACAAGATATTCTCGGAAGGGAGAAGAGGCCAAGCAACCCATCGTCCTGCTGAAAGGCCCTGCCCCTGGGAGGTCCAGCTCTGAGCAGCTTCAGCCAGCACAGCAAAATTGTGTGTGGCTAAAAGCCAGCTGCAAGCCGTTTGTCCAGGCTTAATTATGGCAGTGATTCGTTTTATCTCAAAGGGCTACTGCTGCCTATCAAGCTGAGCACGCGTTTGAGTTCCTTGCAGAATGAGGGCCTTCTTGGCGGATCCAGATCAAATCGGTGGGATATCCAGGCAGGGCCAGGACCCCAGCCGGGGTCAGTGCTGCCAACCTGCTGCCAGTTGTAGTGCATCTGCGACACACACGCGCAACAAGACTGGTGTGTGAGACTTGCTTTGCGTGCACAGAGTGGCTCTGCAACCTGCGACAGCCGCTGTGTGGACTACATAGAGTTGCTCTTCAGAACCTCACGGGTACAACCTCTTGCAGATACTGTACCCAATGCCACGGGATTATTTTTTGCAGCCCTGAATGCCATAGTATGTTTCTTATGAGCTGGGCTCAGGTGATGATGCCCTGTGAAGAGCATACATCACCTAGAAGAATACACGCAGTGGTAAGGTGACATTACTCCAGCCAAGGTCTGATTTGGTTGCGATAGTGAATGCCTAATGCTGCACAGAGCAGGAGGAACTACAGCGAAACCCATTGTGGTCCCAGTTCTCACGTTAGCCTTACTCTTTCTCACCTCAGGTTACATCCAAGCCTGCAGAGGACTGATGATCTCCGCTGTCTGCCTGGGCTTCTTCGGTGCCATTTTTGGACTGGTTGGGATGAAGTGTACAAAAGTCGGAGGCTCTGATCAGACTAAAGCAAAAATAGCTTGTTTAGCAGGACTGATCTTCATACTCTCTGGTAAATATACCTTATTTCTCTTAAGTTTGCATATTTGAAGTCATACCAGAACTGCTTCTTTTCTGCAGAAATCTGCGCACAATTCTCCATGACTTCAATGGCTTCAGGGTCAGCCCCAAAGCTCTTCTGCTGGCTCCACTGAATGGTTTGTCTTATGCTTTTCAGGGTTGTGCTCTATGACTAGTTGTTCCCTGTATGCAAACAGGATTACGTCTGAGTTCTTTGATCCTTCTTTTGTTGCACAAAAGTAAGTACTTTCCTATACCCATAAATCTTTCAAAGAAGTAGACCTTAAGTTTCATACTGTGCACCACAGCCCATTTAGACAGAAAGCAGATGCTTCTCCTGTTGGGCAGAGAAGGAGAGTGGGCTGCGGTTTTATTTAATCATATTTTCTAACTGGAGTAACCGTGTGCTGAAATTTAATGAATGAACACCTTCCTGTACAGTGATTGCTCTGTAATCTTTGTGCCCAGGCTTATTGCGGCTCGGCAGGGTTCTGTCCCGCTTGCCACAGAGCCAGTGGGGTTAATCAGGAGCAAAGCTTGCATTTATGTCAGAGATGCAGCAAAAAGATCGCACAAGACAGAGGCGCTCATTAGATGCATCATTCAGCAGGAAAGGAAGAAAATTATTTCCTTGAGCTTTTGATAGAAGGTGGTTTCCACGAAGGTGTCGAGCACTGCGCAATCTTGACTCCTCCTGAAGAGAGGTTTCTGCAGGCTCTGTGGACTTTTTGCTGACAGATTTTCAAATCCAGATTATTGAAATTTGGGTCATAAACCTTATCATAACCTGCGATTTTATAAGCGCTAACATAAATGCTTTGACTATACTTGTAATTTAATTTAAGGGAGCGAGTGTTTATAGAATTGCAGGATCCACACCAGAAATAATGAGCATCCCTAAAGACTCCCTCTAAAGCGGTGCAAGTTCTCAGGACCTACAAAGGCAGCAGTTCACGAACTAGTGCTTGGATTTTGGATTCACATCTTAACTACCAAGTCTGAAAACGTTGGTTGTAAATTATAGCATCATAGACATTCCTGTTTTGGCTTCTTACATAATGTAATGTTATCTTTAAAGGCAAGGATTTCAAAGTTTTCTCGGTGGTGATTCCAGGATATGTCAAGCATTGGGTATACATTTCCCTGAGACCCAAGTAAGGGCTCAGTAAGGAACCCTGAGCCTTTCCGTTTCACCTTGATAGAAAGAAAATGGTCTGAATAAATAACATTAACTGGATCCATGTTTGCAGTAGGGCTGACACTGCTCCTCCTGTCTTGAAGACAAGTTCCTATTAGTTTCCTGCATAGTTCTGCTATAGTTTCTGCTTGTTTGATACGGTGTGGACAGGATCCAAAGGCCTCCAAAAGAAACAAGGATGTGAGGTGAAGAAAATGGAGCCTGGCTATATAGCCAGAAGTTAATTATTCATCAGGCTTACTGTTCTTAATGAAAAATACCATGGTTGTTGCCAGAAGTCCCTTTCCTACA
Source organism: Haliaeetus albicilla (assembly GCF_947461875.1). NCBI lineage: Eukaryota > Metazoa > Chordata > Aves > Accipitriformes > Accipitridae > Haliaeetus > Haliaeetus albicilla. The sequence goes on along the minus strand of NC_091497.1, from coordinate 8,468,168 downwards.
CTGTATTCCTACACTCTTCTGCTGCAAAAGAGCAGGCAGACCTCACAGCTGAGTTTTACTGTGAGGGAATGAGAAATCCAGTTTAAATATCAAAATAGAGGTAGTAAAACATCCTCTGCAGAAATTACCTTTTTCCTGAACAACCAGCATAGCTCAGCTGTGGGCACACATAATCACGACTGCAAAGATAAAGGCAGAGAGGAAAGCCAGAAGTTGTAATTTGAGTTGTGCACAGTGTATGTAGCTCATGCAATGACCTTGTGTCAGATTAAGCTAATGGTGGCATTCGACTCCTTTCTCTCTCAACCAATGTAAAATAGGTTGGAGTAATGTATTTCGTTGTCGTCTGTGAACTCTTACTTCGATATGCATTGCAGAAGCATTTAATATGCTTTGCTCGTATATTGTGGAAATTTGGCATTGGCTTTTCACTGGGAGAGGGTTTCAACCATTCACCTTTTACTGCACATTTCTCTCCTGAAGTTATTCTGGCAGTGTCAAAGACACGCTTTAGATACTGTTAGTGGAAAACAAATGACACAAGATGTTTAGCATCATCTCAGCTGTCGGAATTTCCCTCCAGCCTTCTGCATTTGGAAGAGGCACCCTGAGTATGTATGGGTGCAGGAGGAATCAGAGACCTGCCTGAAGCTGTTGCCCAAAAGACTTCTGGTTTGAATTATGTACCTAAGTGAGGAATGACAGGCACCATGGGAACACCCTAAAACCTGCCTTACTTAGAAAGAAATCTTAGGCTGGACTTTAAGTCCCAATGTGATAGTTTGCATTGCCAATTTAAAACAGCTCCAGAGAAGTTGCTTGACCCTACAGAATAATATGGGTAGAATCTTGGGGACAGCACAGGACGCCTTGGTGCTTGCAGCCAAGATGGATTTCATTTTTCTTCAGATACCTCTAACAGGGGAAAATCTGTGCTTCTGTTTTGCTGTCTTGCTAACGTTGCTCCCACAACTTCTCTTAGGAAACTATTTTGTCACTTTACTACTTCTAATTAAAAAAAAAAACCCTCTTATAGTCTTTATCCTTTTTGTCTCTTGCCACAGTTTGAACTCCATCGTCATGATCATTCTTACTGATGAATAGGGTTAGTTTATCCAAATTATCTGACTAACTTCCCATTCTCTTTTATAGAGAATTGTTGCCCTTTGTCTTTCTTGTCTCTGAATTGATTGTGCACAGTTCACACGGGCCCTCTTTCCACCGTCCTGCTGTTACATTTGAATCTATTTTTCATTTTCCAAGAATCTTAAGAATTAGACATTCAAAATGTGTATTTCCCTTGGGTAGTTGTGCTGATTCAGTAAGTAGGTAGGTATGTCCTTTACATATGCTGACATCCAGCTGGCTAATGAGGCTTCCACTGGTTTGCTTGGAAGTTTACTTCACGGTCCCAATGTATGTAACTACTAGAATATTTTTCTTCTATCTATACTGATATTGTACTTTCTTTCTTTCTTTCACTGAATTCTGCCTCCCTGGATTACAGCAAAAAATCTGCTTTTAGCCTGCTTGGTCAGCGTAGTTGAATGTGGCTTTCAGTTCTCTGCAGTGGAATTCTCATAGTCCTCAGTGGTCACCACCTTTAAGCCTCTTCATCAATGTTGCGCTCCTCCCTGAGCTACCAGCGATCTCCAAGTGATCTCTAATCAGATTGATTTCACTGATCGGAGACAGTGGATACGCAGCCACAGACTTCGGAGAGCGGCTGCTTTGGTTCTTGCAACAAAGAATTATGACAAGAGAAGAGTGTGTTTCCCGCAAAGATTTTAATGATAAAGTGGGAAGGGAAAAACAGCAAGTGCAGAAATTTCTTCTAAAAAAGCCTATCTCCTTTTTTTTCCATTTTTTCTGGAGGTACCATTGTATGTAAGGGGTTTTTCATATGGTAAGGTTTTTTTACATATTGCATTTTGATGGGAGTTTAGGGTTGCCTTCTTAAATGCTGAAAAGATGGATTGGATAAAATCCAGGGAGCCATACACAGGTTGATACACAACTGAAAATTTAAAGTTTTCCTCATAAGCACCAGTGTAAATCAGAAAGTTTTTTGATCTGTTTAAAGATGTGGAGGAAAGACCAGTTAGGCCATCTCTGCAACTTATTAACCTAGCAGCATGGCAGTCACCCCAGAAGGGTCCATATATGCAATTGTTTATACATGTTATAGTAACAAATGTTGCTTAAAAAGTAACAATCAGATTACAGTTAACAATTAAATCGGTAACAATCAAAAAGTAAAAAGACAAACAATCACAAGAACAAAGGCTGGACCCCATGTCTTCTTTCCCAACTAGTAGGCAACAGTCAGGTAACCCTTTTCTACCCAGTTAAACCCAATGTAATCTTGATTTCTTTATACAGCTGAAGAGCTTCAGGAGGGGAGATGGCAATTGGTCACCTTATCCCTCTCACATTAGCCTCTGGCCAACTATTTAATGTTGTTAGATGGAAATGTGGAAACAAGCTTGTGTTTCCCACTTTCTAGGCAAATGGTGTTGGCAAGTAAGTTGTTACAGCGACAGCCTTCCTGGGTCTTGGTCCAGCTGTGTTCTCCAGCACAGCGGTGGTCTGTGCCGACTTTTGTGGGGAGCCTAACCCTGGTCCATGTACCTTAGATGTGCTCTGGCAGTACCTGCGGGGATGGAGGGATCCCCAGGATGGGGTTTACCTCATATTGGAGTTAGTCACTTTGATCTGCCTTTACAACTCGCTAAAAATATGCCTTGAGGGTGTTTTAGAAGTGTACTTTGTGTGTATTTCTTGCGTGTTGACTATAACGGGATCCTAGGTGATGAGCTCTGATGTAGATATTTGCTTCTAATCAGGAAACCCCCAGACCTTGAACAGACAGAAATCTGCTCAAGTCTTGTGAAAACCGTAGCACATGGTTGGAAAATGTGAGCATGGTTAGAATTAAAGCTTTACAGGTTTGGCAGATTTTGAAGTCAAATGGGGCTGGGTGCAGAGTTTTCCAGGGTAACAGGCAGCTGAGCTGTGGTTTCCGGCAGTTTAATTTGGGAGTTGGGTGCCTAAGTCCCACACTGGGTATGGAGAACGTTTGGGGGAATCTGATCCTTTTTTAGCAAGGGATGATAAATAAAAACTCTGCTTGGATAACGTGAATGGAAAATGAAAAAGAAACCTAGAAGTTAGAGCACTAGTGGGGCCATGAAGAGTCAGGTGCAAGTCCTCACAAAGTGTCCTACCTCTGAGCTCCAATGTCTCCGTCTCTGTCTGGCAGTGAGTCCCCGAGCCAGAAATGACTTGAACCTGGGTGTCCATAGCATCTAGCACTGATATCCTAAGTGTGGCTTTTTCTCCTCATGTGACTCTCTTTAAGCCTGTGCTTGACCTCTGATTAGAGTCTCAAGAAAACATGGAAAAGTGATTTTTTTTCTTCTCCAGCCAGTGTTCACCCTCTTGTGACCTATTATAGAAGTCGCTATATCATTTTCTGGGTGTCTGAGCTCACAGGCAATTTTTGAGTGTTTTCGCAGCGTCATCTTTGTAAAGATACAAGTTCTGTAGAACAGCTTACAGGTGTTTTCAGTTATGTATTTCAGCTAATGTGAAATTAGGATCTGTTCACATGGAAATGTTCAGAACTAGCTAAAAAGTGTGTGACTGCACAGTCTTTCAGTTGCACAGGCAGGCTGTCAAGCAGAGGCTTTCATTCCTCACCAGAGCTTACAAGAAAAAAAAAAAATCTTCCTAACAAAGGCTTGAACAGCACAGCCACCTGACCGATGACTACGGCTGGATGGGGGGACAGGGGCCTGTGTTTTCAGTGCAGGATCCTAGGAGTCCAGAGGAGATCAAGGTTTCCTCTAGGAGGAACTGGAGCAAAGAAGAAGGAGCAAGAGACACACTGTCCTAATAGGGAGGAGTGAGAGACTCTGGAGACTGCTGGGCCTGAGGTCTAATGCAGGTCATCCTGAAAGCGTTTTAAAGAGCAGTACCTCAGGTAAAGAGCTGAGGAATGGAGCAAGCCATGGCTTGCTGCTCATCTTGAAGCTCCAGAGAACATGGGTGCTAAGCTCGAGCAGGGGAGGGAAAAGAATCTCTTCTTTTCCTTCATTTACTATTGTTGCATTAGAAACCTGGACTTACCCGTGTGTGATAATGCTCCTAAAGCACCACCATCTCCTCTCAGCGTCAAACTGAACAGTTTCTGGCTGCAAACAATTTGCGACTGCCCCGAGCGGCACAGGGCACCATTGCCGGTGACGTGGAGCAGTGTCCAAGGGCTCGGAGGGGAGCAGTGTCTTCCAGCCTGAATCCAGCCATACGGACTAGAGAAGCAGAAAGTCGCGGGCACATGCATGTGTGCACACATCTACATCTGCATATGCGTGCATATACGGACATATCTGTATATGCATATATCAGATACATCTGTATATGCATATATTGCACGTTTGTGTATATATATGTATATTGCATATGCATATTATATATATGTACAAAACCCTCATGTTTTAAGCAGGCTGGAGCGTGGCTAGAGAGGGAGAGAGGTCCTGGGAGCCAGAGGGGAGAGTTAGGGAGAGGTGTAGGCAGCAGCTCTAGTTGCCGGCTCAGCAAAAGCCCCAGTCCAGCTTGGGAGCCAAGGGGACCCTGGAATGGTCCAAGGGGACCCTGGAATGGTCCAAGGGGACAGGAGCTGTGTGCTGGAAAACGGGCCAAAGAATCATGTAACCCCACAGCCAAGCAATCCAGGAGGAGATGGGGGAAAAGCCAGGCACGCCGGCTGGCTGCGCGGGGACGTAAGCATTGCCTAAGTGTACTGCAGGGACACAGTTTGCCTCCCAAGTAAGAGGGAAATAACGAAAAGAATGTGGGTTAACGGCAGAGCTGCTGATTTTGCGATGAATAATGTGTATGTCAATGGATGGTAATTCAGGAAAAAATAAAATTTAGTTTTTATTCTGAAAAAAGCCTGTTAAATCCATGCTCTCTTTTGTTAAACCCATTTATTAACTTCCTGTAGGTATGAATTAGGAGCAGCTTTGTTCATTGGATGGGCTGGAGCTTCACTCTGCATAATTGGTGGCAGTATATTCTGCTTCTCAATAGCTGAAAACAGTAATTCCCCAAGGTAAAACACAAGTTGTACTTATTGAAAGAAATCAGTACTAGTGCATTTGTACCCGCTATATGTATGCAGTTTGATTACTTTTCCAAAATACTTTGTAGTGAAGTTAAGAAAAAGATTGTGTGGATGAGAGAAAATAATGGCATTTAAGAATAATACTCTGTCCATCATTAATGTAATTAAGAAAAGCTATTGACTCAGAACAAATACTTGTGTTATGTATACTTCATAAATTTACTACAGCTGGAAAAAACCATATTCACTGATGCAGGAAAAGTGGTCAGGTCATTTTACAGGTGTGAATAGACAAGTTTCTTTAATCCCAAATCATCAGATCAAAAGTCAGAGACGTGAAGGACAGCGGTGGTGGCAGTGGGACCTCCAGCAGCAGAAGAGGGGTGATAACGAACGGGTGCAGCTGGAGGGAGTAACTATTCACCTAGGACTTGCCACAACCTAAATATTTCATGACTGGGCCCTAATTTACTTAGCTGTGAACAAGGAATACGCTTTTATAGAAAAGCGAATTGCAAAGAGAGGTGCTGGAGGGGGAATGTCAAACCAGAATGAGACCACACAAGGAAGGAAGGTGTCCCCCCACCCCCTCCCCTAAAATTTATAGGTACATTCCTATACGTTTCTTCTAGTTTTATATTACTATAATGCTTGGATGCAGAGATGTTACCTGTCTGTGGAATGAGCTGTAACTGGTTGATTTTCTTTTCTTTACAGGAGGGGTTATGCATATAATGGAGCCACATCTGTGATGTCTTCTCGTACAAAGGTCCACAACAGCGTCCCAGACAAAACCCCACCAAAGCACTTTGACAAGAATGCTTATGTTTAATTGTACTGTTGGAAGATTCAAAGCATTTTAAAAATGAGTTTGTATGTTTCATTCAGAGTGATTTCTCCCCCTACCCCAATGTACTTACCACTAAGACAATGACTTTTTAAAACATTAAATTGCAGCTTTTTACATATTGATGTAAATTTTATTATATAATATTTTAAGATTGATGTTGGTATTGTAAAGTTTATACCTGGAAATCATGAACTGATGTTGCTTTCTTGAAAAAAATAAATGAGGTATTTAACAATTCAGTATGTCAATGGCTTATGGGAATGGCATCACACACATCATATTGACTGCAGGCATCACTGCAACTGTTTCTGAAATGGGTTCAGTACTGGACAAAACAGCCATCCTCTGTGCAGGTTAACATGTAAAATATCTCACCACTGATTAGCAGTGACATTGGAATTGCAGAGCACATCATAACTGCAGCACCAGACGACACCAGTCAGTGGGAATCAGCAGGCTTTTATCTTCCTCATCACATTGGTGGGGTGGAAGAACGTGCAACCTTGTCAATTCTGTGCCATAGTAATAATAAGAGATTGGGTGAAGTGAAAATAAGTATGGGATTTGGGGAGGCAGGAGCAGGTACAAAGAAGAGCCAGGGCCAGTTGTTACAGGAACAGTCACTAGAGAGGGTCTTGCACGGCCTAAGAAGAAAGCACGCACAAGAAGAATGCATGCCTGATCGTGAGGTTTCATGTGCATGGCGGGCAGAGCAAAGGTTGAGGGAGGCTACAGCCCGTGGGGAATTTTGTGGTGGGCGAGACAAGGCTCGGAGACAGTTCCTGCATTCTGCATTTGCTTTGTGCCACTGGGCTCCCACCCTGCCTCAGCACTCACCCGGGCTGGCGACAAGTCAGTTCCAGGGCATTGGTTTGGTTCTCTCCTGCTGGGCAGGGCGCTGGGACACCTTCGGCTCCAGAATGGCTCCGAGCCACTGGGTTACAGAAGGGAAGGAAAAACCCCAGGCAATACCAGCTGGCCTGCTCCGCCAGTGACATTCCTGAAGGGCTGACCAAATAAAATCGGGCAATAATAGATAATCCTGAATTAGTTACAACAGTTCAAAAATTCAGCCAGTACTTTTTTTACCGGTCCATAGAAATGTGATGGCTTTTGAGGGAATATTTGTACGATGAGTCAATAAAATGAGATCAGAGATTATGAATAACCACAAAACGCTTTCTAGACTGAGACCCTAAAATCAGGCACAAACTCAGGTCTGTCTTGAGGCTTGAACTGATGGACCCTTGGAATTTCAATACATTGGTTATTTTGGGACAAAGGTGTAAACATAAAAAATGAGTAGTCCTATTTAATAATGGCACAGTATGATGGAAAAGGTTTTGTATCTGATACCATCTGAAATACATCAGAACTACAAAGCCATTCAAGGTTCTTTTATTTTTGTATTTCATTTAAGTCAAAACACTATTGTGTTTTTTAAAGAAGGCAGCCAATATGGACAAAACAGAAATATGAAAAGTATTTCCACAATGGCAGGCCAGTGCTTTCCTCACCTTAGCTTGATGGGTTTTTTTCCAGTTTTTGTGCTTTTCTGTTAACTAAGACTCAACTCCAATACAAAAAAAAAACCAAAACAACTTCCCCAAATAGGAGGCATTTAATAATAACTAGTTTTATAGCTGAGGCCTTTTATTCTTTTCATTTGGTGTTTATTGTAAACAATGGTAGAAACTTAACATTTTAATACATGGAAATATTTTCTTTAAAATGTTCAAAATTTTATATAAAGTTTATGATAAAATACAAGAAAATATGCATTAAAAAATTTTATAAAGTAATACTCTGCGGTAAATTCTGTTCATTGGTTAACAGGCTTCCTTGCAAGACCAGTTTCAATCTTTAATGTAAACATTAGAGGCAAAATTTTCACCTCAGTGAAATCAAAGAGACTTTCACCATTGAATTCATGAGAAAGAAGCATTAACTCTCAATTTCCAGACAGACATAGCCAGTAATGCATATATTAATATTCTTTTTTCAAATTCAGGACTGAAAGACACAAGAGCTCTGTAAACAGTATTCCTTGTTATTACATGACCAATATGAGAAATTAATACGAAATACTTCATGTTTTCAACCACGTTTTCAACCCCAACAGAACCCCAAAGCAGTGCCTCCCATCAGGAATGCAACAATTATATATCTGAAGAATCACTCCAATCTGTTACAGTGACTAAGCTGCTTTTTAACGTGCTTGTATTATCAGCTTCATGAAGGCCTGTTAAAAGAACAAAAAAATATTAACAATTATTAATACTATTTTGGGGGTATTTTTACTTTGTATTTATCTATGAGATAGAATCACATGCTATGTGAGCAAACACCTGTGGACTTCAGGAAGTCCAGAATTTCAACCAGTGAGGAAATTACAAGTGTTGATAATATGAAGGCTGTTCCTGTCACAGAATACAATGCACAGGACAAGCAGTCAGTGTCAATATTACTTTCCCTTTAAAAATAACCTTAAGTATGTTTATGTAACTGACACAGCTTTAACCTTTATGTATATTGAAATGTTAGGGCTAGAAACTACTATATAAGTTCTATGTAAGGTTGAGGCTATTACTTTACCAGTAGTTCAAATATTTATCTCAGCCTGGTAGGTCACTTAGACATCTTGAACAAACCTGAAATTTTATTATTATTCTCAAGACAAAGTAAGAAAGTTTCCCTCCTCCCTTAATTGTGGGAAGGGATTAAAAAAAATCCTGGATGATTAATTTTTAAGATGAGGTTGAAGCCCAATAGTACCGTATGTTTTAAAATCTCAAATTTAAGTTTCTTGGCACCTCTGTATATTTATGTGTGTGTGTTGTTTAAGTATGTATCATAAATATCATATATGATATTTACATGACATAAAACCAAGCATACAGTTTTTCTTACTTGTTCTTTTCTTACAAAATACCATATATTGAATTACAATGTGTGATACACTATACTTAAGTTGTCTTCCAGGTTTGTCAGTTGCTTAAGGCTTATAACGCAGAAGTATGAATATGTTACCTTCCTCCTTTGGTACACTTGTCCTCGGAAGACCCCATGCATGTACCACAGATGCAGCATTTGACTCATTTTTCTGAACTGTCAATGCCTTCTGACCTCTACCATCTTTCATCAATAAAAAGTCTTCTTCTACTGATGATATATCCCAATCATCTTCATCAACTTCTGTGAACTAACAGGGAGAAGAAAAAACATGCATTTTTCTTCTGTCCGTTCAAGTTGTGCTGAAATCTTCCATAAACTCAACACTGTAAAACTGCTAAAGAAAAAGGCACTGGCACACAGCCTTTATGACATCTATCACCACAGTTTTAAAATCCACATAATTCAACTACCTAAATTATATTAATTCACTATTATAGTTCCAAAACTAAAAGTGGGGGTTTTTTAAGTCAGGAATTGCAAAAGTTAAAAGTTCTGTCAGTTCTATAACTGGCAGAAACCTATGTTTTCAGGTATTACATGTTTAACTTAAAAAAGGATCGTCTTTTCTGGGATATTAGCTATTCCAATGAGATAGAAAGTCCTTTAGGCATTAGAACATATATTACTTACATGAAAATAAAGACAGGACATGTTATCATGCAAGTTGGCAGTTTAGTTTGCTATACAAGCATTCTGTATTCACAGTAGAAAAATCTAATATTGCAATAAAGGCCTTTTCAACTGAGAACTAATTTATTTAAAGAGAAAATCAAATAATGAAAGTTTAAAAAACCACATGGTGCTCAAAGTTAAAATATGTATTCTTCTTAAGACTCACTGTTAGCATGTACAAGCATATTTTTAATTAAGTGGTGGATTTGCATAATGAGTTCACAAAGTGAGAGTCAAGTCAAACAGACGAACCTGAAGGCAGCGAGTCTATGGTCTTTCTTACCTCATCTGCCCGAGAACTAAATATCTTCATTCAGCTTTTGAAAGAAGAGCTACAGCATTTCCCTATTTGTCAATCAGATGTGGTTCAATGGAATCGAGCCATATTAGAGAGCTTAACTGTGGAAAGTGAAAGACGGTTTCTCACAAAGCTAAAACCTTATTTCACTGGAGTCACTCAATATTACAGCAAGATATAGAAGGTGCTTCTATTGCACAGAGGAAAGATTTCAGATGCTATTAGAAAACAATGTAAGGTATGCACATACTAGAGAAAAATCAACAAATATGAACGTGTCCTGTCTCTCGAAAGAAGGGAAAAAGACTGCAGTAATGCTCTATCTTGCAACATAGTTCAATTTTAACATCGCTGTTAACAATGTTAAACAAACTGTTTTTCAAAAACTGACAGATCTGCTCAGTGTGCTGTATTATTAACATACCAGGATTCAACATTTTGCTATTTTAAATTATCTGCAGTGGGAGGGTGTGGTACTGGGAAAGTCAGAGTCACATATATTGAGAAATGCTGGAGGAAGAGTTTCCTCAAACATTCACTAAGTCCCAACTGATTTCTAAAGTACAAAATACAGAGAAAAATGTCAACTTCAAACAGAATTCAGTTTTGATCAAGTGTAAATACACAGCACCGATCAAAACTGCTAAGCAGTTTTATTAACTCAAAGACTTACTCCAAAGAAATACCATAATCCATACAATGTCTGGTACAGGTGAACTCAGCTAATACAGCTTCAGGTAAGCACAAAATTAATTTTCTCTAAAAAAGTTTCTGAGGTAACTTCTGTGAAACGTGCCCTTCCTCTGGACTCGCTCCAACAGGTCCATGTCTCTCCCATACTGAGGACCCCAGAGCTGGACGCAGTACTGCAGGTGGGGTCTCACCAGAGCGGAGTAGAGGGGCAGAATCCCCTCCCTCGACCTGCTGGCCACGCTGCTTTTGATGCAGCCCAGGATACGGTTGGCTTTCTGGGCTGCGAGCACACACTGCCGGCTTACGTTCAGTTTTTCATCCAATAGTATCCCCAAGTCCTCAATCCCTTCATCCCCTACTCTGTATTGATATTGGGAGACTGCCCCAACCTATGTGCAGGACCTTGCACTTGGCCTTACTGAACTTCCTGAGGTTCGCAGGGGCCCACTCCTCAAGCCTGTCCACGTCCCTCTGGATGGCATCCCATCCCTCAAGTGCATCAAATGTGCCACTCAGCTTCGTGTCATCTGCAAAGTTGCTGAGGGTACATTCAATCCCACTATGTCATTAATAAAGATATTGAACTGTACTGGTCCCAGTACAGACCCTTGAGGGACACCACTCATTACTGGTTTCTACTTGGACATTGAGCCATTGAGTGTAACTCCTTGGACACAGCCATCCAGCCAATTCCTTAGCTATCTAATAGTCCATCCATCAGACCCGTATGTCTCCAATTTAAAGGTAAGAATGTTGTGGGGGACCGTATCAAAGGCCTTACAGAATCCAGGTAGATGAGATCCATAGCTCTTCCCTTGTCCAATGATGCAGTCACTCCATTGTAGAAGGCCACCAGATTAGTCAGGCATGATTTGCCCTTGGTGAAGCCATGTCAGCTGTCTCTAATCACCTGCCTGTCTTCCACATGTTTCGACCTATCTTCTAGGAGGATCTGTTCCATGATCTTACCAGGCACAGAGGTGAGGCTGACTGGCTGGTAGCTCCCAGGGTCCTCCTTTTTACTCTTTTTAAAAATGGGTTTGACGTTTCCCTTTTTTCAGTCAGGGAGTTCTCCTGACTGCCATGACTTTTCAAATATGATGGAGAGTGGCTTGGCAATTACATCAGCCAATTTCCTTAGGACCCTGGGCAGCATCTCATCAGGTCCCATGGACTTATGTATGTTCAGGTTCCTCTGGTGGTCTTGAACCTGATCTTCTCCCACGATGGGAGGGACTTCATTACCCCAGTCCCTGCCTTGAGGTCAGGGGCTTGAGAGATGTGGGAAGAGAGGCTACCAGTGAAAAGTACAGCATCTTTAAAGCACAGATTTTAAGGCTTATTTTGCTACAGCTCTTTGTTCTTGAAGGCCAAATTCCTTAACATAGTGGTCCACCGTCTATAGCTCTTTACAAAATGTAACATCCACTAAATTTAACTGTGAACATTTTGCAGCCTTGTATCATCTGACATTGCAGAGAATTTGAAAGTAATATTTGGACAGAAAATTACACCGTAATAGTCATTTCTGAATTGATAATTTTGAGTCTGGTGTGATTTGCAGCTCCCACAGAGTCAAGTTAGTCAAGACAAGTTAGGTGTCACCAGTGGCAATTAAAAGCACACAGGCTAAATGTGACTACCCTACCATTACAGCTAAAGTTGATTAAGACAATCACCCCTTTCTGGAAACTGAAATATAATTGTCACTGTTTCTGGGAAGACTGATAAATTTCAGATTTAACAGGCAGTCAGGAAGCCCTAAAATATCAGTTTTACTATGGATAACAGGATTCTCAGTAATTATTATTTAATGAAGTGAAAAAATACTTTCTTGAATACTAGAACTAGTATCTGGCCGTCTACTTCAATCTAATAACAACTACTAAAACTGAAATAAAAAGCACTGTCTGTTGTTGATTTGGAATAGCTTTTGTTCCTTTTAAAAATTGTTCAGGCAAAGATCAATTTGCATCAAAGTGGCTTACCAATTATAAAACTCTAAACTGAGGGGAAGACTGGGACCTTAGGAGCCTGAGGGGTAAAGAATAAGTTATGTTAGTATTCTGATTGTGAACACATGCCATACTCAATGGACAGACATCAGTGATAGATCTGATGCAGTCAGAAAACAGCATATGATTGTAAATAGGTGCAGCAGAAGAAAGACCATACTCAAAAAATTGAATTTTTCCCCTCATTAAAATGTATCTGTTCCATATCAGATAAAGCTCTAGAAATAAAAATATCTTAAAATATTAGATAAGCAAATTCATTTTTTCCTCCATCTAACAAGATACTAGGGAAGCAAGTAAAGAAGGGCTTTCTCTATGCTGCTAGCATAGGAGATAAAAATGATACCAATTGTGCCCAAACTTTGGGCTAGCTGTAGTGATCCAAAACAGTCATGGTATAAGCTAATAAGCATTGCGGATGAAGAGGTCACTTGCCACAGCTCACTTGCCAGCACTTTTCTATATATCAGTGCAGACGTACCCAAAAAGACTACTTAGCTCTGTAATTCCAAAACTCTTTTTCAGAATTAAGTTCTTCACTGCACCAAGATGGTTTCAGCATGAAAAAAAAAGTAACACACATATATATATTTCGATTACTTAATGAAATAATAATGACTATTAAAAGTGATACCTTCAGTTCTTTCACCTCTTCTTTCTTAATAAATGCTTGCGCAACATTAATCCCTCCAGCTGGTTTATTCTTATTTCCATGGTTAGAAAGACTCTTTCCAACTTGTTCAGTCAGTTTTTGAATAACTGTTCCTAAAGTTCATAAAAAATTATATTGACGGTTTCCATTCACAAGAGACTTTACTGTAAACCCTCTAGAAATCTTCCACGAAGTAAAAATAAGTAAAAGAAGTCTCGCTGAGGCAGAGATTGTCTCTTTTTCTGCATTTATATAAAACAGCATGATACACATCTAATTTGAACTGACATCTCCAAGTACTATATTAATATAAACACATTAGCAAAAACATAAAGTGCACACAAATATATACTTGAGACTAGATAGTCTGCCTTCATTATGTTTTCTAACACAGAAATATATCAGGAAATGCAAAATCATGCATAGCTGTTACAACATGCATATACAAAAGTAGTGAAAAGACCTTTTGAAGTTTTGGCAGGTGTTCCAGTTTCTTCAGTTCCACTTTCCTCCGTCCCATCCATATCGCTTTTGCCAGAAGCCTTCTGAAAAGCACTGACTTTGTTGCTTGATGTTTTTGACTGCTTTTTCAATAATTCTGGTGATATGTAAGACTGTTCAATATCATCTTCATCTACTTCTTCCTCTGAACTGAATGGTGGAGTTCTAAGCAAAAACACATACAATCTAAGGACTTACTGCATTTCAGTGACTGCACTGCTATAGACATATTTAAGCTTCCTTGTATTTTCCTTTCCAATAATGTGCATTTTTCCTATGTGAAAAAACCAGGAGCTCCCATAAATTCTAACTATCCATAAAACTATTTAAAAGAAATCACGCTGCTAAGTAAACTCAGGAAGTTATCACAAAATGATCTCTTATATAGACATGACTATTTCCCATCTATGCAACTACCTTTACAAAACATCAGACCAATATATAACAAGTCTTGCCAGGCAAACAAAGATAGGCTTTCATGGATCAGCAGGGAGAGCAAAGTTCAGGGTCAAGGAATCTGCACCACAGAAAGTCTGTTCTGACATTTTGTTAGATGAAAATAACTTAGGAACTTTTCAGTGCAGGAAATTACAAAGTAAGGTACCTGATGTGAGTGGAATCCGGAATATTGTGTTTAATTTTGGTCATAGTAAGAAAATATCGATACACTGAAAATTAGGTCACCAAAGTATTTAGCTGCTTTTAACTGGGTCAGAAAAAGCATCTGAGAAAGAAACTAAAGGAAGTCCCTCTCTTGTTCACAACAAAGAATACATCTGCTGAAAGGAAAACATGCTATCTTTCAGGGATTATAACAACACACTCAAATGGAATAATACTTTAAAATAAAATATGAAATACGCAGTCCAGAAAGTGTTTATAATTTTAGCTTAATAATAGCTTTTGTGTGGCAAGCATGTGAATATTCAGTCACCAGAAATATTTTCTTCAAAAATACAAGGGAACAAATCATACGTGATGCTAGATGTCTTCCTGGAACCTCCATTTCCAAAAAGCTTCCTGGATCTAAAAATAACAAGACAAGTTATTTCAAGACTGACAGTCAACTAAGTAAGCATAAAGTTTATATAGAAGTAATGTGAATTCTTTGCTCAGTTCTTACAATATTAGCAGGAAATGTTCACGTCAGTCACAAAAACCCAAACCCATATGAGTACTATGAGAAAAGCATCTCTTACTTTGGTGTAGATGTATTCTCAGTGATGGTGGTTCTTTGTTCAGCTGGGCGGACAGCTGTTGAAGACCGTTTTACTGGTTTTCGTGGTGTGGCAAATGATGAAATTCCCAATTGATTGAACTTCTGTTTATCTACAAGAGATGTTATCTATCTCATTACTAGAAGCAATGTTTGGTATCTTTTATATTTAATCTCTAAAATTAAAGATGTCTCTGCTGTAGATTATAGTTTTACAAAAGAGAAGAAAAAAAAAGTATTTTTTTTCTTCAAAGCAGTTCAGAGTTACCATGTATCTTGCCAATATAGGAGCTAAGATTTCTGCAGTTAAACACAATGTCAAGAACCCTTTAAAGGAAACTGTTTAGTTGGCCACAACTATATAGAATATTTGTATGAAAAGTTATGAAAGCAGCTATAGAGAAACGTTGCTAAATAAAACCTTAAATAGCACTTATAAAATGTAAGAGAATGAACAAAAACCAAAACCATTTTAAACCTTCTGAAGGAAGCTGAGGACAGGAAACAGGTCTATTACAAGATGATGATTTCTCTTCAACCCTAAAGCTAACTTGGCGTTCAAGATGCTCTCGAATTCGGTGAATGTCAGGCTCTTGCTTCTGTTTGCATTCTCTAGCAGATTCAATAGCACGCAAAATTTTATTTAAGTGATCATTTGGGATACCGCGAACACCCTAAGGAAACAAATAGTATTGTAAACACAGGGGTTATTATTTCTGGGATTTATATCCTACAATCATATACACTCTTTTAAACTTCGAATATCACAAAGCTTGTAGAAAAATCACAGAAGTTGGTAACACTGCCCACAGGTATAGCCATATGCTCCACAGCTGTAATTTGATGGACATCCTCTCAGGTTAATGAATTGCACTTATTTATAACATGTGGAAATTCAGCTTTGGATTTTATAGGTTGAGGGTTGTGGTACAAGACTGAAAGAGAATAGCAACAAAGTGCGACAAAGATTATCCCTCTTTTAAATAACTCAAAATAATCTTACTGCTTTAATTCCCAAGGATTCCAGCTTCTCCTCCAGGGCTTGCTCCAAAACAACTCGTAATTCTTTAGTTAAAGAAGGATCAGTCTTCAAAGCATTTATTAAATAGTGGTTACTTCTACCTGTTTTATGATCACCTTTCTCAATTTCTGAAATAAGAATGGAAAAATGCATTTCAGAGACATTTGAAAAATCCACAGTACATGAGACAATTAAAAACTGCACTGAAGCATGCATTTTTTAGAAACAACATAGACAGCCATGTGCACTTTTTGTCTATATGGAATTGTATTCTTTTTAAAATCTTGGGCTAGCTTACAAAAGTCAGCCCACTTGGAATCTATAGCTCAGCACCTTGTACTCACCATCACAAGTATCTTCTATTTTTCTTGTTACAGAATCACTGTAAAGATACATGCCTGAATATCTAGCAACAAAGGTCTCTGCTTTTAGAACTGTACTTGGAAACTTCTGATAAAGAAAGACTATCTTCTGATAATTAAGTTCTCTAAAAGTGGTATTTCAAATCAAAGCTGAACTCTAGCAGGAATTAGAACAGGTATATGACAAACTTTTTCTCAAGAAAAGCTTAAAACAACGTAATGTTCTCTGATAAAAAACACCCACTGAAATCAAATCTTTGGGAAGTTTTAACAGTTTCAAAAGTCTTGGTAAAGACAAAACCTTAGTCTGAGGCAGACAGTTTCACAGAAAATACATGACGGATAATACTTATATCAAAACTCTTTCAAGGACAAAGTTCAGTGTCGTGTTTTCTTTTATGCAGGTCTATGACACCATACATACTTAAAAGCAGACAAAGAAGTTTCCCTGCTTTAAGTGTCTCTTTCCCTTGCTTTAAGCGTCAGTAATGACATGAACTCTTATGCAAGAAATAAAGAATCATCTAGACAAATTCTTCCATCTAAATTAAAGACTGACATTTAAATTAGGCCAAAGTATTATAGGGTCATACAGAGGAGTAAAGAAGCAAAACATACCCATTTGGAACCTGCCTATAACGTGTCCCTGGCAAGATGAAATTTTACTGAATGCCACTTCTACCAAGAGAACCAATACTCTGTGGGACCACAGTAGCTGCTCCTGTCTGGCAGTGGTCAGCAAAGCTGGCAAAGCATACACAGAGGGGTATACAACATTCCAAGAAAGCATGCTGGAAACCACACTCCCAACTTTGTCCCCTGAAATAAAAGCTAAATGTTGGGCAGGAGTTTGTCTCTGTCCAGTATGCCTTACAGGGCAGCAGAGTCATTTTCCAGCCCACAGACAACGACATAAATGAAGGAGTAATTCCATACTGTGACTTTCAAATTAAAAGTGCCACTTCTCCTATTTTTAAACAATGATTGCTTAAAAAGCAGTTCCATTTACTTTTCATTTTTCTTTAAGGGAAATACAAGCACCCTGAAGAGGTGCCTCAAAAAAGCCTCAAGATACACAAATGATATTTAGGTTGTTTTGAGAGTGGCCTCCGATGGATCCTGGAAAGAACTGTAGGTAATGAAAACTTTCTGAGAAAGAGTCCAGCTACCATACTAACAGATCTGTGTTGAAGAGGACAGAATCTGGCTGAAATCTTATCTGGCTTGGAGATCTGTGTGGACAACTCAGTCCCTGACAGAGGTGGGATCAAAAATGATTCAGCTGGAGAGCTGAGTCCTAGAAGAGGCAAGCTACTGGTCGGTGAGGAAACACAGCGCTATCAGACTATCCCCAGTCAGGAAAAGGTGCATTATGCAGTATGAAATCCTTCCAGAAAGCTAGACATGAGACATTTTAAAGTGGAAGGCTCCAAGGAGCCTTCTGAAAATCCTGTCCCTTTCAGATGTTAATCCTTACAATAAAACAGATTCATCTAAAATAATTTTTAAATTCATAATGACTAGATACTAATATGGGTAACAAGACTATCCAGCATTATCCTAATTAATGACAGTATTAATTCTTGCTAATTAACTCAAGATAAATCCTCTTTGCCAGAGACAACTATTTAAGGAACTGTTTTCTTATTCATTTTTGTTTTTTTAAAAAAAAACCCTAAATACTAGATTTAACAACTTTGGAGACAATAGACCTTAAGTCTGGTCCACTGTCTCAGCTCCTACATAATCCTATGAAATAATGTGCCAAGTCAAGAATTTTCACACTCTCCCTTACAAATGACTGCCACCGAAAACAAAAAAATCTTGGTCTATCTTTTCAGACCACATTCTTTCTTTCTCTCTTTTGTACTGCAGGCCATGCCTTTAGGCACAGCAGAAGAATCAAAGACAATCCATCAAGAGAGAAGACGGCAAGCAAGAGAAACAGCAGAAAGAACGGCAAAAATGCAAGCAGTCTTTATTTCAGATTGTTCAGAGTCACTGGATTTTCCCTGGGGAAACCTCTCGCTTATGCACAGATGTACTCAAGCAACAATTTTGTTTTCAAAACAGCATCATTCCTTCAAAATTTAAACTCATTGGCTATAAAGTTCAAGACTGATTTTGATTTTTGCCCACAGTACAGATTATTATGCTATTCAGCTATTTGGCATTTAACCTGAAGTACTGTTAGCCTTCTTCAGGAGAATACCATGCAGGATGAACCAACGCTTTCTGTTCTGTCACTGTAAATGTGGCCTTCTCCAAGTTTTCTTCAGATGGAGCAGAAGAACAGCTGCCAACACTGGGATACATAATTTCATTCAGAATTGCACAACTCTGGCTGGAGCTGTGGCTGCTTAGAAGTAGGTGTAACTTAGATTACTTGCAGAAGTATCTTTGGTGCATTTATGAAAGCAGGCAGCTTCAACCTCCACCACCAACTGCCTTCTATCTGAACTCTTTATCCTCTTATGCAGAGTTTGAAAAAGAAGTGAGCACACATTGCAATAGCATCAGCACTAAAAATTTCCTAGTAAGGGGGTATTCCCCATAAAACATTTTTGCTCTGCTTAGCTCAAGTGCCTTTAGACATATGGAATATGCCTGCTTTAAAGAGTTAGCCAGATTTTCACAAAAACATTGCACTTGGCTAGGGAAATCATAATATTTACAAGCACCAATAGCAAACAGGAGACTGACACAAACAAGGAATGTTCCCACCCAAATCACATAAGCATACTGCAATACAATGAAAAATACTGTAGGTATCAAATAATATTTACTTTTTATTTTCAAGAAACACATGCCACTGTATTTTGAGCTGAATCAACCATTACCTTTTTCCTCTTCTGAAAGCTCCTCTATGGGCTCCAGCATATGCACCAAGGGTGCCTGCTCTAATAACGAGGAAGAACAGGAACACCAGACAAACAGGACAGAAGAAGGTCAAGGTCCAGAGCGGGAAGTTAGGCAAAAAAAATACACTGATGTCAACTTTCCTGATTGCTGACAACCTGCTTAACAATCACAAACCCAATGCAGCATGCCTCTTCACTGCCTTGCTGGTACATTTTTGTAGAGGACACCCTAATACAATAGTCACTTCAGGAGTGATTCAGTTGCCCAAACATGGGTGTCTAGTGTCATCTCAGATATATCAGAGTTTTAAGCCATCAGCACAGGGATGGCTGATACGTCGCAGAACTATAGAAAAACCCATGCTCTTCTGGAATGGCAGGCAGAGGCCAGGTGGGATGTTTTTAGGCACCTACAATGACAAGGCCACCTAGGATTAAGTAAATGAATACTGTCATTCATTTCTCATAAGAAGCATTTTCATTTTTAAATTTATTTAAAAATAGTTTATGTGCAATTTGATACTAAAAGTTTACAAAAGGCAAGTGAAATGGTCAGACATAGAAATCCTCAAAAATATATGGAAAAAATGTTAACTCATTATTCCAGAGAATTATTAATTACTGAGTCCATATATGCAAGACAGAAATTTTATATATATATAGATAGATAGATATGATAATTTCCAATAAAACCAATTTAAAAAATCTTCAAGCGCTCCAATACAGTGAGATTCAGTATTATCATGTGCTTTAAAGAAATCTTGAAATGTCCTCTGCTGAAAACAGCTTCCTAAACACATTGAAATTATCATTCTGTAGGCTGTCAGGTACAATTTGCTTTATATAAATGAAGCCAAGTACAGTTTATTTACAACTTTATAGACTTCAGATATGAGATGCATGAAAATGCTTATATGTAGACTATTAAAAATTCAGGTTTTTAAAATGTTAATATTTACCTTCCATAAATTAACTTATTTTAATGAAAACTAGAACTTGAGTTTCTTCTAGGGTTTCCGATAAAAACAGAGATGTGCAAACTATACTTTAAATATTCAACTACTGGCAGTATAGGAGAAAACAATTTATTGGCCAATATTTTGGGCCAACATACATTTGCCCCAACCTTCACAAGAAACCTTTGGCACTATAAATGGTTGTTACACTGTATAGGTAGAAGGGGAGGAAGTGACGCTGCATTAAAGATTTCTGCTCTTCAGCACTTCTTGTACAATTAGGTACAACCATGGATGCACTGTGATGGGTAAACACAATGAAATGAGCACTTGGAGCTAAGTGACACTTACTGTCATATCTCCAATATTCCCCATGTGAAGGGGACTAAAACTGGTGGTGTAAATACTTGGTTATGGCAGCTGCTCTCTCCATGCTTTCCATACTTGTGACTATATTCAGCCTCACACCTGCTTTTCCAAGGCCGTTATCAGACTTTAAGATTTGCTCCCATATAACTTGCACTAAATAAGAAGTTCTAAAAAAATGTTTCTTATACCATCACAAGATGCTAACAAGATGCAAATGTCAATATATGTTATGGAAACACTTAAAAGCAAAACTCTGAGAGACAAATAGGCTTCTGGTCTTTCAGTCTCTAAGGCTGTAAGATTTAACAGTGGCCAGAGAATTCTTGGGCACCAGAACATGATCCTCCACACTACTGCTCCTGGCACCCTGTTGCCCTGCACCAACTAACGTTCTCCAAAACAATGTTCAGGCACAGTTTGGGATCATTCCCAAAAGCCTGCAGTGAGCCTGTTTTGGAGGACAGAGCCTGAAGCACGGATGAGATGTTCTGGGGGGATTTAATTCAGCTGCATGGGCATTGAGGTGTCTGAATTTTTTGGCTGTACCTACTAGCCAGTAAGCCAGTTGCTGTGTATTTGGATTTAATCTATACTTGTTTTACCTGTACTTTATTCAAATGCAATCTGCTTAGAGGAGCTGACTCCTCTCTGCACAAGCCCTTGTCAAGTAACTTAATTTAACAGGAAAAGCCCAGTCCCCAGAACTCAGATGTGAAAAGAATCTGCAGATCTGGCATAAAGGTACATGCTTCTCTTCCTCAGTATACTAGAAACAGAGGAAGTTAAAAATCAGTAAAAGAATAGTTGCAAGAGCAAAACCAAAATGTATTACTGTTACGTGCAATATTGTTGTTCACTGCATGATGACAGAGGAGATAGAATGCTAAGACATGGGGGAGTGCAACATCTGGAGACACCAATTTCTCCAATGTAAGCAGGCATTTTCCTTCTCTTTACTGTACACATATTCCAAGAGACATTTATTAACCATCATGTTAGAATCAAATGTAAGAAAAAGCAGCTTGGTTCACCCCTCCTCTGGTTTATAGACAGGTGTGGAGATCACCCCCCTTAGGGAGCACTCTCCTTACGTTTACTAAAGATGTGCTTTTTCTAGCTATCTGATCAGACCTCTCACCTCTTAACCTTAGTGCACAACCTTGAAATCACCAGCATCTAAATATTACCAAGCTTATTTTTAGGAATCATTTAAGTCTGACTACCCAACTAGACCTCAAAACTGTACAAAGTAGTTTTTGCTAACTTCAAATCTAAAATAATGCTGCTGATGCAGACTGAAATCCTAACTACTCCACATTACAGTAACCTCCTCTAGTTATCCAACCTTTTTGCCCAAAATCTCACCAAGCCACAATCCAATGTTAGCCTTAAACAAGTAATACTACAACTTCTGACTTAAGTAGAGCCAGTTACCCTCCTGTCAATTATCAGCCCTAAACCTAAACCACTACTCTATATCAACATTTATAGCATCAGACCTTGCTGGCAAGGATCTTACTCCTAGCTTTCATCCTGGCCTGAGTGTTGAACATAGACAGACTGCTACCTTCCTTTCTGGACTCAAACCCAGAAATAAATTACTTGCTCCTACTGTCATGGTTTAACCCCAGCCAGCAACTAAGCACCACGCAGCCACTCACTCACTCCCCCCCCATCCAGTGGGATGGGGGAGAAAATCGGGAAAAGAAGTAAAACTCCTGGGTTGAGATAAGAACGATTTAATAGAACAGAAAAGAAGAAACTAATAATGATAATGATAACACTAATAAAATGACAACAGTAGTAATAAAAGGATTGGAATGTACAAATGATGCGCAGGGCAATTGCTCACCACCCGCCGACCGACACCCAGCCAGTCCCCGAGCGGCGAAATCCCTGTCCCCCACTTCCCAGTTCCTAAACTAGATGGGACGTCCCATGGTATGGAATACACTGTTGGCCAGTTTGGGTCAGGTGCCCTGGCTGGGCATGAGAAGCTGAAAAATGCTTGACTGTAGTCTAAACACTACTGAGCAACAACTGAAAACATCAGTGTTATCAACATTCTTCACATACTGAACTCAAAACATAGCACTGTACCAGCTACTAGGAAGACAGTTAACTCTATCCCAGCTGAAACCAGGACACCTACTCACTTCCCAGTTCCCCACTCCAGCTGAACACCCCAACTGTGTTCTTGCCTTACTGGAAGTGGATTCCAGGAGGCTGAAGCAAGGCAGGAGGCCTTGTGTCAATGAACAAAGTATAAATGAGGTTGCATCTGAATTGGAAATTACACCAGATTACATTGCAACCTCAATTATACTTTGTTCATTGACAAATTTGAACCCTGGCTTTCATCTCCACACCTTTCTTGGCTATAAAATAGAGATAAGTTTCAGCTGCATACTTAAACCTATTCAGTCAGGCTCTGCTGCTGCTACCTTCCTTAATTGATCCTTCTTAACTTCACCATAACTCTCTTTTCCAATCGACGTCTGTCTAAGCCCAATCCTAACCCTAACCCAAGCTCAGTGATCTCTGTAAAACCTTGGCTCAGCAATAACCAGATGTCTCTGGGTGATACCAGCCCTTTGCAGACCGTGCCAGACCCTTCTTCTTCTGCTGGCATGAACCACCTTAACTCCAAACCCAATTCATTCAGTCCCCCCACAACAGTCCCACACCTGATGCTAATCAAACAGTATTATTGCTAAATCCTATACCTAGGCCAGCGGCAAATTCCAAACACATCCTCCCCGTGTGTCATCAGCCAGCCTCAGTCCCAAACCTAGCCCTACCTTTATCCTCAGAAGAATGGTTCCTGTCAGCCTCAGGCTTGAACCTAACTAAATGGCGTCTTCCAACACCAGTCTTAATGCAGGCTGGTCGTACTTATATCTCACTGGCCTGAATCCAGCCATATTAATACTAGCCATCATTAAGGCCAGCAACCTTGAGATGACCTCCACAATTATGTGTCTGTCGTCCCACATCTTCCAGAATATCTCTTCTGCCAGCTAATATGTGTGGACAGATAGATGAGAGATATCAAAAGTACAGGTTGCCTTAATTTCTTCAGTGGATAATTATACTACTGAAAAATTATGTGCCTGGCATACTTTGACAAAACATTAAATATCTGTTTTAAGTAATATCTGGAGACAATTTCTGTGCAGGTGGACTAGGAAAATGTATTTAACAATAATGAAGAATTCAGGCTGTATATATTTCAAGCATATCATATATTGTTTGTCTGTTCTTATCTACTAGTTTATAAACCCCCAATATTCTGACAGTATTATTAGAAAAGCAGTATTATGGCCAACATTTAAAGGAGAAATCCTGTCTATTTGCTCTGAAATATGCAATGCTAAAGAACTTTTAGCCTGAACAGAAGTGTTACTATTATCTATAGTGGAGTATCACCCTACAGTAAGCACTTTGCACTTGCAATATGAAAACCCAGGATAAAATGTAAAACTTATTTGCTGTAAATTGCTGCACTTCTTAAAAAGTGTAAGGAATGTAAGCCACGGCTATAGTCATTATATACTCTTTTAATTTATACTCAAATTTCACATCCAAAGAGCTGCCAGACTTAATCTGTGATACCTGTAATTTTGACTGTCATCTTTGCATTAATGCACTTCATATATTTTTCTCCTAACTAATCAATGGGAAGCCATATACTGCACATAAGCAGCATAAATATTAATTTTAAACCAATATTCTTAAATACAATAAATTTTTGACACTTACCTGAGGCCTCTAAGTTAGGAGCCTAGTCATCTCAGACTCCTTCTACAGTCAACAAAGAGACACAGGCAACTTCAAAGAGCAATTCAGATCTTATTTCAGCTGAACCAAACTCTGAAGGTGCCGCTTTTCTTTGTTAACTGTCTAGGAAGACTACTTTGACTAAATTTTCCTCAGATGCTTCAGCTATGTCCCTGATGACAGCCAGGCCTTAGTCCACATCATGTTTGAAGACTGAGGCATAGGTTTTAATGGACAATCTAATTAATATCTTTGCTTTTTAACTACTGTCATCAATTCCACCTAGTATTATTCACCTAACAAAGATTAAATATTGAGCAATTATCAACATTTCAAGAGTAATATAGGAGCCAAAGCCTGATTTTAAAATATGATTTCTTAAAAAAAAAAAATCATAATTAATCCTTTTTGTGAGACTGAAGTAATCTCTGAAAATAAGACTTAAGTTATATCTGCACAAAACCCTACAGCTAGTTTAGAAACAGAGAGAAGAATGGCCAGCCAGGATGGCATTCAAGGCACACTATTAGCTATCACAAGAAATTAGGAACGTTAACACAAAAGCACCAGGCTAACACAGTTATTCCACTACTTTACACCTAAGATACCTCATTTGTAATTCGGGTATCTTTTCAGAACAGATTTAAGGTGTGCAGAATATTAGGATGCAAAAGCTTCCAAGCAACTTTGAAAAGTGTCCTTAAGTTCACATTAGAGAGCCTTTTCCAGAATAAATTTTCTTTCAAACAGAAAAAAAAGAAGGAAGATATTCCATATGCAGGCAATTATTTGGTAGGGAAACTACAGCTCTTGTGATTTCAGAGATGCTCTGTGCTAAATAAATTTGTGTACAGAAGTTACCAGCAAGCGCTTTCATTTTCATAATGGCACGAGATGCGGCCACGATGTCTTAATTCAGTATGTACGTCAATCCCTTGAGAAGTCCTGCAAATTTTGGGAAAGACACTATAACTTCTGCTAACCTTTATATTCAGAAATTAGGTAGGGTAAGTTTAAAAAAAATCCAGAAGGGAAGAAAGGGGACAGAGAGACCTGCAGAAATAAATAAAATAATCATCAGCAAAGGAACCTGAAGGAAACACCTTCTTTGAGGTTTCATAATAAATGGATAGTGAATCTTCTGTATATCAATTGCAGGAACAGCTTTTTCTATCTTGAGAGGTTTCACAAGGTGTCACGAACTTCATATTTGGAGCAGCAAGAAATCAGGAAAGATCTGAATGAGGTGATCTAAATTGTCAGAGTACGGAAAATACTAATGTTCACAGAACTGTCTTCCTCCTCAGTACAAGTGAAAGTAAATGCACTAAGAAAGCAATGCTTGTCAAGCTTGGTGTGTAAGCCCTTAGCAGCAATATTCTTCATAAAACTTGTTTCTTAAATTCAGGGCAATAGCTAAGCTACTTGCTGCCAGATCTCTTAGCCAGAACCAGCACTACTGTGTTGGTGCAATGAAGCTGGTTTGAATGAAAAAGAATTAGATGATTTATAATACTATTCCTAATAATGTATACTTAATATATTATTACTTTTCTCCACATAACATTTCATCTATATAGTTTCACTTAAAAAGCTTCAAGCAATGAGCTACTAGGGTTGCATAGGTTAGAAAGAAATCTCTGTATCATTCAAATAATGTTACCATATAATAAATAAAATCTATTTTCCTTCATTTAGTAATCCTTGTCACAACAAATATTTTGAAATCAACACTTCATATTCATCAGTTTTC
This sequence comes from Haliaeetus albicilla, assembly GCF_947461875.1. Taxonomy (NCBI): domain Eukaryota; kingdom Metazoa; phylum Chordata; class Aves; order Accipitriformes; family Accipitridae; genus Haliaeetus; species Haliaeetus albicilla. The sequence goes on along the minus strand of NC_091497.1, from coordinate 8,442,086 downwards.
CAATCCTCATCAAATTATCGAAAGCTTCTGTTGTATACTGCCCCTTCTCCCCATATGCCTTTTCAAAACTTTTTGAATTTGTTGAAAAAGAAAAATTCTGTACATTTTTCTTAGACAGATTACATTTTTTCTCCCTTTGACAGGTTTTAAAACTAAGATAAATAATAATTTAAAAAATTATATAATTATAACTCAATAATTAAAATTAATAAACTGGTTTTTAACATTTAAACATTTTACTTGCTCAAAGTTCATTTTTCATTACTTCCCTGCTTAAAATGAAAATAAGGAATTCATTAATTGCAGAATATTGGTATGGTAACAATACTCTCCATTACTCTGCATACTGAGAAAAAAAAAAAGACAACTGTTTTCACAAAGTACAAAACAATGTAAACAGAGGTTTATCCCTTCCCCTTACTTCTAAACAGTATCACAATGCAGCAAGTTAAAATAACTAAATAATGATCTATATGTAACTACAGATATACTCTGGAAGAACTATCTAGATGGGCTGATTGTCTATTTTGATTATTTCTTCTATATTTTCCTCCTTGACATTTGAAGTCACATGAAAAATACAGTATTTCAAGACTTATAAACAAACATCTTCACATACTTCCCTATACAAATTCCAGTACATGCATGTGCCTATCTAGTATATGCATATACCAGATAAGCATATTTTCCTATAAGAAAACATAATTTTATTTCCTCAATTAGTTTCATTTACCTTAAGGTGCTTCAATACTATACACGTGCTAGGAATTATTCTCAAATTTTCTTTTGTTTTCATTTATCCTTTTCAATAGTGCATCTTTACAATTACTTGATAGGAATTCTCAGTGCTGACATACAGCAAAGCAATTCAAATTACGTTCTTTCAATAGAACTACTCTTACAGCTATGATTTGACAAGCAACACATTTGAGAAGACAGAGTGTTAGATTTGAAAGTACTGGATCTGGACCTATCAAAAAACTTACCATGCATCACTGGTAGACTTGGTTTAGATTCTTCAAGATGCTCTACAGTAGTATTCACTAAAGTGGCATAAAAGTAAAAAATAAATGTATTATAGTAAACAATAACGGACATATACAGATTCTTAAATGTAGCAATATTTAATCATATTTATAAATTATGTCATTTTTGGCTTTAACAGGGAAAAAATTAAACAAACCATTTACAAAGTTAAAAAAATGGTCCTTCACAACATAAAACTATGTCTTTATCTATGCTTAACATTTTAAATACTTCTAGAATCAGGAAAAGAAACTAGAAATTAAATCATCACTGAATTGGAATGAGATCATGCTGTCTTTGTGTTCCAAAGAAGACGACTTGGCCCAAACCTACTTAATCAAGCCTAGCCTGATCAAGGCATGTATTCCCCAAAGAGGATCTGCTGCATCCACACTTCACACCAATTAGCACAAACCTTATCTATATCATGTATAGAGTGTAGCTTTGGAGTGAATTATCACTTCAGTTCTACATTCCTCAGATCAGCTTGGGGCCTAGAAGCAAATTTGCTTCTGTGCCATGGTCTTATACTTGCCTGTGCTTCAGCATGGCTGAATATGACCAGCTCCAGTTGAAAAGCCATACAGCCATACTATTACTATGTTCTCCTGAAACTAACCCACTCCCTACTGTTAGATTCAGTTCAAGCAAACATTTTGCTAATAGAGCAAGATGGTTTCCAAACTGGGATTAGAATTAATTCAGCTGTCATCTATTACAATAAACTTATTTCAACTGCAGCATCAACTATATCGGTGTTTGTGGTACAGGACTACATCCTAAAACACTATTATCAGGTTTAGCTATTTGTAATGGACTTCAGATGTTAAAGCATTGCACAGACAAAAATAACAGAGTTCTTAAAATTCTCTGAACATCTGTATCTCAACTGACAAATTAATCAAGTTTGTCTACTCTTTCAGTATTTTCTCTTTTGTGAGTTCTGCAGCCTAAGGACAGTCAAGCATAAAGAAACAATTAAAGTTACATTTCATAAAGCAAAGCCAAAAGTTGTTTACATAATACAAAATAGAGTTGTGCTGTGGTTTAACCCCAGCCAGCAACTAAGCACCACACAGCCACTCACTCACTTCCCCCCCCCCAGCTGAAACCAGGACAAGTTGCTATATTTCACATCTCTTCACTACTCAAGCGATCAGCTTTGTACATTAGAAGTCCTTACAGCTGCAAAACATGAACTTCGCAATTCATGGCATGGAAACAGGTAGGTACCCTGTGAAACACAAATAAATTGCCAGTACTGATTTGATTTCAATATTCAGTTAGTAAAGTTGATGTCTATACTTTTTAATGAATTGTAACATTTGTTTCAGCCAAGCTGCTGAAATTAGAAACAAAATCTGCTTTTTCTTACCGTTTGTACTTACCATCATATGGTTTAATGCTTGCAACTGATCTTGTGGACAATTCTTTTATCTAAAAGAGAAAAGACAGATACATGAATAGTTACAAAAGTAAGCGATCAATATCTAGAAATGAACATGTAGTACATAATACCTAGTTTCAGTACTATTCCATAACAGAAATTATTGTTTAAGATTTGGGGATAAAAATACTACTTTTGTGGAATTCTATTCTGCTGCTTAGTGTATATTTCATTCATACTTAATGAATGCTGAAGACTTATTTCTGTTTGTTGTCTTATGTGAACTCATGCTTTGTACACCCTGTTATTACAAGCTATAAAGTGAAATGAGAGTGGGGTTATGGGCCACTTCAGCACTTCCAGTTTCAATACTTTCTGCTTCAGCAATTCACGTTCATTTTGCAAGTCTAGCTCCACTCCAGGAAAACACTTAATTACACATTGATTTTAAATGTATGAACAGTTCTCCTGTCTGCTCTACAGTTTTGTCTCTTTGACACCCAAGACATGCACTGAACAAAACTGAGAACATAGAGGAAACAAGCTGGCTGTAATTCGATCTAAAGGAAACGGGAAAGTTGTGAATCCTGTATCATTAAAACAATGTTCTGCACTCCAATTCCCCAAGCAGAAGCTAAACCCAAACCATACAGACACACAGTCAATGTCAGCTGGAGCTGGCACAAGATATTGGACCCTGGTCCTCTTTTATTTATCAGTTTGGTTATAGGCAGTAGTGCCTCAATACATTGTCCATTCACTTTGGACTCTACAAAAGTGTTAGCTATTTCTCAAGCCCTTCCAGCTTCTAGGGATTGAGAATGTAGGTCTTCACAATTGTATTTCACAAACACCAAACTCTGATCCCTCCGAACCTATTTTACATCTGTTGTCACACTGTTTTGTTTTAAAAGGTCACTTTAATCCTAGACAAATTTCTTGCAGTAAGTCCTCTATTGCTCCAGCTATCATATTTGTTAAGGTGGAGATGTAAAAGCTATTATTTGTCTTTCCAATTCTTTAAGCTCTTAAGTATAGGTTTCACATTAATCTCAAAAAATGTGTAAAATCAGATGTTGATTTGTAAAGAACACACCATCTAATAGAGGAATAGGTTGTAAGGACTGTGTAATCATGCCATTGTCTAAACTCCAGACCACCCAGATGTTCACCCACCCATCACCTCAAAAAATCTACAGTTATGTTTGAACAAAGCGTATTTTTAAGAAAAAACAATTCATTTCCAAACAAATAATTTCACAGAATCATAGACTATCTTAGGTTGGAAGGTACCCATAAGGATCATTGAGTCCAACTCCCTGCTCCTTGCAGGACTACCTAAAACTAAACTATATGACTTCAGAGCATCGTCCAGATGCTCCTTGAACTCTGACAGGCTTGGTGCTGTGACCACTTCCCCGGGGAGCCTGTTCCAGTGACCGACCACGCTCTCAGTGAAGAAACTTTTCCTAATGTCCAATCTGAACTTCCCCTGACGCAGCTTCATTCCATTTCCTTGTATCCTACAGCTGGTCACCAGCAAGAGGAGATCAGCACCTCCCCAACTGCTGCCCCCCCTTAAGGAAGTTGTTGACTGTGACGAGGTCACCCCTCGGCCTTCTCTTCTCCAAGACGAACAAGCCAAGTGACCTCAGCTGCTCCCTCTAAGTCTTGCCTTTGAGACCTTTCACCACCTTGGTCGCCCTCCTCTGGACACACTCTAATAGTTTGATGTCCTTCTTATACTGAGGCACCCAAAACTGCACATAGTACTCAAGGTGAGGCCGCACCAGTGCGGTGTAGACTGGGACAATCACCTCACTCGACCGGCTAGGTAGGCTGTGCTTGATGCACCCCAGGACATGGTTGGCTCTTTTGGCTACCAGGGCACACCGTTGACTCGTATTCAACTTGCCATCAACCCAGACCCCCCAGATCTCTTTCCCCAAGGCTGCTCTCCAGCCTCCCGTCACCCAATTTGTACATATAACCAGGACTAACCTGTCCCAGGTGGAGAATCCAGCACTTGCTCTTGTTAAATTTCATATGGTAATAATTTAATTAATTATTCTCACAGTGATAAATACGATACTTTATTTTTAGCGTGAGAAGTCATGTATTTTCAGATTTCAAACACTAGATCTCATTACAATTATTTTGTGGCAGATTAAATCCTGTTCACTATCAGAAATTTTTCATCTGTAGAGGTCTTTGGTGACTGTGACCTAGTAATCTTTTAACTTTGTGATGAACTTATTAAAAACATTTGGTTTATTCAGCCTTTCCTTCTCAATTGTGTTTTAATTCCTGGTTTACATTCCTGTGTCTCTTTTCCAGATCTATTCTTATTTATCAACATAATTTCCAAAACATAACCAAAATACTACAGCAAGATTATTACCAATTGGGAATATTAAATATGCAACCAGAGATATATCAAAGACCAAATGCTAGCAAAATGTTTCTCTGTGTCCTACGCTCTCTGAAACACAGTGCTTCACAAAACAGACCTGCTTCTTCTGAGTAATAATCAGATCATTCTGCTCCTGAAGCCTCTGCCCTAATTCTTCTATCCTCCTCTTGTAGAAGGTGTTATTTTTATTCAGGTCTTCTCTCAGTGATGATTTAAGTTTCTCAATCTGTGACAGTAGCTAGAAAGCAATCAGAAGAAAAGTAACTTCATATTAATAGTATATAAAATATTTTAATGCTATAAAGTTTAAACAAGCAAGTGTCATGCTTAAATATTTTTAACATTTTTTCAGCAAAAACTTAATGTCTCCTGTGATTTCATTGGGACTTGCATATATTACAAAACAGTTGTCTGGATTATTTTTCATTTATACAAGGAAGACTACCTAAATCTCAATACAAAGAAAGCGACATACAAACACATTTCTGAGATTGCCTAAAAATAAGATTGCAGGACAAAGCATATGACGCTATAATAATGTTTTGGTTATGGTGTCAAATAATGATATTTTAAGGAGATGAGATGTGAATTTGCATGATCAGCCTAATATATTAGCTCTGAATGTACAAGAAAGGGAACAATATTTTAGGTGCACCAACCCAAAAGCAATACTTACGTTACTCCTCCCTTATTCTATTCTTGCATTGTATGTGGGTGTATCATTAACTACATCCTTTTTGGGGAATGTTCCATGGTTCCTCCCCACTGCTTTCTTGCCAGAGGAGGAGAAGCATTGGTCAGACCACTATGATCTGCTCAGTTCTTACATGGTCACGCAGATGAAAGGAAAATGAAAGGAAAAGAAGCAAGAGAAACAAAGCAGGAAAGAGATTAAAAAGAAATGCAGACATAAAAAAAAAATCTGAGGAATAAAGCCTTGTATAGTAAAATATATAAACTGATGCAAAATAAAATGCCATGGTGTTTTTTCCTGGAAAAGCTGAACAGATCTTGCGTTAGAAAGCTAGAACAGAAAAAGCAGCAAAGAAATGATAGAAAAGAGAAAAAAAGATTGAGACATATGCCATAGGTCCATGGTAGCAGAAGGTACGGGATAGATGAAAGCTACACATCAGCAAGTTATATCTCAACTCTCCAGCATATCTGCATAACACAGAAAAACACTGTATAACACAAGGCTCACAGAATTAGTTGTAAGATCTTCAAAAGAGAAATACAGTTTCAGGTGCCTGCCAGATTCTTAAATGAAAAATTCCATTTCAACCCTGGCCTTAACTGAAACGTCAAGATCCTATCATACCAGAAATAAAGAGATAATAAATACATCTAAGAGGACACACTTTAATAAACTCTTGATTATCTAGGCTTTCTAATCCAACGAATGTATTACAGCTTATCAAGAACTACTGAATGGCTAAGACAATAAGAAAAAAAGTCTCCTTTTAGTTTAAGTGGTTTGTTGTGCCACTTACCAGGGACTTTTCTGTCTCATGGTCATGATGAAGGGCTTGTATTCTAGATGTCCACTTATTTTCCTGCATAGAGGAAATCAATATTAATTCCTGTTAACAACACTTTAACATTTAGTCTGATATATGCAGCTTTATTTTTTGTTAATAACACATTACCATTTAGTTCGATATATGCAGCTTTATTTTTCTAAATAAAGCATAAATACTGGAAAGATTATTGACATGAAACTTGAGTAACCCCATATTTAAGACCTAGAACAGTCATCAGCATGTTTTATACATCCGAGTGTGGTTTTCTTACCAATCATTCTAGAAACTACGCATTTGCTCCTTGATTTGTACACTTAGTGACTGTGAGTGAGAAATACATGAGTACTTTGACACATCTCTGTGTATTAACAGTAAGAGTTGTAAGAGCAGGGTTTTTCCCCCCCAAATAATGTCATTTCAAGCACTCATTAACAGTGTATTTTGTATAATGATGATTAAAAAAGTATTAATATATGAGTTTTAGACTGAATGGAATTTTCTTTGATGAAATAAAAAGCATGAAGTAAAACTCACTAAGTTTTCCACATCATTGAGCAGAAATGACTAAACTTCTGGATGATACCAGCAATGATGATACAAAAACCTTCACATCCCAAGAACCATGAAATATATAATGCGTGTCTCAAAGTATCAAAAAAAAAAAAGGATTAAAAAGGTTTGTGGGTATTTCCAAAGACCTCACAACTAATTTTTTTTTTTTTTTTTTTTTTTTTAAATAGGAACAACCTGGATATGCAGGCGAATCTCAGAACAATGCAATGACCTTGGCCTCAGTGGCCCTTCCTAGCTCAGTCTTTCCTATAGGTGGGACTTTGGATTGTCCAACAGATTTGCACTAGCACCAGCATCTGTGCTCGTCAGATGATACAGTGCCGATACAGAAGTTGCACCTGACAAGCTCAAGTGCTTCATATGGCTCAAAAGCCACAGGCTGACAAATCTTGTCAGAAAGTTTCTTAGGATTTTTTTTCATCTTGGAAAATGGAAAATTCCAATTTTTCCATAAGTGGCCTCAAGATCATCAGACATAAATGGCTTGTTAGAGCCTTCAGGAATTGAACTGCAATCATACTTGGTAAAGCTAAATATATTTAATAATAAAGAATAAGAGAAGATCAATAAATAAATAACAATTTATTTATAAAGGATAAGGGAAATAATTCCTTGATTTTCATTATAGAGATTGTACTAAATAGTAATAATTCCTTGATTTTCATTATAGAGATTGTACTAAATAGTAATAAATCTTTAAAAACAGCTATTGCAGACATTGAGAGGGATGAGAATTCTACTTACAGATTTAAAATCCTACTCAGAGATGTAAAAAAATGAAACAAACACAAGTAGTCTGTCAAAAGCAATACATTAAGTTACAGTGTTACCTGTTTTTCAAGAAGTTTAACCACATTGTGATAATCCTGAGGACTCTGAGGTTTCTCTTCTGTAAATTCTTGGCTGTCTTTCAGCGTCCCTAAATTGGATTTTTGTTGCATATTGGATTTTTGTAATTCTAACAGTTGCTAAAAGGAGGGGGAGGGAAAATGAAGACCTGAATGTGTATACAGACTTTGTTTTCTAAAACTGCATTTAATACAAAATTTACTTTAAACATAACTACACAGATTGCATCAGACACTTCTCACATTTCTCATGAATTAAGCATTTATCAAATTCCATGTAATAATTAATATATACATCTAACATAAATATACCTTGCAAATATACACAGGAATTAGCAGCTACAAAATATAAGCTGCTCTGGTAATGCCTTACGTATTTGCTTTCTGACCCACCTACGCTTTTACAATTCTCTTTCTAGTCAAAACTCTGGAAAGCATTTCCGGATCATCTTTTGAAAACGTATGCAGTTCTGCTGTCAGGACTATAATGAAGAGGTTAGTCCCCATGCCAGTTATGAGAATATTAGTATAATGGGTGCCTAACAGACAGCAACAATAACAACAATATCTACTAATCTATAAACAGGGACTCATAGGTTGAGGAATAAGAAAAAGCTAACTTAGTTGCTGAACACATAATTCATTCATCCAAAACAATGCTATTAAAAAAAGAACTGAAATTATGTTAATAAAGTACCAGTATACAAAGATACAATTATGGCTATCATTCAACCATTGTTTTTAAAGTTTTGTAAGAAGACCTCCAAGATCACACCACATTTCAAATATGTGAAGTTTACTACCATTTAATGTAAGGGACTCATGCCTTAAAATGTTGGAAAATTTAAATCACCTACGTTTTCTAATGTTGAATTTCTTGAAGATAACTCCTTAAGCTCTTTCATAAACATCTGTTTCACTTTTTCTATTTCATTAGCCAATTTCTCTTTTTCCTCCTCTTTCCATTTGTGAAATGATTGCAGAATTTCTTCTTCTTTTGATTTTTGCTGTTCACATTCCTGAAATTATTTTTAAAACATTATTTGTTATTTTTCCCTACATGCAATACTAATTCAAACACCCAACCTATGTGTGGGAAGCAGTCACTTTCAGTGGCCAACACTGTGACATCAAAAAACATGAAAAAACACCAGTTTCTGAGGAATTCTGGGGTAGCAAACCATATATTTTGCTAGCAAAACAAGTACCCTTCAAGAAGTTTTTGTAATTCATTAGTTTTCATTGAATAACACATGAATAACCTTTCTTGGTCATATCAAAGGTCCACCAAGTTCAGCATCCTGTTTCTCAGAGAGACCATAAGCGTATTGGTGGGAAAGGATAATACCAGGACAAGCAAACATGCACGTTCCGCTTAATAGTCTTCCAGTTGTTTTCAGTGCAGAGGACTTCATCAGCTTGATACAGTTTTGTAAACTTAGTAACCTTTGATACATTTCTCCTAATACACTTTTGCAGTGGTCCCTTGTGGCTGCATCAGCTTTTAGCAACTGCAACACCTTTTGCCAATGAGCTCCAGGGTCTACTACAAGTTGCAAGAAGATCCAAGTACTTTTTTTTGTTTGAATCTGGCTCCTGCTAGGTTCATTTGATAGATGCTAGGTCCTGAACTGGAAAAGAGAGTGAATGATTGATACCTATTCGTTCTATGTCACTCATGACTCCTCAGACATCAGTATCTCACCCTCCATCCCCACCAAGTTGTTGCCTCTTTTTCAGACTGACAACTCATGCTCAGTCATTCTAAATACAGACAGATCATCCTTGTAGCCCATCTCCATAACTTTTATAATTCTATCGTATCCTTTTTGAGATGAAGGGACTAGACCTACACACAGTATTTAGGCTGTGGCTTGCACCGTGATTTTTCAGAATAACTTGTAATATTTGATTTTCTTTGCTGGCTGCTACTAACCACCGGGCTGACATTTCCCTGGAACTATGTATCACAACCTTAAGATCTTGCCCTTCAGTAATAACACTCAGCTCAGAAACCATCATTTTGTAGATTAATTTAGAATTATTTTTCCCCATATACATTTACCCTACTTTATTTGTAAAATTACTTTTACCATTCCATTACCTAGTCACTCATTTTTGTACAGTCCTCAACTTGTTCAAAGTCCTGCACTTCACTGCCTAGAATATACTCACTTTTTAGGCAACCCCTACATCTTTCCATCATGGCATTCACTCTGAATTTGTTCTCTGACTAACTATAACAAGCAATCATTGTAGACTTATGAAGAACAGGCTCTTCTGTATCCTTTCACCTCAAAGGAGTAGAAGGCACCAAGACCTGGAAGCATGACAGTTTTTATCCAAATTCCCTCCAGTAGTGGTTCTCCTAAAAAAACACAGGGGAAAGATCTCCTGCTCTTTCAATCAAAAGACAAGAAGATACCTGAATTGACAGCGGATGTCAGTCATGGCAGACAAACTGCACCAGTCACACTTCTATCTTCCCTGACATCCCAGAAAAACACAGAAGCTTTGAAAGCTTCTTGTTGTGTAACACTGCAGGCTGTAGCTTCAGGACATTTCAGGCAGTCCCCTTGTAGTTAGGAGTCTCAACTAAGACAAGTGACTTCAAAATAGGCCCCTAAGGCACCAAAAAAATCTATGCTGCGCAGTTATGAATACTCCAAGTTCCATCTCATAAGAAAAACAATGCTTGAGGGGCAGGAGAAATATGTTATAGATGTACCTCTCAAAACTGAGGCACAGAATAAATGAGTAGAATACCTAGCAGATGTCCACATAGGGCCAAGGCTCATTATTCTGACCCTGCTTGCACTCCTAGGTGAAACTCTAACCACACTCTTCATTTGGTCATCCAGTTACTTTTGAAAATGAAAAAAACCAGGAAGCTGAATGATCTTGGGAGAGGGGAACAGGAGGACTGAAGAAAGGAGAGTCTAAAGCTGTGTTCAGGAAAAGAAACACTGCATGTTTTACAGGAGACCAGCCTTTCCTCTGAAAACCAGGAAGAAAATAATTAATGATAGCAATGTTTTGTTGATTCCCTTTAAACTAAAAATATAGTGTTTCTTTCCAAACTTAGCAGTTGGGTTTATGTTTGAACGTGCTCAAACTCCACAAATAAGTTCTGAATTTTGGGTGGTATATTAAGACAAGGTTCTCACAGGTTACGTTAACAGCTGCAAACCGCTGCTTTTGAATGTGATACAGGGCAAACTGCAATACCAAGACCAACATCTAAATGAATCATTAGAATTATCTTGTCTCTTATGCGAAGAATTTTCTCCTTCGTGAATCACAAAGCCCCCCCCTTTAAAAAAAATTTCCATCCCTATTTTGACAGAAAATTATCTGATTGTATTTATTTAAACAGAAGTGAAACCTGTGAGATGATCTGAAATAACCAAGCTTTTAAAAAAAAACAAAAACAGGTAACTTAGAGACTCTTCTTTTTCTCTTTATGAGCTATTAAGCACTACCACAAGACTCAATATCATCCTAAATAAAGCCTTGCATGTGATTATAAACAGATAATTACTGCTTTTAATTCATTCTGTCTTAAGCCTTTTTATTCACCCAGCACTAGCTAAGATTACTTTCTGCTTTGGCTCTCTGGTCAATCAAATTCTAAGCATTTAAAGACCAACATGCAAGGTCTAGATTGCTTTGTTTCTTGTCAATCTCTCTTCCTTGACTGCTTTACACCTCTGTTAGACAGTAAAGTTGCTCACAGCAAAGAATAAATATTACTCAGTTTATGAAGTCACAAATAAAATCAGTCCTATATAAGAAACATTTAATCATCAAAAAATATCATAATATTAAAAATAGCTTATATTTCACCACAGCAAGGCAATTTTACCTGCTCCAATAACAGACCACACTTATGAACTGGGAAGTGCTAACAGAAGTGTTGTCTTAAGTATTCATTTAAAGTATGTCTAAAACAAAAGGAAGGAGAAAGCAGATGTTCAAAATTATGAGGTGGCGAGGGGGAGATAGGCTCTAATGCCCAAGCACCAATGCTGCCAGGCACGCAAGCTATTCTGTTCCAGTTAAAAAATGAGTGAACACCGTTCAAAGTACTAATTCTTTTGAGAAGTTCATATTATTTACTACATATTACCTTAGAAAACCTGACCATATTAGCCTGTTGTTCAGCCTCTAACTGGGACTTGGTGAGCTGCAACTGCTCCTTCAGTTTATCAATCTCATCCTGCAATTTGTCTGTCTTTGCTTTCCTCTTCTGTTCTGTTTGAAAGAAACACAGATTTTAAAAATGTTTGTTGTAATTTCTGGAAATGGGATACTGCAAATGTGTTTCTATAGTGTTTCAATAACATCTTCATGAAGCGTAACTCTCATAGACCATTTCCCCTTCCACTACCGTGATTCTCCAAAGATGCTTTTAAATACATATGTTCTCTGGACTGCTAACATTATCCTCAAAGACTGAAAAATACCGATACTACTGAAATGTGAAATAGTTTATGAAATATTTACAAGAAGAAGTATTATATACTCTTAATTTCAAAGGAATCTAAGCAACACAGGCTCAAAAAAGGATGTATGAAGGACAAAGTGAACCTCAATTATTCACTTTGGTTAAGTTTAATTTATTCTAAATAACTTTTGTAAGGAGTCTATTTGGAATACAACTCACTATTTATCTGGAATGAGACAGAGAGAATGTCACTGTAATAAAACATGTTAAAATATGCAAAAATTATAACAATCTTTAATCGTGAAACATTTTATCAATTTACCAAGGATTTACTAGCCCATCATCTGGGAATCTGGGCATAATGCAGAATATTATTTCAGAAATAACTGCATGGAGTATTTCCCTCACACAGCCATTTCAGACGAATTCTTTATATGATAATTAGTTCAACTGGTTCTGCAGCATCTTCCACTATGATTTTTATCAAGTGTAAAGTGCACAAGAGCTTCTTTCTTCTTCCAATATATTAACGTTTCCTCAGACGCTTAATCAGACCCTTCTCACTGTTCCTGCTGTTTTATTTGTCTGACAAGCTACAGTTCAGACCTTGCTAGATTCTTCCCACTCTTTCTCCTCCCAAATGCTCTTTTTTCCTAACTCATTTCTAATCACTGCCATTTGTCAATACTTGTTAGTCCTTAGCAATAAATCATAAGCATGCAGCCTAACAGGAAGGAGGGAATTTAGAGATGAATGAAACAAACTTTGAGAGCAATGTTTTTCAAACTAAACATTTTTCAATTAAGAGAGACAAAAGTATATAAATTAGTGGTATAGCAACCAAGATTATAATAGATACATGAATTTAAGTTATTCTTGACAGTTTATTTTTCTGACTATATTTTATAGTTAGTTTAGTTCAGAAGAGCCTGATCCTATGCTATCTGATTTCAGGCGAGCTGGATGATTTCTGTACTGATAATTCACATATATTCACAAAATTTGTTTTCCTTAGGGCAACTTGTTCCTTTTACCCACACCTTCACAACACACATACCTGAAGAGAAACTGTGCTCTGAACTCTGCTGCTGACTAAAGTATTCAATGAAAATGTTAGTTTGAAAAAGTACTGTAAATATGGCATACAATTTTTTGTTAATTATTTTTCAGAGACTAAAACATATGTTGCCCAATACATTTTGTCAGTGTTGCTTGCATTCACACAAACTGGTATCTGCCACCTAAAAATGGAATGTGAAAATCATTCTTCCCAGTTACACAAAAGCATGGACTGCACATCCTCACTATATTTACACTTTTCTAAACTATTTATCTTTTTTTTTATATAACATTAAATTACATACCAATCTGAGATTCTTCCAAAGGATGACGCCTTTGCATGTGACTTTGTAAAAAGGAGTAGTTCATAAAAGCCTTTTCACAAAACTGACACTACAAAAACCAGATAAAAACATTTTAGTTATTATTAGTAACATCTGTTTGGTAAGTATAGTGGTTAAGGTTATTACATTTTGTCCAGATGTCAAAAGTAGGTAACTAATAAAATTCCATTTCACAAGAATAGTGACTAAAACTCTCACAATGCCAAATTTTCTGTAAAGTTATTATTTGTGTTATTTAATGTCTCTCAGTGGTGCTCATGGGCAAGACTCCCATTGTGCTAGCGCCATACAAACTCTGAACAAAAAAGACTCTGACCAAGTAAGTTTAAATTCAGATATAAACTGCAGATAAGAGATGAATATAGGTAGGTAGAGAAATATAAGGAGAAAGTAAGACAACACTATTCAGCAAAATACATGCCAGCTCCAGCCAAGAAGCAGCTCAGGTATTCTTAAGACTTATGTCACAGCAAAAGAGAGCACCATACAGTCGGAAAAAAAAACCAATAAAGATGGATTTGAATATACATAAGCAAGTTGTAAGATGACAATACTAGAAGAACCATAGATATGTAAAAAGGTCAGACATTTCAACCAAAATAAGGTAACAATACACAATTTTGCAAGAAAACGTACATACATACATTACTGTGCTACCTAGCATGCTTCTGAAGTGTAAAACTGTTTAAACTACTGTTCCTATAATTTACTTATTATTTTTTAATTTGAATTTTAAGTTATATTTTAAGTCAAACTGGGATCCTACCCTTTTTAAAAGATATTTTTCTTCACCTTCAAAGTACATTCAACTAATGTTCAGGATATTAAAAACAGATGGGTAGTACAAGGACAGAAACTACATCCACACACTTTGCAACATACTGGTAAGACTGTGAATCAAAGCTCCTAATCACTTTAGGTAGGGTTGCTTATTACCTCTTTCTTACATTTTTTTTTTCTCAGACAAATATACTTTTACAAGCCACAAATACTCAGCTGAGTCCTTTTTCCTCATCAGTGTGATATGACTGTAAAGACTGACTTAAAAGATTCAAGACCTTGTCACATAATCAAATTCCCAGATTTCATCTAATATTTAAAATACTGCCACTGATATGTCAGGCAGGCTATTAAACATGGGTATCTTTCAGCAAACACTAAAGCCATGAATTATTAAGACAAATTTTGTTGGACAAATGCAAAAAAGTGCTAACATAAAACCAAAGTAAGGAGATAAGAGTATGGTAGCAAAGCATTGCTGCCAACCAAGAGGGAGCTTACAGTGTAACAGATTGCACATGATTTATGAAATGAAATTGGCTGTGAAATAATGTTATCCATTCAAGCACAAACTTCATGTCAGTTTGACTTGCTGGTAGTAGAAGAAAGCTCTTACTGCAGGAGACAGGATTAACACAGGCAATATTTAGGTTTTGAATTATGCAACATTATTCTTGCAACTACTTTTCACAGTGTTAGACACAATGTGCACTTTATGCCTTCTTTGTGCATGAGAAAGTAAGATTAAAAATTATTATTTAAAATTAAGCTTGTATTACTCAGATGAAAGTATTGACCAACGAGTCTCAAATTTGTAGGTACCAGTACCATTTTATAGTAGTGTGGTTGAGCCTAACTGGTGGTGGGTTAAAGGCATTAAATCTGAATTCCAAAGCATGGTTACATCAGACATAAAGTATGCCTCCACTAAAAAAGGCAAGTAACTACTTACAGACGTGTTTGCTAAACTGCCAAAACTTAAGGGGATGAAACCTGAACTACCCTCTTGGGAACACCAGCAAACTCCTTATTAGCTGGCACTGCAGATCAGCCAAGATAATGGTACAGATAAATAATACAAAATTACTGTTTACTGATCACACTGCTGCCCTGCATTTACAAACCCTAGGAAGAGTTTATCTCTGGCATTCACACAGAATCCTGAAAACACTGTAGGAACTGCAGGAACTGTTCAACATCACTCCCTGACCTCACTTTTCCCATGGGAACCTAAATAACTTCTAGAGACAAGAATTTACTACCAGAGAGGAAAAAAGAG
Source organism: Haliaeetus albicilla (assembly GCF_947461875.1). Taxonomy (NCBI): domain Eukaryota; kingdom Metazoa; phylum Chordata; class Aves; order Accipitriformes; family Accipitridae; genus Haliaeetus; species Haliaeetus albicilla. The sequence continues at coordinate 8,426,407 of NC_091497.1, read as the reverse complement.
GGGAGGCAGACGTTTACTTTATATGAAATTAAACCAGAAATGGGAAATGGCTTTCCATTTCTGCTCTATTGTAAATGCCACTGAAGAGAAGATTAGTGATGAGCCAAGTTCACTACCATGTTCTTCAGCTTCCACTGAGACAGTCGTATCCTACAAATATTTGAGGAAAACTTGGTAACACTTAACTGGCAGTCACGGTATGAGAATTACTTAAGTTTACACATAAAATTATGCATGCAATCAGTTTTCTTTTGCAACACAGGACAGACAAACTGCTCTGTAAATTGCATAAATGCTTTCTAAAATGATACAACATTAGCAGCTTGTCCTTAAGACTAACACTCAAATGAACGCATTGAGACAAGGTTCCCATGAAGTCTACTATATGTATAGCTCCGCTCTTGAGGCATAAAGTATCTTTTCCCTTACAGAAACGCTTGAGCCAACTTAGCTGATGTCTTAAAAAATTAAACTTTGCCAGCCTGCTGAAACGGGTATTATACTGTGGGATAAGATGGTACATACTATAAGAAAACTCGCACTGGTTCTGTACTGCAACTGTTCCACGATTAAGGAGAATTTTAACAATCAGGACTGCTAGTATCCCAAGAATTTAAAAAAAAAAAAAGAAAAAAAGAAAAAGAAGACAACTATAACTTTAAACATTAGACACAAAGAGCTAGCCTGAAATCATGTCAAGTCTGTGTGCACTATACCCTCTAGACTTCAGACTACATTTGAAGCTGCAGCCCGCATTCCTGAGACCTGTTGCAAAATGCTGAAGCTGAAAAATACTTAAATCAAACTATTACGCCCAGAACACAAAAACCCCTCCCCCCAAAACAGTGGCATGACACAGAGTCAGAACAGCAATGTACTAAGGCTCTTAGGGAAGGCCCTTAAGGAACAGATTGTTGTGGAGTTAGGGATGAGCTACCCCACTGAAGCTGTTTACTGTCATGCTTGAGTCACTTCTGAGTCACACCCACAAGCAGAAACTTTGTGCCTGGAGAAGGTTACTGCAGGAAAGTGACAGCTCGCAGACAGGTAGGTTACTGCTTAGCACCAGTTCTGATGTACTTGCCCTTGTGTGTTTTCTGACCGTGTAGCTGAGAGGCAAGGGAAGACAGCAACAGAAGGTAGTAACACGTTTATCACAGGTTTTGTGTGTGTGTGTGTACCTGACACTTCAGATGCGTCACAAGCGAATCCAAGAATAAAGAGCCCTTGTTAGTAAAAAGAGGATTTGTTAAAGACGATGTAGCACTCTCCCAAACGTCTGTGAAACACAGATGGGAAGTGGAGCACCTGCCCGCGACGCACTCCCTTTTTGCAGGGTCACCGGTCCCTGCAGCTCCAGCCTCTAGCCCAGCAAGCGACCGTGCCCCAGCAGAGCGGGGGCTCTGCTGCTCTGCGGGAACCTTGCCCTGCCGCCCGTCCCCGGCGGGCTGGGAGCTGGCAGGGTGCGGGCGACGGGGCCGCCGCGACCTCTCCTCTCACCTGGTGGTAGCTGGCTCGGGCCTCCAGCATCATCTGCTGGGTGCTGATCATCTTCTTCCTCCGCCGGCACTCCTCCTTGAGCCCCTTGATCTCCTGCGAGCGCTGGGCCACCTCCTTGCCCAGCTGGTCGCGCTGGGCCTGGGCCGCCCGCAGGGCCTCCTCCAGACTGCCGAGCTGGGCGCTGAGGTACTCCTGGGAGTGCAGCAGGTACTCGGTGCAGAGCTGGGCCAGGCGCAGCAGCTTGAGCAGCAGCGGGTCGGCGGGGCCCTGGCAGTGGGGGCAGCGCTCCCGCTCGGCGCTGCAGAAGGTGACGTGCTCCAGGTGCTCCTGCAGGACCGCCACGTCCCCCTCCCGCGACACCCGGCCCACGTCCACGGCGCTCAGCCGCCGCCAGTCCGGGCCCTCATGGCGGCCGCGGAACTGGAAGGCGGGAAACGCCGCCGGCCCCGCGCCGGCCCCGGCTCCCCCCGCCGCCGGCGGGTAGTAGGCGCGTTCGGTGAAGGGCTGCGGGAGAGAGACGCGGCTCAGCCCCGGGCCGCCACGCACCACCACCCGCCACTGCCCGCCCTGCCCTGCCCGCCGCTCACCATGGCCGGGCTCCGTCCCGCAGGCTCCGCTCGGCACCGGCGTCCTCCGCGTCGCTATGGCAGCCGGGGCCTGCCGGGGCGGGAGGCGGGAGTGAGGCCCGGCCGCGCCGCCCCGGGCCCGGCCCGGCCCGCCGCTCCGCCCCGCCGCTCCGCTCCCCGCCCCGCCGCCCTCCGGGCGCCCGGCCCCGGCGGCGGCGGCGCCCCCTCCGCCCGGCCCGCCGCGGCGGCGCCCCCGGCACGGGCGGCGGGCGGGCGGGTGCCGCGCCGCCCGCGTAGGGCGGCACCCGTGTCCCACGGCGGGGACTCGGCTCCGTGCTCGGCACAAATCCCGGCCACGTCCCCCTCTCTTCGCCCCTCAGCGCCTCCGCGTTCCCCTGGCAGCGTCGTGCCAATTAGCCCTCTCCCGCGGGTCCCAGCGTGCGTGTACCTACGCATCCTCTACCGTCCTCACACGTTACCCGCCTCCACGAACATATCCTCCGCTACGCTGCTATGCATACGGACCCTCGCCACAGCCACGCAGCGTACGTCTTCTCTCTCCACATTCCCTTCACTTCACCGCAGAAGTCTATACGTGGCACCCTATAGACCCATTTCACTCCGCTGCGTCAACGTGCCTCCCCACCTGCCACCCTGCCTGTCCCTCCTCCGTGCTGCTCCTGACTCACAAACCCTTCTCACTCTACCACGACGGTACTCTCCTCTATCCCCATGCTGTTTTACGCCCTTCTCCAGCCTCACCTACTCATCTCCCAGATGTGGTGACAGCTGTCACCCCCCACATCAGCACACGGTACATATGCCATTTCTCTCTGCACATCTGCTTCACGCTGCTGCACCCTCCCGTGCCTCAGCTGGCAGTTCCATGCAATCTCTCTAGTGCAGCTCCGTACCCTCCCAACACCTGCACACCAACCTCCTGCCAGGTGTTTTCACACACCTTCCTCACCCTAACACAGTCATACACCCTTCGCACCCCGCTTCCAGATGCTCTCCTCACTCAGCACACCAGCACACCTCCACCCGGTATCACCACGCACCAGACCACCTCTTACAACCATGTAACCGTACAACCTCACCATGTCTGCCTGTCACTGCTGCCTCACTTCACCGATCCCAAACGCTTCATCCCCATGAAGCACCTCACGGCCTGTGTATGTCACCTACTTCACCACGCATGGCCAAATACTTTTCCTCATGGCAACCAATAACCGCGGCCTATCTCCCTGCCTCACCACAATTCCCAGTACTCCCCAGCTTGGTGTGTCCCATTTCCCTGCTCCTGCTCAGTTGCTTCAAACTCTGGCCCCAGGCAGGTGCATCCTTCCCTCCATCATACAAAACTACACTATTTCCTCACTCATCCTTACTACTCCTCTCCAAAAACCTGCTCTTCCTGTTACTATTTCTTAACATTTCAGTCCCCTACGCTGCCTCTGGCTTACCGCCATCTTCCATGTTTATACCTACCCGGCTTTTCAGTCCCTTCTACACATGCTTCAGTTTCTCATCCTCCTGGTCACTCACAGATACACACCTCTCCAAGAACATTCACACAATATATACTTGATCATACACTCTGTTCCTCTTGTAGGCACCTCTACATTGTGTATCATAGACTCACAGAAATGCTGTTCACAAGGGACCTCTGGTGATCATCTAGTCCAACTTTCTGCTCAAAGCAGGGCTATCACCACCACTAGTTCACATCACCTGTGGCTTTTGTGCAGCTCTAAGATGAACAGCCCATGACCTCTCTGGGCAACCTGTTGCACGGCTGTGCTCTCCTCCTGGTGAAAACATTTTTCCCAGTATGTCACCAAGTATCTGCTGTTACCAAGAAAAAATCGGTTCTGACATATTTGTGACTATTCTCAAAGTAACTGTAGGCCACTATTAGAGTGCCCCTTTGCCTTTCCTTCACCACATTAAACAAGCCCAGCCCCCTCAACCTCTTCTTGTAGATCCTGTGCTGTAGACTCCCAACCATCTTGTCATACCTCCTCTGTCTGCTTTCAGTTTCTTCACATTCTTAATATTCAGGCTCCCCCTTAATATTTTCCTCCATTCACCTCCTAGGAACTTGCAATGAACCTCACCTCTTGCCTGCATTTTTAACGTTGCCCTTTCCAGTATAAGTGGTAACATGTCTACCACTAATCACAACACATGTCTACTTCCATGCAAATAGCAATGTTGTTATATGCACTCATGCAAGGACCGCGTCCTTCACAAATTACAAGCTCTCAGTTTTATGTAGGTTTTTATGTTGGTTGTTGTGCCGAAAAGCTTGTTTGCTTTTCCCACATATATGAATTGATATAACAAAATACACTAGATCTTCCTACAAACCTGGCCTCATTTAATTTTCCTCATATTAGCAGACACAGGTAGAACAGAATAGAACAGAACAGACTATTTCAGTTGGAAGGGACCTACAACGATCATCTAGTCCAGCTGCCTGACCAATTCAGGGCTGACCGAAAGTTAAAGCATGTTATTAAGGGCATTGTCCAAATGCTTCATAAACACTGACAGGCTTGGGGCATCGACCACCTCTCTAGGAAGCCTGTTCCAGCATTTGACCACCCTCTTGCTAAAGAAATGTTCCCTCATGTCCAGTCTAAACTTCCCCTGGTGCAGCTTTGAACCGTTCCCAGGCGCACTATCACTGGGTACCAGGGTGAAGAGCTCAGCACCTCCCTCTCCACGTCCCCTCCTCAGGAAGCTGTAGAGAGCAATGAGGTCGCCCCTCAGCCTCCTCTTCTCCAAACTAGACAAGCCCAAAGTTTTTAGCCACTCCTCACAGGACATTCCTTCCAGCCCTGTCACCAGCTTTGTTGCCCTCCTCTGGACACATTCGAGTACCTCAACATCCTTCTTAAATTGTGGGGTCCAGAACTGCACACAGTACTCGAGGTGAGGCCGCACCATCACTAAATACAGCGGGATAATCACCTCTTCTGACTGGATGGTTACACTGTGTTTGATGGACCCCAGTATATACATCCAACCTATGGTCAGGGCAACCCCTGGGACAGCTACTCTGTGGTACGCCCCACCGTGAGCTCTGCTCTCCATATGCACGCTGGCTACGTTCTGACTCAGTGTCAGGAGGTGAGCAGGCTGTGCATCCACATTCCTCCTAAAGGAAACCCAGACACATAGCAGACTCACACTCCAAAAAGATGGACCTCTGACAGGGAGAAATGGGGGTCTGGCACTGAACAGCCACAGCAGAGGTGTCTTCCTGCAGTCAGCACACTCAGCGTGCACCCCACAATCATGACCGTGGGACACACCTCTGCTTCACAGCACAGACCCAAGCACTTCCTCCAGGCCTCAGCTACCAAACCCCTACCCCAGCCAGTGTCAGAGAGACCCAGATCAGTCTCAGATCACTCACTTCAGCAACCCACGGTCCAACTCTTACCAGCCTCTCCCGTTCTCCACACCCGCATCTACTCCTGCACAAAGGGAAAGCTGAAGGAAATTCCTGTCTTTTCACACCCACAGAGAACCACAACTTCTCTCTTACTTTATCCACATATGGAAAAGTTACACCCTTCTGTCTTCCCCACTTCTGTAAAAAGGTTGCAAATCAACCTTTCAAAGAACGTATCTAGGCCCAGCACAAGGTTTCACTGATCTATACAATTAATTTCAATGTGTTGGAAGCTTCAACAGAGAAGTTAAAAACATGAACACAGGACAGTGAGCCCTCCTGCCTGTTGGCTCGAGCCACCCTGGAAGGCAATCTTCCAAAATACTTGGCACTACAACTTGCTTTTTGGATCTTTAACCTTAAACTTACTGGCCACATGTTACAGCAATACTACATCTTGCCCCAGATTCTTCCATCACTTGCCACATTTTTTTAATTTAGAAAGATATTGTGGGGTGTTTGTAACATTGCAGTCATCTCCTGCAAGGATGACATTTTTGCCACCTCATTTTCCATGAACAGGGCCTCCAGCAAGTGCTGCCTTCAAAGAAATGTATTTTAACATTTTTGATATGTATTAAATATAGATCTGCCTGGTTTACCACTGAACTTTGCACTGCTCTGACTCCTCAAGTAGTAAGAAAATACACCGCTAATCTCCTTTAGAGCTATTTCTAATATACTGCAGACTTACTTCCATTTACAGTGTATAAGTACACTTTTATTTGTAAGGACTTAGATTTTTAAAAAATGCTCAAATACTGACTACTGTCCAAAATGTTCATGCCTTGAATTCCTTAAAACACCTTGAAAACTTTTATTTGGATATTTTTCCTAGTCAAAGGAACTGTTAAGTTGTACATAACGAAACCTGTCTCCCAAAGATCTAAGCCTAACACATGCTTATCCATTTGATATAGAAAAAACTTCTTTACATAGAAAGCACATGAATTTTGTAAACTACCAATCTGTGTGTCAAGCAAAAGGAGCCTGAAAAAGCACACATGCAATAAGGGTCTTTAACTCACAGATGCACGGGTTTAATAAAACCCCCTGATATTTAAAGCCAAAAAAGTTAAACCAAACCCCTGCATACACTTACTCTCCTCGACCAATGTGTTTAGTCAGGAATATCCATACAGAGTTTCACGCTGCTTCAACTGAGTGGGACCTCGCAGTGGTGCATCCTGAAGCTGAGGGGAGGCCCCAAGCCACCCAGGTATCTCACTGGAGGCAGAAAGAGCACGTACGGGCTGAGACGGCCCTTTTCGATCACTTTTTTCCCTTCGTTCTCTCAGATTTACTCCACCCTGGGAGTACGGAGCTGTGCCCACGCCGAAGTTCGGGCTGTCATCCACCCGCGGGGCCCTCTGGGTTAGGGACGGCACCGCCGTAACTGGAGGGTCGCGGGCGGCGGCGGAGGCCTGCTCCCCCGGACACCCCTTCCCACCGGGGTGGGCGGCACGGGGGAAAAGCGGCCTTTCACCCCGGCTGTGCCCGCAAACCAGGCCCGGGCCCGGCGGCCGGGCGCTCGGCGGGGTGCCGCTGCAGCCGGCCGAGCAGGGCCGGGCCTGCGGGAGGCCCCAAGCCGGGCTCCATCTCCCAGCCCAAACCTCCGGCTCCGCTCCGGAGAGCGGCCTCCCTCCCCGCTCCCTCCCGCCTTTCCCTGAGGAGAGGCCCCCGCCGCCCGCTCCCCTCACCCTCCCCCTCCGGCGCCCCAACGGCTGCCCGGCCCCGCGGCGGGCGGGAGAAGGGGGGAGACCCTCCGCTCACCTCAGCCGGCTGCTCCGCGGCGGCAAGGCGGGGGGGAGTCCGAGCCGCGGCGGCAAGGCGGGGGGGAGTACGAGCCGGAGCTCCGCGGAGCGCGGTTCCCCGCCGCCGGGCGCCGAGGGGGTGGCGGGGCTGCGGCCGCTCCCGCCCCCGGCCCGGGCGGTTACTGGTGCGTGCCGCTGAGGGAAGAAGCTCCCCTGCCTCCTCCTCCTCCTCCTCCACCACCTTCTTCTCCTTCTCGCCTCCCGCCGCCCCCAGGCCGCGGAGGATGAGCCGGGGGGCCGCTCGCCGGCTCTCGGCTTGATGTTTATGCCCAGGCGGGACGTCCTTTGTCTTGGTCCTCACCCAGGAGCGGCGTCCCGACCCCCTCTGACCAGCAGCAGCCTTTTTTTCCTTTTTTTTCTTTAATATAAGGGAAGTTACAAGAAGCTTCTGAAAGATTGCCTTTTGAAATTAAAGGCGCTTTTTGCCACGCAAGTCGCCGAAGACGATGCATTTAAAATCGCGAAGCAGCGTCCTCCTCAGGGGAGTCCCTGCCGGGGGACCGCGGGGGGCTGCAGCCAGTGGAACGTGAGCTCCCATGGGGGGGTCCGGGGGGTGGCTCTTTCATGAGTGGTGTCCCGAAGTGTGCCAAAACAAGACGACACCGAATTCCAGCGAGAACGTAAGGCGGGAGGACACTTTCCTGAAGGTACCTTACGCGAAGAGGTTGGGTTCACTGAAAAAACGCGTCCCATCCTGCCGGTGGAATCAGTGCAATGGCTACAGGTTACATCAGATCCTCCTGATTTTCTTCCTCTTCCCTGCAAGGTTTTGAACTGTGTTTTTTTTCCAGAATAAATGCTGTGCAGTCTTTGCGGCGAGGAGGAAAATTTCAAATAGTTTGTGTTTGATATAAAACATGTCAGCAAATTCTGCGGAGGAGATGACCGTTGCACATTACGATACCTAATCTTCATTGAGGAGTTCCATTCAGTCAGGGAGACACCATTTTTTTCCCAAAGTACACAGGCAATTAACTCTGGAAAACTTCTGGCTCTCAGCATTCATGTTCAGAGACTTACCAAGATGCCAGCTTTCCTTCCCGAACCATGAAATTCTGTTGCAACAGTTTTGATGTGGGCATACATGCTGTGTACACCAGATTTTAAAAAAATAAGTAATCAATACGTAAATCCAGTTTTTAATGTCTTAAGCGTACCTCAGTGTGCTCCAGTCACTCACTAATGGGCGTTCAGTCCATAGGATCAGGCTAGAGCTAGTCTGAAGGAAAACCTGAACTTGTGTAAAATGTGGATGTCAGGCCTTCAGTACTGACTTCTGTTTCTGCAGATCTGCTCCTGTTGGGCTGCACTAATTGCTAAAGCGGGCATTGCCGGAGGCAGATGGAGATATCAAGGCTTTAGTGTGGTAAACCTTAATTAACACTAATGATGAAGAGAAGACTTTTAAAAGTAGCAATGTGACAGTCACAGCCTTTTTGGGTCAGGCCTAGAGGCAAATAGGCAAAACAAGTTGATGAGCACATTATGTGAATAGTTGGAGCACTCAGAAAGCAAGATGTGGAAGTGCAGTCCCTTCTGTGCCCAAGAAGTTTTATACCCCATGCCCTTCTTGAAATGCCCTAACATAGTCTGTTCAGCATGTCTTCAAAGGATGTCTTGCTGAAGCTGGTTTTATATATCAAAGTAAATACTAACTGGGTGAGAAAATGTTGGAGATTCTCATCCGTTGATGAGGGGAGATGTGTATGGAGTGTGCAGAAACACTTGGATCTTGGTTGCTTACCTGTTTAATATAAAATACACATGCAGCTCTTGGAACAAGAGCTAGAACCAAGTTTTCTATTCTGTGAGGGTGGGGACATCACCCTGTCTCCTAGACAGTGTCTTGTTCTTTCCCTCTTCCTTCCTTCCAGAGCTCAATTAATCTTTAACTACTTGCTGCAAGCCTCACTTGGCAATAGCAGGTATTCGTTAACCCACATTGGTGCCTGGTTCCTCCTTCCTCACCTTATATCATATAGCTTGGAGACAAAAGTACTTTCCTAAAACATGCATGGATTTACTAGGAGACGACCAAGAACATTTTAGCTGTTCCCCATCAGCATGACTTGATGCAGGAGGTTGAGGATAGCCCGCAGTCTGGCTGAAGCAGACAGGTGATTACTGTCCATACATAAACAGGCAGTGGTGTGCAACCACCATAAAACCAACGTGCACCTACCTCTGTCTAGAAGGTTTCAGCTGATACCCAGCCATGCAGGTGATGTACCTTCTGAATTGCTGCCTTGAGAGATGGTAAACTTTCTCCATTGGCCGCCTTCTGAAGTTCAGTAATCGTCACATTTAACAGATGTACTGTAAGAACGTGTGGGATATGCTCCTCTGGTGAACTAGCTTAAGGTATGCCCGCCTTGTGCACAATGAAGACTCTCAGCAGCTCATTTCTTGAAGGCATGGTGCTTTGGGTGTTTTCAGACAAGGTGGTGTATTTTTTTCTTTAGATGCCTAGGAGACAGTGGGATACTAAATTCTCCAGTTAGCTACTGACCTTTTTTTTTTACAGTAACAGATGATAGCTGAATGGGAATTTTAAGAATCTAAATTTGCACTGAGGCACTTAAGACTTTCTAGAGTCCTAACTCAAAACCTTTTCTTCCCCTTGTATTTTTTTATTCCCAGCTTCTTCTACCCAGTCACACTTCAAATTTTACACACTTTTCCTATTTTAGCCTGTACATCTCATTATTGTGCACTAACACATTATTTTCCACATGGCAGCCTACTGCAGGGAATGATTTAAATAAAGATCATTCCCAGTTTGTGGTCCAAGTTTATCAAATATGTTAGGTCTACCTTACTACTTAAGTCCTCTACTTAGAGGACTTGCAGTTAACAGAGTCCTCTAGAGGTAGTTTGTGTGCATGACAGTTTTATGAAACTACTATGAAACTATGATCTGTTCTAGGAGGATTTTCCAGTGCGACGAGGAATATGGGTTTTTTTGGTAGAATTCAGGAAAAAGGAGTAGGGAAGAACTGAGGTTTCTAGGAAGTAGAAAGATTTTTATGGAAAGCTGGTGAGAAGAGCTAAGGAAGAATTAAGATGGGATGAGGAAGGCAAGTTAAAGTGCAAGAAGCAAACCTAGGGTATTGATTGGGGTAAGGTATTTGTGAGGCTTATAGAGGGTATCTGCAACTGGAGAACAGAAAAAGGAGAGATTATTCCGATGGTGGGGTGAAATATGATGGCATCTTGGTCATGGCTATTTGGGAAGTGTCCTGGGTAGCTGTGGAAGGTGTCAGGGCACATCGTGGGCCGGCTGCTCCCCATGGGGCAGCAGGGCAGGGCTCCACAGCCAGGGCAGGGGCTGAGGACCCCAGGGGAGATGACATGGGGTCCTGGGCCCTGGGAAAGGTGGGGGGCAACTGGGCAGGGACAGCCAGGGCCAGGTGGTGCTTTTGAGGCCCTGATGCAGTGCGTTCTGTGAAAAAATTACCTGCGTGTTTTGTGGAATGGAGGAGGACGCCACACATGTCCTGCAAGGTGTTTTAATTTGAGAGGGCAGGGGAAAAACTGTCTTGGGAACTGAGAAATAGACTGTTCAGTAATCTTTCTCCTACAGCACTCTCAGAGTGATGCATACCAGTAATCATTCACTCTGGTGGAAAGATGCCTTGAGTAGCATGGTACAGGTATAATAATAAATCCAGCCAGATTCTCAGCTTATTTAATCTTTTCCTTCCTGCCAACTCCCTCCGCGGCACATTTTTCAATATTAATGCCTATAGTACTTCCATTTGTTCAATCTTTCCATCGTTTAGTTTACCTGAGGAATTTATTTAAATATATATTTTTGTCACAGGAAAACAGAACATTAAAAAGAAAAGAAAGGTAGGATGATGTCGTGGTTTAACCCCAGCCAGCAACTAAGCACCACGCAGCCGCTCACTCACTCCCCCCCCATCCAGTGGGATGGGGGAGAAAATCAGGAAAAGAAGTAAAACTCCTGGGTTGAGATAAGAACGATTTAATAGAACAGAAAAGAAGAGACTAATAATGATAATGATAACACTAATAAAATGACAACAGTAGTAATAAAAGGATTGAAACGTACAAATGATGCGCAGGGCAATTGCTCACCACCCGCCGACCGACACCCAGCCAGTCCCCGAGCGGCGAATCCCTGCCCCCCCCACTTCCCAGTTCCTAAACTAGATGTGACGTCCCATGGTATGGAATACACTGTTGGCCAGTTTGGGTCAGGTGCCCTGGCTGGGCATGAGAAGCTGAAAAATCCTTGACTTTAGTCTAAACACTACTGAGCAACAACTGAAAACATCAGTGTTATCAACATTCTTCACACACTGAACTCAAAACATAGCACTGTACCAGCTACTAGGAAGACAGCTAACTACATCCCAGCTGAAACCAGGACAGATGAGCCACTCTCCTGTCTCCTCTGTGCCATGTCCTTCATTCCAACACACACCACTAGCTGTGATTAAGCAGTTTGAAGAGACACTGCCCCGTGTAGTTTAACAAATTTCATTTTCAAGTTTGGGTACTTCAGAGTCTTCTCCAACTAAATCTTCTTTTCTTCAAATAAAACAGTTTCTCTGAAAGGTTTATCTTCACATAACGAGTCTAGCGGGATTTTACTGAGACGGCCACACAATTAATTTATCTTCCTTTCTCCTAAACATGAAGGGAATTCAACTTAACTCTAAAGACATGTCTGTAAACTCACTGATTGTGAGTTTCATCTACTTTACACATAGATATTATTGTAATAGCGTCCTGTCTGTCTTATTTGTGGTCAACACCTAAGTCATATGCCAAGAACAGCACCATGAAGCTTTTTCACTTCTTGGGTGAATGTAACCTGAAATTTCTGTCTCATTTCTGAAGACTTTTTGTCTTCCTGTTAACTTCTTTCCCAGTACGTGAACAATAAGGTAATTACAGTTACCATAATTTTAGCACAGGGATACTTTCTTGACCATTCAACCCCCTTTCTTGACCTGTCATAATTTTCACATGGCCAAGTCTCAGGGCACGCACTATGTACCTCTGTGTGATGAGGACAGTGAAGGCTGCAGGCAGGACCTCAGCCAGGATGACCGCGATTCCCCTTGGCTCCGGCCATTCCTTTGCCAAGCAGCGTTTGACTGGGAGCCTCTGTGGATACTCAGCAGAGCAACTCAAGTGATGTCAGCCTCAGCCTGGCTGGCTCACTGTCTGCCGTAACTCAGCAGTCAGCACACCCCAGAGCCCTGTTGTTGAGCTTGAGACGTGGCACTGAAACAGGAATCATGTTTGCACTGCTTCCAGGCGGTCTGCAGCTCCGGGCAGGGTAGATACCCTCTTCCAACCCACCGGGTTCACCCAGTGAGCTCCACTCAGCCAAGCTCAGGTTTGCACTCAGAAAAACATCCACTGTCCGTTGTCTGATGTGTGGTATTAACTTTTTTGTATTTAGAAACCATTCATACTGTTGAAGCAATAGGAAGGTCACTGAACATGGAAACTGAATCAAGGACTTAGTTTTTAATACTTAGCAACTTCTGGGTGAATTTTTAATGGCATACATTAGATATTTGTTCTTTTTCTAGCAACTACATTGCAGTTTTACACTGACTGGGACACAATTGTTTTCGTGGGAAGGAAATAAACTGTATGAAAAAGAAAAATGAACCACCATCTACCAGAACTCAAGTATAAAGCATACAAGGGCAATCTCTTTCCCCTTTCCTCTTTTATTCAGATGTTGTCAATCCTGATACTCAAAATTTAAGCACATGCCTTAGGACTTTGTGCCCCTTCAGGACTTTTCAGAGTCCTGGATGCAGCAAAACTCTAATTTCTGAAAACCAGGAAATGAAGAGTTAATCAACATACCAGCCACTCTGCAGGATGTACACAAGCTCTTCCTTAGGCTGCACTTGTCTGCAGATTGATGTACTGAATGGCAAAAAGGATTAGCTGGAGCAAACCTGTGAATGTGAGGAAGGGCAATGTATATAGATGATCTCCTCTGCTTGGCCTCTGGATATCTGGTCATAAGAGCGATGCAGGATGCCTCATTTCCTCAGGCCATCACTGCTGCATCAGCAAGGCGAATTTTATCACCTTTTTGGACTGTTAGCACTCGGAGGATAAATGAAGACTGTTGATTCAGAGATGGGTGCGTAAAAGAGGATGCTAGATGGCATCACATGGCTATGGCTTACATGCTTGTAAAAATGGGCATGAGGGGTACTCTTTTGCCAAATGTCTTGAATAATTGCTTCAGAGACATGGGAAACTCCCACTTGCGAAAGAAGAATATGGAGGTGTCTGCTAGAGCAGGCAGAGGTAAGGTTGCACACATGCACACTTTAACTTCATAGTCAAAATCCTTTGAAGTGTGAAATTTGCTGACCTTGGTGTTTTGGCAGAACATAAGATAGGAATGAACACCTCCAGTGATGGCACAATACTTTGTCAATGATATTTTCCACATTTTTTAAAATCAAAGAGACGCTCCACAGAAACAAACACCTTGGAGTTATCATGTAGGTTTGAAACTCAGAGTTGAGCTGAGAAAAGAAATTGTGATAAATGATAGGTAAACCAAAAACAGCTTCAGGGAAATCAAAACTAGTTGTGAAAACAGGCTGAATTTAATGAATTGCTTCGATCAAAAAAAGAGGAGAGTTCATTAATGTTAAAATTTTCCATATATTTTCAAAACAGAATGCTTTGTTTCGGAAATAAAACAATATTTTAATGTTTGAAGCAAAGTTTTTTACTTTAATTTCAGAGCAGCATTTTAATTTAAAAATGTTCTATGCCTTAAAAAAATACAATAAATGTTTTAAAAGGGGTGTGTTTTCATAATAAATGAAATATTCAATTTCTGTCAAGACTTCCCTGTCCCAAAATCAACAGAACTGAGTTTTTATCTTAAATCAAAATACTTGAAAAACTACTGTTTGTGTTGCATTGCTCCAAATTGAAATTAGGTTTTAATTTGAATTATTTCTAGACTTTTTCTGATTCAAACACCCCACCCCACCCCACCCCCCAAAGTATCTGCTACTCAGCTAACTCTAATTGGGACTGATTCAAACACCACCACCACCATCACCCCCGAAGTATCTGCTACCCGGCTAACTCTAATTGGGACACTAAAATGTCAAGGTAAAGCATAAAATGGGGTTCCTAATATCTCCTTCCCTGTTTGACACTTCATTATACCAGAAGGTTAAGTTAGGCAGGAGATGCGTTTTGAGATGTTTGGAGTTTGTTGTTGCTACCATGGCTAGTGAGAAAAGTTGCAGACATAGTATAATTCCCCTGATTAAAATAAATTTAAGTGTAAGGAAACACTGATGTCCAATTTCCGTTTTCCAACTTCTGTCCTACATATAACACAGCCCCGTTGATAAATTAACTAGTGATATAGCTTAGTGAATACAGCAGACTCAAGGACCTGTATTACAAGATGCTTAAAATAAATAAATAAGACCAAATGGGCTATGTAAAGCATATTTATAGCAGTATGAATAGCAGGTAGTAGTTAGTATTTTCATATAGCATCTACACACAAGGCCATAGCACAGAGGGATAAATAATTCCACACCAGAAATGTACTTCTCCCATCACAGATATGACAAAGACGTACATGCAGAATTTTGTTGGGACTATACAGAGGGAACAGAGGCTAGCCTTGCCCTAAACAAGCCTGGTCCCTCACACTCCCTTTCAAGTCCATGGACGAAGATCAGCTTTTCCTAGTGTAAGTTTAGAGCATGTAAATTAAGTTCTCGTGCTGAAATGCAGGTTGTAGAAGCCTTTCTGCTTCCATTTACTGCAAAAGGAGCCCAGAAAAAGGCATTTCCCTGAAGTCCTCTCCTAGGAACACTAATCCAAATGTGAAATTACCAAAAGATGTGGCTACATAAACAATAATCCCATGTTAACCAGATGTACACTACTATTTCATTTAGCTGCAACACAGCTAAGTTTCTGATGAGGATGTACATGGGCGAGAACAAAAACAAGGTCTAAGGTCTGAGAAACCTCTTACAAGCAGCCCTGAGAATAGTTATCTCTGTGTTATCATCCTCTCATGCCTCCTCCTTTATTTTCATACTAGACTGTGCATGCAACTTAATAGTCTGCTATATTGCTTCTTTTCCTGTATCGGGAAACTTTTATTTGGGCAGTTTTGGAATCGAGACTGTTAATTAAAACGTATTGCCAAGCATACCAGGGTCCTTCCAGGACCCTGTCTGTTGTCACGTCTAATCCAGGCTTCTTACTATATCATGTCTGAGAAGGTTTCTCAGTTAATAAACAGAAACTACAGATTTAACTATCTCCACCATATGACACCATATTCAGTTCACCGTCCCTACTAGAAGCAATGATTAGCTTCAAGAGTCATTCCTTGCTAATTGCTGCCATCTACTGTTACTGTATCTATTACCAGCAGTAACTGGGAGAAAATTCTTTGGCTGTCTTTTGACCAATTTCAGCATTACTGTAGTCTTTGCCATCCACTCTCACTCTAAAACTCAAGACTGCTGAAGAAACTTGTTTGTGATACCAGTCTAAGTTTGATTAATCCCTTTGAAAGCCTTTTGCATTACAGCTGTACTGCTTTGCTATTTTTTGAATTCCAAAATATAATGTTGGCTTGTCATAATAGAATCATAGAATCATACAGGTTGGAAAAGACCTTTAAGATCATCGAGTCCAACTCATGTTTTTTCAAGTCTTTTTCCTCTTCTGCATCTTGTCTGCTTCTGAAATTGCACAAGAGAATATGTGTTAAAGAACTTTTTTCTCCCAGGTTTATACTTAGTATCTAAATTATGTAAGTTTGGACATCTATGATAATGAAGAACAGTCCTTCACGGCTTATGGTCTCTTTCAAGAATTACTGTGTAATTCTGTGTACCTGGTGGCATTTCTAGCACAGAGTGACAACGATAAATGCTTTCTCCTTGAGCAGATCATTTTGTAGTGTTGGCATTACATACTGTTAGATTACTGTGTCAGCCTGAAATACTGACCTTGGCTCAGTATTTCAGGGCCAAGAACAAGGATCAAAGGCTTGTCAAACATCTGCTCAAAATGATACTAGATGCTTTAATCATAATACTTTACATCTTGCTTTAAGGGATTTGATCCTTGAATCTTTATGCTTCGTATTCCAGTATGAGGTACTGAGTTTTCTTCAGATTGTTTTCTCCTAATCTTGTTATTAATAGGCCCTTATTTTCAGTTATCTTAGAGGGTTGGAGGTGTAAATTCCCTTTCATATTCATTTTATCTGGCTTTGGTCTAATACTTTTTTCCTCGGGTAAAATCAAAGGAATTCATTTACTATAACAGTGATAGCATTCTGCTCCGTTCAGTTTTAGGCTTTCATATTTTGTCTTATCCATACTGCTAGAGTTGTCATGTTCCTCCTCATGCTGACACTTTTAGAATGTTATCAATTATTTATTTCACATCTATCACTTCTTATATTATTTCAAGTTCTTATTTCTGAATATCTTCTGCAGGTCAGATTTCAAGGTGATCCCTTTGAAGCATCATCTTCCAAATGAAACGTTGAAGAGGGATAACTTACTTTTCCTTTTTCAGTCTGATCTTTCAAGAAAAGCTTATAAATTATATTATCTGAGGTGAGAAGTGTAATGTGACACTACCTGTGGAATGAGAAATCTCTGTGGTTGCCAAATCAGACTTCAAGCCTCAAGTCTGTTACTTTCTCAGCAGATTTCCCCTGGCAACAAGGTTTTTTAATTGTTTTTTTTTACATTAGTGGTGTAGAACATACAATATGTCCCTAATATGAATTGTTTATCCAACAACACAAAGCAGGTAATTTCAACCTATGAACAACTAGGCAGATGCAAGATTAGTTTTTCTGTGGTAACTAAAAATACATTTTATTTTCCTTAGTAAAAAAGGTAATGAGTTCTGCAAAAATACGTGTTAGATTGCAGGCTATCTGACACAGGCTTTGCTTTCCATTTACAGATCCAATACGATACAAACTTCTAGCATGAAAATACTGATTTTTCTGCAGTCTGGTAAATTCCCTAATACTTTTTTGGCATGCCTGGAGGTCAACATACAGTTAGGGCCATGCTGACTATCTTGGCTTTGTTGCTCTGCCTCAGGGGAGAACAGGATTGTCCCCCAGGGACAGCCAAGCAGTTTTAAAACCGACTTGCCTTCCTCTGCTCTATGGCTAGGTCAGCCACAGCAATAAAGAACCAGGATCAATTTACTTGTGACTTACTGCCCCATTTTTCTACCAGGAGCAGTCCAGAGATACCGTCTTTGAAAAACGAAGGATAACGGCAACCATCGCACCCCAAAAGGTGGCCCTTTATACTGGCAAGTGTTAAACTCATTCCATTAGCCCCGACGCCAGCCGTTTCACTCCCCGGTTGGCCGTGGCCAAGCAGCCCGCCTCCTTCTCCAGGCCTGCCGGCACCTGCAGAGCACCCTCCGACGGGCTAAACTTGGGCCTGGAACAAAGCCCTCCTCACCCCAGGAGAAGCCTGGCGGCGGTAAGAAGGGGTAGGTGAAAAGACACGAGATAAAAACACAGAGGCGGATGGGCACGCTCCGAGCTTACTCTCTGCCCCGCCGCCATCTCCTGTGAGGGAACCCCGCTGTGGGCGCCGCCGTCGCCCCGCCCTCCTGCGCATGCGCGGGGGGAGGAGGGGAGAAACCCCTCCTTTTCGCGCAGGCTCAGTGACGGCAGCGGACGTGCAGCCTGACTCCCCGTCTACGTTCGGCCGAGGGGGCGGGCGGGCGGGCGCGGCCAATCAGAGGCGCCCACGACCCACCCCGGAGAAGTTGGAGCCCCCGGTCCGGGCTGTCGCCGCGGACGGGGGCGGCGGAGATGGTGTCTCCCGCGGCCTCCGCCGGCCGCTTGGGCTCCGCGCTGCCCTTCCTGCTCGTCCTTTTCGACCTGCAGTACCAGGGTGAGCGAGGGCCGGGGGAGGGACGACGCCTTGTTGCCGGCGGTTTGGGAGGGGGCGCGGGCGAGCTGCGGCCCGGCCCGGCCCAGGGTGTGTGAGGCGGTAGGGGCGGCTGCCGCGTCCCCGGCGTGGGGCAAGCGAGCCTGAGGCGGCTGGGCCCGCGGCGGTGCTTGGCCGGGGTTGGGGGGAGCCGGTAGCCGGTCGCCCTCCCTCTTTCCGGGCTCTGGGCGGCGGTGGCGGCGGTTGGGGGTGTTCGGGTGTCCGCCTGGGCCGAGGTGCCGGTGGAGAAGTGAAGCGGAGCCGGCGGGGCCGCGGCCTGCCCGCGGGGAGCCGGAGGGCCTGAGGTAGGCGCTGTGAGGGGCTGGGCTGGGCTGGCCGGGCCGGGGGAAGGCCCGGGGGCCGCCCCCGGTGGACGTCCCGGGGGGGGGTGGGGGGAGTATTTCTGGAACGGGTGTGAGGAAGAAGGAGGTAGAGGACTGCCACCTCATCAGGGCTGTCGCGAAGGGTGTGTAATGTTACGCTGCTCGTAACCTGTTTGTTTTTATCTGAGTTCTGGCCGTGCTGTTTAAGGTGGCTTGATGTGTGCTTCGTTTTCCGTGGCCTGCTGATAGGGTGCCAGCTGCTGTGAGGGCTTGGAAATACCGTCGTGTCCTCGAGTGCAACTGTGTGACAGCATTGGCCAGGTCCGTACTGGCCTTGAATTTCTCACTTCTCTATGAGTTTTGTGCAGTTGCCAAGTTCAAAGGCTTTTTTTCAGTGGTCTTCCTGTGCCACAGCCATTATTAGTGCCAGACCTACACCTTTGCTGACGCTTCTGTCAGTTGTGTTGCATTCGTTTATGGTTTTTTGTTGTGGATTTTGGTTTGTTTATTTTTTTTTTCCTCTCACCGCTAGTATTTGAAGTTCAGCAGAGAAGTTTATCTGCCCTTTGTGTGGCCTGTTTACTTTCAGAGTATGCTGTCAGCAACACCCGTATGGCCAAACTTTTATTCACAAGCTTCTGTTAAATTTATAATTCGGTTGTACAATTGTGCACGTAGTCAGAGTTTCACCTGAGGAATGTTGTTTAACTGGCAGTGGCAGACTGAAGTGGAACTGAAGCTGTCAATAGTCAGAATAAGTCCCGTAGACTTAAGACTGACCTGGGTTTGATGTTAGAAATTGAGTTGATGTGCTAAACTGATGAATACTTCAGCTGGCTGAGTGGCAGCAGGAACATACTGTGGCAAAGATGCTCTGTAGTATAAGGCTACATACTGTGGTGTTGAACTCCTTTTGGGGATGTGTATTCTGGTAGTGTTAGAGGAAAAATAACGATTGTGGTCAAAGTATACTACTTTTTCCCAAAGACTGTGGCAGTGATGTTCCTGCTGAGGATTTTTTGTTTGGATTTGCCAACCTATTTCAAGTATATGGTTTAATGGCTGTGTGGACAAAGCCACATTTCGTCATTTGGGATATATTTTCTTAACTTCAATTAATAAAGATGTACAGTATAGTAACAGACTGAGAAGTGATGGTTCTGGATCTTACTTACTGAACTTACAAATGTTTTAGTTCATGAGTTAATTTTCCAGAGTACGTAGTTAGGGAATTTAGGGGGGTTACGTTAAGTATCTGGGTTTGGTTTTTTTCCCCAATATTACTCGTCTTTGAACTCAAGGGTGTTCATATTCACATTTAAATTTGCATCTTGCTGTCTTGATAATAGAAGTCTACCTTGTGCCATCTGATTCATGAGTCAGTGGAACAGTGGCCTGTATTAACTTTGTATCTTACAGTTGATATCTATGAATACTAATTTATATCTGGCTGGTAAACAAGTTCAGTAAAAAGGTTTTTGAATACTTGGTGATGTGGCAGGTTGCAGTTCAGCCCTTACTGTTGTGTTTCCTGAATTCCTCCTCTTCAAATACCCCGACTTGCACTGAATAAGCTCCCATTTGACACAAATCACCTCTTGGGAAGATTCATCCTTCATGGCTGTTTGTCCACACTAACTGCAACAAAAAGAGGCAACTGAGAGGGTAGAGGAGTATTGTTCCTCTTCCCCCTCTCCTTCCTAGTAGTAAAAGAACGGAAATGTAATAAGGGAAAGACGATATGGGCTTTGAGCATACAGAGCTCAGTTTGTTACTGTCAGACCGCTAGCCTTAAGTGTTTCTCTTGCCCCTATCCCCCACACCCTATGTTTCTGTCCTGAGTTTGAGAGGTTGTGGTGTTGGTTTTTTTTTTTCCCCTCAAATAGCAAAGGATACTTGGGGAGGTGGGAGTGGCTTTTTGGTTTGCCAGTCTTAGCTATATTTACTAACTTTCTTTGCAAACGGAGGGTGTAAAAACTTGATGGGTGGAAGGTACACATGGCGCAACTGGGTGCTCTGAGGCTCCTTGTGAGCCTTTTCTTATTGCTCCTGAAACTGTGGTTGCTTGTCCACTTCTTGCTTTGTTCAGTCTTGTCCTTGAAAAACATACTTGCAAACACACATAAAAACAAAGCCCAAACCTGTTTAAAAATAACAGCAAACTTAAGATTTGTTGTGCTAAACACGGGGTCATTCTGATCAAAGAACACCCCAAAAGCAGGATGTCGCACTCGCATGACAAGACAATCATCAACCTCTTTTATGTGTTTAAAAAAAAAAGAAGTTTAGATCATTGTAATTAAGATTAGCAACATGCATGTTTCTTTTTTGTCTTTGAAACAATTCTGTTTCTGCTACACAGTTGGAACTAATTCTGTTTATTTTCATAGTTCTGTTACCCAGCTTGGTGTCAAGATTTAAAAAAAAAAAAGTAGGTGGAAATTCTACAGGGGATAAAGAGGAGTGTGTAGGCAAATGTAAAATAACTGTTTTCAAGTTAGAGGCTTTTCTTAAGCTTTTTACACTGTGGATGTGACTGATTATATGAGGATAGAGTTGAAGTTTGTATACTTAGGTACCCACATGTTAGCACTAGTTATTCTAATAAAACAAAAATCCTATGAGGAAGTTATAATTTATTTGAAGTGAGTGTATTTAACTGGAAAAACAGGTTAGCTGCACCTGCTTATCTTTCACATGCCTTCTGCCTGACTTCCTTTGAGTTGTCAGGGCTGGTACCAATTCTTACCTGGGAGTAGTTTGGGTTTGGTTGGGTGGTTTTGGTTTTTCTGTTGTTGTGTTTTGGGTTTGGTTGTTTTTTTTTTTTCTTTCCCTCCTCCCCTCTTGCATTAGTGCCAGGGCTACAGACTCTGAATTTATCCAGAATATCTGAGTTGATTTGACAGCTGGGGCTCTTGTGTGTGGTTGTTTAAGGTCCTTGGTGAACAGATAACAATTAGGCAGCCTTTAGAAATAATATTAAAATTAAAATACTTGGAGGTTTTAAAAATAAACAGTATGCTTGCATACCTCTTGCATAAATTTATTTTCTTGCTGGAGCATACAAAGCTACTTCAGGTGTAGTGCTGGGCCCTTGATATCCAGCTCACTAATGACTGTCTGTCTGTTGGAAAGAGCTCTGTGGGGTTGGTTTGTTTTTTCCTCCGGTTGAACTTGAGTCCTTATGTTCGTTCCCAGACCAAAGAGTGAATAGATATCCAAATAGGTTACAGAGAATTTGAGTCCTTAGACTCCAGTGCCTATGTTAACAGTTTTCACATGTCTACTGTGGGGTGGTTTATTTAGAGCAATTGTTTGCCTACAGCCAGAAAATGAATAAGCAATAGATTTATATGAACAAACAGCCCAACTATCAGGTCAGCATGCAGTGTTCCTGAGTAGTTACGGTAAATGTCACTTTGCATCATGGTTACACTGGCTGCTTCTGGAGATTCTTACATCAGTTCATGATGTTCAGCAACTTTCAGAGCCAAGTTTTAATGTATGTCTAGTGTAATTAGTCTTGTTCTGCAGGGTACCTATAGTCCTTCACAGTTTGCCTTATTTCTTTATCTGTGTTGCTCCTGCTTTTATTACTTACCTGTTTACTATTAATGGTCACCTTTTTCACTTCCTTTATTATCTTAAGTATTTTCCTTGAAAAAGATGGCTTTCCTGCCTAAAGTATTATGTAGCTGTAAAACTGTACTGAACATAATGTGTATGAAAGACACTGAATTGTGTAGGTACTTCTTATTGTGAAAAATCTGTTCTTGGAGGTATCCTGGTGTGCCTAATTGTGAAACAAGGACGCTTCTTCAGATGCTTTAGACTCTGAAAATTGAATGCCATGTTTAGGTGGATGGAAGGTTCATCGAAGAGTAATTTACTGCCCGCTTCCAGGATATCACTCCAAACTGACAAGTTTTGAAAGATTTCAGATACTCATATGTGTGGTGAGACAGGAGGGATGAAGCTTAAGAATTTTTTCTTTGTTTTAGCTCATGTTAAATACTTCAGTCTGTTTGTGGTTTGATACCTCATTTGTTGCTAGTATACTTCCAAAGCGAGGGAAATTTGTAGTGCGTTTGTTTTCCAGTTTTGTTTTGGTTTTCTTGTTGTGTTGGTGGTTTTTTTTTTTCCCTCCAGTGTTGCTTTGTCAGTTTAGAGGACATTGGACTACTTGGTGATCAAAGCTTTAAGCTAAAGAAGCAGCAAAATGGCAAAGAAGAATGTCCATTTTTCTGAAAATTGGACATTCACATAAAAGCTACCTTGAAGTAGAATACTGTGTGTGAAAAAATTACTGTCAATAAATAATTCTCCACTATCAATAGCACTATTTATATTATGTATATTTTATATTGTGTGTGTATATATAAAATAATATATAATCTATATCAATTAGAGCTATACATACCTAGAATGGATTTTAAAATGCATTGTTTCATAAGATCCCCACATTGACTACATGTTAAGTAATTACTATCTTAGCTTCATCTATTTAAACAAACAAAAAAAATACTGACTGGAGATTTGGGGCTTATTTTAAAGTCACTTCCATTAATTAAAAAAAGGAATTTGTTTGCTGTCATTGTTCTGAAACAAATTATTGAATTGAAGCCCTTGAATCCATTTTGCTGAATTCTTATCAATCTTTTAGTAGATGGAGCTTTTTCCAGTGGATACAGAGGGCATTTTGTTCATTTTAGTGTCGACAGCTCAATGATTTTCTTATAATGTGGAATTAAAAGAATTATGAACTGTATTAAGGAGTAGGAAAGGAAAATTAAATTAAGATCCAGGTGGTAAGAGCTCCTAGTTCTAAAATCTTGGTGATCAGAAATTACTGTTCTTTCATTACAAATACTTTGTTGTTTAATCACCTTTCAGTGTGAGATTTTTTTGATATATTTTCGTTCAGTCTGTGTAGTGTAACATTTTTATTCAGACTCTAAGAAAGGACTTCAAAGTGCTGCTGCATTTTTGTATTTAAGATTAATTCAAGTGCCTATCTGAATTAGCTCGATACAAAACCTGAGTGAAAGAAATTGATTCCTACTAGTTGTAGTTCATTGTTTTCTAATGTAATGTATTTATTCAGGATTTTAATATATTGCTGTGCTTAAACTTATATATAGAGTATGCTCTTAGTAAAAGAAAACTGTTTATAGTCTGAAAGTTTTAATAGTCATAAGCTGGTAAGTTGTAGTAAAGTTCTGTCCTAATTTGAAGAATGTTGGAAGCAGTACTAATGAAAAAACCTCTGTGCCTGAGTTGATGTATGTACAGCATGTACTTGCACTCAGCTACTTACTTCTCAACAATAGTCTTTCCCTGTTGGTTGACCAGCAGCAATTTATTAGCTTTAAACTAAAACTGGCGCTTCAAAAAACATACCAGTTTAGTAAGATGTCCATACTACCGGTTAAATGAAAAGGGAGTGAGAATTTTAATCGTTCGTATCAAAACTTGTGCTCTGGAAACAGTTTGCCTTGGAAATGATGAGACAAAAGTGCAGTAGATGAGAAGCCAACCTCTGAGGTAGCTAACAGTTCTCAGTTGAGTCCTAAGTTATCAGTAGCGTCATGAAATTTAACTTAAAGTCTTTTTATATTTGCTGTATATGCATTGTAAGTGTTTTTCCAGATTCTTTTGAAATTGAAAGCCCATACAGAAATGTTGTGAAACTGTTTTTATAGTTGATGTATAAAGCTTGATGTGCAAAAGTATGTTACTGAATGTATAGACAGGCATAGAAATGCATATTTGGTGCCTTCTTGGAATGCGGTGCTTTAGTGTTTATTTACTTTGACATCCTTTTTGGGACAGGGAAGATGCGCTATGTGTTTACTAGGCTGCAGGTTGTTTTAGTATGCGAGGATCTGACTTCTGCCTCTACATCATTAACTGTTTTATGTATTGTATTATCACTATATGCATTTGGTGTAATCAAACTGGTCATTCAAAACCTTGATCTTTTTGTTTTTCTTTAAGGAGCTGAATGTGGAATAAATGCAGAAGTAGATAAACAACTTGAAATGGGAAAGAAGTTATTGGCTGCTGGACAGCTAGCAGATGCTTTGTCTCACTTTCATGCGGCTATAGGTATGTATCTCATGAAAGTGACTCTTGCACTGAAATACCTTTGGGTGTGGGGTTTTTTTGTCCTACTATTTGCTTATTAAGTGTCTTGCTTTCTTGCAAATTGCATTCCATGTGTCACAGAAGTTGGGGCACCTTTATGCAGCAGTTTGGACAGGAGCCAACAGAGATGTAGTAGAATATTTATGTTTTGGTAAAAGAAACTGTTAAATTAACTATATGATACTACGTCACTGTTGCTCTGCAAGCTAGCTGTGTGAAAGCAATTATAATTGACTGTGGTATTGTTTGATGAGGTATTCCATGTATCTAATCCCATCGAGATTAGGTTTCATCTTTATGAGATTTTTCAAAGTATGTCTTTGAAAGGTTGAGTTTATCCATGCTTTCTTCTCTCCAGCACTGTAACAATTTCAACATTTAAAATAGTCCTTTTTTTTTTTTTTTTTTTTTTAATCTTGAAGTGGGTGATAACCTCAGTGAAACTGATGCTACAAGTTTGAGATACTGAACTGGTAGTGAAGAGTGTATTAACTGTCCCTCTCATACTGAACTAGTGAGTGAGTTCTTGTTTTGGTGTTCTGCATTTTCAACAAACTGAGGAGTTAAATGTTTGTTCCTATAAATTTTAAAACAACTTTGCCTGTTAAGATCTGTTAATTGAAGTGTAGAGGCAGACAGCACCAGTGAAGAGCAGTGTTCACTAACACTACAGTTTCTCAATTGCATGGGTTTTTTTTAAGTTGTTGGACTTTGTTATAAAGTGTACAAGTGCATCGTTTTCTCTGTGAGAAGAATAATACCAAGGTGTTACACATTAATGAGTCATACTGTAGAGACTTTTCTATTTATGCCTTGGTCTAATAGTGATATGTAAATGAAGTATCTGCTGATTCTGAGTTACTGATATTTTCTGTGAGTTCTCTAAGATCAACTTCCCTTATATAAAGGGAGTGGAGGGGGGAACTTCCTCTTTTTCTGTGATATGGAAGCTCCTCATTCCACCAAGAGGCGGTTTGTTACTCCTTTTGCCTTGTGTGTCACTGCCAAAGCATTCCTGTGGGATCTGAGCAGGGTTAGTGTTACAACGTGGTTTATTCCTTTATCATTGGTTGGCAAGCTTTAACTTGGATTTGGTGAAAAGTCCAGTTCAGTCTGTTGCCGTGCAAATGCTGGTGGTGGTGCAAAAGTGGCAGCAGTGTGAGGTGGGATGAGCAGTGAGGTGCCTGGATAGGGTGAAACCCTCAGCTTTGCCAGCAGTCCTCGAGCAGCTGGTATAACTACGGTGTTGTGACCTTAATGGGATTCTTAGCTGTATGTTGATTTGAGCCTGATTGCCTAAACTTTGATCAGACTTCTCTTTCTTCTTTGTATTTTGACTTTTTGGAAAGATTTTAAGCATGATTTGCCTACTGTGTTTGTAGATGAGGGGAGAAGGAATTTTTCTAATCCTTTTTTGCCTGTACTGCATCATTGTAGACTGTGAGGTAAATAGATCTTTTTGTCTTGTCTCAGCCAGCCTATTTTTCTTTTCTTGCAAACATCTAAAATACAAGAAAGCTTCTGTCCATTTTCTTTCTCTTCAGTTAAATTTTCAACTCTTTCTTCAATCCTGTCAAGTTGATGGCTTATGCCTTCTCTCTGGGTAAATGTCAATTGCTGTTCATTACCGTTACTGGGGAACTGAGACAAAACTGTATTCTGACTGTCAGAAAGATCATAATCTGGTGCTGGAATGTGCTTTCTGGGTTAGCTCTTTCCCGTCTTTCATCCTTTGTTAATTAATAAAGTTCCTTAATTTCAGCTATTGATTTGTGCCTACTCCACCCATCTAGTTGTATGCAGTAGGACTTAATACTTCCTTTTTTTTTAAAGGCAGTAACATTTGAGTTTACTTGATGTCCATAATGCTGACATACAAGGTGGCATGCAGCATGGGAGTAGTATTAAATTTCAGTGCTGGACATTAGCATTTCCACAGCCAAGACACTGTAGAGGAAGAGTGCAGATGCATTTTCCAGTGAGAACTGAACTAGTGTTTTGGTAATGGAGGTGGCCAGCTATGAAGCTCGGTTACTGACCATATGATTTTGGCAATGCTATTTGTTCCATTTATTTTAAAGTTCAACTTTAACCTCAAATAAGGTGAGGAAGATAAATACTTATTTTGTTCCTCAGGTACAGATATTCTTCTCTACAAATCCTGGACTGATGATTTTCTTTTTTTAATACCACAGTAAAAAATTTCCTTATCTTCTACTGCATGTGGTTGTTTAGGTGGTCTAAGTTACCTTTCCTTGAGAGGTCACAGTAAATGTCACATGTTTCTTTGAAATACTGCATAGAGAAGAATATCAAGAAAATTCTTCTTGGTTTCAGAGACTGATGTTTGCCTCCTGTAAGGGTGTACATACATGCGGTAACCTAGAGAGTGTTAAAATTGCCGTATCTTGGAAGTTTGTCCAGCAGATAACATGGAATGTGTGGGCCTTGAAGTTAGCCTTCAGGTTTTGATAACGTACATGCATTGTCTGCCGTTGAGAGGGGGTGTTGGTGCCCACTTTAGTATTAAAGAAAGAAGTTGCTGTTATTTTAATGGACGATGTAAAGGGTTTATACGTCTGTGACGGCATTGGACTAACATACTGGTCATTTTGGGATTATTTGCTTGCATCCTGTATGATGGACAGGGGCTGGGATGGAGAATGATGAATTAACATGCTTTCAAATGTAGGCCTGCAGTTGGAGATAAAGCGTTAGTACGTACTGGCTGTTCTCCTGTACAAAGCTGAAAAATGTGTACATCTTTCACCTTCAGTACTCTTTAATTATTTGGCATTTACTGTGTTACTGTAATCTTTATTGTTAAATAATTAAACTGCATAGAAAATACTGCTTGGATAATGTTACAAATGTTATGCTTTATTGATACGTACCATTTTTTCCAGTGGCTTAGAAGTCAGATAATATATTTTTAGTCATTACAGTTTTGCTGTACCCAAAGTTTCAGTTGCTTTGAGATAGTATTCTGATTACTGTTCGTTCACTTACAGAGGGAGACTCTGATAACTACATTGCTTATTACAGAAGAGCCACAGTGTACTTAGCCATGGGCAAATCTAAAGCAGCAATTCGTGATTTAAGTAGAGTGGTTGAATTAAAGCAGGACTTCACATCAGTAAGTATTACTGGAATTGAAAATTGTTCAAGCATAAAAAAACCCCTGCTTTGAAGAAGGTTATTTTTTCAGATTTTGCTAAACAGAAATAGAAAATACATTATCATTCAAAAGGCTTTATATAGGATAAAAGAATAGCAGTGATGTATGTGCTTGAATTTGCAACTATGCTGAGTACAGCCTAGCCAGTTATTCTAACAACTAATAGTAGTTTTAAGTTCATGTTCCTTGTGGATTTCTGCTAAACACTTTCCTTCTGTCACTTGTGATTATTCTTCTCTCAGTCACTAAGGCTATGCCCTCTGCCGGGGGATAGGGGGTGGGGAGAGAGCTCACAGATGCCTCTGTTTTTCTTCTGTCTTAATCAGCATTTGATTTGAGGCATCTCTTCTCCACAAGAACTGTCCTAATCTCACTGCCTTCCTATGGGATTGTTGCAAGTTCTGATTTACTTAGCCCTTTCTCACTTCTGGATACTGTATATGGAGACTGTCTCAGTAGCTGGAGACTGATGCTGGAGTCCTCTCCATCTGATTCTCTTGTCTCCCTTTTCCATGGGCAGCGGCATGTCCTGTACAGCTTACAATGAAGGAGCAAATGTTAAATTCATTGTTGTATGAAAATACTAATATTAATCAAAATCTTCTAAGTCATTAACTTGTCTTTTTACATAGCTTCTATTATTCTGAAAGTTTAGTGGAAGAATTAAGTGTGGGAATTGTTTATTGTTTATTATTTCTGCAGATTTCTTAAAATCTATAAGCAGTTATAATCAGGAAAGTGTTGTAAGGTAAACATTTGCTTTGTTTTGTGCAGCTCTTCAAATGAGTTCTTTCCATGAGTTGCAGCTGCTCATAAAAACTGTGCCTGCTTTTTGTCCCACAGTTCTGGTGCAGAGTGATCCGTTACCATCAAAGAGGCCTCGTAAGAACATTGTCAAATTGAGAAGACAAAGAATGGGTGTTGTGATCTCTGTTTCAGCTTGTTATCTGTAGTAAAATGAAACTTTTTTTTTCCTGCTAAAGGAAACTGAAGCTTATGTTCATACTTGGCTGAATTCCAATTTATAAATGAAAATAAATTATCTCATGTTTCATTTCAGGCAAGATTACAGAGAGGACACTTATTGCTCAAGCAAGGAAAATTTGATGAAGCAGAGGATGACTTCAAAAATGTGGTAAGTTGAACTACATCACTGCTTTTAAGGTTGAGTTCTGAGCCAAGGTCTCATTGCAGCTCTGATGCTGTAGAGCATATGTATATGTATGCCTGAGTTTGTCTTTCCTGTTCTTTAAAGGTATTGTAGCTAAGCTACCTTGGATGAATAAATGACTGATAAAGTTGCAATGCAGTGATGAAGATGAAATCAGAAGGTGTTGCTGATGTGCACAGCACTTTAAAGTCTCTTTTTTTTGTGTGTGCGTGCCTGGCACTTCATGATCTCTGCTTGATGACACCTATACTAGGGATCAGTCTTCATTCAGAAAGAAAGGATAAGTGACATGGGACTCAAAGTACATAATTGAATCCTGCTTTACATCACTATATTTGGGTCACCCTGGGAAATCACTAGGGGCTTCATGGATCAACCTTTGAAGGTTCCTCTTTCTCTTCACTAATTGCAGAAGGATCCTGCACTCTAAATTTAGTCACTGGGCTGTTAAAATCAATTAATTTCAGTGGCATGCATCTGCATGTTTTCTTACCTGTTGAGGAGTTCTCCATCTTTCATGAATATGTTGACAGTACTTTCTTTCCATGATCAGGTAGTGCCCAGAGTTCCCATACAAACACAGTTAGATATTACCCACCTAAAACTCACTCGGGTTGGTTTTTTTTATGGGTATTTTGTGTGTTTTGGCCTTAGACTGCAAAAATAAGCTGATCTAACCCCAGAACAAAGTTCCTCAGAGAATATGTGAAACTCGCTTCTCTCTCTGTTGCACAAAACTTCTGTAAGCATGAGAATAAATGATTCATTCTTATTCTTGCTTCTTTTCAAGAGTTGCTAGTTTGAACAGCTTGCATTTCCCTTATGCCAAAACCCCCAGAATTTGCAAGTGTAACTGTTGCTGTCTTGTTGGCTTTCTTGGAGGAGTGTGATGGAAAAGCAGTTCTGCGTTGCAGATTACAGATGTTTCATGGAAATCTTACTAGCGAGTATGTATGACAAAACCAGAGCAGTTACACTGTATACTCTGCGGGGCAGCTGGGAGGAATGACTCTTGCAGGAATAAATGCACGAGGCAGTCTTTGTGTTTGTAGCAAAGCTGCAGTAGCTTATTCTGAAATTCACATAGCCATGGCTCCTCCGGCTATTGCTGCTTCCTCAGTGAGTTTTAGGTGTGTGTGGTCTGCAGTTGCACATCTGATTGCAGTGCAGTCCTGCTGTTTGCAAATGTGGGAGAATGTCGTTCAGCTCTGATTGACTGAGGACATAGTTGCTGCAATGGCAAGTACATGATGTCAGTGTTGATTCTGAGTTTGTGTATGCATCTTTTGGCAGTTACCGTTTCTTGGAGTACTGCTTAATACTGCATATGGTAATGCTTCTCCAGCCAATTGTCAAGTAGCTTGCCTTTTTTTGAAACCAGCTGCAAAAAACGAGATTGCTGCCTTTGGTCAGTCAAATAGTTTCAGTCTTCAGTCAAGTTTTAAGTCTGAAGTAGAACAGAGCTTCTTCTCAGAAGGTGACTTAAGATACCATATTGGTCCTCAATCTTACTTCCAGTTTCCTTGGTTCTGTGAACAATATTGCCTATGTATTTAGGGAATATGGCAAGCAGTCTGTTTTGAAAAGCACAATTTTCAGTTAAGGACAGTGTATTCAAGCAAAATAAGCCAATATTAAAGTAATCATTTGTAATGGATTAATTTATTCATATGGGGGAGGGGGTTAAGTTATCCTACATACCTTGAATCTTTTAAGTAGAACACATGTTTCTTTGAGAGATTTCCCTTGTTTTCTTCTGAATCTTTCAGATAGTCAGTCTGATTATCGTACCAGTTCTTTGTGTGTACACTAAAATATCTAGTGTACTCTGGCAGTATGTTTGCATTTAAATAGGAAATTGCATTTAATCTCAAGGTGAGAGGAAGTTTGAGTCACAATACTGTGAAATGTATTAACGTTCTGTGTTTCTTTGGGGTATTTTTATAAGTGAGAAGGGAGGAGAGAAGGAGGAAGGCTGTTAGAGATTGAATAGCTTTCTAAATGATTTCAAGACTTTTACATCCAGACCTTATCTTTGCTACCAAAAGTGATAGGGGCAAGGTAAATAGTAGCCACTAGGAAGCTTTGATTCGTATTTTAAGTCAGTAGTCAAGAAGCCAAAAGGAGTAAGTTGTACTTTGAAATGAAAGTTCCTTCTACTACTAGGGCAGAGATGGCACAAAGAAATGCAAGTGGGATCTCAATAGCTTTTAGGCTAGAATTTAGTTGTGGACTTGGATACCTAAAATAGTGTGTTTTACATGTGAACAGAGTATGTAATCTATTATTCTGCTCTTCAGCTGAGTAAATGTAGGTCAGGATCTGAACAGCCCTCTAGCCTCTCACTTGGCTAGGTTGGATATCAGCGAACTAGAATGCTCTCGTTCTGGGTAAGCATGTAGCACATCAGCAAACTTTGGTGTCCATATCTGGAGCTTAATTGTAGAAGAAC
Organism: Haliaeetus albicilla; assembly: GCF_947461875.1. Lineage (NCBI taxonomy): Eukaryota > Metazoa > Chordata > Aves > Accipitriformes > Accipitridae > Haliaeetus > Haliaeetus albicilla. The sequence goes on along the minus strand of NC_091497.1, from coordinate 8,394,796 downwards.
TTGGGCCATCCTGCGTTAGTAGTGCATAGGCTCTGATCTGCAAACAGTCACTAAGTCGGTAGGCATGTAGCAGCCTCGTCATATGTTTGAGGTGGCAGAAGTTGAGTATCATGGAAAGATGGGGTGGAAATGCTCCATTTAAAAAACCAAAACAAGCCTCCACCCCATCCATCCCCCCTCACTGAGACGGAAGTCTTAATTGGAAGAAAAATAATCCACTTCCTTTAGTGTGCAGGGTTTCAGGATGTTACCTAGAATAGGTGGTCCTGAGGATGTCGTATGCTTACAGAAGTGAATTGCAGGGTGGTAAATGTAGAGAGTTTTTTACCTTCAGCGTTAAGTTTTTTTCCTGAGGAAATAGTTGTGCGGATGAGATGGGCTTTCTTGTTTGAAGTAGATTGTATGCCCTTGAATGACGGTAGATGTGTTACCACTTGTGTGATTTCACACAAGAGTTTGTTTGTTTGGGTCAGGTGTTGACTTCAAGGGAGTAGATCAGATTTTAAAATATTCCCCACTTTTGAGTTGGAGAAACCAGGTCAGGGTGTGGAAGCTAAGGAGAGTAATTTTACTCGGACTACTCAAGGACAGACATGTAGGAGTGAGAAGGTTTGTAATTCCCTGTGTGATGCTTGCATTAAGAGTCAGTGTCACCAGTGTTTTTTTCCATGCCTACCAGAACTGCAAGGTGACTGATGTAATGAGCTGCCTGTAAAATGCTGATTTCTCCCAGTATATAGTCTGTTGAATCCCAGTGGAGAGTCTGAAAATCCTTTTTTTTTTTTTTCTTTTTTTTTTCCTTCCCATTCCTCCTCTCGGAGTCATGCTCGTTGAAAGGTATTTCAGCAGTTTAGGACATGCAGTCATTTTTGAGGGAGAGAAAGAGTAAGAAAACTTCAGCCTGTCTAAATGGAGGGGAGGATCACAGGTAAATTTTCCCACCTTGTAACAGCAGCAGTTTTGTATAGAGCTTAAAAGAATCATTGAAACTATTCTGTACATATAATAGTAAAACTATCCTTTAGTCTATACTTATGGGAAAAAAAAAGGGTTTTCATACCCTTAGATTCTTTCTACATGGTTTTATAGTATGTGGGAAAAGTTTCATGAGCACCCTAAACCTCTTTAGAGTTATGTGATTGCTAAGCGGAGTAGTTTCTCTGTTTGGGTGTCTCTACCCCCCTGTGGCATATCAGTACTGGCTGTCTTGTGAGGCAGTGACAGTGTGAGAGCAGGCAGTGGGAATACCTGACTGGAAAGGATGGGAGTACACCTTTCACGAGCAGAGCCTCTTGAGACCCCAGCCTTCATATGTTATTTTTAGATTGCCTCCCCTGTTTTTTTTTTTCCCCTACTCTGTACTTCCCTGTTGGCTGAAATTAATCATGAGGTTTGGATAGAGGGTGTGATTCAGACTTAGGCCTTGACACGTTAAGCAATACTACATTTCTAGAAACCTCTCCTTTTGGTCAACAGATGCACCAAACTGATGACATTCCTTACAGGGGCCAGATTTTTTTTCTGTCTAGCAGTACAGAATCACAACTCATTAATCTTTAGAAGCTCTTTAGCTTTTTCCTTTGCAACTCAGCTACCAGTTTGGGAATCTAGGACCTAGAGAGTAATAAAACTTTCAACAGGTGTCAGCAGAGGGGTCTAATTCTTGTGTTCAGAGTGCCCAGGATGGAACTGGGATTAAGCACAAGTCCTTAGGTGACTTCAGAAAGTCATTGCTCACGGTATATGTATGAATAGTATTTATTTCTCTGCTCCAACTTTGGTTGAGTGTTCATATGCTTTAATATCAGGTTCCTTCTGTTTTGGTTAGTAGTTTCTGAGTAACAGGAGTCAACAGGACAGATCTGTGGGCACACCAACACTCACTAAGGCTAAGGCTTCAATCCATGAAAGCCCTGGAATATTTATTTTACCTTTAAGCATGTGATTTTTAGTGAAAATAAAAGGAATATTGGTATACTTTGGTTGATGGAAGGCCTTCTGAAAAGGTGACAAAAGCAATGCAAGTCCTGGCAGCCTATTGTATATGCCTTGTAATATTGTCTGTGACCCTGCCTGTGTCCTAGAGAAAATGACAAGCATTTGAGTTGCTGAATTCCGTAGAAGGCACAAAAATAGAACAGAACTTCTGCCTAGTCTGTTGGGAAGTGTGGAATGGACCAAGCTGTCATATTTTATTTTTTTAAATCTCTTTTCTTTTTTTTTTTAAACTTACTGTAATGTTCACAGTTGCAGTTTGTTGCAATAAATACTGTAAATTGAGGTGTCCTAAACATGCAATTCTGTCTTCCTTGGAAACATAAAACACTTAAAAACTGGAAAGTGAAGGTGCTGCTTCCAGCTCCACTAGGTGTCAGCCAAGACCAAGTGACTGAGCACTGTACATCTGCAAATTGTGTTCTAATCGAGAGAAGCCCTCGGCTGTTGCAAAATACACTGGACAATAGTTTTCCATGGTTGGTTGGTATGTGTAGTAATACTATTTTGGGTGTATGTGGAGGAGACCATCTTATGGCACTGTAAGTTAACCGGATTTGAGTAAGTTACTAGGCAATCTTGGGTTGGGTATTTGAAGCTCTCTTAACTAGATCAAAGTAACATTAAATTGTTTCCATATACATTCCTCTGTGGTACTGTGTTCATCTGTAGCTTCCTGGGTAAAGAATAAAAGTTATTTAAATATTTCCTTGCTTTTTTCCTTCCAACGTAGCTGTGTTACGTAATATATTGCTCTGCCAGTGCAGAGGTTTCCTTTGTGCACTGTTCTTGAGTGAGTGGATGTCTTGATCTTAGATAACACAAACCATGGAGGTTCTTTCAGTTCCCCTCAGAATGTTTTTCACAAGCCTAATCGATTTCTTTTCATTGTGTATTTACCAGTTTGAAAAGCAAGAAAATAAAACAGCTTTGGCATGTGTAGATGTATGCCAATGCTAGTGGCACTGGACCACTGTAAGCAAGGTACAGAAACAGCGTGTCTGTAACATTTTGGGGTTTTAACAATTTTTTTTTTTTAACAACAGTATTTAAGAGTTTTTCAAGTTGATAGTGTCTGTTTATTACACGTACTAAGATACACAGACAATTAATCTGTAGCATTTGAGTATCTTTAATCTGTACTCTTTGAGAGTATGGATTTTGAGTTGGGTTTTTTTCTCAAGGTGATTGTAACTACTCTTCATTAGAATTGCTGTACTAAATGCCCAACTTCTGTGTATTGTTAGCAGGCCATTGCAAAGGAAGATGTAGGACTACGAGGCTGCAAAGTTATTTACAGTAACAAAGCCATTCCCGTATTAGGTGCACTGTTAGGTGCAGGTTTGGCGGGGATGTTGGTAGTGAATGAACGCTGCTGTTAGCAGATGGCTAGCTCTCGTTGCTGCAACTTAAACTGCAACTAATTTAATGTTCTAATCCAAATGAAGTAAACCTCAAAGACAGCAAAGGATACTGTGCTGAGAATATGTTCGCCAGTAGCAGTGTGCTTGTCCAGCAGAACTTAGCGGAGCATGGCTTCTGACTTTCTGCTTTGAGGCCATTGATGAAACATGTAGAGGAGTGTTAGGTTTGCCTTAGACCTGTATTAAATTAATCTGATTTTTTTTTTAATATTTCGCTCCTTTCTTGGAAATCTAGTACACTTAGTGCTAGTAGTTGTTCTGAGTTGTTACCCCCAAGCTTACTGCTCCACAGGAAAATGAAAAATAATTGAAATGTGATTAGTTATTGATAATGTGACAGTCCTTCAATCACAGGGCAAAAAGAGAGAAAAGAAAAATCTGGAAGTAAATGAAAATGAGTGTATCAAACAACTGCATCACATTTCCAGGTTTTTTCTGGGAGCTGAATGAACAGGCTTCTTTTTGCTTTAGTTAATGTTACTGATGAAAACATCATAGCTATACACTAATTACTTATTAAGAGCGTCTGAGTGTATATTTTCATCTTACTGTAGCACACAAATGCTTGATGGCTTTAGTTTGAATGATAGCTTGAAAACTCCCTTTGTTAACTGTACGGTTTGTACTACATAATTTTATCTAGGATGTTTCACTCAAATGTTCTTTATTACTGTTGGACTTGTCTGTATGATTGTAACATTGCTTTTCATTTTCCACTAAAGTTTTGCTCCAAATAAATTACAGGAAACATACTGTGTGTCTAAGGAGTGCAGTGTTACTGTGAGATAAGTTTAAATGGAAGCATAAAGCAAGTCCATAGCAAAAGCTCTTGATTTTTAAGACGAAAATGCTGAGAAATTGAGGGAGAAATTAAGCAAGTCAGTTGGAACTGAAGAGTTCAGAACATCAGAGTTCTGTAGTCTTGGAACTTCTAAAATTACAGGTGCAGAAATTTGCCTCTACTACAAGCTCCAGGTTTGGGGGCGAAAGAAGATGCACAGCATCAGGGGTTTATAGGCAGAGTGTCTGTTCTAACCAGAAGAAAAGCTTTTTGAGACTTACATTAGGAATCAGCCTACAAAGAAGAAAACTCTTTGATCACATTCCTCTCTTCTTGCTGAAAGACAGTGTAGGGGATAAAGGAGAATTTTCAGGTCTAAGTACAACTTGATTTTTGCCAGAGTAAAATGAAACAACTGCATAAGGTTCAGAAAGACTTAAAATGAAGAATCTAAGACAGAGGTGGGATCTATGCATGTTTTTGATGTTGCATTTAGGCTTTTTCCTTTCATATACTTAAGTGTTAGAACCAGGGGAAATTTTGTTAAAGGAGTTCTGAGGGCTGATGTTGAATCCCACTAGAGACTTAAGCACAAAATATGAGTGTTTGAAGAACTTGCTGATGAGAAAAAGGGAAGAGGCCACTATGAGATAAAGGAGGAAAGAAAAAGTACTGGATGACTTTGAAGACTCAGTAACTTTAGTCAACGTTCTGTGCATAAAATGCAAGGTAGTACAAGTTTTGATTTTTAAATCAACCAAACAAAAAAATTTTTTTTTTCTTTTTCAAGTCCTGCTGATCTGTCCATTTTAAAACTTTGGAAGTCATTCTGATTAGCAACAAGTGTGAAGCTGGTGCCTTATTCAGACTACACTAATCTTACAAATTACTTCCTGGCTTTGCAAGGGAATGGCTGAGATTCTTCCTGACCCATAGTTGTCTTCCTGGGTGGTAGCAGAGTTGGCTGTGAGGTTTGGGTTGGTTTTTTTTTTTTACTTTCTTTGAAAACACAAAGCTGTCTAAACAAATGAAGGCAAGTACAGTGTAACGCCTTCTGCTTGCTCAGAGATGTTTGAGAAATGAGAGTCTTTGTAGACAAAACTTCAGACTTGTCTAAAACTATATGTGAAGCAAAGTGTGTAAATTCCCAGCTGATCCCAGTTGAGCTTTTCCTCCACCTGTAGTATCTTAACTTGCTGCTGTAGCCACTCTTTCTGGGGAAAGCATAAGAAACACAGCTTTACAGTAATACTATCTGTGACATGTTGCATCTGTTTCTGTCATGAATTTATAAATATGTCTTGTGCTTAAAGTGAGATACATGATTATGCCATGTGGATATACTTTCTACTGATTCTGAGGAATCCAGTGTTTAATAACTGTCTGCAGAGAGATGAATTAACTAGGCTACAATTGAGAGGTCCATGACTTCCACTGGGTGATGGGGGTGCAATGACTGTTGTGTATGATGTGTCCAATGGTAAATAATCAAGCATGGTAGGGGGAGGAATTAGATTTCTCTGACTTCTGACAACTTGTATTGAAGCTAAAAATGTCTGTCTTTTTTCTGAAGTTTGGAGTTGGAAACATTTCCAGTGGAATTTTAAAACTAATTTTGCTTAATTTGCAGCTTTAGTCAGTTCCCCATGATATGGTTATTAATGGGTCAAAAAGAGATCTTTGAACAAGCATTTCAGTCTCTCTCCTCGTTGATGTTTGCAGCTCAAATCCAATCCTAGCAATAATGAAGAAAAAGAAGCCCAGACTCAGCTGACAAAATCTGATGAGCTACAGCGCCTGCATTCACAAGCATTATCTGCCTACCAGCAAGAGGATTACGAAGGCGCTATTTCTCTTCTTGATGAAATCTTGGCAGTAAGTGTTAAATAAAATGGTACTGTGAAAAGGAAGTAAGAGCTCCTGTCTGACATCTGTGTATTTTTGTTTAATAACTTCTTCACTGATGTGAAAACACTTGGTATAATTGGCTCAGTTTTTGCTGAGCACCATGAGTCCATAATGAAGTTGGAGAGTGGAGAATGCTGAGCACCAGCTGCAAAAAAAGTCAAAATAATAGCTTGTAGTTTGGGTTAAAGATACAATTTCAGCCAAACTTCTCTTACAGATAACTTTCTTGATTATACTTTCCCATTTTTCCACAGTTTAGTGTTCCTGGGGAAGCTGGGAAAAAAGTTGTTCTCAGACCAATGAAGTTTTGCTAAATATAGGAGGTGTAGGTTTTTTTTCATATAGGTTTTTCATTGCCCATATGCAGGCAATTTTTGTCTTGAGAAAATGAAGTAACAAAAGATCAAAAAAAAATCACAAAGTTAAAAATGTACATAGATATCTGGATTTTCAGCTTGTTCCTTAGATACCTGTATTTGTTGAATCTTAATCGCTATAGGTAGTCTGATTGTGTAAGTGTAAATAACTCAATCATGTGGGCATTTTGTGTGCCATCTAGAAATACATAGTAAAAGACGGTTAACTGCTAAGACTCTTCACGTACAAATTAACATTGTTGACTTGGAATTTACATTCTAGCTTTTGGTGAAGAAACTGCCAAAGTGTGGGAGTTTATTTATGGGGAGGGAAGGTGGAAAAGCAGAAAAGCCTCATTCTCTAAAATGGTTTACAAACAAATTATAAGACCCAGAATAAATTCTCTAAACCAAATTATGATAGGCAATTCCTTTTAAGTTATTATTCGTGCTATATTGTGACATCGTTGCTTCTGTATATATCTTTAAAATCTGGATAGTAAGGTCAAATCTTGTGTAGCTGAATCTTGCCCACAGGCTTCTTTCTAGAGGACAACTGACAGCTTGGTCCTTGCTGTTCATTACCCCTGTTCTTTTGGGAAGATATAATAATTTATGATTCTGATATCCTTCCCTGGAGGCTTAACAGACTGTCCCAGTTTAAGCAGTGCCAGTAGATTTAATTCATCTCCCTGCATGAGCTCATTGAATCATTTACAAATTTTTCAGGCCTTTGTTTTCTATTTGGGCAGGTGCATCACAGCATCCACCAGGAAGCAGAGATGCTAATTTCATGAGCTCTGCATGCAGCTTGAACCTTATGCTATTGCAGTTGGCAAAGTGAAATTAAATGGGGTTTTTCTTTTGTTGGGAAGGAAAAGAAGTGAAGTGTTATGGACCAAAAACAAGCTTTAATTTTGATTTCTCAAGGTTTGTGTTTGGGATGCAGAGCTACGGGAACTTCGAGCTGAGTGTTATATAAAGGAAGGGGAACCAAGCAAAGCCATTAGTGACTTGAAAGCTGCTGCCAAATTAAAGAATGATAACACTGAAGCCTTCTATAAAATCAGCAGAATATATTATCAGCTGGGGGACCATGAATTGTCACTCAGGTAATTTTACTGTTTGCTGTAATCATTATAATTGAGACAGAAATTTGATGATATGGGTCATGATAAACCGTGAATATCTATGTTGTCTGGTTTTTGGATGGAGTAGCAGCTGTGGTCTGGATCTGATTAAGGAAGGTCCTTTCCAGAAGCTAAGAACTGGCAGTGAAGACACTGTGTTTAATCTTAGCAGACCAGCCACTGATGGTTCCTAGCATCTTGTTTACTTAAATAGAAGCCATAGTGCAGGTCCGTCAGAGTTGCTTATATTTACTGCCTTTATTGTATTTCTCCATCCTAGAAGACAGTGCTTCCCTCAGCTTGCTTTGGTGGAGCCTTTTTTTAACCATGAACCTCCATTCAAGTTATGTCTACAATGCAAACAAAAAATGTATGCATTAAGTCTTGGGGCTAGATTTTTATTTTCAAGAGTGGAAGCAAAAGGTTACAAGCTTAAGAATAAATAAAAAGTACAAGAGCGTCCCAAGCATGAGGAGTTGGGGATCCAGAGCTGTCAATATTTTGTTCTTGCAGACAGTGTCCAGTATTTTGGATGATTTTTTGGTAACGCCCTACGCTTTTATTCATATTCAGTTAAATTTAAGGTGGTTTTCCCATACGTGCCTCGACAGTCCTGCAGATAACTGCCCTTGCCCAATCTGGACTGTTAACTTCATACTCTGTGCTTAGCTGGACAGATGGTATAATCCTTCTTTTTGCACACAAGTGGTTTCTGTGCAGCTCATCATCTCAGATGTGCTACTTTCATCTCCAGACTCCTTCCAGTATGGTTTCTGCCACAGAATCTGTTCAGTAAGAGGTGAAGGAACTGAAATAGCCTGAGTTTCTTTTCTTGGCTGGTGAATGGAAACTGCATGTGATTCTAAGTGCAAGAATTCATTTTATAGCTGGGCAAAAGTAAACACCAAATAACTAATTGGTTTGCATCAGGGATCCCCTTTCCAGAGTATACTTAATCTCTGGAGTTCATAGGTCACTTCTGTGGTGACTTTTGGTAGCTGGCCATTATATAGCCTAGTGATGCAGGTGGTGTTTTGGTTTGGGTTTTTTTTTTTTCCCTCTGAAATCCACACATGGACTTCTCCTGTTAAAGGAGGATCTTAAGATTTTTATACGTACAATTGAGAGAGCTGTTGAAGAACAGAATAGTATCACAATGAAGGGATAAGCCTCTTTTCTTTCTTCTCTGATACTTTTTTTTTTTGCATCATAAGATATATTAAGAAACAGTTCTACAGGTTTTGGACTTGCTGAGTGATTAATCTTGTCCTTCCCTTAGTTTCTTCCCCTTACCTTTACAGGCTTAACGATTTCAAAGTAACAGATATTTTTGTCTGTGCTTAGGAACAAAATAAGATTTTGTGATTTCTTTCTGTTTGCTGTAATCATTGTAATTGAGATGGAAAATGTGATGATATAGAGCATGATAAATCGTGAAATATTTATATCTAAAATAACACCTTGGTTGTGCTATGATGCATCTATATGATACAAAACTTTTATTCCTTCATACGATTGCATTTTGGAGGTTTTCTTAAAGACTTTTGACTATTTTAAGAGGTATCTACCCTAATCAGAGTCTGATTAAACAGTCTTCACAGTGAAAAGTCAGGCTTAGGCTTGGCTGAGATTTCAAGAGGAGGTTTGGGTCTTAGCTGAGCTTTACCTGTTTCAGGCACCATAAAATACGCTTCTACATAGTTATTTTGTAACATAGCTGAGTTAAATGTACAGGAAAATTACAATCAGTTGTATCTGATAACTGCTGAATATAATTTCTTTCCCAGGGTATATTTTTCTTCTACTGTTTAGTCAGTTATTAATGTAACACTTCTCAATCTTTGCATATTTGATGATACAAAATAATTAAAAACAAAACTAGATGAATATCCCTGTATGTTCTGGAAGATTTTTTTTTTGTCTCACTTTAAATTGATTTTTGGATGAAGGGACAGATTGTGTAAAGAAGTCAACTGTTATTCTGGACAGCTTATAGATGCTGCGTTGTGTCTCTAGGTGAAATTTCATAATGTGTGATGATGTCTTTCTGTTCTGGTGTTTTGTTGGTTTTGATTTTTTTTTCCTCCCTACCTCCCTGTGAAAAGTGAAGTCCGGGAATGTCTGAAGCTGGACCAAGACCATAAGCAATGCTTTTCTCTCTATAAGCAAGTAAAGAAACTCAATAAGCAGATCGAGTCAGCAGAAGAATTCATCAGAGAAGGCAGGTAAGTGTTCACTGCTATGTTAAAAAAAAAAAAAATCACTACTGAGGCGCCAACTTATTATTGATTGAGAAGTTGATTAAGTGATGCTTTTTGCAGCTGCCAGTTGAAGTGGATAACTGAGCACAGCTCTCAAATTACAATCAAAATAAATATTGACTCACATAGTGACAATCCTATTCTGATTCCTTCTGATGCCACTGTCTTCTCTTTGCATACTTAACTTCTTTGTGGAGATGAAGCTGCTGAGACAGAAAGTCCAATGAAGTGCCACTAAGATGATGGAGGGACTGGAGCATCTCTCTCCTGTGAAGAAAGGCTAAGATAGCTGGGACTGTTTCCCCTGGGCCTTCTCTGCTACAGAGTGATCTCATGGATGTATATAAATACCTGAAGGGAGGGTGCGAAGAAGGTGGAGCCAGGCACCTTTCAGCAGTGCCCAGTGACAGGATCGGGGCAATGGGTGCAAACCAAAACAGGAAATTCCATTTGAACACAAGGAAATGCTTCCCACCACCCTCTCATTTCCACTGGTGCAGGTTGTCTAGAGAGGTTGTGGAGTCTCCCCACTTTGGAGATACTCAAAATCTGTCTGGACATGGTCCTGGGCAACCCATTCTAGGTGGCCCTGCTTGAGCAGGGGGGATGGGCCACATGACCTCCGAAAGTCCCTTCCAACTTCAACTATGCTGTTGATTAAAGGACCACATCTTTAGACTGAAACCACTTAGTAACTCTGCGGTGCCTTGATAGCAAAAGTGGATCTGACTGATGGGCTTCTTTTATGCACCCTCTTAAATGATAGACAATGCCTCTGTATTCTTCTACTTGTTGCTTTATTTCAGTTTTACATGTTCCCAAGCACATGACATCCAACTGTAAGGACCCCTAACAAGTGATTAAACATTGTCAAGGTGGCTTTTTAAAATGAGGTACATCAGGAATGTGAATCAGCACAACTGAGGACAGTTTTAGTCAGCAGTACACTTGGACTCTTTTCACTTTAGTCTTCTATTTAATCCAGTATCAGCACATTTTCAGGGAGGCTTCTGAGAGCCTGAATTTCTCCTAGCTTGTAGCAACCCATGGGTTCAATGGTTTGTTTGCATTTTTAGGTGAATGTTCTAATCTGTTTCTTACTCAAACCGTGGAACTTCAGCATCTTTGAAATGTTCACAGCAAAAATATATTTTACGATGTGGCTTGCAGAGAAGGAAGGGAGAAACCAACCGCCTGATTCAAGCTGGCATAAAGAACTTTTTTCTTTTTCGCATCAAGAAATACAAATAGTACAGTGCTTACAGCAAGACTCCAGACTTAGTCTATCTCGGGTATCAGAGAGGGAGATGCTTTTTTCCAAGTGCAGAGTGGTGTGTTGAACAGGAGGCAAATCTAGAGACTGTTGTCTGTGCACGGTGAGGGATGGTAGTTATCTTCTGCAAAAGCCTGCCATGCATAGTGCCTGCTCTTCTGTCCCATAGCACAGAAAAGGGAATGGGGATGTAATTCTTGAAGTGGCTGCATGTTTTCTTCATACTGTGTCACAGCACACCTTTAAGACTACTAAAGTTCAGGTACATTGCTAGAAGGATGTGAAAATCTGAATTTTAAAATTTGTAAATAAATCCCAACACCCTGAAATAGTTATTACATTTTATGATATTATGCTAATCTTTATGATTTAAACAGGTATGAAGATGCTATCAATAAATATGATTCTGTAATGAAAACTGAGCCAGAAGTCCCAATTTATGCTACTCGTGCCAAAGAAAGGATCTGCCACTGTTTATCAAAGGTAATTCTGCTTTTATGTTTCTCTGTAAAGTTCTTTAAAACAAACACCACCCACCACCCGCTCTACCCCCCAAGCCCCACATCTACATGAATACTGTTTTATTTTCTCCCCTCTAGAATCAGCAGGCTACAGAAGCCATAAAAGTTTGTACAGAAGTTCTGCAGCTGGAACCAGCCAATGTGAATGCCCTGAAAGACAGAGCAGAAGCTTATCTGCTGGAAGACCTATATGAAGAAGGTACACTTGTATGCTGTTCGCACATACTTTGTGGGCATTTAAAATGCAGTCAGTGTTTCAAAAATTTTTTAACATGCACTTTGATTCTACACTATGTTGTTATACCTAATCAATGCTGGTAGTTGCAGATTTACAAAAATATCTGCTGGTAATTTTGTCTTGATTAGTATAAGTGGAATGTACTTGTTTTATCTACAGCAGACTTGTCTTTACAACAGTAGGTATGTTCAGGATGTTTTATGAGACTACAGTTTACTCAACTTACTTAAACACATTTTATTTAATCAGTAATGTCAGACAATTGCATTTAGAGATAGAAGGTAATTAGGGTGATGTAAATCCATTTTAGGAACTTCATTTTAATGTCTTTAGATGGCAGCATGAAACAATACTGTTCTATCCCCTAGCATATGTTGAGGGCAGAGGAAGATAACAGCCATTGCTTCACCTCCATGTGTCTCTGTGGTGCTGCTAAGACCAGTAAACTGATTCAACTCCTGTGGCTGCACTTTCCATACAGGGTTTCCATAAAATGCGTACTGTTACATGGTCCCATCTACAGCCTTGGAAGGTAGCGACTGAGTAATGTGGGTGTCTGCGTACATGATGATGTTCTTGCCTAGCTTCTTTAAGAGAACTAAGTGCTAATGTGCTATAAAAAAATCTTCAAAATTTAATTTAGTGAATCTCATTTCCACAAGAAACCAGGCTTAAGATGGAAATTTGGACAATCTGTTCTGCCACTGTGCTCAGTCATGCAGCAGTTTCTGAAGCATTGGGCTATTTTAGTCAAATGTGGTGAGAGAAAGGACTTGTAGGTTTTAAATCTGCAGAAAACTAGTTCCATTAATTTCAGTACTCAGAACAATTTTCCTTTTCTTTATTGTGGTACTAGATCTTTAGGTGTACAACTGAACAAAAGAAATCTTTTTGATTTAAACATTCATGAGGCAGCTGTTCTCATTAATAGTACACTTAGGGTTTTTTTTTGTCTTTTTGAGGAATTAATCACTGAGAGATGATACTGCTCACCTCTTGAAGTTCACTTCAGAAATGAGATACTTTTTTTTTTCTCTTTAAATTTTTTAGGCCTCCTTGACTCAAATGAAAAGATGATATAAAGAGGACTGGTGTGGTTTCAGGCACTCTTCTTCATCAGCCCTGTAGACCTTGTACTGCTGAAGTGACCTAGCCCTAGTCCCTCTTTGTGGAGGCTGGCAAGCCTTCTTCCCCCTTATGAGAAAAAGGGTGGAAGACAGCAGCATTTTAGAGAACTGGTGATCTTTGTCCAAAGTGATTGCTTGAAAAAAAACCCAAAGTGTGAGGGGAAAAATTACCTTTCTGTTTTTCTTAGGGTAATGTTTTTCCATCTTTTGATTGTTTAGAACTGTAGTGTCAACCTGAAAGTAAGGTTCAGGAAGATTTCACAGTGATGAGGTCCCCTTTGGGCATTTCCCCATCTTCTTCTGTACTTCAGTACAGTGGAAGTAAGCTCAGTCAGTGTTGGGAAAAAGTAGATTTACAAATTAATTAAAAAAAACAACCCCCAACCAATTCCCTAAAAATAGTTAAAGGTACAGAATACAAATCTACATAGCTTTATGGCTTGTACAAAGTTTTTTTTATTTTAAGAGGAAGGCGTATCAGCAAAAGAACCCAAAGAAAATTTAAGATTATTTTTTCCCCTCAAGGTGTATAAATCTTCAGCTGAGAGGAGGACACAGAGAGGGGTAGGCCAAACAGGCCCTGCTGTGAGTCCTCTTAGATGTACCTTCTGCTTTTTACTAGTGGACAGAATTGATCTATTTGTTTTCTTGAAATTGATGAATCTCAGTTTGGATCTTTCTAACATCTTCTATTAAATCCTCATCTATTTGTGGTTCTTCTAGGGTGAGAGACTCTGGCAAGTTTTGCAAATTAGAGGACAAAGTTTTGTAACAAGGTCCTGCACAAATGCACAGAGCCATCTTGGTCTTGTGCTGGAGCAAATACTTCCCTATTATGGGATATAAATAAGGAAACACAGAGAGGACACACCTAGGATCTGGGAGAGCTTATTTCCTGGGCTGGAGCCTGCTGGGCTTGGCCTAGCCTGGTTCTGAGTGGACAACCATGCTAAAGTGGAACTGTTTAGCATATCCCCTGCCTTCCTCTTGCCCTTGACAATAGTGAGATGGTTGTAGTTACACTGCCTTCCAGCAGAGCCTCCATAAACAGTATTATAATAGTCCATTAATGTTAGTCTGCCTGAAGGTGTCTTCACTCATCCTTCAGTTTTAACAGCTATAAAATGATGGCTGATTTCTCTCTGCTGTAGAGAACAGAGCAATTAAAATTGTAATCTCATATTTAAAGGAGCAAACTGATTCTCATTCTTCCCTCTAGAAAATTTCAAGCTAGAGGCACCTATTTTCCTGTTCAAAGACAGGAAATTGCAAAGTACTTGTAATTCAGAACTTTGAAGGCGATTATTGTTAAATGTTTAAGATGCACTTCAGTATGTATAGCTGAGTTCTGATACCCATCAAATGGTTTTAATTACTTTATAATCACATGGGATCCAGGGCTTGTCTACAGAGACAGATGTGTAATGACTCCCTTTCTGGCTTACCTCGTAAGTACAGGAGTCTGTCTGTCTAAAGTATACAGCACAGGTTTTGTTGCAGAAGAAAAAAACACCTTGCTGTTTCAAAATTGGTCAGGACATCCATTTTCTTTTTTTTTTTTTCCTTTTTCTTTTCTCTCCTCCTCCCCATCGTACTACTGTAGAGGAAACGGTCCCTATTTCAGTAAAAGCATAACTGGTTCAGTTATTCCAGCAGAGTTGGCGTGGATGTAGGTTGTCTGCAATTACTCGAGTTTGATAGGAAATTAATTCTGCATACAGAATATTGGCCAATCTTGGTCACTCTGTTTTAAAGATGCAGGGAAGATAGGAAAGCCAGCTAAGGTGTTTAGCAGTACAATGTGATTAGTATTTGAGAGATTGTGAAGACTCTTGTGTTGAAAGGAGGAGAGTTAGATTTGACTAAAGTTATTTAAATTGAAACTGATACTGGAAACTGGTTGTTCCTTTCATGTCATGGGACAGGATGAAAGGAAGAAAGGATGCTCTCTGAAATGGCAGGCCAGTAAGAAGCAGCAGTGATCCTTGTGTTTGTTTGTGAGCTACTAGTGCTTTTAGAAACAGAGACTGAGAAGAATTGATTAAAGATCTCGCTTGACGTACTGTGAATTAGTAATAAGTCTCCTGGTTTGATAGCAAACTTCTTGTGGTCAGGAAGCTGTCATCCTGCTTCCACCTGCTCCCAACTCTCACCCGTCAGGTGGGGAGAGCAGTTAGCTCTCTGAAAGAAGAAAATTCCTGCACTGGAGAGTACCATCAAAATTGAAGTCTCTTCCAACTGAGAGGAAGTGCAAAATATACTTGCCGTCAGGTGTGCTGGGCACATTGCCTCTGCGGTGTGCAGCACTAAAAAACATACCTTCCCATATGATATTTGCAGCCTTTAAATAAGGGAGTCAATTTAAAGAGAGAGAAATCTAGTACTGTCATTGTGAATACTTGGCCCCTGAGCAGCTTGGTTTCCAGCAGTGCTGCATGCTGTAGATGATGTGGTGCTCAGTGAAGTTGAACCTGATCTGCATTTGGCAGGACATTGTGATGGGACCTCCCATTATTACATGAAGCAGATTAAGTATGCTGGTCCTTAAAAGTATTGGAGCAGTAATGCAGTGTAATGGAATCCCTGCATTTTCATTATTTCTATCAGTTTTGACAATATATATGGGGCACACGCATTAGTGTACACTCCTGTTCGTTGTTTGGGGTTTTTTTTAATGACTGGACAAATTATTGAAAATATCATCAGAAGCCAAAATGCTCTGTTCAAGCAGCAAATGACAGTGTCCGCTGATGTGAAAATGAATAGAAATTTTGTTTTGTTTGTAATAGCATATGAAATTGTTGAGGCACTGGAAATACTTCTTGGAAACTTTTTTTTCAATAACCAAAACAAGATTGCAGTGGTATCTGATGTCTGGGTAATACAAATTCATTAGCACTTCCTGCTGTCTTGCTCAGAAACAGTGAAAAACAAATGTAACACCTGCTGAGAAATAGCATCTGCTTGGAAATAATCTGATGCAAGTACTTTGTCTAACTTGAGAAACCTAGGAGACTTGGATCTGCAAATAAGACTTTGAGGATTATAACAGTGAAAGAAGAGCAGTCTCATTAAAGACTTCAACAGTTGCTTCCCCTGATAAATCTTGATATCAAAGAATATTTAAACTTGGTGTCTTAAGCATTCAGTTACCACTTACAATAATAATATAGTTTACTTCTGCCCCCACCCAGAAAAAAAGTGTAGACCTGGAACTTCTTAAAAATTCATGAGTACATGACAGCATCTCTCTTGCTTTCATTCCTGAGAAGTGCAACTCCTGAAATAAAAGTGAGAGCATGCCTTTGGAAAAAAACACCCTTAAACTATAACTGTCTGCCTATTATGCAGAGGCATAAAAAGCAAATATTTGTGTCTTTCACTAACAGTATGAACTTACTGGTAATCTGAAATCCATCTTTATTGTCATTAAAGAGGAAGAGGCTTTCTATTGTCTTGATTGAGTGCAAGCTGTGGGAGAAGAAGGAATATTAATTTAAAGACTCTGTATAATGCATCCTTCAGTTGAACAGCAATGTGGGACTAATATTGTGCAGTGAGCTCTTCAAATACTAGTTGCTGAAACTTGCTTCTTGACTTCTGTTTCGTCCCAGTCCTAGGTGCTCGTTATGTTCATCCATGTGACTGTTGTAACATCTAGAAGAGTGTTCTGACCTACCACTAGTAACCTCCCTTCTCATTCCTTTCCAAAAAGTGTGATGAACCTAAAGAAAGAAATTTACCTAGTTTATATGTGAAAATTAATCTCCTTTACTCCAAGGTTTTATAATTTGGAAAAAAACCATGGCAAGTTGAAAGAAAAGTTTTGCTGTTTATATATGGTAATAGCAAAACTTTGCTTTTGGTGAGTGGTTGAGTTCTTTAAACTGAAGTTTGTAAAGAGTTGTGTAATCTTTTTTCATTCACTTTTTTTATAAAAGCTATTAAAGACTATGAGACTGCTCAAGCCAATAGTGAAAATGACCAGCAGATTCGGGAGGGGCTAGAACGTGCCCAGAGGATGCTGAAGCAATCACAGAAGAGGGATTACTATAAAATCTTAGGAGTAAAAAGGTGAGAGATTAATATCTGAGATGGTGATGTGAAAGCTGGTTATTAAACCATTACTTCTAGGGCTGATCACTTGAATTTGTTCTGTGAGTGTTAGTTTTTGTTCCTGTATCTTGGTACATTCACTTTCCTACTGTAGTAGTTTAGCAGTGTTCAGCTTTTAAGTAGCATTTGTTTACAATTCCTTTAGAAGGAATGAAAAAACAACATTGGGAAGGAAGGAAAGAAATTCTTAGTATAGATGACCAAGAGTCAGTGAATGAATTGGGGAAGAAATGAAGACTGGAAAGAATTACTGAAGGCAACAAAAAATAAAACTGTGGCAGATAGCGTGATAGATTGGAAGAGTTTGAAAGGACTAACTGAAAGGTATCTAAAATACTTGTGCCATTAACCTTGAGAAACTAACAACTTCTCTTTCTAATGAGGACCGATCAAATGTCCAATTCTGTACTAGAATTGGTCATCCTTCCAGTTGTGAACTAATTTGATCTCTACTCTTTGTGCTTTTTGTTACTCTCCTGATTGTGTAAATTCTTCAGACTGGGAACTGTGTTCTGCATAGTAGCTGGCAGTAGCACCTTTCCAAGGAAAGTAAATGGGTGGTGAAGGAAAGAGTGAGTAATCTTTGTTTAAAGTTGCAACCTGCTTCCTCTGTTTTTTGTGTAGAGAATCTTCACTGTCACCTGCAGAAGGTTAACTAGCACCTCATAATTTTCCTGATGCCCTTAATTACTGTCTCAGTGTTTAAAATAAATCTGTAGATTCACTAGTGTGGCATATGAACAATTAGAAAATTTTAAGTTACCTATGATTTTATCCATCCAGAAATGCTCGAAAGCAAGAAATCATAAAAGCTTACAGAAAGCTGGCATCCCAGTGGCACCCTGATAACTTCCAGAGTGAGGAAGAAAAGAAGAAAGCAGAGAAAAAATTCATTGATATAGCAGCTGCTAAAGAAGTCCTCACTGACCCAGGTAATGATTGTTCTTAGGCAGTGACTTCACTTTTTTAAATTACTTTTTTACAGTAATGTAAAAATGCAGCAAGTGTAAGTCATAACAAGCATTACAACTTCCCTTTTTCCCTTTCTCCCCTTAGCTGTCTTGAGAAAGCAATGCACTGATACTTGCATCCAATCTGTTGCATGAAGTCAGGTGTAAACCTGGTATTTTTTATTGTGTTTAAAGTCTCTTTTTAGTATATCATCTTGCAGAGATTTCCAGGATTGATTAACTTTGGAGATGCTCACTTTAAGGATGTGGGTGTCTCCTTCTGCCTAAAGTTCTATTGCAAACTACATTTAGATTATAACAGCACCTAAAGCGCTCCAGAGAAGCCCTCAAAATTGGCCCTTGGTGTGTGTATCAAAGCCCAGATACACTGTGCAAACAAATGCTCTGCAAACAGAGCATTTCCTCCAGGGCAGGGGACTGGGTTCTTGGCTCCTGTTGGCCTGAGGGAAAGGATGCCCTCACTGCTGCTCTATGGCCAAGGCTCTTGGGGCCAGCCCAGTCCCTAGGAGCAAGGAGCCCTGTCAGGGCTAACTGTCTGCTGGTCAGCTCTGGAGGAGGGGGGGAAAAGTGAAGAATGTGGCCACTGTCCTGGGAGACCCTGTGGTGTGGCAACTAGGAGATCTGATGTCTGTGTTGCCAAGAGATGAACAGAAGGGATCGGACCATTTAGTCTCAAGAATGTAATAAAAAATGGAATGGTGTGGTTATCTCACTTCCTTTAAAAAAACCCAAGCAAACAAACAAACAAACCTGAACAACTGACAAAAAAACCCCAACCAAACAAAAAACCCCAAAACCTCAACCAGAGCCATCTTTTAAG
Organism: Haliaeetus albicilla; assembly: GCF_947461875.1. Lineage (NCBI taxonomy): Eukaryota > Metazoa > Chordata > Aves > Accipitriformes > Accipitridae > Haliaeetus > Haliaeetus albicilla. The sequence continues at coordinate 8,375,875 of NC_091497.1, read as the reverse complement.
TTCTTGTTTTTAAACTGTTTCTTTATGGTCGCTGGAAAGAGAGAAGTGTGTAAAAGATGTAGATATCGGAGGCTCCCATTTTTATCTTTAACCGTTCAGGATCATCAAGGTGATAATTAGGCAGATGGGCTCAGACTTTCTTGGAGGAAGGAGGGATCTGGGAGTGATGAACTGCATTACAAACACTTCTGGTCAGAAAATCTTTTTTCTGTGTTAATGTGATCTTTGTTCATAATTATGAACACAAATTAGGAGATTGATATACTGGAAGTGTTTGAGATGCTGTTTGACCTGTCAGCATCTCCGGGACATATTCATTTGCTTTCTTCTTGAAACTGTTTCTTGTGTCATATTTACCGTTCCTGTCAAACCAACTGGGCAAGAAAAGTAACACTGGTCGTATTTGGCTTTTGTAATGCCATCTGTATTGCTTTCCATCTCTTCTTACTGCAATGACATTCTTTCCTTCCACCCAGATATTTTTCCCAGGTCATTTTCTGGCTCTAGTGACCATGTTGGTTATGTAAAGAAAAACTATAAAGCCTGTGGACATCTGAATCTCTGAGCTTTGATTTGCAAGCTTATTATCATAGGGCTCTGGTGTACTTTGAGGCCATGTTCTACATTTCTCCCCTAGCCAGTCTCATGATTTCCCCCTAACTAACTCCTTTGCTTCCCTTCTCTGTCTTGGTAAAATGGGTGTCCTGAAAAAGTGCTGGCTGATCAAAAACCTTGTGGTGCTTGCAGGCAGCTTGAAAGTTATATGTGAGTGTAAATAACAGAGTAGTGGTGTAGCCTTTGACTTCTCTGTGGGTCTTGGGGAAGGCTTTCAGCTTTGTCCCCGCTTGACAAAACTACTTAAAGAACATGCTTTCTGCCTCCAAACTGCGGTCCCCTAGACAGTGCTCTGCCTGAATGGTATGTGGAGAAGAATGAAAAAGTCTGGGGCTCTGCATGCTGACTTTGTGCTGTTGCTGAACGATCAATATTGGAATTTATTGGTTGTGAAGAATTGGCAGGATACAGCACGGTCTGTCCTCCAGCCATCCTGAATGCATGCAGCTATGAGAGAATAGGTCCAATAAACTCATCAAGGACAAAATGTCTCAATTATTTGTGGGATGCAGTTGGTCAAAGTGCAACTGTCCTGTCCCTGTTGAAATTCATGCCTGTCCTATTGGACAGCCAGGTACTGTCTTGCCTTGTTTTAAACTAAAAGTCTTGTTTGAAGTTTTTCGTATAGTGTTTCCGTGGAGGTAATCTCTTCTCCTCTGCCAGTCTCCTGGACAGCTTTGAAAAACTCAAAATTAGGCTCTACAGATGCTGCCAATACAAGTGATAATTGCAGCTCACTGGCCTGGGGGGGGTCTGAATTGGTTCTTGGTCATCAAATGCGCTTGGTGTTACTGCCCTAATTACTGTGCCATGATTACACCTTGGTTTTGTTTCCTTCAGAAATGAGGCGGAAGTTTGATGCGGGAGAGGACCCACTGGATGCGGAGAGTCAGCAGGGTGGGGGTAACCCCTTCCACAGGAACTGGAACACATGGCAAGGATTCAACCCCTTTGGTTCTGGAGGAGGACCATTTACATTCAAATTTCACTTCAGTTAGAGCCAAGACTGTTTCTGGTGGCTGCTGCTGTTTTTTACTTAATTGGTTGAAAAATAAAAAATCTCTCCATTCAAAACCCAAAATCTTCATTTCTAATGCTGTCCTTAACCCAGAGTCTTGCTGCACTAGAAGAAAGCTCCTTCTTTTAGTATTCAGAGGGTTTGCTTTGTGGTGAACTTGACAAGCTCTACTGGTTTGGGGGGGGGGGTGTTCTTGTTGCCTATGTATTTGTTGTGGATATGCAGGACATGTTTATTCCTATGGATGGAAAAGCAGTAAGAGGCTACTTAGGACAACACTTAAACATAAATTTAGGACTTAAGTATATGCTTAAAGGTAAAAATGCATGTAAATATTTTTCTGAATCGGGGCCTAATAAACACGGAAGGGGTAGTTACAATAGTCTCTACGTTAACAAATTGTTAGTTGTCGTGCTCAGCAGAATGATCCATCTCTCAGTATTCTTAAAAGGAAACCCTAGTGACCACCTGCGTGCGGTATTTCTGTCGGCAGTGCCATAGGTAGGGTGAAGCGGCTGTGTACTGAATGAGTCTGAACAATTGCTCTGAAAGAAGATTGCTTGTAAGTAATTGTATTTGAAAATGTCTGCTCAATTTATTCATGAACCTGAAATGAATTGGGATGATTTCCTTGGCAGTAATTGTCAAATATGAAAGTAAAAAAATATACTTGATGTTTTTTGGGAGACTTTTTCTGAATGTGATTTGGGATGTTTAGGTATCTTTGAGTAGTGTGCACTTTAACAAAATATCTGCTTGAGATTTGAGCAAAAAACTTGATGTGACATTTCCCTGACTATGCAGCAATTTCTCACTTCTTTGTACGTAAAACTCGGAACCGATACAGGTTGTGAGGTGAGTGTACTGCGGACTGTAGGAATATGATATTAGCGCTGGCCTTACCCTGTACGTAATAAGACCTTGTCATTTCTTGCTGGGTGATGGAACAGTGAGTTAATACTGTGTGAAACTGAAGTAATTTTATGTTTTGCGTAACAGCCACAGTACTGCAAAAACAGCTGCTAGTGTGCAAAAAGAGGGACTAACTTTCCATTAGCCAAAAGTCTGGTTTATTTTTACTATATGTGTGTAGCTAAAATTGGTTTAGTGTAATTGATCGAACTGTGTGAATGCAATGTGAGGTATTACCAGGACTGTAGCTGCTATGAGTGAATAGTCGTCTTATTCTGTAACTGAATATATGGAAATTACTGATGAGTTTCATCAGCAGCCATTTTCTTAGAATGGAAGAATTACAGTTCATCAGTGTTTTCTTAATTGGATTTTAACTGGAAAACAACAATCAGCTGATAGGAATCTTCTCTCACTTTAACTCATGGCATTTGAAAGCATAAGCAGCCTCAGTAAAACAAACGAAATTAGCAAATAAGGCCTTCAGTCTGAAAGTGGGGGTTTTATTACTGTAGGCAGAATTGCTATTGAAGCATAACCCTTATCTCCTGCCTCAAGTACTTTACAAACATAATTGTGAGGCCGTGTGGCTTCATAAAATGTTTTTCAACAGCAATTTAAAGGTCAGTGTTTGTTCAGCAGAAATTTATCTTCGAGCTGAAGAGTGTATGTAGTGATTCCTAACAGTTTATGGTACAGAAACACCCCAGCAGCCTATTAAACTCCAGCATCAGATATTTTCCATGTTGACTGACTTTCCAGAAGTTGAACTTCTACTTTTGACCTGTCCGAAAGCTTTTTGTTTAAACTCTGTAGAGGATGCTCAGGACGCTGTTCACGCCGTTCTAGGCCAGCGTGGTTCTCGCAGGACCTCTAGGGCTCAGACGTAGGAAGTTGCTGCCCAATAAATAACCTGTTACCCCGTGGTATCAGCCGATGCAGGCAGCTCTCTGCGCATGTGCTTTTCGCTCACAGTAAGTAAAAGACCGGTAGGTAGCTTTCACGTATGATGGCCTCTCGTGGCTGTCGTCAGCCCTCTGTCCCTGTGGGGCGAGCTCGACCCAGCCGCACTCGCTGCGGGCTGGGTGGCTGCTGCTCTGTGGATTGCCGGCTGTACGTGTTTGTGTGCGAGCCATTGCTCTGTATAAACACTTTTTATATTGCTTTGTTCACTACAGAAGGGGCTGTTTTTAAATTACTAGTGAATGACCAGTGCAAGCAATATGTCGTATTTTTACATACGGGAGTGTTGTTCGGTTTCAGGAAGTCACAATAAACACCACAGACAGCTACGTTGGTGTGCTAGGGGAGTGCTAGAAATGATACATCTTCTTTTAAAGAACTGCCTTTGTTCAGCTTTTTTTTTTCCTCATCCCTTCTCTGTTTTAAAAGCTATAGCTGAGAAAATTGTTTCCTGGTTTTTAGGTTTTTTCTTTTAGGGAAGGAATAAGATGGTCCCTCATAAGTAAATTATTCATACAAGGTACCGATGTTAGAGCAGTGCAGATTTGTTTCTCGAAGTCAGTGGACAGTTCTGCTGTATGCTGGAAGCAGTCAGGAACAAAAAGGATTAGGTTTATTTTGAGAATTAATGGGAAAGGGAAAATGACATACTAAGGAAGAAAAAAAAGGCTTGAATGTAGTCAGCAGCAGGAGGAAGATGTTTGATGTGTGAATGCTGTTCATAGATTCCTTCTGTGGAAGACTGTCTTGAAAACAACAACAACAACTGGCAATGGAGAACAAGGCTTTCTGATACTAAGCAGCTGCTGATTACCAGAAGTGTTACCACTCCAGTGCTAGTTTTAAGGGAGCAGATGCTGGCTCGTAGCTCTGAGGTACTTCCGAAAATACAGAAAGTTGCGTTAAAAAGAAAGCATTTACGTTCTGACGATCTCCAGATATGGTGATGCGTTTCCTGATGTGACTTCAGAAAATGAAGCGCTGGTAACACACTGAGCATTAGTGGTGCAAGCGATGTACATCGAAGCTGAATTCGCCTTTTTATTTATTAGCAGGTGTCTGTAGTGCAATAATGTTCACTAACTGAACATTGAAATAAATGTCTTGGTAGTTTGTAAACCCTGAGATATGCATGAAGCATCTTTACAATAATTGGCCTATATGTAGATGCGAACTTTCTCTGTTGAACTCTAGTTTTAATAACCTAGTTTCCAACTTGTTTTAAAATGAAGGTGGGGGGAGCGTATTTTACCTTGATACATGCTTAATACTGATGTATTAATAAATCAGTATTAAAACAGATTCAGAGTGAATTATAAACTCAAGAGCTCAAACTTGTGACATATGCAGAAGATGTGTCAGCTTAAACTTTTTTTTTTTAAATAAAGCTTGTTATTGTCATTGGTTTTCAGACCAGTGTTTGGAATAAGAATTATTCTTCTGTTTAGGGCTGTGATTTGTAGGAGCTTCGCTGGAAACTAGCCAGTATAGCATAGCAGGTTAGTTGTATTTAAAAGTGCCTTATTGTAAGGTATTGTTTGCTCTGTAATACACTCTTTTATCCATAAAAAAAAAAAGAAAAAATAAACAGGAGAATAATTTTTTTTTTTTGCCCTCAGCGAATCTCAAAGTAGCAGTTCTATGTGTTAAGAAGGATAAGTAAAGCTAGCCAGAGATTTATCAAATGTTTCAGATTATAAAATGTCTTTATATAAAATCATAAATCTAAAAAGCAAGAACTGTTTTTTCTAGAACTGTGGGAATTATTTTATGGTATTTTTCACAATAAAGATATTTATGATGACAAGAAAGCACTGCAGTGTATTTGTCTGCCCTTCTTTCCTCACTGTGCTCTCCCAATCTGAAGCTAGAGCTGTGCAGAAATGCAGTATAGAGGGCTGCCAAGGCACTGGCGTGGGGTCTAAATTAAAATTTCTGAAGCAGCTAATGCTGCAAATGTTGTCAGGCTGTAACATGTACGGTACAGAGTGAGGCAGCATTTGGATACTTCACACTTGGGTTTCAAAACTTACTTTTCTTCCTGTTCCTTCCTAGCTCCTGCTGGTGGGTGCAGCCCCCTCTCCCTGTAGCTGTGCAGGTAGCAGGACAGGTCGAAGGTAGTGGACAGCGTTTGACAAACTGTCCCAGCCGGTACCCAGCTCTCTTCTGGGGGGCTGGGGGGCAGAATCAAATCGCAGCCAGTTGTTCTGGATAGCAGCCTGTCCTGGGAAAGCCTCTGGCCCCTTGGTTGCCAGTGACAGGAAGGGAGGGGAGGAATCTTCTCTGCCCACTCTCCTGAGGCTGGAACTCGCAGTCAGCTCTGGGGAGAGAAGGTGGGTGGCTGTGGCCGTGTGGGACGAGCGCCTACCCTAAGTGTGATTTCTAGGCAATGATGAAAACTAAAGACAGTGAACTGATGTTTTCTGTTTATTTTTAATCCAGTAGGTGTTCCAATGGGGCTGACAAAAGTACCAGAACTTGGAAGGCGGGTGAGAAGTTGTTGAGCCTGCAGGAGTGAGTTATGCAGCAGCTTGGTTCAAGGCCAGGCAAAGGGAACAAGAGGCAGCGCTGCTCTGCAAAGGCAGAGTCTGTAGGAGGCTGGAGCAGAAACTGCATCATGGGCCTCCGAGCAGTCAGTGCCCTCAAAGTACTCCCGTAGAGCTTGAACTCCATCGGTGACTTCACCGAAGAAAGCATCGATTCATACACGATGCCATAAAGTGCCACCGAGGGCTCAATCACCAATATAACCCCTGCGCAGCAACGTGAGAAATGAAGCGGAGTTACATCTGTGGCGTCTGTAAAGATGAGAGTCCTACCTGAAGGCATCCAGAGCGTGTATACACGCACGAATAGCAGTGTGACCAAGTAAGCGAGCTTCTTATCAGTCATCAAAACGTGCTTGTTACTTTCTTAACCTCTTTCTTAGAAACTGTTAATTTTTAGGAGTATCCTGGTTGGAAGCAATTTATTGTACGCATCGGCTTGTGTGTGTGTACAGTGGTGAAGAGCATGGGTGCACACAGCTGCTGAGAGCGGAGGTGTCTGAGTTTAAAATTACATGGCTTGCAGCTGCCAAATGTGTGAAGGTGAACAGAGGACAGAAGGCGAGATGAGATTTTTGGGAGGTGGTTGGAAGCAAGGGCTTCTTTAAGAGGCCAGGTTTTATGTGAGATTCCCTGGTGTGGTCTGTCTTTGGAAACCCGTGGCCTACGTGGTAGATCCGAGCACTTCAGGCTTTCTTGACCTCAAAAAAGCACAACAGTAAGAGGTGCAGTTACGGTCTAGGAGAGATTCTTGAAATCTGAATTCTCTGAGGATTTGGGAAGGAGTTGCAGCAGAGGTGTAGGGCTGGTTTTTGGGCAGTTGTGTGGCTGGTGGTGGTTTTTTTCTTCAGGCTCATTGCTGTTAAGCAGAGTGTCCACCTAACTGAGGAGAGAAGGGACACACAATGTCCAGAGACAGGAGAAGCTACTGGTAGAGTCACAGCTGAGCAGCTGTTTGTCAGGGCTTATAATGTTGCCAAGTTCTGTCAGTTCTCAGAACACTAGAGTGGTGTATCTCCTGCATCATCTTCCTAAACGTGAAGAATTTTTCTACAGGCAAAATGTGTTTCCCTACTGTTGTAACTGCCAGAGAATGCCAGATGCTTGCTATAGGATGGCTCATGTTAAGGGTGGTAAAGAATTGAAAATGTGGTGTTACTACACAGCATGTCAATGTGAGAGGTAAATCATAGTGGAATGACAGTGTGCCTCATGCATTTGAATGAGTAGCTAAAACTACAGGCCCTGACAAACACCACTGCTGAAAGGTGTTACGTGCATCCACATGGCCAAAGAGAACATTTACATTGCAGAGGAGATGATACATTACACTGAAGGAGTGAGTCAGCTTGACTGTGTGTCATCAGTCTGTTAAATACCTGGAAGTTAAAAACAGTCAATATGACAAGTCAACTGAAAGGAACCATGTTTGAAAGCTGGCTTCTCAGAACTAAACCTGTGGGAGAAAAAAATGACCCTGCTGAAAGTGCCTTTGCTCCTTAGGTCTGTAAGAGAGATGTTTTGGTTGCTTCTCTTTCACCTCCACCATTCTGTGCTGAAACAAAGGGATCTGCAAGCACAGACGGTCTCTTTTCAAGAAGTCCAACATCAGCTCAGGATGCAGTTTGTACTATCGGAGTGTCTACCACAACCCTTTCACAGGGTGCAAATCTGGCTACTCGCTGGCCTAGGCAATGTCTACACACTGCTAAATCGTATTGTGCTGTGCTGGGAAACTCTGACCTTACGGTACTGTATCCTTGGAGATAAAACACCTCAAAGGTGTAGAGAGACTAAGCACTTTCTGGCCTGCAGAACTGTTCTGGCCTTTCATCTGTGCAGAACCATTATCTCTTGCAAAGAAAGAAAATAATTATCTGATAATAAAAGGTCAGCAACCATGTAACTAATTACACAATTTTATTAATGTGTTTTTCATGCATGTCTTTAGGTTAAAAAAAGAGTGAGTGCAGCATTGAATGATTCTGTTTTTAAGCCATGAATATAAATAATTTCTGTGTTGAGCAAAAGGCACTTTAAAAACCATCTGCACCTCTGTATTTTACAGTTATCAGAGCCCAAAATCTGGTCCAGAGTGACACACTGATGACAGCTAGTTCTGTGACATCCTTTTCAATATTTCTGGCAATGTGTGATGAAAAGCTGCCAGAATATGCTTCATTCAAAAGAGTGAGAATTCAAAGGCAAAAGAATCAAGACCTCCTCCATCAGCAGAGAGAGATTGAGGTTCAGCAATACTGACTGTGGCTTTAACTGTGCAACTTGTGCCTCTGGGAGAGGAATTCACAACCCAAATGGAGACTTTCAACATGCAGATGGCCGAAAAGTGTCAGAAGAAGAAGTGCCAGAGAAGGGCCACAAGGGTGGTCAAAGGACCGGGAAACCTGCCATATGAGGAAAGGCTGAGAGAACTGGGTTTTTCCGGCTTTGAGAAAAGGAGGTTTAGGGGAGACCTTATCACCATGTTCCTGTATTTAAAGGGTGTCTACAAAGAAGATGGAGACTCCCTTTTTACAAGGAGTCGCATGGAAAAGACAGGTTACTCCCGGGGAGATTCCAACTGGACACAAGAGGAAAATTTCTCACAATGAGAACAATCAGCCATTGGAATAATCTCCCCAGGGAAGCGGTGGATTCCCCAGCATTGGACAATTTTAAGATTCGGCTGGACAGGGTGCTGAGCCATCTTGTGTAGACTGTGCTTTTGCCAAGAAAGGTTGGACCAGATGATCCCTGTGGTCTCTTCTAACTCGTATTCTTGATTTTTATGAAGTCTCGGTGTGAAGGCAAGCGCTTGATTTAGGAAAAAGGTTAAAAAAGACCTTTACTGAGAAATATTTTTAATACTAAAGCTCTGTCTTGTCAACAATACTGCACTAGCATCGGGTTTGTTCATTTTCTGTTAAACTTACAAGTTGGTATTAAGAAGAGTAAGACCTAGAAAAGACACTGTAATAGTAATATGAATATAAATTGTATAAACTCTTCATTTTAACAGTTCAAATGTTACTTTGCTTATTTACTGATTTGAACCAGGTTTCATTAACACTCGTATAATCCAGGATGTGTTTTCTTCCCTTTCACAGGGCAGAGCACAGAGATTAGAAACTAGAAATAAGCTCGCTCTGTATCTTTCAGTTCTCACCCTCCAGCAGATTCTTAGTTTTGAACATTGCTGTTGCTTCCCAGCACAAACACCTTCTTCAGATTAAAGAGGTTTGAGGACTTGCTGCAATTTTTTTGCCTTGGTTCTATTAACCAAGTATTTAATGGTTATTGCATTATACAAAATAGGAGAACAGAAAATAATGATTTTTTTCTCCAGTGGTACCTTTTAATATCTTGTACAACATATACAATCCATTGGGTTGGTATTAAAAATATAATGATATGGTAATGATTCAAAGTGCTGCTTTAAAGAGGTCTTTGAAAAGTAGTGAATATATTTGCTAGACTCTCTTTGTTTTATAAACCAATATATATCTCAAAAAAGAGCTTTCCTTGAATGTATTATTATGCAGGAAAAAGAAATGCTGTAAAACATTTTTTACAAATACATACAACACTGTAGAAAATGGCATGAAACCTTTTAAAACTTCAATATATCTCCAGCAAATTACATTTCTAAAAATTACATTCTAATCATTTAAGTAATCTCAAGGAAATAGTATTTAAAGAGCTATTTCTTTTTTAAAGCCTGTAGAAGTAATCCAATTTTAAAAAGAACAGGATGCTACAGATAAAATGAACAAGAAATCAGTGCATGTATTACTTCTTATACTGCATAACAGAAATTTCCCACACAGATAATCATAATTAAAGAGAACTAAGGTTTCTTAAAGAACCTTTAACTTCTGGCTTAAAAAGAAGTTTTCCAATTTACACCTCAAGCATGAAATCCAAGGCAGATTGATGTGAAACAGTGCTACAGCGTAAAGCATCAGGATGGAAGTATAACCTTAAAAAAAGAAAAAAAAAAGCAGCAAGCAGTATGTTTTTTTTTCTTTGATACAGAGTATCAGTTGTTCCCTTGTTACGCATTGAATTTATAGTAATGGTGCATATAGATCTGCTGAGTCAATTATAAGTCCATCTTTAAGTTGGTATTTTTATACCTTCTAGAAGTTCTGTGTTCAAATATGTTCAACTTGCTGCCTGATATCATTAAGTAGTATGTTGGAGAACAAGCATAACAGATACTGCAGTGAAATGGGATAGCTAAAGAGAACTGACATGAGCATTTACTGGTTATTGCTGATGGGTTACAGAGGAAATACTTCGTTGGGTACTTCATACAAAGAAAATGCCCACAACATACCTTTTAAAATCCATATGTGATGTTAAAACTGTTCAAATGCATAAAGGTAATACAATGAAAAATATAAAAAGCTGTAAAAAAATTTGCATGTCTTGTATTACCAAGACTTGTAAAATATCAGCTAAGCATGATTTTAAATACTCGCTCTTACAGTAAGAAATTTTAAGTAACCAACACCTGAGAACAATGACAGTACATGCAAAATATGCTTAATTTTTCTTATTTATTCAATTATTTGCTGGTATGGAAATATTATGCAAATCATTGTGATTTCACCCACTTTGTGCAAATCTCTTATAATTTCAAGCACCAAGAATGAAAGGCTACATTAAGTTGTTCTTATAAGAATTTGTGGTCATATCCAATTATTTTGAAACAAGCACAGCCTAAACAACAGAGTATGTATTTAAGGCACTAGACTTCAGTGTAAGAAATAAATTCCCTATTTTAAAATGTGTACTGCAAGAACTTTTTACTGCTGTTTTCCTGGGATCAAAATGTCAGCAGCCCATTAAAGCAACAGTTTTGTGAGTGCATATTTAGAAAGTTACAGGAGACACCACTGACAGTCAAAATTACTCACGTATTTTATTTTCAATTCTAAACAGGATGATGATTATCAAAACTGAGTGGAAACAGCTTTCAGGTACCAACCTTCTGATGCTATGTATGCTGGTTGGAAAACCATTGTAACCAAAAAACATAATGGAATTTTATGACATACTATTTGAGTGACCAAAAGGCGCCTAAGAATCAAAAAAGATTTTTTTAAATTAGTAAGAGTGCAGCAATCCTGCATAATAAATGAAAAGTGACATTCCTTGATTTAGTAAGCTCCCACATTGACTTAGATTTTTGTGGTCTAAATTACACAAGCTGGTTTTTTATGTCTTATCTTTGCTATGCTGAGATTTTTTTCTTATGACCACAGCATTTCTCCAGGGAGAAAACTATGGGCATATAACCAAAATTCTTTATATTTAAATACATTAGCTTAATGCATGTAATATGCACAAAACAGTTTTCATGTACATATTTAATGTGTGTGTCCTCCCCTAGACTGACACAATATATCTTTGAAGAGTTGGACACCATTCTTTATATTCTAAAATCCTCTGGGCAAACTGTCTTTTAGTGAGAGAAAAGAAAACCAAAGAAATTAGGAAAGCCTCTCTTCACCATTTAAAAAAAGATGAAGTACCTGTGGATTTCTCTTCTGGTTTTGTATTTCATTTAAAACATTTTAAATAACAGTATAAGTTATAAAATATTTGACTTCACATTAAAGAATGTTACAAATAGTGCCAGTGTAACATTCGTAACTTCCCATTCAGTCTTTCACAGAAGATGGTTGAGCTGTCACCATTGCTGTTTACAGGCTGTGCTAAAGTTCATCATGCTTAAGACCTGTAACCAAAGGAGAAAAAAAATTATCAAAACCAGTTATATACAGACTTAATGACTAGTTTTGCAAAACATGGAGAAAACCCTTTACTTTCTATTTACTGCTAGTCGGTCAGTTGAGCAACATGAACTTCACCTTTAGATCCTCGCTAAAAGTTGACCATAAGCTTTCACAAAGAGTAAAAACTACTAAGAATTCTTTATAACGAAAAGTGAAGTTGTTCCCTGATTCAAGACACTTAAATGTTTATCTGCTAAATTGTTTCTTCAACCTTGAGAGCTGAGATCACCTTTTTTTTTTTTTGTTTCACATTATTCCAAGAAGTCAAGTCTTACTGGAAGTCCTGTAAGAGTTGGGTTTTTTTCTCATGCTATTTATCTAACTTGGTTTAAAATAATTTAGTAAAAAAAAAAAACAAAACAAAACCACAAACAAACCTATTTGTAAACTAAAACACCATTTAGTCTGGTGCAAAAAGGCCCCATGTAGGTAAGCCAGAGAGAGAGATGCAGAGACAAATTAATAGAGACTCAGTTACCTACTACTTAATAGACATTAATTAGCCTTAGATTCTCTAAGTGAAGTCTAGGCTAATGTGCTTTATTTAATATTTGTGGCTCAAATGATGTGGAACAGTTGGTTGTGTTTGAGATGCAAGTATAGGACACCACTAAATTTTCTCTTAGATTCTGGCATGAAACAAAAGATTTTATCCTTAGTGTAACTCCTGTGTAAAGAAGCATCATGCAACTCTTAAAACCCACACAGTTTCTCTTAAGAGCAGGGAAATACATAAACACAGTATTGATGCCTACTGACCTTGATCTTAATTTTCAACTATATTATTTATTTTTTAAAAGCTAACAGATGAATATGCATGTAAATTACCTTTTTGAGAGAACGATGTTAGATTTTTCTTCTCTTTTTCAATTTGCTGTATTAACTTTCGTATCTCAGAGTCATAGTCAACCCACTCAGGAACTATCCGGGCAGCAGCCTTTAATTTTGGTTCTTTGGTTTGGGGATTGTTGCACTGAAAGTTTAAAACATACTAGATGTAAACAAAGAAAATGTGAAAATATCACCTTTCCAAGGAACTTAAATAATTCTGTCAGCATTTACAATTTCATTGAAGGACAGCATGCAAAGTCAGTTACCTTGATATTAATCAAAAAACCCACACAAGTTGTAGGTAAACATTGTTTAAATAACGCAAAACATTTTATTGTAAATACTTTCATTTTTCCATCTGCTCCTGACTGTATGGGTAACAGAGACATGGCTAGTACAAGACTACTAAGATTTAGACAAAGTTATACAGGGAGATACAAGATATACAGTACCATATTGAAATTGAATCTGATATGGTTTTTAAGTTTGTGATGCTTCCTCTAGTGTTGTCTAGAAAATGTATTGAATACTTCCATGAAATAACATAAATGGATATCATAATAAAAAGTGATAAATGATAACAGGGATTGAAAGAAGGTCTAGTAACTTAATTTCAATCTTTCTTGAATAGAGAACACCCACCTTTAGTGCACAAAAAAGCTTATTTTAACAACCATAACAATCCAAAGAAAACAAAACTGTTTACATACTGAATATTTGCACCAGATTCCAGCTGTCTGTTTTTCTTCAGAATTACATCTCTGAAGCATCACTTACTTACAGTGCGTGGGGGTTGTCAAAAATGAGAATGGGGGAAAGAATGGGATGGGGGTAATGACAGAGACAGAATGTTCTCTCTCTGTGTGTTTCAATTCCCAAAGACAGACAGACACTTTCTAAATATGGACAGTTTCCTCAGTATTACACTTTTTAAGCTCTGCTTTATCTCCTGTTTATAGTGGTGAAATGGACCGAGAAAATCATGATAACATTAAGTCCTCTCCACAGCCGGTTCTGGAGGAACCTTCTTTGTAGGGAGCACAACAGCAGCACACAATACCCAGGCAGTTAACAGTACTTCATCAGAGTTCCACTAACCTGGCTGAACATGGAAAAAAAGATAAGGAAAATACATGTGCAGGTGTGAAAAACCCCAATCCTGTCCAGTTACAGATAGCAACATTTAATTTTGGGGTACCGTTTTCAGCTTTAACATAATTTGGTACAGAGCAAACAGGAGAGGTCTCAGAGGAAGGGAGAAAATTTGCTGTATTGTAGGGGAAAGAAAGTTGTGTTCCAGTGCTTTCCAGCAAGGCTGCCTCCATGACATCACACATGGGTATCTCAAAAGCCACAGAAATTACAGCAAAGTTTTTACATCTATAAAACTAATTTAACTCAAAATCAACTCACCAAGTCTATTGTTTTAGCCTTTTTCTTGGATTCATCATCACACCAGGTTTCACACCAAAGCCATTCCTGAGGGAGAGACTTAATAGCTACTTGATGAATCATATTATTGGGAAGATCCTGTACAAATTTTGTAAAATCATAAATTAGCATTGAATTTAATGTAACTGGTTATCAGGCAACTACTTAAAAGTAGAATATCTTAGCCTGTTGCCATTTCTGAAAATTGTTCTTACATTTCTAAGTGCTCACCTAGTTCTTTTTCAAGTAGATTCAAAACTTAGTCATGCTCATTTTGATGGCCAGTTCCACCTCTCATTTCTCAAGTAATTTTTTCTTGTACTTACATCCTTTCTTCCTTACCTTCACATAAGCCATACTACTGTCTGATACTTTGGGTTCAGATACTGCATGTCATACTATAAATACTGCTGAGCAGAATTAGACAGTGTACAATTATTAAAACATAACTTAACCATCCCTCGAATTTGCAAAAAAAGCTCAAAAGCATATAATCCAGGATTATGCCACTCTTCTAAATTTAGCCACCTTCTAGGACACTGGATTCCAGAAACATGAGTATGAAAAGGAAAAGCTATTAAACTGCAACTCTGGCTCTCTTTCCTTACTTCACTTAATTTTTATTATTTTTTTTTAACCTTTATCATATAGTCAAGTACTCTCAACATGAAAACTCTGAACCAATAGCTTGCTGAATGTAGGGAACAGCATTGACAAATGAGAAAAACTTCAGGCAGTCATACACTGCATGTACTCTGGCCACAGTTAAAAATAACAGTTGTAATTTGTAGACGCATTCATAAGGTCCTTCACATGTGCAACCCCGTGTTATATTTTAAAAATAAATGTCAGTACTCAAATAAGTATTAGTCACATCTTATTTTGCCAATTCACATTGCTAAATGTGACAGAATAAAATAGCACATATACCTGCATTATAAGAAGCATATCCTTTAATTCAAATATAGACATTAGTACAGGAAAATTAAATCAAATAACTATACTGAGAGTCAAGACATGTAAACATTATTTCAATGTTTTACTTTTTGAAAAACTTCTGATTCCATGAATTTTAGGAAGATAAAATAAATGGTTTATCACCATCTCAATTTCAAGAGCAAAGAGATTGTGTTTCTGTTGTGCCTCTCTGACCTTCTAAATGAAATCACAATTCCAGAGTTACTACAGTAACTCTTGAAGCTGTGAATTTACAAATGTTATATGGGGTAGAAAGTAGAAAGACTGCTGGCTAGTTCCAGGATTTAAAGTAAACAGCAGCAAATTTAAAAAAAATTTCTGAACAAAAAGTTGCTTATCCTTTCAGAAGAAAGTGATTTATCCTCAAACCCACAAAACACTAAAATGCATCTAGAAGATCAAAGAGGAAATATTCATGAGTCAGAAAAATAAAAGAACAAGCATAAGACCAGATTGATTTTACTGCCAGTGCCAAAATTCTTGTTCATCCAAAAAACGTAAACTGCTGAAATGAAAGTCTTCTACACTTTCACACACAACATTTAAAAATTTGTTCTTCGATTTGATTTACAGTATGAGTGTTTTCATGTTTAGTCAGATAACCTACATAACCTTAAAGGGGTACTCCTCTACAGCAGCATCTTTATTAGAAAATAAAACCTAAATTTAAAAATTTAAAAACATTTCTTCTTAATAAAAGATTCTACTCTTACAGTGCTTTCTGCTGATTTTTATTCTTTAAGTAAAGAACAAGATGATTAATTGTTTTTTTAATGAAATGCTGTTAGTATAAATACTTGTCAAATATTTGTTTTGTCATTTTTATATAGACATTTCCATAATTCTCTTTAAAAAGGACAATTAAATATACTGTACTGGAAGTCTAGTTTTTATCATGTATAATTTTTCACCCTAGGAGTTCTTTACTTACTGTCCTTGGCATTTAAAAGTACCTTTTTTCCCCACTCTATCTACTTCTGTTTTCTGGTTTATATTAGCATAACCTTAACTACCACCCATGATGGCAGCAGTGCTACCAGATTAGCAAAGAACTGAGATTGTTTCTTCTTTGAGAAGGGCAGTGAGCACTCCAGTCAGGTATTTAAAACAAAAATAAAAAGAAATATTTTTATCATAATGCATCCCCATCAGTAGATAAAAGCTCTCCAGGACTCTTGTGAAATGTATTGCACTGTGGTTTGTATTTCTACAAAAAATGTTGTATTTGGTGTAAGTAGTAGCAACGAAGACAGAAAGTGATTCCTGTTGATACAGTCAGAAAGCATATTACTACAAAAATATTACTTTGAAATATTTCCCTTTCCAAAATAATTCCAATTCCGTTCTGCCAAGAATTAGCTACCTTTATGTCTGCTAATGAGGGAAGGGTAGCTGACACTTAAGTGGCTTTTGATTTGAACCAACAGACTTACAAGAGTTATATGCAATCATGTATTAATGCTGTAATTGAAAATATAAGAATCTTAAAATGGAAAGATATACATTATTAATATTTTGAGAACATTAGATAAAACTAATTACTATTTCTGAAAAGCAGAATTATGGTGGAAGCCCTGTAACCAGCTTCTGAATCTCAGTGGTCTTTTTCTGAAATACACCTTGTACTTATGGGTAAGACAATGTTTGAAAAACATACAGCTTATCACATCAGGACTCTCTAAGTGTGTGATACAGGGCCAATAATTCATTCTGTTGTCCAGAAAAAAGAGGTAAAATCTGACTGTTGCTATCAGTCTTTTGCTCTTAACAGTTACAGCTAAAGGCTGTTCCAACTCCTGTGTCCAGTCTAGTTCAAGTTTGTAGTGTAGCTGTATTTCCACTTTTCTTTGTCCAGTATCATAAGAACTACTATTTTCAATTTTTAATTTTATTTCTGGAAAAAATGCATGTAGCAATAATGTACTTATGTAAGAGAGAGAAACTTGCCTGCAGAGTAAGGGGGTGGAAGGCAGGCACTGAGAGACGTGGGCTTTGCTACTGTGGGATCCCTTTACTGCTATAGGAAGGTAAAATCTTTTGTGCTTTAGTAATTCCACAAGGAAAATTACAAAAGCAGGGACAGTCTCACTTACGAAGCCTTCTGAAGTTCACCCAAGGAGAGACATAAATAAGAAGTATTATTTACTCAGGCAGAAATCAGATGAGCTGCATTATCATTCTTCTACTGAGTTAAAGAACCTCTACTACTACAGGAGAAAATAAATTTAAGTATGTTCTGTACATCTGGGATCTACCTACGTGCTTGTGACCTGCACCCTGACTTACCCCACCCAGCTTTAAAAATTGGTGGAGTTATAGACATGAAGACTACAGTCACTCCTGGGTCACCATGTACAGCAACCACCAGAGTGTATTAGCAGTTAGCTTACAAAAATTAAATTTACTTAATGGAAAAAAAGAAGAAAGAGGAAAAAGCACTTGCTAAATAAGAATATAATTACCATTATCAGAATACAGAATTATCATTAGAAAAACACAAATGCACACAGAACAACCACATAAAGGACAGCAGTCCACTATGCTGGTTTTTCCTCATTTTTTTTCGTATTAAACCATTACTTAAAGTAATCATCATTTAGTGTTCAGTTTTCTGAACTGTGCTCATATGCACACTTGAAAATGTTCTAAAACAGCAGTAAAGGGCAAATAGTTTCAGAATTATATAACATATACATTGAAATTCAGAATAATTCCATGCATATTGGGAAAGATAAAGAAAATAAAACCCCAATTGCTTAAAGCCATATATACCTGATCTAGATTTGATAGACTGTTTGGATCTTGACTAAGAGCCTGGTACTGGCCCCGAAGCCTATCTCCAGCTGCAATCTTTCTGAACTTCTTAAGATCCACAACATATAAGGCACTACAAAGATAAAAAAAATAAAATAAGATTTGTAGCGTTTCACCTTCTTTTTGATAACATTAATAAAAGTAACAAGAAACCAAAAACTGTTCCTATCCTAAAGAATTATTTTGTTTTAATTAAGTAGCTGAAGCTACAATAAAAAAAATGAAATCAATATGTCATCAGAATTCATGCCTTATTCATCTCTTGCTGAGAATGACTATAGGGCAATTGCTTTCGAATGCCCCAAGATCTGATCAATACCAAGGCTCAGATTTTAATCAAATTCACAGAATGCACAAAAGTATGTAAGGAGTTATCCTACCTAATATGGTATTTCCTTTTCCCAAGATGTGATGCCCAGTATCCCGACTTCCAGAAGCGGTACCCATCCATTTCTTTACGGCTGTCACAGAAAGGTGTGTATCCGTAGGGAGCTCCATTGAGATCTAGATCTCTGAGTTCTTTTAGGTCACTTCTCACAATCTAAATATAAATATATTTATCATTTAATACTGTTTTTAAGGCATGCAAATGAGGGTAGTTATTGCAGCAAGCTTCCCAAAGTTTAATTTTAATTTAAAAAAACCCAGACACTACAGCAGTGGAGTATAAAGTATTCCACTGGAATGACATTTACCAAATTACTGTTCAAGGAAAATAATATGTGTTTATTCTGTGGCCGTCTGTGGAATACATTTAATAAATAAATTAAATAAAACAGGCAAAGTATTTTTAATTTATGGACCATTGTTTCTGGTTGCCTAATATTAAATTCCTTCATGCAGGAGTATAACTTTCAAAATCTGAGCATCTCCCTTCTGAAAAAATCCTTCCTGTTTGTTACATTAACTTGGGTACTACAAAATTATTGCATCGTTTGAAAAATCTTTTTATTTAGCCGTAAAGTACTTTTAAAAATAGGTTATAAATTTGTAATATGTCCTTTATTTACTAATCAATCACTCTTCCATCAAACCCCACTAATCTAATTTATCAGTGGTAAAAAAAAAAAAAGTTTTAGCTCTTCTGGAGTACAGAGAAATCTTTACAGTAGTTAGGACAGACGACCAGTACTACTACTGTATCCAGAGGAAATTGCAGAAGTTGCAGTCTGCATTGCTACATCTAAATTTAATTTATTCTCAAGCTTCAGAAAAGGACTAAAATACATAGTATTTATTCTGAGGTTTTCAATAACCATGTGATAGACTCTTCAATGTCTTGTCTGAGACAGCATGTTACGTTTCAGTATGTTACACAATATTAATTTCTGAGTGAAAGACTGCATACAAATTTAAGAACAAAAGAGGCAGGATTCATCTTAAAAAAAAAAAAAAATAATCAGCCATTTAGAATATCTAGAAGTTGTTCAGATAGTCTGAACTAATAGACCCCTTTCGTAGTGAGTGGAGAAGTCCTCTCACAATCAGGCCAGAGACTGAATCACTCAAATAAACCTTAGGTGAAATGCACCTTTAGATTGCACATATCTCTCCAGGTGCCTTTCTCTCTCCACGGGCATTACAGGAAATTTAAGGCAACTCAGTGTGATAAGACTCTTAATTTCTACATGACTAAAGACAAGTGAAATTATTGCATTTCATGTTCTGCAACACCACTGGTTCTGCTCGTACAATTGCAATAGTCTTATGGGACCAACATTTGAATAAAATGGCCACAGGGAATGAAACTGGATTAATATAAGCCAGAATGAATTCCTCATACATTGATACAGAATTATTTTTTCTTACCTGGTCAGCATCGACAAATATTATTTTATCCACAGCCAAAGGGAAAAGAACATCCAAAAAAAGAATTTTGTAGCCCCAGATAATTCTCTGTTTTTCTATCTGTTGATAAAGCCACCGGGGCCACTTATATTGTACCAACTCATACTTGAAACCATACTTTTTAGCCATGTGAGGAATAACATCCTAGAAGAACAACCAAAAAACAATTAATTGCACATGTATGCCACACACAAGGACTCAGAAGAAAAAAGAGGGAATGTTGCAACATAGTTGCAGCTGTGTTGGTGTTACTGACTACATAAATTATTATTTTAAAATGTTTCTTTAGTTTTAGCAGTATCCTCAGCTACATAAATACAAAGAGCATTTCTTTCAAGCTCTTGGAGACTATCAGAAAATAATAAATTATTATATCACAGGGCTTTGGGTTCTGGAAAAGAAGAACCTTAGACATGAGACTTAAAACTATCAGTATTTAATGCATTCAGAGATAATTTCTAACTGTGAAATTTTAATTATATAATTAAGCAGTTGTAATATTTTTTAAAACCACTTAAAATTTCTGAGACAAATTAATAAAAGGAGGATGTTTCCCCTACCTTAAATGTTGGGGAGAGATAGTTTTTCAGAAACCAAAATTTAACTGGTGTTTTTGTATGACGCAGGACAGAAAGCATCATAATTCTGTGGAAATATAAGTCTATAATAAACAAACAAATACAAACAGGTCATTACATTTCAGCTGCATCTAAAAGATGCTAAAATTTTTTAAGTGTAATTTTCTTTTACCCTGTGTAAGGAGAAATTTCTGTCTATTTCTAATAAAAAGCTTTACAGAACATCTGTTCAAGACAGCTTTGAGATGGATTTATTTGATCCAGATTGGCTGAGCAATATTAGAAGGAACAATTTCAAAAGTGGATCTGTTAACAAGTTTTATTCTAAGAGATGTGCCTGACAAAATCAGCATAATGATTAATACCTCATATTAACTTGGCAACTGAGATAATTTATTTTAGAAATGTATTTGGTTGAGTTTAATAAGCTTCTGAACCACGCCCCGCCCCCCCCCAGAACAGTGGGAAAGAGAAAGCATCGTTCAAGTTAAGATCCTCCTCAGAGAACCCTTGATAACTCTAAAAAAGTTGAGGTATGTGGAAAAAGTTAAATCACTATTTTGAGTTCAATTTTTTTTCATTATGGTGTCATTTGTTTGGTGTAACCAGACAGATAAGCAATGCCTTATGACCTTACAAGAGGTCAACTCTGCCTTAAAAATCAAGGAATAATAAACCTTAAAATAAGGTAAAGAAGCATATAGAAAGTTTTAAAATAAATTTTTTCTCCTTTAATATACAAGTCTTTCACTTTATGAAGGTTGTAGTAGGTTGAAGGAAAGAAATGCAGATGTTCAAATTCTGTCAGACTACTAAGAAATAAAAATCAATACATACAAAATACTACTTTCCAAAGAATATGCATGAAAGAATTGTGAAATTCCATTTTAGGATAGGAAAAATCACTAAATCTGACACCTGTAGACAAGTACTCATAGAAATCAGAAAAGTAACAGAGTTGGTTGTGAACAGATTAGGCAATACTGTAAGAATTCCTTCAAAGCAATCATTGCTTATTGAATGAACACCAAGATAGTAAGGCCATATGTGCATATAGTAGTACCCATAGTTTAGACTGAACATAAATAAATAAAATTCTAATGAAGTCACTGCTGTTATGTCTTTATAAGAAGAGGCTAAGGTTCATCCTTTATGTTCACACTTTGCACATGCACTCAATGAAAGACATGCAGAACATTTTTCTTTCTTCAAAGAATAATGCTATTTTTGACCATCTATATGTTGAATCACTTTGTTCTCAAACAAAGATGAATTAGGTCCTCACTGTATACAACTTTTCTATGTTTCAACAATTTATTCTTTACACCTTGTTAAAAAAGTCAGTTTCTTTAAGCTGCAGCATTTTAGGATGAATGTTTATAGTATCCCTATGAAATTCTCATTTCCCTTTTACCTTTCCTTACCTTAAAAAACGTTCATATAAATGGCCTGAAGCAACTGAAAAAATGTTAAGAATATCACTTTTCTTTTCCTTCTCTTCTGTTGGAATTTCTTCTGAAAATCTAAGAAAAAAAACCCCCAAATTATTATATAAAGCATACATTCAGCAGAAAGAAAATACTACCACATTACCATTAAGCTCATAAAGACTCAAAAGTAAGAAAATACACAAAATAAATACTCATCCTACAGTAACTGAATACGTTTATATTCTACTCCCACTGCACATGCCTATGATAGCAAAATCTTTTGGGAGCAACACCTCATACCCAGTCACTCAGGACAAATGATGGCACAACTGCAGTCTCCAATATTTTCAATCAAATAGAACCCAAATTTGGCAAAAACTCCATGATTTATCAAAGCAAAAATCAGAAATACACACAGCCAAAATATCTTGAGAACTGGTTATTTTAAAAATCAGTAAGTTACTTTTCAAGCTTCATCCACGTGCGTTCTACATAAGAACCAATGCATATTCTTGAGGTGAGCGATGTCTGCATAGCCCTATAGATGGTTGAGCTCAATATATACTCTAAAATACAGACTGAACATAACATAAAGATGGCCACACCAGGCCAAACCACATATTTAGCCCAGTACCTTAGCAAAAACAAATGACAAGGCTGAGGAGTAGTAGCCTGTCCCAGAATACTCTGCTAACATTCGGTGGTCTGTGGTGATGCGCTTTCCCAAGTGTTTTTCATAATACTGCTGAATTCTTCCTTAAATTCATCCAATAACTCTCCCTATAGCTACCCTAGATCTTTGAGGTACGTTGTCTAGAGTTTCTCTGTTTCAGCTGCACAGCATTCTTTGCTTGCTTTGAATACCAAAGTCTCCCAGGGCTGTTTTTAATCCTGTATGCCTTCCAGCACATACAGCTAAGGGATGGTGGCTGCAGCCCCCCTCAGAGCACTGTTTTACAGATCTCTGAACTGCAAAGGCTGCCTTAGCCAAATTGGTTACAGTATGCCTTGATATTGTTGTAGATTCACTTCAATAGTTTTTGTTGAGGTGAGTCACTCCTCACACACTTGGATTGTGTGAGTCACTCCTATAAATTTTTCTTCTGGTTAGATCCCTTTTAAAAGTTATAAAAACAAGTATCCCTCATAATCTTGTGACTGACAACTTTGTCAAGGCTACTGAAAATGGAAGAAAACCTTTTTTAGGTCTCACAGCAGTCGTTTGTGGCCAAAAAGTCTTAAGGATATGGAGAAAATGGTGATGAAAAAGCCATTCTCCTTAAATCCCTCATACTGACATTATCCCTTTCTTACTACCTGAATTCTAGTCCAAAGATGTTCTCCTGAACAATGGAGAAATCGGACTTTACCTCGATGGTAAATCTTGAATGCTTAATACTTATGGACAAAGCTACCTCAATTTCTTTCTTCTTTCAGGGCAGAGAGATCTATGATTACTTGGATTAATTTGTTTACACAGTCAAGTCATTAGCCCTGAACTGGTTATTTCAGAAGGCATTACCTTCAGTTCTTTCCTTCTGCGATTATACAGCCATGACATAGCTACCATGACATGGTAGCATACTGCAGAAACAAAACCTCTGCGGGAAATCAGACTTTCTGAGAGCAAACACAAGTGTTTCCTACAAGTGGATGGAGTCCAGTAAGAAAACAACGTATTGCAAATTAAGTCCCCGCCACATCAACCTTGAAGGTCCAAAAGAGGAATTACCATCACCTTGAAAGAGTGGATGAATTTATTGTGTTACCAGCATTCCAGATTAAAGACCCAAGCTCATTCTTCTTTGACATTAAGAAATCAAATCATTGGGAATTCAATAAGTACTTTTGCCAGCACCCCAGTTTTCACACTTGAGAACGTGATCTTTGTGAGGAAAGAATGCTTAGAGAGGATCCAGGCCACTGTTTCTAAAATGCGTTGGTCAAAGGTCATCTGATTGAAATGCTATCAAAGGAACAATTAACATGTCTTGGAAACTAATACAACACCCCATGTTCTGATCCACAGCACAGATACACTAGTCCATTAAAAATACCCCTAAAATTATTTTGCTAAGCAAAGATGAAACATCCCTTTTTGCCCTTATCTCATTCTCAAAATGATATAACAATTTCACAAGAATTTGTGTCTTATTAATAAAAACTAAATACAAATTAAAAAAAAAATCAGTCTGAACCACACACAATCCATAGACAACATAATTATAAGCAACATAATGAGCAACTGAAAACAAAGTTTGACAACGGTATATGGCAAATTAGAAATACTACAATGTTATTAGCCCCAAAAGTAAAGCTTGAGATGTTTATTACAATTATTTATAGAACTCAAACTTTAAAGTAAAAGCTATTTTATTGACAAATACAAAAACACTTCTGGAGCTTTCATAAATTATGGCTAGCAGCAGACAAGCAGCATCATAGCCTGCTTTTTGATGTTCAGTTTGATATATCTGAGTACCACATTACTGGCTGAGATTTTCACATTGAGATTGATTCCCTGCCACAACAAAATAAAAATAATGCCAATGGAGAAAATGAACAGGAACTAGGAATGCAAAGGAGGGATTAAAAAGGTAATAAATAATGAGATGTACAAGACATTACAGCTTGTCTTTTCCACCCTTTTATTTACATTATAAATCCCTTGGGGACCCTATTTACATATTTGTATCGCTATCAAGTAAGAAATGCTTACTTGCTACGAGTAATAAAAAACATGTCCTGGCACAGTTAGGTATTAGCAAATTATACATTACCTTGTAGCTGATTCCTGATTTCCTTTTTTTCTTGTTGTTCCATCAGTAAGGAGATCTTCATTCATTTTATCAGGCTTTTTCTGTACCTAGTCATTAAAATAAATGTATTTGTGTGATTTGGGAAGTTAATTGATAATTACTACTTCAATTGTGATATCTAACTATGGTGTACTTACCGGCTAGAGCTGGACCAACATCTTAACAATTTCTTTTTCAGTAAAATACTTACTGAACTGCATTAAACTGAACAGTAAAAGTGTCATTTCATACTTTTAAACTACGTACAGAACTTGCTGTAATAAGAAAAGTAATTAACTACGAAGAATTAAACGGTGATTAATAAATCAAACAGCACATTCAAGCCCTCTGTACTTCTTTATGCAAAAAGTAACCAAAAGCGTGGGGAATTGTATCTCATTTTCTTCCCTCATGAGTTTGTGATCCAGCCATTAGCTGGCTGAAGGGTGGCAGGGTGTCACACTGTGCATGGAACTTACTTGAAGGGAAACTGATTCTCATAAGCCCTTCACAAGGAGAAGGCGACAACTCTGTCGCTGAAACAAGCTCTCTCATCCAACTTAAGCAATTTCTGTTGTCTTACCCAGATGCTTAATAAAGGCTCCAAATTAATTTTGTTTGCTGATCTTGATTTCCCTGATTAAAAGAAACCCAATTGTTTTTGAAACCCAAATAGTTTCTAAAACATTAAGTGTTTGAACATACTCAGTTATAACCATATTAGTTTTACGTTTATACTGTCAAGCTAACGCTTGCAGATTTCCGTTCACACTGAATCATGCATCTTTTTAGCTAATGCTTCTGAAGCCACATCCTAGGTATTGCTGAAGTGATTCTAAAGTTCAACTGAATGATAGAGCTTACATATTCTAGTTGTAAGCTTAACACGTGCCACCTTTCACATAGAATAATTTTCCTACTTTGACCCAAATGGCACCCTTTTACCCTTTCTCTGCGGCTTAAAGGCAGGCTTGTCATGCTCCAGGGAGTTACACATTTTCTCCAGGTTCTGGAAACTTTCAGTTACAGGACTGTGGAACAGACTCGTGTATGTGGTTTTAAAAATTCCTTTAGTACTTTTGTTTACATTGTTCTCTCTCCTTCTCAATGTCTAAAATTAGGATACCAAGGACACCTACACAAAAAATGTTATTTACAAAATAGTAGAAAACATGTAATATTATGAAGTTCTTTCTCCTTAATACAACTTGTGTTTCATCATCTTTTTTTGATACATCTTGAAGAATGAAAGTAACAATTTCATTTACACAGATTTGGTAGCTTCAGGTAGAATTCAACATACCTGATTTTAACTTCCACTCTGGTGTCTGGACTTTGTGTAAAATCCCTCCCCAGTCACAGGAGAGAACTGGATGTCTCAAGAGGTGGTCATCCCCTTGGTTTAAATACATATGCGAGCTGGCACGAGCAGTCCTTTGGACTGTCTCTGTCATTCTACTAAGCAGAGAGCGAGTTTAAGGCACCTAGACTACACTCTTAGACACCTTAAGCCAGTTGAGATAAATCCTATCTATGTTACGCACACAAATGTCTTATTTTAACAGCTATTTAACAATCTCCCATGCAATTAGTATAGCCTGATTGGATCAAATTAACTACATTAATTTGCACACCATTCGCTATTTAATGATACAAAATCTAAATTATATATTTCAGTATACATCTTCCAATTAAATATAGCCTAAGACATGTAAGCATTAGTCATATTTCATATAAGGAAATACTGCAGACAAAAAAGGTATCTCTCTACATACTTGGACTTTGATAATTTTGCTTCTGAAGTTGTTTAATACGATGATAACATCTGTCAGGTCAGCTACAGAATCTGTTCCTTCATGGCTGTGAGAAGAAAAAAAAAAACCCATGCAAATGTACTGGCTTATTAAAACGTGTATTTTTACTTGTGTTTAATTACAGTATAAGCTTTAGGATTGCTGATATTTAGAGAAACAAAATTTCTTCACTTGCACCTAATTATATCTTAACTTCAGAAACTTTGAGTTTTATTCATCACTAGACATTGTCCACGGTGGTAGCCCTTACTTTTTACTTTGGATTTTCACAGGATGAAATGAATGAAAAAATGCAGCAACCTATAGTTGAATATGTTACTATATATTATACAGGTATATATTACATTCAAATATTAAACTACATTTTATTTTTCCAATATGGAAAACATCTTAGAAATTTCTGTGTGACAGCATTAAATGTACTTTTAAAATAAATCTGCTTTAAAATGTCTAGGGAAAGCTTCATCACAGTGCTGAGATAGTAAAGATTGGCTTTCAGCTGGTTGGCTTTGGTAACTGTACCCCTAAAGACATGACTGTGCAAGGCACCACATGAACGTTTGCCCCATTGAACATCAGTTTAAAGCCATTCAGGCATCTCAAAACTGTACTGCAGTCCACTGAGTAACAAGTATGAAAAATGTTGCTGTCGCTCTGTGATACGGTGTAATAACATAATTCTTAAATTTTACAGCTTTTATACTCAATAGCCCATACATTTTTCCTTCAGTCCTTTCTGTCTTTTAACAGCATTATGTCGTTTCCTCTTGCTAAGGCTACGCATACGAAAAATTGGTTTAAGAAAGTAATCTGCTACCCCTTAGGCTTGATTTTTTTTTTTTTTTGCCTAGAAAACAGAAATAATTAAATCTGGTTTCAATCTGTTTCATACTACTTATTTTAAAATGACAGCATTTTATATCATTATCTGAATTTTCTATTTAATACGCTTCTGTAATAAGTATTCTTAACAAAACCAATAATGGTTTTGTGTTTTGTCAAAAAGGTACTGAACACTGTTAGTATAACTTAGTCTGTAAACTCACTGAAAGTAGGCACAACTTCCTTTTTAAACCCAAGCAAAATGTCTTGCATAAGACAGCACTATTAAATATTAACTACTTTATTGTTATATAATTGTTGTACAAAACTAAATATGTCCAGCAGACTATTCATGTCACAGCTTTAAAATGTTACAAAACCCTTACATACTTCTAATATAAATACAAATAAATATCAATATAATATAAATTATAATTTTCCATATGGAGAACAAAAGCATTCAAGTTCAACAAATGGAGACCATTTAAAATCTCAAAACAAACAAACAAAAAACTCCTTGCCCAAATTATAAAAGATACAACTTTCAGTTAAGCAGTCTGCATACCATCAAAATATAATAAATTATATCTACATGCCTTTTTAAAAAATGAAATATTTGGCAGGAGCTTTTATATATATATATATACACACACACACACACACTTATCTATCTATCTTTAAACTATTTTCTGCAGTCTTATCTTGCAATACCTACCTGTTTTCCGACCCACATCACAGAATCAAAGCTCCAATAATAAGCAGTGCTCAGACTGTTGCTGAGTATACCAATTTTCATCTTCCTAATATTCATAGTAATTTATTAATAACAAATTGATTTACAAGTGTGACTGCTTCAAAATAATGATCTTTGTTAGAAGCAGTGTTCAGGGAAAAAAAAGCTTATTTCAAAAGTGATGTATTTACATAAAGTAAAAATGAATTACTTGCACGTGTATTAGATGCTACCATGAGAAGCAAATAAGCACTGAGGAGTAGAACATGCTGTAACTTCAAAATCCTGTATTTCTCCTAAAACTCCTATTATAATGTACAGGCTTGTGCCTCAAAGAAAAGAAGTCATCTCACAGTTCAACAGGAGAGGATATGACTAGTACATGAGGATGGAGAATATACTGCAATACCTCTTGGCAAAATTCCATCCTGTCAAATAGTTGCTTGAGTTCTGATAGCAATTTGATAATATTAATATCAGTAAAAGTAGTATCAAAGATCCTGGCACAGCCTCCAAAACATACTTTATCTGTTGTACTCTAAGCCTACGGCTTGTCATAATTAAATGAAATAAACACTATTGTTTAGATTCCTCATCAGGTATTAATTTTACATAACTTAGCTGAGCTCAATTAAGCTCATTTGTATTACTTCTTAGGGAAAACCAGTAATCTTAAAAAACAGCAGATGATTTAAGTTTCCTTTGATCCAGCCTAGAATGTAAAGTGGTTTTGTTTCATTCTTTAATTCAACTATAGCTCATTACCTTATTTTTTTTAACCATGATATCTTTCATAAATCACTTTATATATCTTAAGAATTGAATGTTAAATTACACAAATGATATAGCTACAGCTGGTGGAGATTAAGTGAACTTCTTAGGATAAAGACTATGTTTTTCCACTTTTTCAAAAGATTATGAGTAGTTTCTGGAAAAAAAAAATAAATTGAAAATTGCAAAGAAATAGAATGAACCTAATATCCCATTAGCATTTCTTCCTGTAACACTGAAATTGATCCATTAACTAAATATTCAAAACAGCAAAGATGTTCATCAATTTTTTTAATACTAGCTGAAGACTAAACATCATATGGAACTATGTGTTCCTGAACTCCAAATAATAATAAATATTTTATAAGGAACAGACCTGTTTCAGCCCACAGAATTATGGGGCAAGGGGGAGGGGAGGAGGAATTAAAGCTCAAATAAAATAAGGCAATACCGTTCCTCTAGAACAGATCGGATCCAAAGCTTCAAGAGGAAGCCCTCATATGCTACAGATCTATAGAGTTACATAAAACATGAGAAAATAAATTATTCTTCCAAGGAATAGTTGGAATGATGGCTAGCATATGTTCCTCATATGACAATTGACCATGGTAATTACAGATCTATAAAGCCATATAGGTGGCAACTAAATGCCAGTTACTGGAGTACAACGTGACTTCTCTCAATGTACAGGGCGTTCTCCCAAGAGAGAGAAATGTGGCACAGTCAACATGCAGCCAGGGTACAGCACTGAAGGGTGCTTCTGCATCCTAAGGTGAAGGTGTAACCACAGTGATTCTTAGATGACTAAGAAACACTCAGAATTAACCAAAGGAAAAAAGCCTAGAACTGAAATGAATATAATGCTCCTGTTAAAAAAAAAGATGCCACCCATCAGTAACACTGCATTCAGAGGCAACCTTAGGGCTGAAAAAAATTATGAGGGAGAAATTTATGGCACTTCTTCCAGCTGATCGAGACACTGGTGGAGAGCTAGCAATGCTCCAGTGGACATATTCTTGGAATTGCACGTTAAGTATGTTGGGAATTGCAAAATATTAATCAACAAAACCATGAGTGACATTCCTACAGAATTTGGTGCAAGCAGTTGCATGATAATGCTAACCATGCGTGGAACTGGCAGGGCGAGTGTCTGGTAGCTGTGTAGCTGTATAGTAAGAGACTTTGCTAGCATCAAGTCTAGCTGAGCAGCTTAGGCTTATTATGTATTAACATATCCAAATGCCTTCAAGAACACACAAAGCAATCAAACAACAACTTACACTATCAGGAAATAAGGTATCTCTTAAAAATCATCTTTAAATCATCATTTGCTTCTTGTTCTATTTTTTCATGCTTTTTTTGCTCATTTTCCTTCAGTACTGTCAGATCTTTTAAAAATATGTTGCACTTTCAGATTCATTTCTAAGTATGTTTCCAAAAGATGGATTAATACTTACGAAAAAACCTGATAAATCTCTTCGGATCTTCCTTTACGCAGTCTCAGTGTCCAAGCACCTGGATTTGCTTTCAGCTGAAAATATCCCTATGAAAAAAAGGAAAGATAGGCACTTTCAGAATCCACCACGTACATATACAAAAATCAGCTGTCCAACATTTGGTACTGCAGCCCAGGTTAGTAACTATTAGCTGCTCTCATACTAGCCCTGAAAGAAGTATGGCAGTGATGCAACCAACTACCACCTTTCTTGTATGTCCATATTAATGTCTTTTAGTGCCTCATTTGTTTCTAGCTCAATTTGAGTTGTATACAAAATGTCCACCTAGAACAGCAAGGAAGTGAGCTGTAAAGAAATAAATTATTTAAACTGACCCTAAACTGAAAAGCTTCTTTGAAACTTAAAATTTTTGTCTGCAACAACTTTCCAAGCCAACACAGCTCCTTCCCAATTTAGGAACACTGCAGATAGCTATCACCCTGGGAAAGCCAGACGAAGCAAGCTTTGGAATGCGAAGAATCATTAGAAGTTTAATCATGTTGAACATCATCTACTGTTGAGATCGTATTCAGTACTTGTATAAAAATCAAAGATTCACAGTTTATTAGGCATTTTATTCCTTGTGATAAAGTATTTACAGAGAACAGCAGATAGGTAACAGACCTTATTCATCAAAATCTTTCCTTTTCAAATTACCTTAGCTAAAGAAAAGAAACATTTCACTTCAGAAATCATAAGACCGGCTCTACAGACTGCTAAATCAAAAAATAATTACTTTGGATCACCAGAGGAATTCCTGGGTGTGGCTTTGTCCCACAGAGGCTTTAAGCACTTAACTGAAGCATCTAAAATAGGAGCCTTCTTTTACCCAGATCATTGTATAACAAAAAAGGTTATTTAATCAGAATGTGATTCATACCTTAGATTTATCAGTGGAATCTCCATCTGAATATAACTACCTCCTACCATCTACTCAAGGCAATTAGGCTCCAAGTTTAGGCACTTCAGATTAGAGTCTAAAATTAGGCTATATCCAAACCTATATTGGCTCAGAAGAGGAGCAGGGGAAAGCTCAGCAAATTAGAGATGCACATCTTTTGTAGATGGCCTCAAATCCAGGATGCTCCTGTTACTTTTAGCATTACTAAGCTTGCAACACAGAGAAATGGATTTAAAGGGCAAGAAGCTCATAAAGAATTCTCATGAAGAGCGTGCAATTGTAACAACTATTTCTGTACTTAATACTTACCAGGTTGGCCATCACAATAGTATCAACCATGACAGGATTATTCTTTGTGCCCAGAGTGAACTGTAACCCTCGAGGAGGTTGTCCAGTTGTCACATCAAAGCAATGTCCTTCAAGCAATATATATTCTAGTTCATATTCTGCTATAACCGTCCCTTTTATCTGCAGAAGGAACATTTAATCAATAAATTATGTAATTTAACTATGTGGGAAAAGCAACACATTACAATGGCAAACATGTTGTGTGGGATTTACCGCAACTAAATTCAACTGTCAAAAAAAAAAAAAAAAAAAAAGAGAAAGGCACTTCCAGAAGGAACTTCACTCTATTTTATAAGAGGTATCCAAGATAAAGAGCATGAATCACTGTCTGGAGGGACCTTCTCTCCATTGACTATTGAGGAAGCTGAGGCATCTCAGCTTTGGTAAGGAAAATCTCAACCTTTATTTTCACAACACACCTTCCAAATATATAGCTTCAGTCTATCAAACACCCTCAATATTTTGCGCAAGCTTAGTGACTGAAACAAATCTAGTGACTTTGAAGCTGAGGGATTAAAAATATAATTAAAAAATTGTGAACTAAAAAAGGGTCAAATATATTTTAATCTCTATTAATAAACATCCATATATTCAGGTTTATTTGAAGATATAACTAGGTTAATCCTATTACTACCAAAAATATAAAAAAACCCAAGAGAAATAGATAATTCAGAATCCTTTAATTTCTTTATTTTTATCTCAAAAAATTTCTGTAAACATTATAAAGCTCAACATAGCAGATAAATTGCTTTTACTTGTACTCTGCATTCTGATTTTTTCCTGTTTCATTGCTTTCTTTTAAGACTTGCCTTTTTTTTTTAAAGTACAAGAGTATGTGAAAAAAAAGATGATGAAAATAAAAGTGGTAAAATACTGACTAAATAAACAATTACCACAGAAAATATTTCTGGAAAACAGACACAAAAAATCTCACAATATTTCCATTTCCCTCTTGAGGTAGAAGGTCCAACACAAGTTGTATAATGTTTACAAATGATTACTTACATCCTGTAAATGAATATTATCTAGATCACAGGAACTTTTTACTGCTTCGACCAACCAGCTTTCAGGAGTGATCATGTTCAGAGTCAAAAGAGGTGATTCTGGCAATTCTAGGAATTTTGCCACAGGTTCAGAAGGAAGGTGCTTGTTGATCCCATAAGTTAATTCTGGTTCCAGAACAAAACGATAGAAGCTGTTGAAAAAGAAATGTTAAAAAAACCCACAAAACATTTACTTAAGGATGAAGTTCCAAACATTAAGTTCTTCTAAAATACCTTAAAATATAATATAGTAAATGTTTACCAAATTAATGATGTTTGGAGACACAGTATCTCCCTATTCTTTTGCAATACTGTCAGACAATACCTATAGCATCTCAAATGAACTAGTAAATGAACGCAGATCTATTTGCTTTTGATAATTTTTAGCTGTGAAAGTGCATAGTTCCCATTAACATTCTAAATGGCTGCGAAGGTGAATACCCAAGAGGTGCACCTAAACATCTGGACTGTGAACTGCCTCGAATTCTCAGAATCTGTATCCCTAAACTAAGCAGAAGGATTAATCTCTGCTGGAAGAAAAGAGTCTTTGGGAACAGCTCCTGACACTAGCAGCAGCAAAGACAGAGAGCAGAGGAAAGGAGGGGTCTTCAGCTCTTATCACATTATTCCTCTTCAGCTCTCTTATCACATTTATTCAACAGGTCAAAGTGCCTTGCAACAACAAAATAATGACGATTTTCTTCCTTCCACTACTGATATGCAACAAAATGAGAATAATCAGAGCAGAGAAAGAAGAACACTGAAGATGGAGAGTGAAAGCAGCAAGCAATGACCGCTTCATGGGGGCGGGGGGGTGGGGGGAAGGACATTTAATTACTATGAAAAGTAAAAAGGTAGGAAAGTCTGTACCCATCTGGAGGAATACAATTTTCCCACAAAGTATTTGGGCTAGTATATGGATGCATTTCATATGAAACCATTGCTGCAAGAAAAATACAACCTGTCTGCAGGGCAGATGCCAGAACACTTCTTCCTCTCACCTCTTCCAAGCACAGGGAAAGAGCCAGGCACTAACACCTGCAAAGTGCCTAGCTTTAAAAGCGATCATGACAATGTTCACACAAGATACTCAGAAGATTGATGATTAAGACACTCTCTTGCAGTATAAGAGGTGTGAGTTCAATTCCTCTCAAATCGAATAGAAACTAAGGACTTCTGTTTTGTGGCCAAGTGATTTATTCTCTAGTCTGCTGGCTAAAGGGCAGGCACTACCACCGGCCTCTCTCATAATAAGATTATAGGTAAGATATCTGCCAAAAGGATGGCAGTGCTTAAACACTTCTCTTAGAGGGAAAGGAATCCTCTCTGGGGAATTCACTTCAATGTAAACATCTATAACTGAAGCTTCAGTTTAAGGCAGGTACTTTCAGGGTATAATATTCTTAAATTATAACAAGATCTAAAATGCAGACTGTACATTTACTCAGATGAATTTCATTTTTAAGTTAAGTGTACTTAATCTGTAAAATTCATTACAGAGACAGTGGGCTGTAAGCAGCGACCAAGTTAGGCAGACAATCTCCCTCTGCAAGTTTTCATAGGCATGAAAGACTCTCCACTGATTTCTCTAAGGATTGTTTATGAGAGGTGGATTTGATGAACTAAATCACTTCCCTGTGATCCCATGCTTGACACCTTAGAAGTAGAATTTTTCTCTAGACAAGTGCAAACTGCTTAGGTAATATGCAACTTACATTCAAAGAAAATAACTAATGCAACAAAGGTATCCAGAAACACTAACCACTGTTTAGTTTTTAAGGGAATATAAACTGTTAAGGCTGTTTTTCCAAACCAAGCAAGATCGTATACTTGTAAGAAAAGCTATGAACTACTTACCTCTTCAGTGGCACTTCTGACAGCTTAGATCTGCAGTTCAAAAACAACCTGAGTTTCACATTGATAATGTCTTTGAGTACCTACAGGAAAAAAAAAAAAAAAATCTCTGTAAAAATGGTTCTTGGCAATCACCAAACTTTGAAAATAAGCCAAAGTTATCCTTGTGACATCCTGTCATTTCTCAAGCTTGAGTACAAATCTCAAACATTTTAAAGTTCTAAATATATCTATATATTAAGGGATGTTGTCAGATATTCCAAATAAAGATTTGACCTTTTCTAAAACTGCATGATTTAGCACATGATATTCTTGATAGTCAAAATGTTAACGTTTTCTCCTAGTGATGCAGTTTTTTAAAGAGCAGCTATTCCCATTTTCCAATGCTTGAGTAAATTATCACCTTTCTTATATTGTGTTTTCTAGATTTTAAAGCACTTGAAAGTATGTACATGTCTTTTAGTCAATAAGCAATCTTAAAACAATGACTTTCACTCTCATTAAAATAGTCGTATACAGTAAATTGTTGAATATAGTAAAGCTCAGAGAATTATTTTAATACTTAATTACTTAATAATTTTAAATGTCAGCAGTAGATTAATGATGTATTAAACTATTCAATCAACTTCAAAACATTCCAGTAAGTTAAAATACTTCTTCCTCAGTTTCTTCATCTGTTCATTTCTAAAATACTGATTTTTCTGGATGCTGTTATATAGGAACCATATATTAGGACAGTATTTTCTTCTTATTTTTGTAAGCAATCTATTTTGTTTAAAGTTATTAATTTCTTTAAAGCATTCTTAAAAACCTTTACCAAGTTATCTTGATTTCTGTGGTTTCTGATCCAAAGTGCTTATTTGAAAGCATAAAGCCGCTGTCTCCTTTATGGGTATTATTAGAAAAGCAAGTAAGATATTAAAGCTAAGTTAAAATACTGATACCACTAAGGCTAAAATGTAAACTAAGCAAGACATTGGTCATCCTTATATCTCTCTTTTATTATAACCATTTCTTTCTTTCCTCAGTTCAACCCATGGCTACACATATTCTTTACTACAGTGCTACAACTTCACATAGTCCTATGGACCTGTTCTGCTTCTAGTTTCTCAGTCTCGTCCTTTATGTCACGTGAATACCATCACTGAAAAACTATTGAGCAAAAAATAAAGACTAGGGAGTGGCATAAGGGTGAGAACAAGTGAAGAAGCAGGAAACAAGAACCCAACAGCACTGGAAGCATAAGAAGGGCAAGTATTACGTGACATGAGCTCAAGACCACCAAAATCAAAACAGATATCAAAGTGACTCAAGTATGTATCTATCATTCAGAATAAAAAGCATTTGTAACCAGTGCTAACTGGTCTCCTCTACTAAAACATACCCAGAATTTTCAACATCAAAGAAAACAATTTCTCACATAAAGATGTAGCATCCACAATGATGCAAACCTGTATTGGAGTATACCTTCAAACAAGACAAAAACCTCATCCCATTAGTAAGAATGATACTTCAGCAATCTGTATTGATAGGTTGTTGTGTGTAGAATGAAATGATCTTGAAAAAGACTGAGGTATCATCCCAAATCATCAGCTGACCGTGAAATTTAGTATAATATCATAGCCAAAAGAATAATGCCATTCTTAATTAACATTTCAAAGGAATTTAAATAGGAAATGACAAGGAAGACAAGAATGCATTATCCCTGTGTTTTGCAACAATGCAACTTCTGGAATACTGAATTTGGTTCTGTTATTTAGGGCTTATGAGGACACCAAAAGCCAGAGCATTCAAGTCGACACATGAAAATGGTTACAAGATTGGAAAGCCTCTTTTATAGCAGGGTATTTGAAGAGTTCAGTCTGTTTACTTTAAATCAGAAAATCCAAAGAAGAGCATGGAAATGTAGTTCAGGGAGTATTTCATACTGTAAAAAATGGCTGAATTATTTTAGTTTACTAGGGTTGAAAATTATTTAAGAGCAAGTTTTATTTTGCATGTTCAGTCACTTTGCAAAACACTTACTGTAAGTTACCACAACTCATCTGAAAAGCATTAACTCACTAAACCACGATTATTCAACCAATCACTTGGAATTGTTTGTGAACATCACCACAATAGAAAGCATCTACACTGAAAACAAACTCTTATAATAGAATCTTCAACAGAACTGACAATATGATGAGAAAATGAATACTTAGAGCATGGAGGCTAAATAAAAATCTACAGTTCCAAGTCTGAGTTTAACAGTCAGGTTAATTAGCCACTGGAAAAACTCAGTAGGAGCTGTGATCATATTTAAATTAGGATTAGGTTAAAAAAAAATGATTCTACTTCAAATGCTAATCGATAAGAAGTAGTCCTATGACCGGTGTTATATAGGAAATCAGACTAGATTGTCCAAAGGGGTTCCTTCAGAGATTCCTATCACTTCAGGGATAGAATAAGAGTTTCTGAAGACAGAATGAACAAAGGAAAAAAAGGCAAAAGATAATTGATAGGAAAAAAGAAAAGGTTTGATTTTTGTCTCCACATTTTTGAGTTGACAGTTACTGGAACAAGAAAAAAAAAACCAAACCAACCCATAGATGATCCTAAGAGTTACATACTACTGGAGTAAAGCAGTTGGCTAGGGGACATGTAGTTTGTTCAGTGGCACCATGTATAATATTTTTTTCAGCTGGTTTTGGTGAATCATGAGGATAAAAACCCAGCTCTTCAATTTTGTCCTCATTTTTACAGGAAGGAATTTCTACTTTTTTCACATCACCTTAGGGACCACCTTCATAACTCTAGGACTAGTTAGCTGTTCCATGTATTCTGCTGAGAACTGATGTGGTCCAACCCTGGTCAAGTTATGGCTAGTGTTTAAAGATATACTGTAGGCAGTGACTGTTGCTTTGTCTGGAAATACTCGATGCTGAAGTCTATGACAAAACTTTTTGAAAAAGCAAAAACATGAGTTATATGGAAAGTTCTACCTGCCTCCCTCTGGAGAGGATATAGAGCAGTTCTTACGATACAATCCAGTATTTATTTTAAAACCAGATAAAAGCCTTGGCTCTGCTCTCATCCATGCTCTGACTCATACCTTGCCTCTGTCCTTAAACTGCCACTTTCTCAGACTAGGCAGTAAAGTTTAGATTAGTTTACCTACAGCTGTTTACACCTTCTCAATTTCAATTCCATTTAACATAAGCTACATTTTGTTTATATTTTTTTTTAAGAGTTTACCAAAAGATTTCTTCGAAGTGACTATTAAGTGTCACAAAGTAATATAATAGCATGCTTTCACCAGGGTAAAAAAAAAATCATAACGTGGCCATATTCAATATGGACTGGGGCAAGAATCATGTGCTTTGCTGTGGTAGTTACTACACAAATTCTGCACCATGAATAGCTACCATTCCAATATACTTGGCACTAATCCAATTATGTTATTCAATAAAAGATCCTTTAAATATAAATACATCCCAGTGCTTAAAGTTTACAGTATTTAAGTCACCTATATATAGCAAGATAATCAGAAAGGCATCCATTTAGGAACTTTGAGTTTGGGGCTTGCTGTATATGTATGCAAGTTTCGTCTCTACAGCAGGAGGTGGTGGCTTTCCACATAATTAGATGTATCTTTTTTGTTTTAATTTTCAGGTTATTTTATTTTTCATTTTAAAAAAATAATTTTTAAAAAAGTTTCATCTACATTAAAATATTTCTGATTTTAGTGTCAACAGCATTTCATTATTCTGTCCTAAGGGGTGGCTTCTTGAATAAAACTATAGCTCCTAAATATCAAGTAGGATCTGCGATGGCTGAACAGCTTGGTATACCATGGGAGTCATTTGCCTAGGCATGCATTAGGGAAGATATTGCTCATTAGGGAGCTTGTTGCGCTAGGAGGAATGGAGGCTTCTGGTCTGAGCTACAAGATCCTTGATGCAACTTACCATAATATGACCTTCTGGCTGAATGGAGAGAGTTTCCAGTCAATTCCAAAATGAAAATATTTTCATTTGGTAATATCAAGCTTTCATTTTAAATGAGAATGGTGAAATGAAAGATCTGGTTCTAGAGAAAAGCTAGTATTTCAGAGTCTTGAAATATCAGAATTTTCATGAATTTTTTTAATGTTTTACTTTGCTTCACTATTATGTATGAAGAGTGAGTGGATGCTTCAACATTTGATACAAAAGGCATAAAAGGGTATGAAAATGGGAGGGGAAAAAGCAATGTAAGAATTTATGAAACTTTCATAATTACTGCAGAGAAAAAGATAAAACAGGATGCTGCAAAAATCAAGTTACAGGCTTCAGAATTGTAACAGACCATAAAGAGAAGACAAAATTTACATTTTTATGGGAAACTATAAAGGAACCTGAGGTAGAGTGATATTCTGCAGCTAGTGAAAAAAGAAAATCATTTTAGGAGCTATGTTTTTAGGACAGTTTCTCTTTAGATGATCAATAGCTACACACAGTGGAAGACTTCTAGATATACTTGGTAGCATTAATCAACTGAGAAATACCCTTCCAAGAGCTGAAAGGTTTATAGTCCAATCTTCTTATGATGATATTACGGGTCAGATTTAGACCACCTCATTTAGGTACCTTGGAAAACTAAGGTTATTTGGTTTAATGGAAAGAAGCATATGCCTCTTATTTGAGATGGGAGATCCCTTCCCTCTATATTACGCAGGCGATCTCTTCCTTTCCTCCTATTGACTATAAAGAGCATTTATGGACTCACTTTTAAGAGGACTGGTTCATGGGGTATCTGAATTTTAATTGCAAATAAGGTACTTAAAATGAAGAATTAGAACATTCCCAACTTTTTAATATGAATTTAAATAACTAAATATATATTTTAAAAAAATAACTGAATTTTGTTTACCCCTTTACTACACTGTACCTAGAAATTAGAAAGTCTAGTAAAAGTTAAACTACAAATATGCAAATTATAAGAAATTACCACCATCTTACAATCAATAAATGAGCCATCTTCTGTGCCTCCCTTGTCAATGGATCCACAATAGCAATAACATCATAGAATGGTTCATTCTGTTGGGGATCAACTTTTACTACACTGTTAAAAAAAAAAATAACAAATGACATGAAAACTCTAAACTGAATTTGTGGAAATAAACATTTTTAGGCACAGATTAGTATTGTCAGAGGCACTTTAGATTTTACTGCTTATGAAGACATCTCCCTCATTTCAAGCAGTAATCATTATTGGTCCCTGTGATATCACTAGGAAAGCTAAACTTGAACAGCAATTAAAAATTTAGCATTAGTCTACGTAGTTCCATACTGGTTATTGGTTAAATACATGCCCCATAACAAAATTCATAAAATAAAAGGAAAACACACAGCAAAATCTTAAACATGGTCTTTTTGTCACTGGTCTACGGTTTCCTTCACCAATATCTAGAATAATCAGATTTGAGAAGTGCCGGCAGTGACACAATTTAAAAAAAAAACAGTGGGAAAAATGGCAACTCAGAAGAGTGAAACTTGATAGGATGGATTAGCTTTATGCATTCCAGAAAATAATTTAGTTTGATAAACTTGATTAGACTAAGAGTCAAGGAGATCCTAGTTAAAGTACTCTGGATCTAGAGGAAGGAAATGTTAGAAAACCTTATTTAAAAAAAAAAAAAATTAAAAAAAATTTTAAAAAATCATGTGCTGCAAATACACAAAATGGACTATCTGAATTTGGTTTCCACAAAAATATACCGTTAGTGAGTCAAACTCCCTCCAATATGGTAGCAGCATAATACTGACTGTTACTAGTATAACTTTGGAAAAGGTGTTAGCCACTTAAAACGGGCTACTACTGATTTTACTCCTTGTATTTTTAACAACAGGGCCAGCCCATCAGGTACAGCACACTAGAGTACCTTTACCAGTAAAAACAAGTAGGAATTTGGAAATAGCATTACAAAAATCTTTATTTTTATCATGGTTCTTGTGTTATCATATGTCCTTTTAAAAAATGTACCTGTCTGCTCCAGAAAGCTTGCCCCAGCTAAGCTTAAATTAAAACCAGCAACCGTTAGTATCCCATTACAAAGAGGACAGGATTCACAGATGCATATCTTGGTATTTTAGGTCTCATTCATTAACAATGACAACAAAAGACGATGCTTAGCGCATACTCACTTTCTAAATCTAGTATCAGAAACACAAGGAGCCAACATACAAGTAAGTACACTAAGGACAATAAACCTCTTAGCTGATGACAGTCTGTTCAGTTTTTCTTAAGGAATTAGGTGCCAATGAGCCCTATTAATTTGCATTTGAATATAATCTTGCTGTATTAGCTGTGCATTTAGTCGTGGTCAAGAATGACACTGCTAAGCAGCAAACTATTACACAGGTATAAGCACATGTATATTAGCCTTGACAATAGTACTCAAGATCCACAAACAGAAAAAGTTGTGCTAGGGTTTTCCACATTAATGAAAATTAAGGGGGGCTTCTTTTAGCTCTAATCCCTGAATAAACTTCTAATATTTTAGTAAATGTATGGTCTCCAAGTTTTCTAACTCCAGATCACCACTTCTATTCATACCAATTGTAATCACTCTTTTTTCAGCAAAGGGTAAGGTTGGAAAATCATTAGTTATTACTAATTAATTTATTAAGAGGGAAAGATGAATTACGCTAGGGCAGACGAACAGGTTGTTCATACAACCATGGAATCAACAACTTCTTTTAAAACTGGAATGCTTTCTGAGGTTTCCAAAGACCTTATGTAGTCATCAGTACATTCTAATTTTAATATGAAAGTACTGTAAGTGCATTATCATGACAGACAGAACTTACCTGTGCTGTTCTTTGAGTAATTCAGCATCTTGTCTATTCTCTGTTTTAGGCAAAGATGACAGTAGGGCATCTATTTTCATAATCAAATCACTGCCACTGTGTTAAATAAGGCACATATAATTTGTTTTTCATTAGAAAAGGAGTAAAACACTCAATTTTAATGTTTATCTGTCTGCATAAGGGATATTTAAAAAGCCTACATCCCAAACCTGCACTCTTTAAAATGATTATCACCTCGAAATTTGTAGCTTTGAGTAAAACCTGTAGCATGACAATGCCCAAGAACCATTACTGCCTTAGAGCTTGTGAACTGTACACTTCTTAATTTTAAGTGATGCAGAATTAGCAGAATTACCATTCAGCCTCACAGTTTGCATGGTACAATCTGCTGGCATTTATAGCTCTTTATTCCTTCTTTTTTTTTTTTTTTTCCAATTTTTCCCCTTTGTGACAACATCTAGGAACAGACATAAATGAACAAGTTTCAAGTTTATTTGGCCATATCTTTTAAATTTTTTTGGTATTTCTTACTGAAATTTCCTTAGAAACCTTAGTAGTTCTAATTCAGTGTCACTAGGTCTTATTATTTGATTAAACATGTTTTGCTTCTCACTAATCTCCTTGATATTTCTACTTCTCCTTAATTTTGTTTTTCTGATAGTTATTCTTTCAGTTGTGCCAGTCCTTCCAGATAACAGAAATGATACTCAGACACAGAAAGTCAATAGACATTGTAAAACTAATATAATTTTGCTCTCTGTACACAAACTGGATCCTTAGATTAAAAGCTGGCTGGAACTCATCTTTACACTTCTTCAATTAACAGATGTGTGAATGTTGTCTAGCAGGGTGTCAGAGCACCACATCTGCCCACACCTCTACAGGCTCCTTTTCTAATGATTCCCAAAGACAATGCCCTTTCTTACTTCAAATATCAATACTCGGATATTACTGTGGTTTTAAGATGCACTGCATTTTATCAAGCTTATTATTATTCTTTATAATTACTCTTAAGTAAACAAAAGCTAGTAGGAATTGTTTACAGTTAGCTGTACCCATCTCTTGGTTGTAAGTACAGTGAAAGTAGATAAAAGTAATTTAGCAGAGCTGCACACATGTTATGAAGCAAGTTGGAGAGGATATGATTTTATGGACATGCAGTGATCTCTTATGCTTTAGCCTCATCACACATATGACCAATGATAAAAGGGTGCATGTCTCCTGAATAACACAGGGTGCCTTTTTTTCTGTTCTGTGCTTAATGACGAGGTAGTAAAGAGGCTGTCAGCAGCAGGGTAAATGCAGTTGAAACCCAGCATATACAGTGGAAAACTATGTTAAATAGCATAATTAGCCAAACATAAAGGTGATACAAAGTTTAGCAGATGTGTCATTTCTTCTAGAAAATAGGGCAAGGGTTTGAGTATGTAAGTATACCAAGTCTGTCAGGGAAATGCTAAAAAGGAAATGAAGGACAGTTAAACTTGTCTAAGTAGAAGTACTCAGATGCTAAGAGCACAGCAAATATATAGCATGCAAACAACAAACACTTTAAGTGCATGTAGAGTGTATATATATGAGTATATAGTATGAAGAGTACTATGACTATATATTTGAATCTTCATTCATATTTCCCATGCAGAAGGATTATTAATTTGTCACAGACAATAAACAAGGCAGTATATCATAAAGTCTCAAAATGCAAAAGAATTTTACCTTTTACTACTGCCTCCCATCTCTTTGACAATAGCTTTAATCTTCTCTGCTGAGGTACTGTATGTTATTTTTTCCAACAAATTAAAGTCTTCTGCATAGAATTCATTTTCATCTAAAGGACCCAGTACCTTAGATAGAGAAAACATGTTACTAAGCGTAGAATGTCCAATAATGTTTCTTCTGTAAGCAAATATATACTAAT
This sequence comes from Haliaeetus albicilla, assembly GCF_947461875.1. Taxonomy (NCBI): domain Eukaryota; kingdom Metazoa; phylum Chordata; class Aves; order Accipitriformes; family Accipitridae; genus Haliaeetus; species Haliaeetus albicilla. The sequence goes on along the minus strand of NC_091497.1, from coordinate 8,332,779 downwards.
ATTTTAAATGGATGCACAATATTCAATATGCAACCCCTAGCCCTATATACTTTAGTATTATTAACTATATAGTACTAAACTGTATAGTAACTATGCAGGATTATGTTTTTACAGTTATGTATTTACAGTTAATTATCAATCACAAAGAACAGCTGCAATGGAAATATCCATATTTTTCATTATACATACCTATGTAAAGGCATACACTATTTAGAAATAAGAAATATAAATTTAAGAAAAAGCTCTGTTAGGTACATTATTTTAAACTAAAATTCAAATTACTATCTGCCTACTGCACTCTTTAGTTGTTTAATTCTGTGAACACATTCTTAAACTTCTCACGGCTTCTCGGATGAAGCAGAATGGATAGAAAAGAAGAAAAGAGCAAAGGATAAGAAATGCAGGATATCCAGAGGCAAGAAACAGAACTAGTACATTTTTTTGGTGTCTGAAAGAAAAGAAGATGCCTTGAAGTCCCAGAAAATAGATTTGAGGATGATGTTTGGATTTCCTATTCATAGCCTACCAAGCTAAACTGACCCAAGTCAACTTCAAGAGCCTATAGGACTCCCAGGATGTAGAATGTCATGATGTAAGTTTGGTTAATTCAACTGCTTCCTAGAAATGAGAGGTTACCTAACAAAATTCCACTTTTGAATTTTTTATTAATATTAATGATGCATGAGATAGAAAAACTATAGTGTGATTATGAAATACCATGCTACTTTTGTAGAAGTCATAACTAGAAAAAAAGATTTGCTCATAAAAACAAAACTTCAGTGCTGAAACAGCAAGGATACAAATGAAGAATATCCCATGTCTTTTTTAAAAGTAATCTTTTAAAGTGAAAACAAACTTTTAGATAGATGAATATATATTATCAACTTTTTCCAAGTATTTTTAAGAAACGCATTTCCTCAAAACTTAAAAGATTACATTATTTGAGCTTTTTTAGGCATGGAAAACAGTAATAACCATTTATAAAATAACATTGCATATTTAGTTGGGGGGAGCTTGACACACAAAAGCCAACACAATTCTTCTGTGCTTCATCAACAAAAAAAACTTTCCATGGGTTCATTAGTGGTATTTTAGTTGTATCTCAGAAGCCATTTAGGATGCACAAGAGTAACTAAGAACACAATTTTAAAAGAGTTTCCAGTAATGAGATGCCAACATAGTATCTCTGTTTCTTTCTAATGGTGGAGCAATAAATAGAAAATAGAAAAGAGTTAACTCAGAGTAGTTTGTATAAATTGTATTTGTAATGTAATGTATTGACTGTCATTAACAAATACTAAATATTGACCCCAATATTGTATTTTTTAATCACAGTTCCTCTATAGCCACCCCGTAATTAAGGGTATTGGTTCAGAATATATATACAAGAAATTGAAACAAAAAAACTACTACACTTTTATTTGAACAATAAGAATTAGGATTACAGAACAATTTAATATTTATAAACAATTTGGGGGTTTAGAGCTTGAAATACTACCCTAGTCAGTGTAATTTATTTTTTATTATATATGCAGTAGTTTATCCTATCCCAAATGTGTAAAATATAGGTAACTTCAGGATCAAAATTTATTAATATCTTTAATCATACTTCAAATATTAACCTATTTAGACAATTTTGGCAGATTAACTCTTAAATAGCTGTGGAAATGACATACATACATAGTAGCTTCAATGGAATGGAGCTAATAACCAAATTAGAAGTAAAACAAAAAACAAGGCAAACATTCATACCATTCTCTAACAACAGGCTGAGTGAGTGGGAAATAAATGTAATGCATTTTCTTTAGCTTGAAGCTGAAGTTCCAGGAAGTGAAACACACCTACAAGAAGACTGAGAGATGACTTAATTTCTTTCTTACCCTGCCATTGCTCATAACAGCCATTTGCCCTGGAAGCAGCTTAAGAACCTCCTGGCAGAACATCTGGTGGGTTTTAATTAAATCCAGTCCTAAAGTGTTGTACTTCTTCTCAAAAGTATCATCATCCATTCCCTAAAGCAAAGGTAAAGCATGAGATGGTGGAATGATTCAGCAAAAATAAATTTTGTAACAGCTGAGGTAATCAAAGATTTTCTTCAAGTTACATGGTAGCCAAAAATCAAAACAGCAACCTCAGCTTCAGTTAAGTAGGTGACTGTTGGTGTGGAGCCATGGTCTCCCAACTAGCTAGTGTGCAGGTTTTACCCTCGGGCAACTGTGAATAACCATGAGATGAAAGCTGAGCCTGAGGTTAAGCACTTTTTCTATGATCCAGCACACAACTGCATGAAAAATAACATTCTCTGTTAACAACTGAACTATATTCTCACTTTTAGGAAAAAGATATAAAAAAATCCATAATACTCTAAAAACCTAACAGTCATTTTAATGTGGTCATTGGATACAGCTTAAACATGTTTTAGGGAAACTAACATCATCCCGTAAGATACATAACAAATCTATGTTCAAAGTGGGAAAAAAATGCTGGAACTTTGCCATGCTTACAATGGCACTGTGCCTCACCTGTCAAAATTATCCTCCTATATTGAACTCCACTGATAGGTATTTCTGCATTAGAAATGTACAGGCCAAGCAAACAGCTTCATTCAGACACAATTAATATAACAAAATAAATTAGTAACATGCATACACTGCTTAATTAGCTACCTTTATGTCTTTCAAAAATTTATTAGACAATGAAATAAGAGGATGACCCAAACCAGCTAATTAATTTTCCAGTACGGTGCCAGAGAGTTCTCTTAGTCTTCCAAATCTTCCTATTTAAAAGTACTACAATTTACAGCCCCTTCTAAAACAAAAACTGTAGATTGCAGCTGTTATTTGATAACTCGGCTCCACTCTACGTGTGAACTTTGAAATCAGCAACATTTGTATTTTAAACCAATGAATTTTCATAGAAACACAACAGAAAATGTTGGTCAGAAGTATACAATGCTCGTTAACCTCAACAGCTTCAGTCTGTGTCTGCTCACAACCACAACAGCACAGTAAAAAAAAAAGTTACTTCTGAAGTCTTAATTCTTGACAAATATTAATACTGTAATTTTAATTAATAGATACCTATGTAAAAAAAACAACTGACAATTAAAAATTAAACTATTTTGTCTCAATAATCCAGTATCCATACTCTGTATTTTTGCAGTACTCTTGTATTTTCTTCCCTTATTTTAAAGAAATACTCTATTCTTCCATCACAGAAAAGTTGTCAAAAATCCAAATCTGCTTGAGCAGAAACTGTATAACGGTTATAAACTTCATATCATTTGGCCACACACTGTTACTCTCAACACCAATAAAATATATGTAAAATGAAAAGGTAGTCTAATTTAGTTTGCACTCACTGGGATGAGGAACTTAGCAATTTTAGTTCCAGCAGCAAGGGATTTTGCTGTCTCTTCCTTACTGAGTTTACTTAGGAAACTTTTTAAGTTGCTGCTGTTTTGGGTTAGAAAAGCGGTCAAAATTCCTCTTGCAATGGCTGTGTTATCTTCATTTATTTTTGATGAAGGATTGTTCAAAATCCCAACACGTATATGACTGCTTGTTTTCTGCAAAGAAAAATACAGAATAATACACAATTTTACGGTTCCATCTGCTGTTACCTCATGTATTCATACCTATTATAACTCTTCTGAAATGCCCTTAAGTATTTAATTTTTCGCAGCTATTTGTCTTTAGAACATCAATACCTAATCCAGAACTTCAACTAGGAGTAAAAATGTTATTAGCAAGGATTTACCTATTCTGTAATACATATTTTAAATAGATTTTTTTTTTAATAGAACAATTGCCTTTGAGCATTCTGCAGAAGTATATTTTTAACAAAAGACATACACAAGTGTTCATTTACAGACTTCAGAACTGGCTTTGTAGATGTATTTCTATTTTTCAAAAACCATCAAACTAAGCATAAAATAAATACAAGAAAAATTATCCACTTATCACGTTAATCTTAATCAGCAGGAAAGTCTTTCACTTGCTAAAATCAGTGATGCCACTTAAATTTTACTAGAGAGAGTGATGATTCTAAGGCAGGATCAAATAGCATCACTAACCGAAGAAAAGGTAAATGGACTCTATTGCAGTAGAGAATAGAAAAATAAGGAATGAAATCACTGGTATTCAACATATTTAAACAGCAAACTTTAAATTGCAGCCCTTGAGAAATGTTTTGTTAAAACACTTATTTGAAAAGCTTGAAAATGCGTGCTTTAAACTGTTCCTGAGAAGTGTGCTCTCGCTGGAAAGAAGACATTAGGAGATACCATGGCAACCCAGTCAAGGGAAGTTCTTATTCTTCTCGGTACTTGTGAGGTTGCACTTGGACTGCTGTGCCTGGTTTTGGTCTCCCCGGTGCGGTAAGGATGTTGAGATGCTGGACAGGCTTCAGCAAAGGGCTACCAAGATGGTCAGAGGCCAACGAGGAGGCACTGAAGAAGCAGGGCTTGCTCAATCTGGCAAAGAGGAGCCTACAGAGAACCCTAAGAGCAACCACAACTGTTGAAGGGGGAGTGAAAAACATGACAGGGCCAAACTCTTCTTGGTAGCGGCAAAGAGTATAACAAAGGGTAACGGTCACAAATTTTGGCCTGGCAGGAAAAACTACTCTAGGAAGGCAGCGCAACACCAGAGCAAGTTGTCAAGGGATGGAGGGGATGGAGTCACTTCCTTGGAGGTTTTCAGGACTCCTTCAGACAAACCTACAGCTGACCTGATCTAATGATGGCAATAATCCCACTTTGAGTGGGAGGCTGAACTAGATGACCTCCAGAGGCCTCTTCCAGCTAAGACATCCCTAGTTTTTTTCAAATGAATTAAAAATATGTTAGTAGTTTTCAAAATATTATATATTAGCTGGAATAGTTGAAAGTGAGCTTCCTTCAGCCACCTCCCCTCCCAGATTCTTGCAAGCTTTTCTTCCAATGCTGATGGCAAGTCATGCACAAGAGGTGTCTGTCCCAGTTCTGCACCTATCAGAAATTCTACTAGACCCTGACCCGACAGACAAAAGGGACGGCAAAGGAGTAGAGAATCTCCATACAAATCAACTGACTTTAAAAAAAATTACTATGTTTTTGTCTTTTTGTCATGAAACTCGGAAATCACTAGACCAAGTAGTACATGAGGTTCGTCTACATCAAATCTATGAATTAGAATGAAGATAACCAATTAAACTGCTATTTTATAGAAGATACAACAGACCTTATTCAGAACGGCTTTTTCTAATGTTTTTCCTAAATTCTCTGCACTAACACATGGGGACTTGCCCAGTTCTCATGTCCTAGTTGGGAGTTATGGCATATCTTCCCTGCTGAAGTGGGGGGGGGGGGAATGAAACTACAGAGGGAATACACCTGTCAAGCTTGGGTCACAGATCTATCAGTCACATAAATGAAATGTATTCCTGTAACAAGGACTTGTACTGCATACTCTTCTTTGTGTTTTTTTAAGCCTCTTTTTAGGACACATTTGGTATCACACACTCCCTGCAACATACCAATTTTATAATTCCCTTAGAGCGGTTCCTGTTTCATTCCTGACTGGTAAACCTAGATGTTTTCCCAATTTCAGTCTAATTACTCTTCTAACCTCCCCAGAACTGAGGGGGGTTTTTTCTCATTCATATTCACGTGACATTCACTCATATACTTTAAATCCTATTATTAACACTGAAGAACTTAAAATTAAGCAAACTCCTAAGTGTGCATGAACCTCTTAGCATATTAAAATACACACACACACACAAAAAAAAAAAATCTATCTCAAAAGCATATAAACAATATGTGGAAAAATGGTCACTTCATGGCCACAGCTATGCCATACAATACAGGAGAACACTGCATAACGGTTCACACCAACAGGCATTATCTTAACTTCCCTGGCCAAGGTAACATGCTAGGTTACCTCATGGGAGAAGGTCTGTAATTAGGAAGAAATTCACCCTTTTAATGCACAGCGTCATAGTTTGTCTCCTGCGTCAGGAGTCCACGAACCAAATGATCATTTATAGGCCTGTAAGATGCCAGTGCTGCAGGACTGTAGAGCAAAATGAAAGCACAGTCTCGTAAGTCTGCACCTGACCCACAAAAAAATATTGTTACACCTTTAATTAAGAGTATAATTTTTGAATATGCACAGTGTTGTTAACAACATATTCATAATAATTATTTTAATAAAAACTGCTAGAAACTCACCAGGTGTTTCAAGGCATTAGAAAGCAGTTGTCTCCCAGCTGGCTTATCAAAATCAGCAATAATCCAGATAGTAACAGCATATAATGCATCTTCATCTGAAAATTAAAGATAATCCTGCTTTACATTCCGGAGGATCTTCTCACGAGTAATGAATAATGAATTATTTCTCTTTGAGATTTTGAAGTTTATGTGTATTTTTGCTGACTTCAACTGTAAGACTAATCTTTGCCACATCAGAATCTTTTGCCCTCTGAATTGAAATAAAATTCTTAGGAGGTAACTTACGTTAATATGAGAGAGTCACTAAAGTAGCCAATCTATTGTTGTACCACTGAAACAAGGTGGCCCTACCTAATAAGCTAGCTCCAATTAACAAGACCTGCTTTACCAGACATTTCTTGTGAACATTTGATGGCAGGCTAGTCATATAGCCAGAAATGAAAAGAATTAGCTACAAGAATGCATGAGTTAGGCCATTCAACTTTCCCCAGCAGCTAAGAGAGAGTCCTTCAGCCAAAGGCAGGACTAAACTTACCATTTCTGGACACAAACAGGAATATACCAAATACAGTCCAAAGCAATTAAACTACTGTATAGGTGTATATGCAGAAAATTTCCCTTTTTTCTGGTCTATAGCCTCCTGTTCTTTATTCTTCATAGAAGGGCAACAGTACATGAAAAATTCTGCAAAATTATCTGTAGAAGAATATCAGGCTACTCAGGTCTATCATATATCCCCTAAAAGGTAATACATGTAGATGGGAATTTTGCAAGGTTCTGGTGAGATTCTAGGAGGAGGTTATTATTAAGCGTTGCTGCAGTCTAGAGAAACGCACTGGGGACAGAGATTTGAAATGTAGATTCCAGCTTAAAGGTTATGGGTTTTACACAGGAGATATGAATCTTAGAAATGAGCCTACAGATTGAAAGCCAGCCATCATTTGACAACTAGCTGGGATGTCCCTGTGATTGGAGACAGAGAATCAAAGAGAGTCAAATAATTTTATTCTAAAGAAATGTAAGTATATGGCATTTCTTTCTGATAATCGAATAAGTAAAAACTATGTTAATACCACATAAACATTACTGAAAGAGTAGCACTTTGTTAACAGGATTCTTCTTTCCCTTGATGGACTGATGTAAATGAGCAATCGTTAACTGTCTACACCTAGAAGCTAACAAGGTACAGACTATTGCAAAATTCCATGCAGTATTATGCTGCCACTGTTGTAATTGTAATTTCTTCTAACTCCAAGGGAAAGTGCTTGCATATGCAATGAGAATATTTTACATCAAAAAATATTTTAAGTGTATAAAAAAAGTGTGAGTTTTAGCAAGATAAAATGTATAAATGAGTGATAATCCATCAAAACATATATATATTTATTCTTTTCTACAGAAAGACAAAGCTTCAAATATCAAAATTAAAACAATCTAACTAGAGGAAAATTAAAGATACTGAATGCTAATAAAAAAGAAATAAAATCAATTATTCCTTAAATTGCAGAAATGGCTAATTTTGATATATATATATATATATTACAAAGACTATACTTTCTTCACTTGATAATGCTGAACTAAGAGTCACTTGAAAACTGAATATACTCTCTTTAATATCCTCAAGTAAAACCATATTAGTATGAAAACTGAGCCTGTTTTCAAAGCTGCAGAAGTCTTGCAAAGCTTTTTAACTTCATGTCTGTAAAACAAAAAATATCTAACCGTGACATCCATCCAATTTCAAAACTACAAAATCTAAAATAACTATCCTGTTAACTATAATTTATGTATATAATATTAGGATATGATCTGGCTCCTGAAAGAAGATGCTGGGATACTGGGAAATTTATTTATTTACATGGGATCCTTGGGATACTTACTTACTTGGAATAATTTACTGGCAAATTTCAACAATCTGTAATATATATATATATATATATATATAAAACTCATACAGAAAATGAATATACCCTTTTTTGTTAAATACTTCATGTTGTCTGAAATTACAGCACTTTTATCTTGTGAGTCCAAAAAGGAGAAAGTAGAGAAGTCTTCCACATCAAATGGAACTGCAAAATGTAAAACACAACATGTTACAACTCTAAAAAAAGGAAAATCATAACAACAGCCAATCTGAGAAAAGTAGTTACCAGTTGTGGATCTGAAATGTATGTATCTTCTTTCTGCACCAAGAATAGTGGGGTTTATACGGGAAACTACATTGTGCTGATCCATAAGAAAATCCATTGCATTTATATGATCATTTAACAAACCCTGTAGTAGTAAGAGAAAAAAATTAAATCTGTACTTTTACAGTTTCAAGACAAACAAAGACCAAGTATTTGTACAATCTTTCAACTGAGCTTAAAGCTTCTATATACATCAAGTTATGGAGAATGTCAAGTCAAAAATGTATAAATATCACACAGAGAGTATTTCAAAATATCAGATACACATTTTTTCAATGAACAACTGCAGTACATTCTCAGTTTCTGGTTGAAAAATTCCACATAATTACTATATGCTTAGTCAATCCTTCAATCTTGTATAATCTAAATATACTGTTTCAAAATCATGACCACAAATTAATGTAATTTTAGTTGTGATATTATTCATTTCAAGCCATCTCGTTATAAAAAATTTAATATATAAACATGACTCAATTCAGTGCGAAATATTTCATCTTGCATTCATTCAGAAATGTTAAACATACCATGAACACTGCCCTCTGGAAGAACCCGGTGGCATCAATAATCCTCTGAAGAATAACTGTCTCTAACTCTGCAGCATCCATCTCTTCTCTGTTAAAGGGCATGCCATTAAACAGAGCTTGAGGCAATGGACCCAGGCCAGTCTTTTTATAAAAGGTTGCTCCTGCCTGATCATATCAAAAACATCACAGAATTAAACAGACTGTGGCTGACTGTAGCAAAAAATGAAACTAATATCAAGAGACAATGAACTCTAATCTCCAAGCTCTATTCACTGTCACGCCTTCTCATGAGTAGCAAGGACAAAACAGGAAATGTTTGGAAACCAAACAGGACACATGGGACTCATTTCTCAAATAGAATGACAAAAGAAATTATAGATCTATACATGGTATTTTAAACTTTTGCTGTCATCTTGCTGGGAAATATCACTTTATTTTGCTTAACAATCTTAGCAAAAAAATATTAAGTAAATAACATTGGAGAAGGACCTTAAGACATTCATAGTTTCAGGTGGATCGACCTAGACCTTTTCCCCAAAGAAAGCACCCCAAATAAACCTCAGAAGGCTTCTATGTTCAGAAGCCAAGCCTTATTTGATAAGAAAGCAGAACAAGCTAATTTTTCCTCAGAGAAAATTCCATGAGACAAACAGAAATAAAAATGTGTTGTAATTCATTCCCCCTTTCTATTCTGCATCCTTTCATGTTTTCTTTCAGTGTCACTTTCTGGATGGTTACAAACTCTATGGCAATATCTCTGTGCCCAACTTTCTGTCATCCCACTGTCTCCTCCCTGATCTTCATCACAGTTTCATTGTCCCTGCTTGTACAGGGGGCTTCCTTCTGGTGGCTCTCTGTCTATTTTTCTTCCTTTAATACTCTCTGTGGGAAGCTTTCCTCCCCTAAGCGTATCCAGCTGTTTCCAGGGCAAATTCAAACTGCCCTTCTATACGAATCCTCCATGCAACTCAGTGGGGAACAAGCAGCGCAAGGCTAAGAGCACCTTTTTTTTCTGGTTGCCCAGATGCACCTTTTTAAAGGAACATAACATATGTTATACAACAGATTTTAAAAGGAAATAAATAAAATGGATGGCATGTGTCAGAAACACAAGATTGTATAGATAGCATGGCTGAGGACACATGAAGGAAAACAGTATTTTTATATATATTTTAGGAGAAAATTATCTACATAATGAATTATAGATAAAAATATGTCTTCTCTATAGCCTTTAAATCAAAATCCATAGCTGTCTTTCCCAAAGAAAATTATAACCAGAAAGCACAATTAAAGGAAACAATGATTCGCCTAGAAGACAGGCTTGAGCTCCTCACCCAGAAGACACAGGAAAACAATTTCTGCAGTGTGAGAGACCCCTTGACATGCTTACTAGAAAAAAAACTTGTGCTCCTGAACGCAGCAGGCAATAGTAAATTTTAATAGTGAGAGTAGCGATGCAGGAACCCTTTCAGCATTTCCACTAGTGACTGAATGGTAGCTAAAGAAAAATTTCACTCAAAGATACTGTATTTACTTGCTTTAACATTTAGCAATCTTTCAGCTTAGCAAATGCAATAAATTGTGTACTGCAGTATTTCTTACCACTTTGCTCTCAACATACCTTCCTCCCTTCATCGTATTCAGAATGAACATCTAGTATACTCTGAACATCAGCGTGTGGGTATTCGCTTCTAAGAACATCTTTCACATGATTTACTGTTAGAACATTTCCATCTTTCACTTCATGGTACATCTGTAAAAATTAGAAAGAAAGAAAAAAATGTAGTGAATTGTCAATAATAATTTATTAAAATTATTAAAAGTAAATAAACAATGAAAGTAAATATCTTTTTATAGTCCTCCAGTAAATTTTATATCCGTATACTTTTATATTGCTTTTATTGCTATATTGCAGCTTTTATATTCTTTAGTAATTATCACCATTGCACATATGCACAATTTTTCATCAGAGGACTGTTCTGATTAATCTATTATTATACCTTTAGTCTAAATCTGAAGTGGCAAAGGAAATACACTTACATGACCTGAATGTGAAAGGTTATTTCTCTCCACCGAATAGACAAGGAATCTAAATTTTTACCACAAACTACTGAACCATGGGTAGTTACCTGAATCTATATGGGATGAATCCAAGCCTGAATTAGTCAGTGATACTTTTTCCTACAGGGATAATTCTTCTTTATCAATGCTATTTTATTTCATAGCTAAGATTTGATTTCTTTCATCAAACATACAAAAGAAATTTGAAGGGAAAATTATTCAATCCATTCCTTTTCAAACAAGGAACAATACATTTCCCTCCATAGCTCTGAATATCTCAAACCTGTATTTTATTGATTCTATTTTTAGTATCTTCTAATTATATTTATCATCTCCTCCTTTTTATATGATGAAACAAAGTAAAGAGAGGACACAACATTTTAAAAAACACACTATAAATTGATATTTTGTGATCTGGTCATGGATAATAGCCACGCATGTGTGTCAGCTCCTAACACTTGTGGATTTCTATCTCTCTTCCAAGGCACTCCTAGTTTCTTCAATTCCTTTCATCTTAAGCTCTCTGAGTTTGTCCATGACATTAGTTTCTAGGCACTGAACAGAATAACAGAAAACAAAAGTAAGAAAAAAAACATTATGCATAAATACCATATTCTCTGATATAATTTTGCCTGCAGAGTCTTCACATGGACTGCTCACTTTATTTCCCTCCATTCATCTCTGAAATTCCTGTCTTTACATGAACCTGCATTGTCTTACACTGAAAACCTGTCTCATTCACTAAATGCAAGCCTGGAATATTTCTGTTTTCTACACCCATGAACAGCTCAAGCATGACCAAAAAGGAACTTCTTACTCTGTTTCACTTTCTACACTAGAGAACAACCAAGGGTTTTTCAAAGCTAATAGGATTGCCAAAGTGATATTAAAATGCCTGTACTCCAAGAGATACAGAACACAAAGACAGGCACATCATATTAACACAAATAATACAGAATCATTTTTCACAAGAAAATACTAAAAGCTGCAAGGCATGCATCTACCTTTTCACATTCTTGAAGAAAGCCTGTAGATAGGTAAAATGACAAGAGCAAGCTGGTTTCTGGAGCAGGAAAGTATTTCTGCAAATCATTCTATAGCATATTAATGCTATTCATGTTTTAATACTTTACTTCCATGTAAAGTAAATGCAAATGTATCACGTTGTCACAAGGGAGCAAAATCCTAACTACACAGAAAAGTAATAAGTAAGAAAAAAAAAGTGATTTCTTGTGAAAGAACTAACATTAATTATCGAGGTAAAGGCTTGAGAGGTGTCAGATTCCTCTGCAATGTAATTAAAAGTTCTCCAAAGAGCTATTCCAGCATCTTCATTTCCATCAATTTCTTCTTTTGTACTTAAAATGAAAACAAATCCAATTCTGTAAACAAACAAAAAGAGATCATACATTTTAAAAGAGTACTAGTTTCACAGACATTCTAATACCTAATGAACAAGATGTTTGTGTTCAAGTAATCTGTCCAGCAGGTAGGGATGAAAACACCTGTACCAAGGTGGTGTTGCCATGACTGCATATGGTGACACTGAGGATACCAGCTATGCAGTCTTCATCAGATCTCCTAGATTATGCTTAGGTTACCAACTATGTACTGATTTTGGATATGCCTTTTCTCCCATTCAAAGCTGACAGTAATTAAAATTTCTCTGAGTCATTAGGATTTACTTACAGTCCTTTCCGTCCTTACCTGTCTGAAGGTTATGACATTCTTTACATTCCTGCCATCATCTCTTAACAGCTTAAGTCTTTGTTTTAGTCTGGGCATTGTGTGTTTTATTTTTCCTGAAATGTGTGTCTTGAGTAGCTCCACGTAGACAGGCTGGGGTCTGGATGTCCTGTCATCAATACATGCCATTCTTACTAGCCCTTCTCTTGCCTTTTTTACCTTCTGGGGCTTCCCCACCCTCACACTGCCATTCATTTTCCATTCACGCCAATTTTAACACACCTACTACAATTACCAACATTTCCAGTAAATGAAAAAAGCCCTAGAAATATGAGGCTTGAGATGCAAAAAGGTCCAGAAAACTCCTAGCGGAGGTGGTATTTTGACACCGTCTTCAAGAAAAACAACCTGCATTGACCAGGCCATACTATCTTTACAGCATAAAGTGTAACAGAGATTTGGTGTTCTACCATAACAGGGGAAATTCAAACCTAAGAGCCAGTTGTTTGTCTCTGCAAAACATTTTGATTAAATTGAGCATCATCATTTCCACACATAACTCATGAAGATGTCACCGAAAGGTTTGGCACATGCTCCAGAAACCCAGAAGTCCAAGATAATAATGTGAAGATCCTGTTTCTCCAGGGAACAAAGGCTTTGAGCAACGAGACAATCTGGTCAAACAGACTGCAAATAGTGGCACAACAACTAAAGCATAAAGTCCTTCACAGATTGAAGACCCAGGAGAGTTAAAACTGAAGATATTTGAAGTTATATTCCCTGCTGAGAACACATAAGGATCCTTCTGGTCTCTACTACACTACTGGAAAGAACTTCTGATCATTACAGTCAGTTCCACATCTTAGCTGGTACAGGAAAAGGACAAGAAAGATCCTTCTGTTGAGTGAAGTGACAGAGCATGTGTAGATCTGTAACTAGAACATACAGATTCCCAAGAGGAGAAATATATGCCTATTCATGAACACAGCTGCCTGCATTAAGAGGTGAAGACTAGGAAGGCAGATTCTGCCAGACACCTGGAATTTTGTGCGTGCAAAGCCGTCAGAACCCTTCTAAGGATTTCCAAGCCTTTCACTGTCTGGTAACAATAGATTTTCCTAGAAGAATAGATGCCCTCCCCGCCACCCCCTGCACCTCAACATGAAACCTGCTTGTATAATGGGAGAGAGGAATGGGAATAAGATGGCCAAACCCAGATATTTTTATGAATCAGAAATGGAGATTTTATGTGAATACATTGCTGTTGCAGCAGTTCAGGGATCAACTTCACATAGTTTTCCAGAACACATCCTTGAATCATCCTGAACATCAGCAGCTAATGCTATCCACACTAGGTCTGCAGCAAAATCCTCTACCATTAGCTGTCACTTCTCCCAAGACAAACCCAACAGTGCACAAAAAAGCTGCTCCGTGAAAAATCCCTACCGAAGCAGCTGTTCAACTTTGTTCTCCTCTACACTTACTTTTTGGCAAACCTACAGGTAGGATTGTCTCCAGCTGCCAAACTACAAACAAAACCTCTTAATAATGTGGTAACTGGCCTACACAATCACAGCCATCTATGAAATACAGCTATATAAACTGCTGTCTATTCCTGACTACACATATGACAGCACTGGATAATGTTCTATATGCAGCAGTTGGTTCAAAGATCGAAAACTATGCCAACTATCAAAAAGAGGTGAATTGTAAAACAGAACAAGGGAATTATAGTCTTTCTAAACGAGTACCACAGACACTCAAAGCTGGCTTCTGCTATACAAAACACTGTGCAACTTGCAAATATTTCCACAAAGCGTACAGCTCCATCATAGCTGCTACAAGAAGATGAGAGACCTACTGATCTCATGATACATGAGAGCTACTACAACAACATGACAATCTGCAATGCTGAGCCCATGTTCCAGAAGACCTTCATATTTACAAGCGATAACTCAAGGAGTTGATTTAGGAAATCAGCTTTTCATTTGGATAGGCACTTCACATTAGATATTTTAAAACTATTAAAATGAAATCTGCCATATCAGTATAAAACTGTTTAGACAGACGTTCAGGACAAACAGGTGTGCATCAGATCAAAGGACAGAGGGAAGTAAGAAATACAGCAAGTTTTCTAAAAAGATATAAATAATAATTAATGCACAAAGATGCACCATGTTCTACAATTAATTGCTTTTCCCATTTTTTACATCTCTCATTATTGTAAATAACTTTTCATAAAGTCTTGTGTCATTGGGGTGCTGTAGGAACAGTCAGCAAAGCAAAATACTATACGACAGTATAGACCCCATGGCTTGTCCACATCTTGAATACTGTGTACGTGGCTGTTGCCCTCATCTCAGAGAAGTTATATTAAAACTAAGAAAGTTCAGAGAAGGACAACTCTGAAAATAAAACAAGCTTTGGAACAGCTTCCAGGCAAGGAATAACTAGTAACCTAGGGAAAGAAATTACTGCAGTCGAATATGGCAGAGCTTTATAAAATCATGACTGGCATCTAGAGAGTGGGGGAGACTGCTTAGTCTCTTTCCCAGTTATAAGAGCTACAGAGACAGTAAATGAAGCTATTGAAAGTCTGGCTCAAAACAAACAAAGCAGTTCTTCATACACCACATAGTTCAACTGTGAAAACACCTGGAAAAGGATACTGTGGGCGCCAAAACTCTACATGAATTCAAGGGGAAAACAGAAAAGTTTATGGAAGAGAAACCCATTGAGTGTTGCTAAATATTTAGAAAATATATCTGGGTCTGGAATTGTTTGATCTCCAAATCAATCGAATCAACCTGGCAAAGGCCAGGAAAATACTCAAAAGTATCTGGTCACCCTGTTCTTTTTATCATACCTAGGCAGCTCCTTCTGGCTTGTTGCAGACAGACTGACCTAAATGGGCCTTTTGTCTGACCCAGTTTGGCTGCACTTTTGCTGTTATGTATCAGAAATGACAAATTAGGTTCTAGACTGTATTCTCAAGGACTCAAGCAGTATTGCCTCCCAGGTAGTGACAACAGTGGCAAAATGCACAGACAACTAAGATCTGTCCTCCATTACATTTTTGTCATTGAATGATAAAAACAAAGAAAAACAAAACAATGATAAGAACTAGTAAAATTTTAAATGAAAATTAAACCTCTGTAATTTATGGAGGAAACAAAAAGCCATTTCACAGGAAGATTTTAAATATTTACCATGGAATTTATCTGCTGAAGCTTGGATCTAGTTTGGACACCCTTCTCCTTTTATAAGCTGTGGAAATAAACATGCACTCTGAGAGCAATTCATTTTTTCTTAAAATAGGCATCTCAGATGAACCAGATTCTTCCTCAGAAGTGTCTCTTTCTCTTAAATGATGACTAGTTCAGACTTAGACAACTAATTTTTAGAAATTCAGAAGCTGGTGAGGATAATCTCGCTTTGGACTTTAAGTACTGACATAAAAACAAAATTAGGTAAAACAGCCTCAATTGAAATAACTAAATTCAAAAATGCCTTCCAGTCATGTTTTACTTACAGAATATTTTGCTTAGAATGCAACTTCACATGGGCATCCAGTAGGACTATTTGACAAGATAATTTTTTATCAGACTTTTGCAGTTCATTTTCCACACACTCAGGTACATTATACCTTGCAACCTATTTGTTTAAGAATACTTAATACCTGAGTAAGCTTAACACAAGTGGGTAACCAATGTGTCTTATTAGAACGTTGTTGCATTGGACTTCATTTAAATTCACATCTTTGCCAAGCAGAATAGAAGATGAGGAAGAAAAAAGGAAAGCAACCTTCTTTTAAGACTTTTCTTCAAGACTTTCAGTTTTCCTTACCTAAGTGGTACATTATGATGATAGAATAATTCTGCCAGTTTCATATAATCACCTGTGTCTTCTTGGACAGGATCAACAAAAAGTACCTAAGAAGAGACAACATATTATACAGCCAATATTTATTCTTGATGTCTGTTTTTATTTTTTTCAGACATAAAATCTAAGATAACTACAGAAATTTCCAAAGGAGCTGTGCACCCCAACTGTTTTCAATTTCCTAGAGCATTCATTGTAAGAAAACATTAAGAGTATAAATGAAAGTAACTTCAGAATTAATGAATTTGGACCAAATACTGAAAACAGGATTTAACCATTTATTAAACTTCAAACCAAGTGATATCACTACTGTCCTTTGAAAGACTCTGTGCCAATACTTTGTTTTTATTAATGAACTTGATATTTAATTAAAGAGGATCTAATGGTGATTTTTCTATCACTTCTTTCAACTAAGTCTCTTCTGTTATGAAAACCAAACTAAAATAAATAAACAGAATATATTGACTTAAAACTTTAATTAAAAAATGGAGCATTGGGAAAGAATTCTTCCTTCCTGTCTCACATATCTTTGGCTTCACTCTTTCACGTATTGTAGCTTGAAGGGTAAAATCTGATCTTTCAGGCATTCACGGAATCTAAAACTGGGATCTGTCTGCATAGGTAGACTGTACTTATGCAGATTTAATTATGACATTGGTACCTTATTTATTCAGCTTTGCACTGCAACTCCCCTTAGAATTTATGATAATTTTGCTAGAGTAGCTGAAATGCAGCAGAATAATTTTAAAAATTTTGAACACTCCCTCCCCCTCAAATTATAGTTAAATGATATGTTGTAGATTTCTATAATATAGCTGTTATATACATCCATGCCAATATTTAACCTTGAATACATAATGCAATCTACTTCATATTGCACACATCTTACGCTTCATTATAAACATACATTTTTTTATTACATATTGCTTGTATTTTGGTTGTCTTTTTATATACTGAACTTCATGTCACTTGGAGTGACTACATCAGCGGACAAGGGAAGAGCTACGGATGTCATCTATCTGGACTTCTGTAAGGCCTTTGACATGGTCCCCCAAAACATCCTTCTCTCCAAATTGGAGAGAGAGAGAGATTTGATGGATGGACTACCTGGTGAATAAGGAATTGGTGGGAAGGTCACATGCAGATAGCTCAGTGATGCAGCAGGTCAACGGCTCAATGTCTGGATGGAGATCAGTGACAAGTTGTGTCCCTCAGGGGTCCGTATTGGGACCAGTATTGTTTAATATCTTCATCAATGACATAGACAGTGGGATCAAGTGCACCCTCAGCAAGTTTGCAGATGACACCAAGCTGAGTGGTGCAGTTGACACATCTGAGGGACAGGATGCCATCCAGAGGGACCTGGACAAGTTTCAGAAGTGGGCCTACGTGAATCTCATGAGGTTCAACAAGGCCAAGTGTGAGGTCCTGCACCTGGGTTTGAGCAGCCTCCAGTATCTATACAGGATTGGGGATGAGGAGATTGAGAGCAGCCCTGCAGAGAAGGACTTGGGGGTACTGGTGGATGAAAAGCTGGACATGAGCCGGCAGTGTGTGCTCGCAGCCCAGAAAGCCAACCGTATCCTGGGCTGCATCAAAAGCAGCGTGGCCAGCAGGTCGAGGGAGGGGATTCTGCCCCTCTACTCCGCTCTGGCGAGACCCCACCTGCAGTACTGTGTCCAGCTCTGGGGTCCTCAGTATGGGAGAGACATGGACCTGTTGGAGCGAGTCCAGAGGAAGGGCATAAAAATGATCAGAGGGCTGGAACACCTCTGCTGTGAGGACAGGCTGAGAGAGTTGGGGTTGTTCAGCCTGCAGAGGAGAAGGCTCCAGGGAGACCTTATAGCAGCCTTTCCATACGTAAAAGGGGCTTAGAAGAAAGATGGGGACAGACTTTATACCAGTAGTAGTGACACAGTAGTGAGTGTCACAGGGGAACAGGCTGCCCAGAGAAGTTGTGGATGCCCCATCCCTGGAAACATTCAGGGTCAGGTTGGACGGGGGTCTGAGCAACCTGATCTAGTTGAAGATGTCCCTGCTCATTGCAGGGGAGTTGGACTAGATGACCTTTAAAGGTCCTTTCCAACCCAAACCATTCTATGATTCACACAATGACCTTTTGTAATTTAAATTTCAATTTAAATCAGCAATAGCTATTTCCTTAACTCACTAAGTGATACAGAATCCTATGTACAGAGGAAAAATTAGGCTACAAGACATTCATAATTAGTGTGCTTTATAACTTAAATATCTTTGTACCTCTGGTCACCATCTCTAAAAGAAGGACAGTTATCATTACTTTCTTTCAGTAGTATACTATGAAGAGAATTAATTTATAGTAGTGAATTATCTATATGTGGCATGGAAAGGAACAGAAGAGCTCCTGACAAAACTGTGCCCAAGTCCACTTCTGGAAAGTGGACTAATAATCATATATGACTCACTAGACAAAGATTTTCACTACTGTTAGCAGACCCACATAAAACCCATGAAATTCTAACCTATCTTAACAATGAATACAGCATGTGTATTTTTCAATAAATTTTCTGTCCACATATTAATACATACAATATGCAAAAAAATTAAATTATCCAAACTTACCAAATTAAATAAATTGCGTCTAATCTGCTGTATAACTCCAGGAAATGCGGGTTTTAGCAGTTCCTGATAGCTTGCAGGCCATGTGCTGTAGCTGGGATCTTGTTCTATATTATTAATCCACTAAAACAAAAAAGCCAGCCATTTAAAAAACACACATTAAACATTGAGTACAATATGTATGTATAAACAAGGGTATTTTGAAACACATGGAAAGCCTGGAAAGAGTAAAATGGTTTATCTTCTTTTTGAAATAGTAACAGAAAATAGCTTCTAAAATTTTTTTTTTTTCTTTTCAATCAAACTGTTCAGGGTTTTTATTTGCAGTACATAATAAAACTAATAATGGATGGAAAAGGAAAAAAGACCATTTGTACTCTCTATCAGGATGTGAATGAAACCATTTTTTCAAGTGTGGAAACTACTTTCACAACACAAAGGTCATAACATATCACACAGATAGATGTGTAACACAGCATAACCATCTTGTAAGACAAATACAGTATTTATCTATAACCCGCAGCAGCAGCACTTTAGATATATCAAAATAACTAATTAATATATGGCCAATTTGTTCTCCTACTGTGTTCTGTGCAAGCCTTGGCAAACAGAAGAGTGAAATATGGTTCTTTCAGGTGAAGAAAATTAGTATTTTAGTGCCTTTTCCACTGGCATATAACCTTTGTAATGAAAACTGCATAAATTTTGAAGAAGGGAAAAAGTCATTGGACAATTAGAAACAAAATATTTAAGTTGTCCACAATTCACTTATACTCATAAAGTACATTTAGCAGTTATGCATAATATGAAGATATTATGTAGCTAGATTAACTGCTGTAAAGCCAAATTCTATAGCTGAGTGTGCAACTACTCTTAGATACATTCCTCTTTTCTTTTAAACATCCTACATCTTAAAATTTTAATAAGGTATAGGCTAGAGAAAATTACTCCTAAAATATAGTGAAGAGATATCACCCTCCAAAATATTTTAAACTGTGTATCGATATATGGTCTTATGCCTACTATTTCAATTACACTACAAAAAAAGACAGACTGTCTTATACCTAGTATTATCAAATATGTAATATTTAAATAAATTGTTTAATTACTTACTATGATTGAAGAGTGACGAATATCTAGCGCATAACTGTCATCTGTAGGATGTATATGCAACCTCATAAATTTACTCAGGATCTCCTCTTTGATTCCCAGTTCATGAAGGCCATGCATCACTTTTCCTTCCAGTTTAAGAGTCTCTAAGATACTTTTTCAGAAGACAAAATGCATAATGTCTACACAGAATTCTTGTCATGACATAAAAAAGAAAAAATATTTCAAAGACTATTAATGTGACAATTATGTCTAGTATTAAAAATAATTTTTATATTCTCCTGTAGTCAAATGTTTAAAACAAAATCAATTAATAACACTCTGTTTCCAACATATTTCAAAAGAGAATTATAACATTATGCAACTCTTTTGTTCATTCACATTTATTTTATATGAAGGAATTTCATCCACCTTTAGTAAGACATGGCAGGACAGCAGAGTGGAAGTTTGCTTGCTGCATTGTCCTGGCTGAGGCAGAAACCCAAGCGCGGGGTACCCTAAGAGGAAGCTTAGCAAGTGTGTAGAGAAGCAGGCAGCAAATGATGGAGACACAGACGAGCTCTAAGTCTGCATCATGGCAGAACCCTGAAAACAGCATGGAGGAAACACATAG
The DNA here is from genome assembly GCF_947461875.1 of Haliaeetus albicilla. Taxonomy (NCBI): domain Eukaryota; kingdom Metazoa; phylum Chordata; class Aves; order Accipitriformes; family Accipitridae; genus Haliaeetus; species Haliaeetus albicilla. The sequence continues at coordinate 8,311,902 of NC_091497.1, read as the reverse complement.
CCACACCTCTAAAACATGACCATTTCCCAGAAGACCCCACAGGACTCCAGAACATTTGTTGCAATCTGAAAACTCAATACGAGAATGTAAACAAACCTGAAGTACTCACCAGCAGAATACAACAGGCAAGATTTTACAAATGCGTTTATTTCTATCTTGTTTCATTTTGAGTTTTCTCTATTCTGAAAGCTTTCTTCTAAAATATATTGAAATTAAACATAGCACTATCATTAAAAAGCGCTATTAATATTTGCATCATTACCAAAAAAGATGCAAGTGACTCCATCTCAAAATTCTGGCTGAGAAAGAAAAATTAAGTACAAATTGCAAGTATAAATGCTAAACCCAGGAAAGTAGAGGAATCTCCACGGAGGAGAAAAGATGATGTTTTGAGTTAAAAAATAGAAAATAAAAAATTGTAGACTCTGACAAATCATAGGAACATGAAAATAACCTCAGCCTTAGCATCAGTAGATTTACTAACAGTTTGCAGGCCACCAAAGATAATTTTGAAGTAGTCATGTCTGTCCTGCTGTTGACAACATACAGAAGAATGCAAGGGAAAATGTTTACAGTTTATAAGTGCTTGCATAGAAGAGGCAAATCACACCCAAAATAATTATACTATAATTACACAAACCGGAAAAAGATTTCTTATATCGAGAAGCATATTAGTTCTGCATTAACAGAACTTATTATAAAAGGTGGCCAGGCACAGACTCACAAGCATGCCAAAAATAACCTAAGATGTATATCTAAATTTAATGCCTGCAAATATTTTGTAATTTTTAAGAAATAAGGATGTGAAAGCACTTAACTTATTTTTTACGAAGTGCTTTTCCAACCTTTTTACGTATACATGTTGGATTCCTTCCACTTCCAAATTAATTTTACATGGTGAGTCATAAAACTGTAAGCAAATTAGAAACATATTCCAAGAGAAAATGCTGTTTTCAACTACTTATACAATGTTCATATTCAAAGCAAACCCACTGTAAACCAGTATTCCTTCTACTGGAGCACTTACTGGCCCCCAAAATGCAACAGATGAGATTATCTATCACCATGAGCACAACTTCTCCAGTATTATTAGTAATTCTGTAATCTTCAAACAAAACGTACCCTCTTACCTAAAAGGATCATGAAAATCCAGGTCAATATGAAGGCCATTTAGAAACAAACGTGCTTCTCCAGGTTGGATTCCAAGTACTTCATGAAAATGCTAAAAAGTAAAAAGTACTGCTAACTTATTTAGGTATATGTCAACACTAATACACATATATACATATATATAAAAACTTCAAGTAATTCTGCAAAACAGACACATCAAATCTCTTCCACATAATTTCTTCTTTAAGCTGAGCATTGCTGGTAAAAATATTGACAACATACTTGTATGAGTGCTATTTAACACACTTTCAATGTACAAATGCAAATGAAAATAGCTGATTATTCCCTCCGAACAACCTACAGTGTCCCTACCTGTACAAGGTAGAGAAAAAGACACATTTCTCAGTGGCTGCCAACAGAAAGTGAAAATAAACACACAGAGAGAAATATGGCTTGTAACCTTTTGAAAAATTACTCCTACATATCCATTCAAAAAAGGGACACCTTATATCTGTCCTTCAGACCTCCACCCAAAACTAGCTTTCTCAATAGCTTAACATCTTTCACAATTCAAAAAAAAAAAAAAAAAAAGCGTAGTCGCAATTGTTACGGGGAATTAGGAAAGACAGACTAGAAACATACAACCTTGTCTAACAAAGGGACCTTGGAAAAAACATAGATCAGAAAGGGATAGCATAGCATATCCTTGTTTTGCAAAGAATGAAAAAATCCATAATAAAAGAAAACATGAAGAAGGAAGTGTTTAGGGAGTAAGGTATATGCCTTATCATTTTATTTCAGAGAGCTGTGAGGCACCACACTGTTCAATCTACAGTGGCTGTAGCAAGATAAGTAACAGGAGCAGCAGCAGTGTATTCCAACTCACCCCAGGAGGAGCAGCCAGATTTCCAGATCTGTCTTAATTCCCAAAGGAATGGAAAGTACCAAAAATAGGCAGAAAAAAAGCAAGCCGAGAAAGATTCCCCCCCCCCCCCCATTTAGCTCCCACTTGCTGAACAAAATAAGTGTGAACAAAAAGCACACTTTGAACAAAAGGACACAGAGCAAGCAACTCAGGCTGCATACATTACTCCACTTACAAGCCTGTCACTGAATAAATGAGAGAAGAAACAGGACAACATTGAAAATGATATTATTCCTTTGAAGTAGCACAGTTACGTTCACACAGTTAAGTATAAGTAAACTCAAAGCTAACTGGTTTGTGGCATTGTAAGTGCAACTCCACATAAATGCGACAACAGTGCACTTGAAGCTCCTTGTAATCCAATCCCATGCATATACTCATCATTCATTGAAACGGTACCATATTCCTTAGTACATATAAACATTTTCACAACCCAAAGCAGAATGGAAATACGTAATGGCACCTTATATCAACATATAAAAGGCAGGGGTCTCCATGAAGTAAAAATGCAGCTGTGATAAGCCTGAGCCTAACACAGAAAGAATATTTATGAAAGTCCAAAACCTTTCCTTGACCTTGAAAAACAGCTTTTGAAAATGGTAAATTTAATTTATTCTAATGGTGTAACCTGAACTTTGTAGTGCTTTCATTGCTATTTTGTATGTATATTTACAAAAGAGTAATAATTACTTATGTTTGTTATAAAGTATCTAAATACATATACTCGAACAGATATAATGTGAAGAATATGGTGGATCTGGGGGGGACTGCATTCCACTAATGCTAAGAAATAACCAGAAAGCCTTTTTAAATTGTTAGTTACTATCCTTCATGAAAATTTTTGTAGGCACCTAAAAAATGCATGTCAGTGGGCCTTTCAAAAACCAAGAGCATAAATGCGTGGCAGTAAGTTTCCCACAGTCGGATAAGGAAAAAGAAAAAGAGATAATTTAATTACTTTTCTAATTTATAAAACTCACTTTATTCCCAATCTTATATAAATTACAGAAATGTTTTTTTGGTATGTCCCAAAACTTGGTAGAAAAGAGGAAGGACTTCTATCTTCTTTATAACTAACTGCTGCTTTGGATTACTCTGGCCTGAGTGCAGGACTTCATATTTATCTTTGTTAAACCTCAAGCAACCATTAAAACAAAACCTAGAAGTAGCAGCTGGTGTCTGACATTTACATTTTTCCTACCACAGCTTCATGCAGAATTACATGCCCTCCCAAGGTCTCACTCTACACAACCCTTCTAAGCAGCTAAAATTCATAGATGCCTGACAATGCCAAGTGCCTTTGCAGCAGGTGAAATTTTTGATCATTTTACCTACACAGAGTTTGATCCTGAGACACAAACAAAATAGGCAGAATAGACAAAAGAAAACAGTCAGGTACACAGTGATGATAGTCCTCTACACCAGGCAGAGAAGCACCCAAAGTTCTAGGTATACATGAAATTTTTCTGTAGTTACCAAATCCAACTTGGATTACAGTTTTAATACCAGTGTTGTACCACGAAGTACTGTGACTGCAGAAAAATCACCCTTAATGCCACTGGACTCAAGGAGCAAACAATAAATATAAAGAGGATTAGTCTCAAGAAATCTCACCAGCATCCTTCAGGGCTCTTGTGCAGATCTCATGAGACCAGCTAGAACAGGCCCTCTCCTTGAAGCACTGAAATCAGCATTTAGGATAAGAGATGTCTTACCACTACTGAAAGCTTATGAGTCATTCTTGTAAGCCCAGATACTCATATAAGTACAGATACTGAGAAAGACTGCAACTGGCTGACCTTTGTCATAAAAATCCTAATACTAACTAAAATGAATGCAGGAACAATGAAAAAATTATCAGCTACTGGGTATTGAAATGGGACCCTAAAAGTTTTTCAAATCCCTCAGTACTGCAACAGAAAACAAACTGAGCTGAATCAGAGCTGAGACTCGTTACACAATTTTGATTCTAAGCATTTGATTGTTCAGAAGAGCATCCATTTGCCCTAACAACTTTGATGAATGGAGTATTTAGGCATCCAAGACTAGAATTTAACACTGATAATACCCATATGGTATTTCCTTGCTAAATTCTCAGCAAATCATTGCACTGGAAGTTGTGAGTTGTGTTTAATGAGATTTTATTTTTCCTTTTATCCATAGCAGTTCTTTTTCTATTTCTTAGTTAGGTATAATTCATTACACCCAAATCATCATATGTCTTTCAACTTTTAATACCTTTATTTCCTCTCATTGCATTTCCTATTCAACTTTCATTATCTTGAGAAGGAATCATCCAGTTACACACAGCATGAGATCATATCTCTCCTGCTGCTAGATGGATGTACTGTAGTTCAAGAACGCACATGCCAATTTATTGTGCTCTAGCAGCAGTTTTCAGGAAGTTTCCCTACATTTATTCAACAGATTTTAGCTTTTAGCTGTCTAAAGGCCTGTAGCCTCAGGTAGGATGTAGTAGGAAACCTAAACCTAGTCTAATATGTGCCTAAATTCCTCTTGTAGTTAATGTATTTAATGTAGTCTGTGGACTCAGATGATTGATCCAGCTGATATACAATGTCATTTGAGACATTGCAAGGTCTCAGGATAAGGCTTCTTGGTCTGGAAAGTACAGGTCAATCAGCAGGGAATGGATATCCCAGTGGCCACATCCACCAGACCTGTGTGGCTATCTTGGATAGCCCATGGTATCTCAAATGACATCAGAAACCCAGGTTTAGGCAATTCTGTCATGCCCCACAAAACAACCACTGAGTGAACTAAATCGTTTTTGATGTCCGTTGACTACATCTTCATTGTTATAACAAGTGTTTAGATACCCATATAGATGTGCCTAAATGCAGGTATCTTCATTTCAACCCAAATCTTACTTTTCCTAATCCTTATATTTAGTAATAATAGCCATTTTAATTCCTGATATACCTTTAATTTTTGTTGTTGTTGTTGTTTGCATTTTGGGGTAGAGGATTAGTTTTTGATTAAGCAGTTGTTTTTGATTTATGTGTTAACGGAGCTGCAACTGGAGAAAGATATTGTAAAGACTTCATCAAGAAACAAGGAAAGTCCTGATACCAACACTCGTCCTCTGGGGAAACTATGATTATCAGGGCTTTGTTTTGCTTTATCCTGACTATAACCCTAACAACAGAGAGAGATACAAAAATGCATATCTCAGCTGTATACAGAAAGCAATGAAGCAGGGTGCAGAGAGTGATTTGCTCCCTTGAGCAAAAACTATGGTACATCTCAGTAGTGCAAGAAACAAGAGATCTGCATAATGTTGAGCCCATTATAAGATCTCTGTGAAAACCCAAGAATCAAACAATGCACCCTGCACACAAGAAAGCTGAAGGGCTCAGGAAGGTGAACTGCTGGGATATGCGAATTCTATTCTCAATACACCAGTCCCACATGCAATCACCTATGGACAAAAGCAACCCTATACAATTGTTTATATAACTGTTTACAAAGACATAACACTTGAGTCCGTCACTATTTGGGCCGGAAATACTCAAGACTGGAAAGCCTTACATTGGTTTTGCATGGTGGAGAGCTCTATCACATTTATGTGAAATTTTTGCCATGATGGAGATGGCAAGCTCTTTATGATAAGGCTGCATCAGTGCAAGAGGGACATTGTTCTCTTTCACTGTTTGGGAAGGTGGAAGAAATTGGAAGGCGTTCACCTGGAGATATTAGTCTTGACAAGGCAAAAGGAAAAGGCCTGAATGGATACAAAGCAAAATGATATATAATGCCATAAGAAAGACATAAATCCCTTTCACTACCATGGTTGGTCAATCTTAACACCGTATGAAAATATATGTTCTGAAGATCACACCTCAGGACAGTGCCATGGGTGTCATTTCATGTGACCAGTCCTAAAAGCGTGGTGGCTAACATTTAATTTTAACACTTGGAAGAAAAATTCTAAACTCTGAACTGAGACAGAAAGTACAACAGATGTCATGAACTTGACAAACGCAAAGTGTCATCTCAGGATACATGTCAGATTAGTCAAAATCACATGAACAATGACTTCTCATGTGATACAAGGCACAAAAGATGCAGTGCATCAAGGATGAAAATAAAACCACCATCTACCGCAGACGATGTTCAAAATACCTTGCAAGATAGTTTCATGCATGATTCTGAGTGTGGAAAGCTCAAAGTTAGCATGTGCTGACCATAATATAAGCAGCAGGCCTAGATTCAACACCAAAGCTCTAGAAAGATTAACCGATACCCATTTTACTTTCACAGCACACAATTTATGACTGAACTTAACACTCCGTAAAATTGTTTGTCTTTGCCTAATTCCATAAAATCAAAAGAGGGAAGGCAAAAGGTACCAAGAACAGCAGAAAGTGAAAAATTTGAATTCAGTATTTCAATATTACTTATTTAGTAAGAGATATTTAGAACAATTAGCTCTTTTTCTCTGATAGAAACCATGTGAAAGTTGCTACCCTAATAAAAACCTCCAAAAGCAGTAATATGATAGTAACTCAAATCTCCACCTTAAGAAATAAAAACAAACCTTCTGGTTTTCTTCTATTTCATTCCGCATTTTCTTGTCTACAGGCACTCTGGTCAGTGATCTGTAAAAATAAAATATTGCTATCACTCAACCACTGTATTTTTAAAATGCATTACATAATGTGAAATATGTATTTTAATACCATATCCAATGCACTGTAATTGAAGAATGCTGTAATTAAGACTTAAAAAGAAGAGTAATACAGTGTCACAAATATTTTATTTGCAAAACAAATATTTGGTTCTGTGCTACTCTTAGTAAACCCAGGTTTCAAATTTATGCTAGGTTTTGTTGAAGTAATATTATTAGCTTATTTTTTTACCACACGCAAGCCTTCCTCTTGTTTTTTCTGGAAAATAGCATGTATATTATAAAAAACTTGTCTGATCACCTAAATAAATGCCCTATTTGTACATTTTAAGTTAATGTTGCAAACTAATAATGTATTGTATGTGAGGTTTATAATTACTAAGCTATCATAAAATAATCCCAGAGACAAATTAATCCCTCCATGTTTTAAGAAACCCTAAATGATATTAACTTAAAATTTATTCTCCCAATAAATGCCAAAATAAACACTCTAGTTGCCTACATAAATATTTTTTTCAAAACATGATTGTACATGTTTTAGAAAATCTGTATGGGGCTTTAAGAAAAATTGGAGTCATCTTAAACCTGAAATTTAACTCAACAAACTGAGAATGATCCTACTAAGCCAACTTCAATACTTATGGCTAATAAAGCAGTTATTTAATAATATAAATCCTCACCTGCCCCCTAAAAGAAACCAATTTAGAATAGATCTTGCTAGTAAACTCCACATTTTTCACAATATGTCAGAAGACATAAAATCAGTTTACTTTAAACAAGTATTTAAGCTTTCCAGGCAATCAAAGAGACTACTTGTTAAGTGCAAACAATATGATTTCCAAGCTTTGTTTATAAATATTACACAATTCATCACAGCTAAATACCCTTTTTCCATTCACCCTCCCTAAATATTCTGGCAGATTATTTTTGTCCCTGTGAATCCCTTCTGGACCACATGATGAAAGGGCAATAAAGGATCAAGAAGGAGCTGTATTTATGTCAACACATTCTTGGTGGGCTTTCCTTGGCTCAGAATGAGAAAGGTGTAACTCGAACTGTGATGTCAAAGACAGCACTAAAAAACCGTCAACGCTGTTCAAATATATTATCAGTAGTCACTGGAGGATGAGCTTAATAATTTGCTTATTATTGTTCAACTAATCTAAACTCTTTCTCATAAAGCTTTTCTAATCATACTGCTAGGTACTCGCTATGCACATAAAGAATATTGTAAGTGTATTCAATACTGTCCTACTTTCTATGTTCAATAGTTTTGAAATAAAAATTGTAGAACAAAAAGCAAGAAACTATAAACATTCCTGTTGAAAAAGAAACATTGCTGATTAAGATTTAAAAAGAAAATATTAAAAGAAACTAAGTACAAAGAAAAGAGTATCTGAAGCCAAATTTAAATTTGGAAAAATGGAGAAGTATTAGGAAAAAACACCATCAAGTCAGGAATCTCAAAAGCTGACTATGTAGGACACTGCTCTAAGGGAACTTCTACCAGCAACAGACAAAATTCAGAACACTACAGAACTTCTAATTAAAAGAACATCCGTAATTGATGGGAATTATTAATGAGAATTTACTTAGCCAACAAACAAAACAGCTACTTAACAGAAGGACTCCATAGTGAGGTGGAACTTTAATGTGTGACCGTACTACCAGAACTATTATTCTGACTTCGTAGCAATAGTTTTAGAGACTCCTGAAGTAAAAAATACTTTAGGGAAAAAAAAAAAGCTCTATTATTTATCTTGCTAAACTCAATATAAATAGTAGTAGGGCCTGCAACTCTCAGAATCAATGCTTCATTCTGCATACATAGGTGATAAAAAACTGCACAGATAAGAACAACCACCTAAATCTTTCCAAATAGCTCAGAGTAGTAAGCCAGAAACATAAAAAATGAATGTGAAAATAATAAAAAGGCAGAAGGAGAAGGCAAAGCTGGAACAATGTTAGCAAGGAAGTGAAATACTTATCAGCAAAAGGCAAGCTTTACTGATAGCATTTTTGGTAATAAGAAAGCAATACACTAAAGAATCATTAACTAGCTCCTTGTCTATGCATGGCAGTTGATGCAGGATTCTAGCAAGATTTTAAGGACAAAGTGTGATAGTCGATCCTTGAGAAAGACACCCTAGAAATTTGAGGTAACGGGTATAAAAGTACCTGTGAAAGACATCTGTTCATTCTGAGTTCAGTCATTTGTTCAATTTGTTCAGAGCTTTGCGAAGTTTTATGCATGTTTTTCTAATATTAAGTGCTAAGGACTCACTAAAGAGAAACACTTTCACTGTCTGAAAGTGGATACTATTTATCATTCTACATGATGGAGGAATGTTCTTGTATGACCTTAAGGTTGTAATATTTTCTACCATACAATTTTATGCATCTTTATTCTTACCTGGAAGAACATGTAGCTATGTAGTACTGCATATCGGGGGGAAAAAGGAAACTTGTGATATGTTCATAATGTTAACATTCATGAATGATAAATGAATAACAAGAAACAGAGTATTATAATCCTTATGATTACATTCTTAAATAACAGATAATTATGACACGAATACAACAAAACAAAGTGAAAAATACCCTATAAAATGAATTATCAAAATGTCGCTGTGACATACATCAGTTGTTACGCTGTCTACATTTGATGACATTTTGTAAAATCTACCTCAGACTAACCTTTTCAACTGGAAATACTGAGACAGAAAAATGTAGATTATAAACTAGAAAGTGAAAGAAACTTCCAGAGGAATGGTATACTCATTTTTTATGGTCTAAGGAACCCCTCCATTTTGAAAGAACATGCAATATTTAATTTTTATTGTCATAACTATAGTTCTAAAATTTTTATGCAGCCTTTTCAAACCAAAATTTGCATAATTAAAAAATGGTTGTTTTCATATCTAAACTGTATGAAATTTAAACAATTTTAAAATACTACTATTACAATGATCAGTTATCTATCTACAGTGATTAAGCAATATCTTTTCATTTCCAGTTTATTCTAGGGTTTTTTTTCCAAACCAGTATTTTTGACTCAGCAGGTTAAGCATGGTTAGATTATTAAGGAAATATATTTTGTGCGCTGTTTTTACACAATGCCCCTTTGATTTAAGGTTGTTGTCAATGCAGACCTACTAACTTTAAATTATTTAAATATTTGTAATCTCTCATGTTAAAAATAACATGCTAGGTTAGCGTATTAGAATAAATCATAGAGGACAGGAACTGCAATTCCCCTTTTAATAATTCTAAAGTCTTCTTATACTTTTACTCATAAAAATAAAACATTTGAAGAGTAGGTAAATTGTGCTCCAATGCCACAAATACATGGCGGGAGGTGGAGTGGGATATAACAATTTAATGACTTTTTAAAGCAGTGATTTAAATGTCACCTGGCATACTTCAAACCGACTTTTTCCTGTCCTTTAAAGAACAGAGCTAGCCTTGCAGTTCAACATTATGTACATTTCCACTACCTTCTAACGGAAAGCTGCATTTTCTGATTGCTAATTTAAGTGTAAACTTACAATTATCATGAAATAGTAAGGTATGTTTCAGGCATTTTTAACGTTATTTTTCTTTCTTGAAACAAGATGTTACAAAGGTAGTTTTTCCATTACAGTGTAGTTTTTCTCTAACAGAAAATCAGAGATGACAATGAAACACTATGATAATTAAACAAGTTGTAAAATGTGAAAGCACACTGAGTTAAGAATCCTATTTGGCATCATATTTAATTCAGTAATTCAAGCAAATATTGCTGATAGGATTGCATGAAGAACTTACTAAATATATAGAAAAGCATTTCTCAATTACAATACAACTGGCTTACAGGAAGAGCAATTTTTAGTATTAGTACAGAGGAAAATGTTATTCATTTATTTAATATTTATCTTGATCTTTTATTAAGTAATCTGTTATGGGAGACAGATCTTCCCCAGTAAGAACACTAGCATACAGTAGCCAGGGCCCAATCTTGTCAGCAATGTCGTGCTTAGAACTAATGTGTGTGGATCCCTTGCGAAATTTATTAATAGAATTTTGCCTGTTCCTACTGTGAGTAGATCTGCTATTAATTCAAGAGATTTTTCCACCTGGGAAAATATCATTCCAGTAAAAGCCGAAAGGACTAGGCATTCAACCATAAGTGCCTGAAGGATTAGGATGCCTTCATGGCATCTCCTGCATCAGACAGGAAGCATTTAAGAGACCGATCATGAGCTCTCCCAGGAGCTATTTTGTACTCAATGAAATTGCCTGGAATCCATCTAGCAAGCTGTAAAACATGAATATCTGACTGCAGGATTTGGCTATAAATTTGTATTACTGTCATTAAATTCAAATGTGAACATAAAAACAGTATTTGAAGAACAAGCTTAAGTATCATACCTGGCTCTTATTGGGAAGTTCTGTGCTATGTCTTTCATTACCTTTAAGGCATCATAAACAGGGGTAGACATAATTCGAGCAGCTGCTTGAAAACTAAGATCTGGGGGGAAAAAAAAAAATTAAAAAAAATCACTGGAAATATCACTCTCAATCAATACTGCCTACAATCAGAAAACTGTTCCATATACACAGTCTCACGATTAACATTTTTAATCTTTCAGTTATACATTGTAAAAGATTATGAAGTAACATTATCAAGGCCGAAAAGACAGGCACCTAAAAGTTGGAAATACCAAATTCAGGCTTTCCTACAGAATTCTGCTTGGCTGTCTTGAGCATACACATTGTACACGTAATTTCTAAGTTTATAAAAACACACTGAAAAAACCAAAGAATTCATCACACAGTGTTATGCCAGTATCACAAGGGTATCATGCTCAAACCTAGATACACACCAACACACAGACACCTATAACTGCAGTAAAGAATAAGATCTTTCCAGCTCCGGGACTTCACAAGATTTTCAGAGAACAGATATATTCAAAGTAGAAGGCTGTATTGAGCATGTGAGGTGTACAATTTTCAAGAGCAGCAGCGATTTCACAGGTAGAGAAAATGGAGACTCATGAAAGGAAGGCCAATCTACTGTCAAATTTCAGTTCTCCTAAGTGTCTAGAACAATTTTTAAAGAGATCTCGTTTTTCTCTCTTTGCTTTTTCTCAGAATTAAGTAAATTTTCATATATCAGGATAGTTTATAATTCATTTGCCTATCCACTGGAAGAACAACGATGGAATTCAGTTAGCTTTCTCTGGTGCCTAACTTGGGTGTGACAAATCTTGGCACATGAGACTGAGGAAAATCCAATTTTGGTACCAATAGGGTAAGGCAATAATATACTAGGTGCTTCCATGTACTTTGGATACAGTCTGCCTAGCCACCTCAGGGCAATGATGCTTTTTCCTCATAATCTGCTAGTTAAGATATTTGAGCAGAAACTGAAGGCCTCGGGTTATTCAGTTTGAGGAAAGATGATGCCACATATACTACAAAGTGCTGGGCAGAAAGTCATAGAGGATGCTGCCTAGTAGAACTTTGCACCATCTTTTTGAAGCAACTAGGAATCAAAAAAAAAATGCTGAAAAAAAAAGGTGAGTCAGAGGTGGAATATTAATACTTCTAACTAGTATAGAGATCACTGTTTTCAAAAAAAAAACCATTTCAGATGCCTTTCAACAGTCATATAAGCTGTGATCAGGTGAAGCAATACCCAATTGCTGCTGTTACTACAGATAGTGATGACTCACCTGCTGTGCACTTAGGACATACACTTAAAATCCTTCAAAAATTGTAACTCATTTCCATTTTAATGCTGAACACCTAGAGTACGAATATTCAAATCCCACTGAGGCAAACTGACATGTCTTTCTACCTTCTTGGTTATCTCTGGTCACTTACAGACCTCTCCTTGCGGCACCCTAACACAACTGAGAAAACAGCGTAGGGAAAGATCCTGAGCTTAAAGCAGATCTCAAGGTATGCTTTGAAAGCTAACAAAGCACTAGAGATCAAGAGGCTGTTTACACAGATAAAAGAACAAGTTAAAGGGAATACCACATTGGTACTCTCTGCATCACTTTCCACTATGAATAGTAAACCTAATTACTTACCTAAAACATAAAGGCTCTTTAAAGACAACTCTTGATTGGTGTTTAGGGTCATTTATAAATAGAAACATGCCCTATAGCTGAAGGAGTTTTGCTTAAATTCGTTAAATTTTTACTTGGAAGCTCATTAAAGGAAATCAGAGAGTTGCTGAGCCATTAACTCAGCCACTATAATTAGTCATTAAGAATGAGCTAGAGAAAGCACCCAGTCATGTCAGGAGTAAGAGTATCAAAACAACTGCAACATACAAAGAGGGGGCTGAAGACCCCCTGGCTGAAAAGGCCCTGAATGTTCTTATCACAAGCCAGTATCAGTCTTCCTGGCACTGAACAAACAGCATCCCAATGCTTAACTACTTTCAACACTGTATGAACTGGTTCCTTGGGGAGCAGCACCAATTTAATTTTTTATTTATTTAGCCATGACACCGCAGAAAAGACCACCACTAAATAGAGATCTTGTACTGGCTTTTGAAGGTAGACACCAACGGAATCAAAGTTTCACAGCTGCTTCTGCTTGAACATCAACAAAGCAGTATTCAATCATGTAAAAAAAAAAATTAAATACACAAAAAGAGAATTTTCTTTTTATTTGCACAGTAGATTTCTCAGGAGAACTGAAATGCAATGTTTTTTAATTTTTTTACATTTTGGGCCAAGATAAATCCTGCAGCTGAAGGGGAGTTCATTGATAAAAGACTGCAAGTGAACTACAATTATCTCAAATAGCTAGTTTCAGACTGGATACTGCTAGCAAGCTCCATGACAGTCAGGGTCTCAAAAAGAAACTGAAGTTCAGATGATTGCTCAGTCTCCCTTCATTGCACTAATATAAAGGCAAATCAGTTTTGATCAGGTTGTCCTCTGAAACTGGAGAATGTAACAGGCAAAATTTAGTTGCCTAAACTTAAGTGCCATGACATTTTAGGACCTATTTTAGAGTGATTTATGATTCCATTCAAGCTACAGAATGTCCTGCAGGTTATCAGCATAGAAGCTGTTTAGAAAACAGCTACATATTTGTTCTCCTTTTCTACAGGAAAGCTTTTAAAAGCATGTTCTTCCATTTGACATTATGTTAAAAAAAATGTATCAATGTGAACTCCAGTACACTGATAAAATTTAGAATTTATAAATTAAAGAAAACAAACTGTCTTAACCTGTATTTTGTCCCAACTCAACAGTCATGGAAAAATGATATTTTTTGCCTGACCTCTCAAAAAAAATCTGAAACTAAATTTAACATCTGAGGTAACACATCAGGCAGAAAAGCAGGCAATATGACTTCTGTCTTTAAAATCAGTAAAGCCAGTTATGATTCCCCATCTTATGACTTCAATGCTCCTTTAATTTCTAGCATATAATACTAGGACAAGATACTAAGACATTCTTTTTAAATAGTTGATATAATACTGCCTTTTTATGAAACCATTTATCTCTTTTTAAAAGAAGCTTTTATCATAATGTTGATACATCAACATAACAAAGGAAAATTGAACAGAATACTGTGTTAATTCCGAAAAATGCGATACATACCCTGTAGCTCCCAGACCTTCAGCGGTTCCATGTTGTTAGTAGTTTCAATTAGATGTTTTTTAAACTCTTTCAGATTATTTTTCAGATCAGGATGCATCTGTCTGCAATAAAACATTTTTTTAAAAAAAAGGCAAAATGAATTATATCCATCAATGTCTGCTTTTATCCACACCATTGCTCGTAACTGATACTGTATCTTTAGGGTAACAAGCAAGAATTAAAATTTTAATTCATTCTTAAAACAAAAAATGATTTGGGGTGAGAAGAGGTGATTTCTAAAGACTAAAACCAAGTTAATTCCAAGGAGGAGTTAAATTGTTTTGTAGTGATCTGTCTCAAACCCTGTCACATAAATTTTGATGCAATAAATTAACTCAAAGATTAAATAATATTAACACAAAATACAGGAAACTGTATAGTTAGTTCACTATAGAGTAATGTATACCTAACTGTATACTAACTGTACTATAGATTAACTGTAACTGTACACAGAGTTTGTTGTATTACCTACAAAAAATATAGGCAAGACAATGTTGAGAACATTGAGAAGCATATAAATTAACATCACTGACAAAATCAAGCTACTGAGCACACAAATCACTAGTCAGACCTGAAGAAGAGCATGGTACCCAAAAGCTTGGCTATTTTTTTTGAAAACATAATTGGGCAAAGAAGTTTTGACAGCAAAAACTTCAGCCTACAAGACACCCTGAAAGGTCAAACAATGTCCATTAGATTTCTAAAGATTCTTCTACTAGAAGTATTGAATAAGAAGCAAAAAGTAGCTAAAAACCCAACATCTAAAGCATTAAGACTAAGTTCTGTAATATTTCATATTTTATTTTAGATATTAAGAAGTTTCACAAGGAATCCTTCCCTCCTCATTTTTTAGCTGCTGGATGATATTAACTGTTGTTCTTTATAGAAAAGGAAAAATACCACTGTTGTTCTGGAATTAAAATATAGTCCAGGTTCCTCAAATAAAGCATACTCAGCTGAAAAGGGAAGCGAAGACAGAAAATTCATTTTTTTCTTGTAACATAGACCTAAAAATGACAAACATAGTTCATAGTCTTAGAAATCACTCTCAACTAGTTTTAAGCTCTTAAATTACTGTTTTTTCTGCCCTTTTTTTCAAATTTACCTTGATGATTTTTTTTTTCTGTTCAGACCTTCAATTATTCTGTGAAAGAAAGACAACCGGCAAATAAGATCTAGCCACGAGCCACAACCAAGATCTATTATTGATGCTTGGTCCCTCATTTCTCTTGTTCACTTACCCTATGGTCAGTGGAGGCACAAAATCAAGCACACATAAAGCCAACTGAAAAAAATCTACCCTTCTCTGGATACGTAACATGATGTGGAATTGAATTATGTTAATTTGCACAATCAAATAGTTGTATTTCTAAGATTTTATGTCTTCTGCTTACATTCACAACTATTTCAGAGCTGAGAAAAGTATAACCTTTCACATGGCTATAACCGAGGGACTATTTACAGATTACTGAAACATCTCTTTCATGTCCACTACGAAAAGGAGAAGAAAAATATGAGTCCAGAAACAGTGTCAAAGAGTCTAAATAATTATCTGACAGCTTCACAAATTAGTCACAGTGCAACATCAAGAACCTAAGTATAGCTAAACCTAGCACAATCCAAGAAGAAAAAAAAGCTCAGATAAAGATATGACATAAGCATTTGATATTACCTGCTGTGGAAGGTCTCTAACACACAGGTGAAACAACAAGGAAGTCTGCAGATCTGGGTGCACTTCCATTGCAATGTGTTTACTTTAAAGAAGGCAGAAAGGCGATGGGCTCTCAAGAATTTAGACAGCATTAGCAGCTCTGAACTCTGAGAAGACTTACAGCTTGGTGAGAATATCTACAAAGTTTACTTTTTGCTTTAAATAGTAGGAGAGAGAATGACACTAGAGAAGACCCACACTCTGGAGTTCCTTGTTGAGGGAAAAAACCCAGGATTTATGATTCACTGCATGGAGCTGTTACAGGAAAAGGGAAGAACTTTTGATGACTGCAGCCACAAAATGAACCCATCAACAGAGTACTGGAAGGAGCCCTTGATAGGGTAGCATCCAATTTCATCTAACAGATTGTAGCTTGGACACAAAAGAGGTCCTGCTAGAACAGAACACAAACTCACAAACTCCGAAATAAGAGACATCTATAATAAGCATATATTTCAAGAAATATCACTCCTTAACTCTAAGAAATTAATGACTACCCATCTTAAAAACACCTTATGTAGCTACAAACACATCGGTTTGCAGTTGTTGTGCTACTACTTGCATTTTGAAAACCAGCATTTTCATTCTAATTATCTGAAAACAGAAGTAGCAGCAACAATTTACTGTAGATACAAACATGAAAACATGGTGTTCTAAGTTTTTGTGACTGTTGCCCAGAGGGAATTTTTTTACTTTAAAATCAGTTTACTGTATACATTCTAAAAGAATTAGAAAACTAAAAGCAATAAATCGAAATGAACAGAATGAACTGTTGCATCTTTACATTCACAAGACGTACACAAAAAAATTCATCAGAATTTTTACCAGTGGCAGATAAAGTAAATTCCAACATAAATCTCACTTCTTCTATAAAAAATCTTTTATTTTTGTTCAGGTTCCAGAAACAAATGCAGGAGTTATAATTATAACTTATATCAACTCACTTTAACTTGGCAAAGAGAAATCCTTGGACATCACTTTCGTCATCATCATCTTCCTCTTCTTTTGTCTCATTTGCCCCTGAACACATAGCACATGTAGACAATATAAACCAAGAAAGTTACTGATGTATTATGTTCTTATGAATTATAAAATGGTTAACAGAAACATACAATCAGAAAGTTGTCATTCCCAGATGTAATTTCAATCAGATTTATGCATTCGTATTTTGTCATCAGAATGAATCACTTTACAGAACTTAGCAACATTCAAATTAATTTTTAAATATAGTTCAACCAACGGTTACATTTTTTATATAAATGAAATTACAGGGTTAAGTAGTTTACTTCCCAAAATAGCCATTTCTCAGTTTAAGTGGCAAGGTATAACTCTTTTCAGCCAACTACTACCAAATTTATGCTTGAAAAGCATGATGACCTTAGAGCGCTTGAATCTCCAGCTAGCATTTGATGTGAGAGATTAAAGGGAAAAAAACCTAAACTTTTTTTGATGTGACTCAAAGGCTGTTAAACCTTAGCCTTACCAGAGTTAACTAACTATCCTTATATCTTGTAAATGTCCACCCGA
This sequence comes from Haliaeetus albicilla, assembly GCF_947461875.1. Classification (NCBI taxonomy): domain Eukaryota; kingdom Metazoa; phylum Chordata; class Aves; order Accipitriformes; family Accipitridae; genus Haliaeetus; species Haliaeetus albicilla. Next base: position 8,294,326 of record NC_091497.1, on the reverse strand, counting down.
AGTAATTTCTCTCTGTCAGAATGCTATAGCTACCACTTTCTGTGGTAAATGTCTCATTTCAACACGTAGTAACACACACACTGGTACTGAACTCTATGTGTGGCACATCTTTCCTACAGAAGATTGTGAAAGTATTTCCACATAAATTCAGAAAAAAACCCCTCACCCCTGAACCACTAATGTGTAGATACTGTAATAATTAGCATATTACAGATGCCAACAAACAAAGTAATTGAAGAACAAAGGTGAAAATCTTATACTTATTGAAAGGAAGAAGGATGGGTTACGTTTTGAAGAGCCACAGAAAAACAGCAGTTAGAGGTTAGGTAATGAAATATATCCTAAGCACAGCTGTTTACAAATGCTCGCATATATTCTGAAGTCTTAGTTCCTAATGCCTGAGACTTCCTCCTGTAAAAAGAAGTATAACCTTCAAAACATTACTGACTTTATAACTTAAGATTATAACATATTTCAATAGTATCTCCAATGAGATATTATAAATAAATAAAAAAAACCCACATACCTTTAACCTGTGTGTCATCTACTGCTTTATATTCTGTGCTCTTTATTGCAAGTTCTACACCATATCCGGATAAATACATTTTTCTGGAAGTTGGTTTCTGTTTGATGATATTATTTTAACAGAACAACAACAACAAAAAACAAACAAAAAACAAACCCTTAAAAAATTTATTTATAAGAGATTAACAATATCTAATACTGTAACTTTAAAATGTTATGACAGTCGTAATTTAAATTCATCTTTCAATTTATGATTCAAAGTACAAAATGATACACTAAACAAATTACAAGAGTCATGTAAGCCATATTGACAGTCCATTGAGAAGATGTGTAACAGAAAGTAAGAACTTCCTTTATCTCCCGCAGACCACAAAAATGCTGTGTCAAAACTGTAGTCTCTTCACACAACATTGGAAGAAGGACTAGAACAGGCAGAGCTGGTAGCACCCTAAATAATTATTGATGCCTTATAATTCACATTTTAAACTGTTATTCATCTTGCCAGACTTTCAGCATGTTAGGAGGAAAATCTCTATTTCTGCCTGATTCTTTAAAAAAGTTTTGACAAAAGAGTTAATCACTTTCTGCAAGGAGGATTAAGAAAATGTATTAAAGTATCAGTATTAAAAACAGATTGCCACTTACTAAAAACAAACAACTATTTCTAACTTTGGAGTGGAAGTTTGACATTCAATAGTGTAATTACTCAAAGCATACTTATTTCTGAAAATGTGCCCTAATTTGCCCAAAATGTATGAAAATCCCCTTTCCAAAATGCAATTTGCACATGCACAGCAGCAATTTCTTGAAAACCTGTCAGCTTTAGCTTGCAATTTCTAAGAATCATTCTGTACTGAGACTCCTCCAGCCCACAACTGAAAACCCAGCAAGGCTGGGGCAAGTCTCAACGCAGAGAGAGCGCTGCACTCTCTAAGCAGTGTCGGTGACACTGGCAAAAAAGAAAATTGACAGCACAGGCTGTACCTCTTCTGCTCTCAATGCTCCCTCTTCTGGCATTTAATGTAAAAAAGGAGGAAGAACCTGTTTCAGTGGGAACCAAAGGATAAAAACGAAGGTTGTGAGGAAGGAAGAAAAGGGAAGAGCAGTCTGAAGATAGAAAAAGTGCAGGAAGGAAGACAACATGCATTTGCGGGGACCATGGTGCATAAGCCGGTCAGAGCAAGGAGCCTGTAGGTATTTAATTGAAACAAAAGTGCATAAAAGAATATAAAGTTCAGTAAAAACTTAGAATTTAAGACTGGTTTCCTGAAATTCTCTATTTCGTTACTGTGAGCAAACAGCTCAAAAGTCATATGTAAACTATGGATCTCATCTCCGTGAAATGCCCAGTCCACATAAAGCACAGCAACCTCTCACTCCATCAGATTATTCTTGTATTAACCACACTATTTAAGAGCTGTACTTTGAATATAAATTACAAAAACCTTCCAATAACCAGAACTGGGGACAATGTAATTCCACATACTGGTACTTGTCTTGTTTTGTTTCCAGGGAGAAGAGTAAGTTAAGAAGAGCATTCAGAAACATTATGTTTAAAATGCTGACATTGTGGAATACAAGCATCAAAAAACTGGTCAATGATGTTGACTGTGATAGCCCATGATGCTGTAGTACAATAAACAAGTAGTTCAATGTAGTACAATGAGATTATACTGAGAATATATAAAATTATAATTATTTTTCAACTCGATTTTCTATTCTACTTCCCATTTTTCTAATTCTTGTTACTAATATGTTCAGTCTGCTGCACCAAAATTCACCCAAGATCTTCATACAACATACAAAAACCAGACATATAACCAAAAAAAGAGATATTTCAAGATCAGTGATGCAAACAGTGCTTGCATGCAGGATTAGATAATATTATCATGCTTTCCCAGCTTCCAAGTTTGTATGAGGTGAATCATTTCACCTAGAAAGTTTTAAAATTAAAATATATATTGTATATGATTTAGGCAAATGCAAAAATAAATGTAGAAAATGTGTTTTGTCAAAAAGCAAGCAAAATAAAGACAGAATACTAACAGTTTACTGAATCAATGTTAATTTGAATTGCATACCTGAACATAATGTCGGAGAACATAAACAATTTCCTCCCTTTGCGCCTTCTCAGATAAAATCTTGTGGAATTTGACAAAGTCTTTCGTACCCATTTCTGCGTAAAGAACAACCACTGGGCCATCCTCTTTGAGAGTTGGGAATTTATGATCTGCCTTAAAAAGATATGGCCTGGGTCTGGTTTTAAAAACAAATAATTGTGATATTATATATTCAGAAAAGAAATTGAAACAGTGGCAGTTTTTCTACTTCATAATTGAAAAAAACTAGTACGGGCTTATATGCTAAAAGTATACAAGCCATGTTAAAATACAAAATAATCATGATTGCTCACAAATGAGCTTAGAACACCAAATTTGCAAATTAAAGTCTTAGAAAAATCAGCACCAACTATAAAAAATTTTAATATATTTTATCAAATCACAACACAGAGCAAATGAAAAGCATAGCACTGAGATTTTGTGTAACAGTTACAGCTTGAAGCTTTTAATTTAAATGGCTCATTACATCTATTAGAAATGTACAGAGCAATCAGTAACAGTAGCAGAAGGATATGCAGTGACGTTTGAGAAAGCTGCTAACACACATGGAAACTAACTGGGCTTATACTTCTGTAACACCATCAAGCTCTGTTAATTTAGCTAATTTTGCAAATTTTGACTGCCTTACCTACCCTCCTTGTTGAAAGCCATGACTAGAAAACTTACACTTTCTATACCTGCAATGATTTCTTAGGTAACTGCAAACATCTTTTGAATAAAACCTGGGAAAGATGGAAAAGTAACAGAGGATATGACTGAGCAATATACACCAGGTGCTAATTATTGATGAGTACACTTCTTTTTCAAAGTTGTCTTTGCAGAGTGACACTTGAAAGACCAGTAAACTCCCTCCAAACCTCTCCAAGACAAGTTCAGAAACTCTAACCCAACACACACTACAGAAATGTGTGTAGTAGATGCTCACTGAAAAGTCATACTGGAAAGGTGTAACAACACTTATACGGCAGAGACAAAAGGAGGGGCCTGGTTTAAGAACTTACTTGGGTGCACACAGCCATGAGTCACAGAAATATCAAGCAAGCTTTGCCACTGTCATCACAAGACAAGGCAGACAAGGGGTCATCAGGGAGTCTGAAACAACTCTTGAATGGGTAAGCTCTGTTCAAGAACAGATCCAGATTTGACCCAGTAAAAGCACACATATGGGATGTGACCTGCGCAACTTCCTTCTCATATCCAGAGAGACAAGAATGGCCACAGTCACTTACAGAGAGTTTAAAACCTAAATCAAGGGAGCTTCTCTTTTCTTAACTAGTCACCTAGGTATAGCAGAATGACTGCTGTTCTCAAAAGGTGGGTACCAAGTGCTGCCATGACTTTCTTGAACACTGACAGTCTCAAAGGAAGCGTTTTATACTATAATGATATGCTTCACTAAAAAATTAAGTGCTGCAGTGAAATAACACTGCATAGTGCTACCATAATGACCTTGGATTGGAGAATTAAAGCATTCAGCCCCTGTAAATCCAAGATAAGCCTCTGTTCTCTGTTCCTCTTTGGCACTGAAGAGTAGTGAGAAGGACTTGAGTCTCTTACTCTTACAGCTGAAAGCTAATTAATTTCCTGCCATAAGAGATTTTCTTGAGAAGGCTGCCTTAAAGGGAAGCAACAGCAGTTGGGCAGACAAAAAAAGACAAAAAATATACATGGATATGGAGTTCAGCACTCCACTCACTAACCAGTCACTAGGGTAGTACAGGCAACTGTATGCTTGCCTAGATAGTTGCCAAGATGGGACGCAGAAGGAATGTGACAGTCAGAAGACAGCAGACATGCGTACTGACAAACCTTCTAAGGCACTGATTTTTTCGAGGAAAATGTGACTCCCATCAGTGCTTCTGCTCTTGGCAGCAACAGCCCCAGAAATCTTAGTGTTGTGTTTTTGACAGTTAGCAAGATAAGCAATCCCAACCATTTAATCACTGAAGATTCTTTGACACATCCAGAGGCCTTGAGCAGGCCATTGCACCTCCACACAAAATACTTCCGATTAGAGCCATGCAGTCCATTGCAACATGGCTGAAATGGCAACGGACCAAATCACAGTAGCTGCTCCATGAAGGATGAAGCAAAACCTTGACCTTGACATGCAGACTATTTGGGCTCTCCTGAGTCCAAAGTGCCTGAGACTTTCTGGATCTCAGGTTGAGCTCATGGATCTGGACAAAATAATGCTGCAGCCTCTTCTTTCTCTTCCAGTGAGATTTGCAGCTATCATCCCTAAAAATGGAACATTTCTAGTGTCCTTATCAAATATGGAGAACTTAGGGCACAACTTAAGTTGGCCTGGCTCAAGTGGAAGAGTCATGACAGACAGAAGACAGAAAAAGAAAATAAAGGGAAACAGTTTGAAATAAAAAAGGAATCAATAAAACAAAGAGATCTCTTTTCATAAAAGACACAGAGAAGAATAATGACTGGTTTAGAGGAACTAACAGTGAGATGGCACACTGTCCCATATATCAGTTGTTCATCATATAGAAAAGAAAGAACAGGAGCACAGCCCTATCTATATGACCTAGGCTAAAAAGCTCCAACACAAATGAAAGAAAAGCATCTGCTACCCAGAGTACAACTGGAAATAATAGTGGAAAAAATTACCTGAAGGTGAACATGTTTTTCTCAAAGTCTAGCTCCACGAACTCTAAATATTTGAGTGATGCAACTACTTTTAGGGTGGGGAGAAGGAGAGGAAATTTATCAAAATCTTGTCCCTGCAGCTCTGAAGGTTGTAATGTGACTGGTGCACACAAAACTATCCAAAACACAAGAACAATATAATATAAAGACCTTCAGTTTTGTTTTGAGTTCTCAATGATCCCTAGAAGTCGAACACTTTCAATTCTGAATACTTCAGGATTCTATTATTTGGTATTGATTTTCCAGAAAAATTGTAAATTTGGGGATAGTATCTCCAGAAAGGACAATGTGCTGAATCCAGTTAACTGCTTTAGAAGAAGAGTATATTCAGACATCGTGATAAAATGTTAAGGTCTCATGATGCTTAATATATGACCCAAAGAATTCAACATAATTTTAAAAGCCAAAATACAGTACAAATAATTTATGTAAGAAAGTAAGAGACATTCGTTAGGCAGAATGTAATAGTTAAAAATGGGACACTGCAAACTAGACAGTGAAGTGTTTTTGCAAAAACCCTGGCTATTGAATAAGTAAAAGACAATGATGTAGTAGATTATAATTGTATCAATGGACTTAGAAAATACCATAAATCACACATGTAGAACACAAAATTGTTTTCAGAAGCAACCATCCCCCAAAAGACAAATTCATAGTTTTTTTCCCAATTTATATTTGATAGAAAGCAAAATCCAAGAAATATGCCCTACTAAATCATCTTTCACCTCTACTTATCTCTATGAAGTGGTTGAGGGTATGGACACAAGTGTACATTACAGTGTCCTTGACCATTGCAGGAAAAACAAACAAACAAACGTTACATACAGGTCTTGAAAAAATACAACTGAATTCTTTTTTTATAGAGATTAAACATTTTGCTTTCATTATTTTATTATTTGTTATTTCAATAGGTTCTATATATTTTATTTCATGGCCCAAATTCATTCTGGATTGATGCTAGTTTCCACAGGAAAAAGCCTGCAGAAAGGTTTGATAGGTGTGAAGCCTAGCGCAAGGTGAGGAAAGGTTATGCCAGCTGAGATAGACTCCTCTTCCACTCCTATGCCAAGCCCTTACAATCCAGAAAACCTCAAATGCAGCAGCACTGACTATGTAGAAAGGTCTGTCAGCAGAAGTACTGTCTCAGACACATTACATGGTAAGTTGGTATAGAAAGTACATTGTAACTTAAACTTGACTATCCTATACCAAAAAAAGGGAAAAAATACAAAATTATCCATGTTGTTAGAGGAGCAAAGCTCTATTATTTTATTTTAAAACCCTACTTTGATTCATAATTGATGAATTCTCATCGCAGTAAGTGTTTAAAATATTTCAAAACTGAAAGTAACTCTTTTAAAATTATGTATACTTTAAATTGAAATGTCTTTAAATATCCAGTAAACAGGAATTTATGCGCTTGGCATTATCAAGTAAGTAGAACATAACATTTCAAAATAGTACAAGTATATACACAATAATACATTTTCCTCCTTAGTAATCTATTTTTCCTCTTAAAACAGATCATTACATTTACCTCCTAGTAGCCTTCTTCAGCAGCTTTTTTATTTCGTTAGTCTTACAGGTGTGCTTCTCATGGATAACCACAAATGCACTGCAGCCTTCTGGTGGAGGTTCATCAGCTGCAATCTAATATTTCAACAATTATACTCAACCAGAATGCTTTGATTGCACTTCAACTTAAACTCACATCCCTTTGATTAAAATAACTTAACAGCTGCCATTGAGTTATGTTTCTAATTAAGCCCATTCAAAATTGGGTACATGTGAAAAAAGTAATGGAAAATATTAGAAGATTAAGACCTTATAAGCTTTGTGAAATGTAGTCTATCAAATGCAGTCATACTCCAGAAAATGCAAGTCCATTTATGTTCTGTAAATACAGGGCTGACAAATCTCCTCCACAAGCTGAAATCACAGCCTGTACTCTGAGATATTTTTAATTTTAGTTGCTATCAGCAATCATGTTAATGTACAAAGATTTGACTGCTAACCAATAAACGTCAATTTTTGGTTCTCTCTTGTTCCCACTTCCCCCCCGCCTCCCTTTAGGGAGGGGGAAGGAGAGTTGAACTCTATTCAGCTTTTCCCATGTAAAGTGGGAATCATATGACTGCATGTCAATGACTCTGGATTCACAAGCTGAAAGATAAAAATGAAAAGATATGAATCTGACATGACGATATTCCTCCAGAGAACACTTGCAAAACCCCCTAACTTTATTACAGCTTATTACCTTTCAGAAACATGGATTTTTGACTTTATTTTGAAGGTGGCATTGCTAAAAGGAGAAGCAGTTTTAGGCTAGAGGCACAGCGAATTTATGTCCTCCCACTTTTTCATTAACAAAGCAGGTATTTGACTATTCTAGCTTTCAACTTTTCAAATACTAAAACAATGAGAGATGAGAAGTCCACTAAATAACAAATATAAATGACTTGAAGGTACAGGAAATTTCCTACTTTGAGAATGTCTGAATTCCCATAGGATTATTTAAAGCAATGCAAAAAAGCCCCACAATTCTAGTTTTAAAAATGACCAATTCCAAAAATTCTACCCTGAAAATAATGCTATCCATACAATTAAACATGAATATTTGTTCCTGTCAATATAATCAGTTTATAAAGCATCACCTTTATAAATGGATCATGTTTGATTCCAGATAATGTTGCCATATATTTTACTGAACTGTAATGATGAACATTCTTTACTTGGCAGCCAAAATAGCACATAAAATCATGTACCAAATATATCGGATAATATAGTCACCTGCTGAAACATCTGAACAGTTGGAGAATATGCCCGTATGGAAAGTGCAAACTTCAATAGATTGATTTGCAAATTGGATAAAAATTGTCCTGCTTTCTTCAAGATTAAATTGTAATAGGAATGCTCTGAATCTGTTGAAGAAAAAAAACAAAACCAAACTTTTAGTATTTAGCCATAAATGATATGGCATATCTACCTGTACTACATAATAGGCAAATATTACATTAACACTGCTTGGCAGTTCAAAAGCCTTGAATAGTGTCCACTGATAATTGTTTCCTTTACTGCCAATTCTAAAGGCCTAATGCAACATATATACAACAAAAGTGAGCGCAACAGCACTAGATAACATCTAAATCATTTTCAGCAATATAAAAATCTACTCAAGACAGTGTCTCTCTGCAGACCCATACAGAAAGTCTTGAATAGAGCTTATTCATTCATTTCTATTTGCCAAACTTATGCTAGTCTTTTAATGCAAATTTTGAAGGTTACTTACTTTCAACCAGCATTATTTTACAAACAATTTCCTCACATTTAGTCTTGGAACACTCCAACCATGCAACTTAAATAAATAAAAATCTTCTAAAGGTGACATTCTTCGGGCTACTCTTACATATCCTATTTCTTCCTTAAAGATACATGATAAACAAGAGTATGAGAATGGATACAACATGTGAATTGGCTTCCCTCCGCCCTGCATATCTCACCTTCTCAGGGCCAACATTAGGACTCCAAGTAAGAAGGAAGGTGGATGGTGTCTGGGAATGACAGAAGTGATAATAAAGAACATTGGTTGGAAACAATTAACCTTAATTTCTTCTTCTAGAGACATGTTCAAGTGAATATTCCCATGCTGTCCTTGGACTGGGAGGTAAAGAAGCCTAATTAGAAAGGGGTTGTAATACTGTTTTACCAAGTTGTGAAAAAGGCCTGTATCTGTTTAAGGAATAATGCTCACCAAAATTTTAAATCAGGCTGTACACGCTGTACTATATGATATTCTTGAACACAAACAAATAAGAGTCAGAAAACCAAAGCTGTGACCATACCAAGCACTGCACACCACCCCTGTCCCAGAGGTTGCTCTTCCACAGGAGGAACAGCTGAAACACACATGAAGCAGTCCAGAACTGCTAACTTATGGCCCCCCCTCCCACCCCCAAAATCTATGTACTCAGCATATATTTTACTTACATTGATAGATACTATCTGGAAACTGCAGTGACTCAAAATCTTTTTCAAGTGTAATTCAAATATTCTCCTACAAAGGTGAAAATTTGCAGCAAAGAGAAACTGAGTTGCAGGGGGGAACCCTTCTAGCTGTCCAGCTTGAATTTATGTGTGTTCTTAGGTCAACACCTTAACTTAAAGGTGCTCTTGCTGTGAAAGTAGAACAATCGTCCCCGTAGGAAACCCCTTTAGGGGTCCTAACTGGCACTGAATTTTTACACGGTGTGAAAATCATCTCACATGATTTAACCTGCCAGATTTTACCTGCCTCAGGTGCAGTAGATCTCAGAAGTACTCGAATCAAATGATGAGTGCAGCAATCAGAATGCCACTCCCTCACCATGGCCTAGGTTCCAGCAAAACATTAGACCACATACAATAGCCCTGCAAGCCATAGCTTTGGAAATACCCATCAACTGCTCCCAGCAGTTCTGTATACAATTTTCGTAACTAAGCACCTCCTATCCTCTCACTTTTGTCTTTACAACCCCTAAACTTTTCTTCTCAAAGCCTCTAGGATCTCCTTTCTGCCTTTTCCTCCTTCATTATTTAAAAAGGCTGAGTTTGCTGTCGTTCACTAGAAAACAAAATAAAATCTTAAGATTACAAAAGGGCATGATCTGCATTTCCAGAAAGCTACCTTCCTGTAAAGTGTATATTCTGGTTACTGTCTAACTTTAAATTCAATGGACAAAAAACTCAATCTCTTCTACGTTTTCTAAACTTACGCATAGCCCTGGCAGAACTCAAATGAGATAAATTTGGCTTCACACATTCCAAGCAGTGAACATAAACAAATCTGAAGTGACAAATACTTCCATACTGAAATATCTTTCCAATAACTATACTTGCAAATTTTCTTCAAATTATCTCCACCAAAATAAAAATTCGATCTGAAATTTCTACCTTTCCACTCAGCCCCAAATAACATCCTATTGAACACAATGAAGACTTATTAAATACACAATTCTAAAGATACTGCCTCAATAAAATACTTTTACCACAGGTCTTTAAATTATTTGGCTTATAAATTCCAGCTGTGCTTCCACTGCTGTATATAAAAGAGCTGACATTTTTGCTCTGGAAGACGTTTAAGATAGTGATGATTTTAGTAAGTAAAAAAAAAAGGATAATTTGTCACGAGCCTTCAAAAAATTATTGTATAACATATTGACAAGGTTACATTTATCAAATCATGCATCCACTCCTACTACTTCAATTTATATTAACACTACTGGCTTCATTCACACTACAACTTTAAACTACTTTAAACTTCAGCAAGATAAACTAATCCACATCAAATGCTATACAATCCACCTAACCCCAAACCATTTTTTAAAGTTTATTACATACAGAACTATGGTTTCACACAGCATTTGCTCCTTGAAACTTGATAACTACTTGCCCTCCAGTCACATTTTAACACTGCACTCTATACTGAAGAGTAGAAGTCATAATAAATTTCTTAGGATGTTACAGGGAACGATGAAGACAGATGTTTCTGGTCATAAATGCTGCATGATAGCATATTACCACTAAATTCATTAACAAAGTTGATTTAAAAATAAATAAATGGGACAACATTAATAGGATACAGCTCCAGATTTCAGACATCTGAACACAAGCGTACGAGCTACATATCTGTAAACTTTCCACTTTAGCCGAAAGAGATATAGCCCAGCAGCCAACAAAACCTGAAAAGCTATTTAGTTCGCTCTAAAGATGCCTAAATTTGTCAGCTAAGTAGCTCTCAACTCCTGTAGCCAAATTGATTAGATTGACTACAAGAACTGAACAGCTAGCCTAGCAGACTCATATTTAAACATTGACATTTACTATCCACAATCTACAGCAGTATCTCGCATCACAGGTAAATTAAAAATAATTAAAAGGAGACAACCGGGACAGTCACAAAAGGAAAGTAAAGGTCTAGATCACAGCTCCTCAGATCCCTGCACACGCAGCACAAAATTAAACTGAATATATGCTGGTGGCCCACAGGAGAATTCAAAGCAGAGGCACAGGAGGTAGGGAGAGTAAACATAAGAGACACAATTAGTCAGAAGAGCACCGGGTGCTGGCATCATTATTTTGAGGGATGGGAGTGTTCCAACTGCATAGATGTGTGTATCCGTATCTATAGATCAGCTATGGAATTAGAGATCCCAGGTAACAGCAGTTCAAGCAATCACAGGCCAGTGAAATCCCTATGACATTCAAGCAGGATGCCAATAGAGAGGGAATACTTTATTGTATGACTATTATAGAAGTGCATGCTTGTGAAACTGATTCCTCTTGAATCTTTAAGGTTGATACGTAGATAAAAAATATTTATCTAATTTAGTTGTGAATAATGTGTAGTCTTCTAGATCACAACAAATAATTTGCATGATTGTTGTTTATATGTAATATACTGTTAGTTTTTTTAAAGGGGAAATAGTTTCCCTATTAATGCGTTTGCATGGTTTTTTGTTTGGTTTTTTTTTTAAATATATTTAAGAGGCTACTGAAAAGGCAATAGATAAACTGAACCGCTTGGGAAGACAGTAAACACTCAAGCTATAATTAGTCGGCAGGGAACTGGCTACTTACCTTCATTCTGTGTTCCTAAATTAACCTTTTGAGATATAAAAGCAGCAGCAAGTTTAAAATGCAATCTTCAGTGTTTTGTAACTGTGCTGGTTTTAATATGAAATTTTTGCAGCTTTGATTTCTTTATAACATACACGCAGCCTAAAATAGCCTCATCTGCAGTTCCAAATCTTCCACAAGCCTGGTGGCAAGTATGTTGCATATTAAGTAGACATACACAATGTTGTTCGTGCTACCTGAAGACCTTGCTCTAATTGAGTGTATCCCATCATTAACTTTTTGATGTTTTTCCATAGTGTATAATCTCAATGATGCCCAAATTGATTTAAGTTCATACTAAAGAAAATGTTAAAACAACCAAATACACCACCATACAACAACTGGTGAGAACTGATAAGCAACAGATTAGAAATCATCCAAGGGATGATTTAAAAAAAAAAAAAGCCACAGTATTTGATTTTTTTACATTGCCTTTTAGCTTTAATACTTCCTAACTCTTCTGAAATATTCAACAGTAGGTTAGGATATAAATCTATCATCCAATTATCCTACAAACCCAGTTTTTCAGCTTCAAATCTAGTAATTCTTTATCTTCCATGAAAATGTTTCTATTTAAAAACAACAAGGCTTTTATTTCCCAGTTATCCATCCTACTTGCTCTTTGATATCATCCAGAGCAGAACTGAAGAGTCAACCACCCCAACCAAACCTTTTTAAGCCAGATCCTTTAATTTGCTCAAGCAGTTATTTTAACTTCAGCCTTAATGCATCATGAACATCCCTCTACATCAATGTATCTTGACATCCAACAGCTAAGACAGAACCCGTTCCACACCATCCAGAGAAACAACTTCTCCTCAGAAGTATACTATTATACAGCTCTCAGGAGCTGTGCCACTCCAGTATTTCAGGATCAGTATTCTTCACTCTAGCTGACCATTTTATTGCAGATGTCTAACGCAGACTTCCCTACCGAAAGTAGCTTAACTATTGCTAGATAGCCATGATGCTCATAATATTTCTATTCTATACTTAGTATGTTGACTTCAGTCAACAGCAACAAGATGCTCCTAAGTTGGAAGAATCAATATTGATGTAATTTTGTCATTAAATAACTACTTTCTTTTCCTCTAAAACTGAATCTTTCCTTCTCATCCTGTTCATAAAGAGCATTGGTTTGCTTGTATAATACTACCCCAATGAATTGACTTTTAGGAAAACCACTTCCTGCCAGAATGTTAAATTTTCCTGCATTATAAACAGAGGAGTTTGTTGGCCATAATGATAAATACACACATCAATTGCTTAATATGCTTAATTAAAGTAATATTTTAGTACATTCTCAGGGTTCCCCACTACAAGCATCTACTACTTCATTGGCAAGATAAGCCATGCAGATAATCCTACTGGTAATTTATTTATTCTCAATCACACAGAGTTTATCCAGGTGAAGCAGGTAAAGTATGTAGTTAACAGCTAATTTCAGACACCTGTGTCACTAATCATAAACGTCACTAAATCTTCAAGTTGCTTGGAAAGTTGGTCCGAGCAAGCAAACAAGAGATGGCTGATAAAAAACCCTGACACATCATCTAATACATCAGTCTTGTCTCAAGGCAATATCAGCTACATCTAAACCACACATAGAAAAAAAAAAATCAAGTCAAAAGTGACTTCTGGAGGTCACATCATCCAAACTTTTTCTTAGAGGAGATCCAATTTCAACCCTGTATTAGGCTGCTTAGGGCCTCATACAGTAGACTTTTGAGTATCTCCAAGAATGGAGATTCCCCAGCCTACTGTGGCAGCCTGTTCCAGTGTTTACTCAACCCCATGGCTGAAACATTTTCCCCAGTATCTAACCAAAACTTTCATGTTTCAACTTGTGCCCACTGGGGATTTTTTTCATATTACTGTGTACCTTCAGGAAAAGTCTGGTTCCATCTTCTCTATGCCTTTCTATTAGGAAGTTGAAGATACAAGGTCTATCCTTACTCCTCCCTTCCTCAGGTTGAATAAAACCCAGTTCTCTCAGCCTTTCATCAGAAGTCTGCTCCATTCCCTAACCATTGTTGTAATCCTCTTCTAGACTTGCTCCAGTATCTCTTGTCTTTCTTTTAACAGGGAGCCCCAACCTCGGCCCAGAACTCCAGAGGTACTACAAGTGCCACATACAGTGGAATAATCATTTTTTTTGACCTGCTGGCTACACTCTTGCTGATGCAGCCTAGCACGTAGTTGGCCTTCTCAGGCATAAGAATTTAATGCAACTCACTGTTAACCAGAATCTCCATGTCTGTGTCTAAAAAAACCACTTTGTAGTCAGCCAGTGCCCAGGTTGTACTGTTGCTGAGATTACTCCAGCCCATGTGTGGGAGTCTGTAAAGCACCTTTGCTCAACTTCCGAATGTTTCTGTTGGCCTATCACTCCAGCCTGCCAGGGCCCCTCCAATGGCAGCCCTACCCTCCAGCTTCTCAACTTCTTCTCCCAGTTTTGTGTCATTCACAACCTTGTGGAGGGTGTAACCCATGCCACTGTACGTTGACAAAGACCTTAAACAGCATTAGTCAACAGTACTTGCCTGAACAAATGCTACTAGCACCTGACCACAGCTCAAATTCTGCACCTACTTCCATTCTACATGTCCTCATGCCTTTATGCAGAATGGCTCTGAGCAGCATTCACCACCCAGGCCTACTGTTCTCAGCGATTCTCTCTGGTTTTGTTTGTACTTCTGACCTCAGACAATCCACAGTTTTCATCAGCTCACAGTAATTTTTTTGTGGTTTTTTTATCTCTCTAGTTGATATCCCACAAGTATAGTCATAGTTCTTTGTACATCTTCTGCTTCTGCTATATCCTTTCTAAAGAAATGAAAATACAGGGAGACAGTAAAGTAGAACATCATGCTTCACTCAACACAAAAGCGCATGGAATCATAAGCAGCAAAATGTTGTTTACCATGCAGGCCCCTGTAATTTTCCTAGTAATTTTTTAAGTCTATTGGCTGCTTTGGGCCTTGCTGAGCACTCAAACAACATTGTCACTGACCTATCCACATAGACACACCAAAATCTTTTTGACTTGTATTCAGTCAGTCACAATTGTTGAAGCATGCTGTTTCGCAAGTTCTCCCTCCCACATACAGCATTTTTCACATAACAAGGATTCATTTATGTCATCTCACTGCTGTTTCCTACATGATTTTTCTACAATTTAGCTTTTGACTATTAACTAACATTCAATTTACCTGAAGTCTCTTCTAGTGGTAGTGTTAGGTCCTCATGCTTACGCCTACACTGCTGCACTACTATGAAGTAAAGAGCAAAATGGAACAGCCTTACCTTGTTTTGAAGCTTTTTTCACCTCGTTCATCTACTGACCTACCAAGTAGGTCTAATACTGACCAGCCTATTGCAAAGCCTGGTAGGTTTCCAAATTTTTCATAACCACGGTCATTTCTAGCACACCGCTCTCTAAGGTATCTTCTGGGGTGGCTCACGTTCATGCTTTGGTTGCTGGATTTTATGGTTTGTTCTTCTCTCCAAACTTCTAGCACCTTAATATTCTTCTGTCTAAACATGCAAGTTTTTTTTAATCCTATTCTGACAGTGATAAACATTTATTCTAAAACACCAGTATTGCTGCTAGAAAACAATCTCTATGCCATCTACAAGTATTAAACATTTTTTTGGTCATTCTTTTCATTTTTTCCTTTAGCTAGCATTCTCATTTTAGTTATTTGTGGGATTCTCTCCCCTACAAACATCCATCTTACACAAAACATGAAGTCTGAATATCCTATAAGCTCTTGCTGAGTCATGTAAGAAGGTACGTATCTTTAATCTTTACATTTCTGTACCATATTGCAACAGCAGTTCAGTCCATCTCGTCTTCCTTGCTTTTAGATCTCCTCTACAGGTAGAGCTCTCAGGGGAAAATATGCTACAACTTTCTGAAAGAAAACCACCTAGTAAGCAATAGTGGAAGAGTTAGGCTTTACCTGACTGGAACTAGTTAATGTGTTAGCTTGATGTTTAAAAGTTAAATGCAGTGCAGGATAATATATTAAAACTAGCATGCTGTTTAACTTACCTCCTTGCTTATAAACTGTTAATTCTCGTACAGTTTCCAAGAACTGCCAAAACTTCTCATTACCATCTTCTGCAATAAATTCACTGTTTAAAAATAAAAATGAATTGTCCATAGGTTGACTTTGTCCAAACATGTACCACAGTAAAAGCCTTCAGTTGTTTAAAATAACAACATCAAAGTGTTAAGTATTCAATGACCATCTAACATCTCTGTACCACAGAACACTGAGCAGTAGTATATTTTGGTTAAAAGAAATTTTAAACAAAATACTACCAATTTGAACTCAACAATCAGAGCTGCAAACAGACTATTCTCTGATACAGAAAGAAATGCAATTTTTCACTTTATTTTTCCACAGGTATTCCAATATACAGTTATAAATAAAATCAATTCAGCACACAAACTTTATTTAATAGTGGCTAAATATACAAATAAGAAGACACATGCTGTCAAGTTACACTTTTTAATTAAGTTACAGGCTTTTATCAATGACAATGTCTACTTTGCTATGCAGGGTAGGTCCCCAATCTCTGACACACTTTCAAAGATGCGTTAATCCTTACAAAGCATAAAAGTTAAGGTTTGCTTTATTCCAAATATCATTCTTCCATTTACTGGTAACACTTGTTACTTTTGTGCTTTTTCTTAAGGGAACATCAGCTGCTTTTTTTCCTCCTTATGTCTGCCAAAAAGATCTACTTGCTAGCATGAGTGTATTGTTTTCTAATTGCTACTTTGGAAGTTTGCCACTCCTTTGATTACAAATGCTTGCAATTCTCCCTTTCATGGGAGTTCTCCAAACAGCAGCAAATAAGTTTAAAAACAAAACAAAGATTTTAAACCAAACTGGCAGGGGAGCCACAAACACATAGTACTAGAAAACATTTTCACTTCTTATTTCGAAATTATGATTACAAGTTAACAATACCTTTTTAAAAAAAAGACATGTTTTACTACTACAACTTCACACCTTCACTAATACCTTTACACAAAATTATTTTATTCATGAGTGAAAGTAAGCTAATTGGGGTGAGATGTTACGCAATGGAAGGTAGGGGATGGCGTAGATTGGCCCATTGCTTCTCAACCTAACCTGCAAAACGTCCGAGTAGGTTAAATACAAAGCAATTGAAATAGCACGCTTAAAACGTGAGAAAGCCTGTCAGCACCACCCATAGCGTTTAACAAAGGGAGAAAACAGTTGAGCCTCATACCAAAGAAGTACTTTGACACACCCTCCCACAGGGGAAGAGAGGAGAGAAACGCAGCCATCCCTTTCCGACAGCTCACCTTCCCTCTCCGCCCGCGCAGCGGAGAGAAAAAAGGGACCCCTCCCTCCTCCTGCCCCTTAGCGAGGCACCCTCGACCCCCAAGAGACAGCCAGGGGAGGTATCGCCGCTGCTCCCCTTCCCCGGCCGAACGGCCCCCCGCGGCAGCCATGGAAAGCAGCAGGGGGAGGAGGAGGAGGCTGCACGCACCTCGCCTCCAGCAGCAGCGGGGTCGCCGGCCACTTCGCCGCCAGCCGGGCCGTCACGGACTGGGAGGAGGCCGGAGCCCTGCCGCAAGAGCACGGCTGGGCACCCAGGAGGGCGAGGAGGAGGAGGAGGGCAGGCAGCAGCGGCCAGCCCGCCATGAGGAGAACGGGGCGGTGAGGAGCCCTCAGGGCGGCTACAGCCCCCTCAGCCTCGGCGTGCGCCCCGCCCACACGGCCTCCGCCTTGCTCCTATTGGCTGTGCTGTACCCTCGCTCTTGGGCTATTGGTCAGCCCAGAGACCACTCAGGGGCTGACGCCAAAGAAATAGCGGGGCTGCCCAGGCTCGCGCGGTGACACGCGGCGCTGGGGGCGGAGCGCGGGCGGCACGCCGCGCGGCTCGCGCCGCCGCGCAAGCGCGGGAGCCGCGTTAATGCCGCTTCCCTGAGGTGGGGACGTTTCTGTTATTTTTTTAATAATTCTAGGGTTGCTTGAGGAGTCTGAGTTTTGCGTAGGGTCTCTTTAGGCTTCAGCTGTGGGGCTCTGCCGTTACCCGTGAGCCGTTCCAGCGGCAGTGGCCGCTCGCAGCTGAGGAGAGGCCGGGCGGTGTTACCCCGGAGCGGGGACAGCAGCTGCCTCCCCTGACGCTCCCCAAACCTCCCGGTGCTTCTGCTTGTGCTTGGACTTACATGGCTGTTCTCCCTCGGCCTTCACCAGGGTAAAAATAGTGGCTAAGATCTTACTAAGTGTGAGCAGCTGTTGTAGATTAACCCCAGACAGCAACTAAGCACCACGCAGCTGCTCTATCACCCCCCCCCCCCCCTTAGCTAGACAGGGGAAAGAAAAAATACAACAAAAGGCTCGTGGGTCGAGGTAAGGACAGGGAGAGATCACTCAACCAATTGCTGTCAAGGGCAAAACAGAGTCGACTTAGGGAAAATTAACTATTTACTGCCAATCAAATTAAAGCCAAATCTTAAAACACCTTCCCCCCCTCCTTTCTTCCCAGGCAGAGCTTCACTCCACAAATTCTCTGCCTAACCCCCCCAGCAGCACAGGGGGACATGGAATGGGGGTTCTGGTCAGTTTGTCACATGTTGTTTCTGCTGCTCCTTCCTCCTCAGGGGGAGGACTCCTCACACTCTCCCCCTGCTCCAGCATGGGGTCCCTCCCATGGGAGACAGTCCTCCATGAACTTCTCCAACATGGGTCCTTCCCATGGGCTGCAGTTCTTCACAAACTGCTCCAGTGTGGGTCAGGCATGGACTGCTCCAGCGCAGGTCCCCCATGGGGTCACAAGTCCTGCCAGAAAACCTGCTCCAGTGTGGGTTTCTCTCTCCACAGATTCTGCCAGGAATGTGCTCCAGTGCGGGCTTCCCATGGGGTCACAGCCTCCTTCGGGCATCCCCCTGCTCTGGCATGGGGTCCTGCATGGGCTGCAGGTGGATATCTGCTCCACCATGGACCTCCATGGGCTGCAGGGGGACAGCCTGCCTCACCATGGTCTTCACCACAGACTGCAGGGGAATCTCTGCTCCGGTGCCTGGAGCACCACCTCCCCCTCCTTCTTCACTGACCTGGGGGTGGGTCTGCAGGGTTGTTTCTCTTACATGTTCTCACTTCTCTCCCCAGCTGCAGTTTCTCACCCACAGCAACGTTTTGTTCCCTTCTTAAATATGTCATCACAGAGGCGCTACCACTGTTGCTGATTGGCTTGGCCTTGGCCAGCAGCAGGTCCATCTTGGAGCCAGCTGGCATTGGCTCCATGGGACATAAGGGAAGCTTCTAGCAGCTTCTCACAAAAGCCACCCCTGTAACCCCCCTGCTACCAAAACCTTGCCATGCAAATCCAATACAGCAGCTTCATACAGAATATATATACATATATTCATATATAGTGGTTGCTGGAAGGGGGAAGTACTTAATTTTTCCCACCCTCAAAGTGAAAGTTTTCCAAACCAATTTATTTTGCTCACAATCATTTCCTGACTCTTTAAAGCTGCTGTGTGGA
The DNA here is from genome assembly GCF_947461875.1 of Haliaeetus albicilla. Taxonomy (NCBI): domain Eukaryota; kingdom Metazoa; phylum Chordata; class Aves; order Accipitriformes; family Accipitridae; genus Haliaeetus; species Haliaeetus albicilla. The sequence goes on along the minus strand of NC_091497.1, from coordinate 8,274,827 downwards.
TGGCAGGAGACAGTTAGGGCACTAGTCTAAGGAACAGGCTGTGGATTGCATAGTTTGGTTTGTTAGTGCTCAGGACTGGTCAGTATAACATCATATGTACAAACAAAAGCAATCTGTTTGCCAGGTGTTCTCAAACTATGGTACAGAAACTCTGGCCAAACAAAATGCCTGTATTTAACATGCTGCTGGGTCTTTATCATCCAAAAGTATGATACAGACAACCCTGAGGGTTGTTCATATGTAAATTCAGCCTGGGGCCTTTGTGTTTGATCTTTTTTGGACTTATTCTCACAAATTTGTGCTGTTATAAGAACTCAAGACAATTTTCAGGTACCACTGTGACATATCAGTGATGCCAACTTTAATATAAATCAGTTGATTTAAGTTAACCTTACCTAGGACTGGTACTCCAGCCTTCATACACCTCTGTAGAAATAATGAAAACCACAGGAGTATTTCTCTTGGTCCATGTGTAAGGCCATTAGAAATAATGAAATTCAGCATCTTTTATATGGAGAAAAGTTCTGACATGCTGTCTAAGCATCTTTTTTCTTTCATATTGACAGTTCAGAAGCCACTGCTGCTAACAGGGATGGCATGGCCAGAGTACTATACGGATGACTAAGTTTGGGCCCCTTGTGTTTCTGTGCTAATAACCCGTGTATGTGGCCAAACTCTTGCATCCACAGAAAGTAAACACGCATGTGATGAACGGATAAAAGACACTTCCACCACTCCCTAGCAGAGTTCAAAATGCATTTGAGGGACTTAGTAGAACTCACACTACACTTGTTCTGCCCAGAATAGGCTATAGCTGTTTTATATTGACTATCTACCAAAACAAATCCAACCCCAACAATCCATCTATGGTTAAAGGAGTTAGTAACAAGATACTTTTTGCTGTTTCTTCAGCCAAAACTGAAATTTACTAAGCACGTTCCCCATGTATATACATTTACCACACATTTTTCATAACTTCATGCAATACTCTGTATTTGGGATGATGGATGCATCTACCTTACCCTAATCTATCAATTACTTTTCTATATAAAGTTGCTGTATTACATTTTGGTTGATATTGATATTGAAGAGGCTGCTATTGTTGTTTAAATGTGAATTCTTAATAGCTTGTAGTTGTTTCATCGTGAGCTGTGACAATTTATGATTTGCCATACAAAAAGATAAATAAAAGTTTGTTGCCACTGGTTATGGAAATACATCTAGCTTTGCATTCAGTGGCAAGATAAAATAGTAGCTCTGAATCAAAGGTCGGATAATTAATCTGTGGTGAACTACAGAAAATAGTTTGTCCCATTTTTATCCTTTCTGCTTAAATTCAGAGATCTCCATGAGACAGAAAGAATCTCCCTGCCAAGGTATCTCTCTCTCTCTCCCATTTAGGACTACTGTTTTATTAGGTGCTTAAAATTTAGGATCATATATAGGCTAAATTAAGTTGGAAGGGACCTCAGGAAGTCTCTAGTCCAACCTCCTGCTCAAAGCAGGGTCAGCTCTGAGGTCCAGTCAAGTCTTGGAAAAAATCCAAGGCCGGCACCTGTACAACCTCCCTGGGTAACCTGATCCATTGCTTAAGATGCAGTTCTGATTGCTCCTCAGAAAGAAATACAATATCTTCCTTAAAAAAGCTTTTGCATATTTATTCATCTCCCCTCTGCTTTGGTACCTTAGCTACTGTCTAGCCACAAAGAGCCAATACACACTTTTGAAAAATCTATTTCTTTACATTTGGACAAAGGCAGATTTTAATCTTTTAAGCAGTGTGCAAACCTAGAAGATGGTGAGCAGACTTAATCTTCATTTCTACAGCAGAATTTTTTTGTGATTAAGTATTCCAAATAACACTTGGCCATTCTTGTACGTACATTCCATATTTATGTGAGAAAACCCCTTAGTTCTCTGAAACCGTTTTTCAGCAGAACAGAAAAACAATTACAGCAAAATTTTAAAATTATTCATGCCACAGCTGCGCAAATAAGAATTGATTATCATAGCCGTTTCAGTGTGAATAGAGGAAGTGATTAATGAACGCTTCTCAGTAAGATGCAAATGTTTTATAGTATAAGTCACAGTGAGCTATGTCTATTTAATAGAAACAGTAGCAATAAGTGAAAATAAGTTGAACTTCATCAGTGTATTCAGTTAGCTGAAAAGAAAACTTTATTTTTTAACAGATTGAAAACAATTTTTGAGCTGAAATGCTCCCTTTCTCCCTAACTTGTAATGTAAATGTCAAACACGAGTCAGAAGATATACCTGTTAACTGGTTATTAATTGACAGCCTCCTGAGCAGTAACTGCTGGCATCCTTTTACCTTGCTGTGAGATTGGAGGCTGATCTCTTCAGAACCTGTCAATGTCACTTCTGTCAGGCATCTGAGGTGTTTCCCTGATGAGATTAAGGGTGCTGTACTGCATTGCTTTTTGTCCATTCCATTGAAAATAAAGACCAACCTGGGTTATTTGATTAGCAAATCTCAATATAGTAGTATTATGTAATAATGCAACATATAGTCTGTTAGGTCTTCATTTTGCTTTGCAGGGATGAGCAAGTGAAAGAAAAATTGATGCAGAAGTAACATGAGCTTGGTTTCAACAGCTCACAGAAGCTGCTCAGTGGCAACCTTCTGGCAAGCAGAATTTATGCTGCTTTGCTATGCCTACACATGCAGCTGCAGTGATGGTAAATGGCTCTCTTGCAGTATGCTTCTCTTTCCAGCTTTATTAAAAAAGAAAAGAAACTGAAGCAACATTTTGCTTTGTAAAATAAACATGGAAGTTACAGCTGCTTATTTAAAATAACCCACCTCAGAAATGTAAAGAATATACTTCCCGGGCCAGATCAACAAACTTCCTACAAATCTCTGGGCATGTCTGTACCACATAGTGGAGAACAGTAAAATGTGGCCGTAATGGGGAATGCAGCTTCATGTGGATACACCAGCTCAAGTTCATAAGCAATGCCACTGCTCTGCTGCGCCAACAGGACAGTGCGATTGTATTGATTTCTGGATTGTACTGTATCACACCGGTGAAACACCAGTGATACAAAAATTAGCCTAAAATATACAATAAGGCTATTACATCACCATTGTTAATCATTCGAATAATAGCCACATGCTTGTACATGGTTTGTCATATGCAAATGTTTGAGAGATTCAGTAGTCAGAATATTTATAAATAAAAAGTACTAAGTTCAGTATTTTTACATTAATTCATAAGCTGATATGTGCAATGAAGTGCCTCAGGACAATTCTGGCCACATAGTGCAACAGAACCATCAAAAAGACTTTAGTGTGAAGGTACAGGTGCATTCACTGAGAAAATACAGTATTTGCCAGAACAGAGGAGTAGGATTTGACTTGTAGGCCTATCATGTATGAATCAAAAGGTGCTATTGCTACATGCAAGGTGGAAAATATAAAGATACAATACCTGTACAACAAAGTATATCAGTGATTTTTCCTTTTTAGTCAGGTCAGTGAGTCAAGTTCTGAATCCTTTCCAGGATGGCTAAGAAAATGTAAGTTGGAAAATTAGCCAATGAGTCCTGAACATGCACTCAACCAAGTCACCTTTGACAGAAGCGAGGACTGCAGAATCACGACATACTGTCTACTTAAAGCCAAGTGCAGTTTTTCTTTGAAGAAACTCTTCTATCCTTTTTAAACTGGTTCAGAATTGCAGTTGTGTTTTCACCTGTGCAGCTTTGTGTGTAGACTGCACCATCCAGCGTCCTCCAGTGAAGGCATAGGCTGGGAGGCAGGGCTGTTTGACGCAGCAGCTCCTGGCTCGGGCTGAATTACAGACTCGGCCGGAGCGAGGAACCACTGCTACGTGAGGAGGCATGTGCTCCTCAAGAGGTAACTTCTGCAGTAACTCCCTGTTGCCGGCTGTGCACGGAGCAGTGTTTGGGCCACAGCAGAAGCCAGGCACCGGGACCAGCTGCTCACAGGCTGCGTGTCTCTGAGCAGCTGGCCGGAGGAATCTTGTGTTTATCCCTTACTTCCCACTGAATGTCTTGCTAGCGCACCTCCAATGCAGGAAAGAAAAATATAATGCACCTCCTAGAAGGATGCTCCCCTCGGCATTATGTCATTCTAATTTCAGAGAGTGGTGATACTTAGGATTACACCCTGTCTTTTATGGGGCTGTGACTCTTGACTGGAAAAGGTGCTGAGCAACCTGAGGTAACTTTGAAGCTGATCCTGCTTTGTGCTCAAGTAGAACAAGATGGCCTTCAGCCCGCTCTTCCAACCTATGTTGTGCGATTTTGTGTACTACTTATTTAGAACTTGCTTATCATAACTTGCTTAGCATTACTAGCTAAATTTGCTGAAGCCTTAGACCACAAGCCGTGAACTTTCACCTAGATATGTTGAACTTTTACTAGTTAAGTAAAAGAAGGCCCCAGAGGTGGTTCAAGCCAGAAGATAAGGAAGCTACAATGTCAGCAGAAGCTGCAACCTTCGAAATAAGAAAAGAGATGGTGTGCCTAGGGACAATGAAGGGACCCAGTAAAGAATGGGAAGACCCCAGACCTTAATATTACTATCGATCCAAACTGTCATGTGAGGAGTGGGGAACTTAGATGGTAAGGGTATAATTGCCCAGGGATTTCTTTGTTCGGGGTCTCTCTTCGGAGCCACCTGCCTTGAGCTGTATTGCTCTTAATAAAAAGGACTTCATAGAAGAATGTCTTTTCAGTTTATTGATTCAGCAGAAACCTAGAGTCAAACTCTGTTATGGTAGCTGGCATGCGTAATTTCCATAACAACTATTCTGTGACTCTTAAGTGTAATTTATTTTAATTAGGGCTTTATGTAGCTAAAGCAAAACAGAACAAGCCATGCTGCTTTATTGTGTGAAATACAATAGATTTGTTTCCAGTGGAACAAATTCCAATGCTGCTTTTCAGATTTTGCTATGTCCCTTCTCATCGGTCTATCATTTTGGTAATGTTAGTAGCAAACTAGTAGAGAGGTTTCTCGCCTGTCAGGGCTCATTTCAGCTCACTTCTCAAATGTGAAAAAGAATACTTATGGACAAGTCATCTAAAGCTATTCCTTCCAATAATTTATGCTGAATTTCTTTAGAGGGAACATAGAAGTATTGCTTTTGAATGACGCAAATTAATATTTTATGTCCTTTTCAGTTAATCTGAGTATATAAAATTTCCAATTTTTATGATTTATACACAAAACTAATTACAATCCATTGTGAAGACAGCTTTAAAAATCAATGTAAAAAATAACAGTTACACATAAATGAAAGAGAAGCAAAAAGTGCAGCCACAAGCTATTACACATATAATGAAAATGGATTTATTGCTCAAGTCTTTTATTACCTTCTATTATTAAAGCATTAAGAAGGTCTCTTAAGTTTAATCCAAACTGGAAAAGACACATTCACATGCACATATATATGATATTCCAGGCAAATATATATATGCTAAAGGACACTGTGAGAATTAAAGCTCCCAGAAGAAAATTAGAAATTATGATTCCCACACCTCTGAAGTCAGCATGGTGTATCTGTCAATGAATTATAAAATGTGTACTTTAAAATGTTCATAAACCGTGGAAAACTCAGGAATTACAGTTTTTTAGCACTGGAACATACACATATAAATTCAATCCTGGGTTTGTAGTAGCCTAGCACATTTCTTTGGTTCCAATGGCACTAGCCACTCAAAAATCCAAGGAAGTACAGTCCCAGAGAAATAACGGGTCACTGAACACTAAAGTAACTGCAAAGTTGTGGTTTATATCTGCATATGAAGAGATTCAAATATGCATATTTCTGGAGCTTTGCACCTGTGTATTGAAGTGATTGCACATAATTAGCAATGTGATTATCAAATATGTTTTCACATACCGCATATAATTAGACTTACAGAAACACACTACATTTAGAATATTTTAATGTAGATAAACTTTGAGGGCAAAAATGAAGTGTTATTAACAAAATGCAAATTGTTTAACCCCTAATGTGCTAGCTTCTGCTAATGCTACCTCCTGTATCTTTCCGCTGGTAGAGGAATTCCCAGCCGTGCAAGCTTACCACAGTGGTGAGGTAAGAGCCGGTGGGATGTGCTGTGCAGGCTTTTTCACCCCTCCCTAGTGCTGCTGAAGCAGTGATGTGCAGTTCCAGGCTACGGGACACTGAAGATGTAGGAAGGAAGAAAGAGGAGGCAACAGGATTAATGCTGGATGCACGCTATCTTGATGCATACTCTTTTGAATATCTTTGTCACTAAAATAAAAGGGTCATGCATCTAGACAGATATTTGGCTAACTTCTAAGATTATACATAGGTATATATGGTAATCACATATAACTAATATCTCATCTTAAACTAAGGGAAAATTATGTTTATCTGTTGGTTTGTAATAAAGCTAGGTTTCTAGCTGGAAACCTCATCTTTATTTCAGTTTTCCATTATTCTTTGATCATGACTTCCTAGATTAAATGAAGTTAAATCAGAAATATGCTGCTGGTACTTGTTATTCACATTTGTTAAACTGCTGTTCATACTATAGTTTTGATAACTCTAACAGTTATAAACAACTTACTATATTATATTAGGCTGATATACTTAGGCCTCTGTTGCGGTTTAACCCCAGCCAGCAGCTAAGCACCAGGCAGCTGCTCACTCACTCCTCCCCGCTCCCACTGGGAGAATCAAAAAAAAAGTAAAACTCATGGGTTGAGACAAGTATGATTTAATAACTAAAGTAAGATAAAATACAACTCTAACTACAACAATAATAAAATACAATAGTAATAGTAATGAAAAAGAATATAACAAAAATAAAATAAAAAAAAAAAGCCCAAGAAAAGGCAAGTGATGCACAATGCAGTTGCTCACCACCCACTGACCGATGCCTGAGCAGCGATCCGCCCCTCCCAGCCAACTCCCCCCAGTTTCTATACTGAGCATGATGTTCCATGGTATGAAATATCCCTTTGGCTAGTTCAGGTCAGCTGTCCTGGCCATGCTCCCTCCCAGCTTCTTGCACACCTGCTCGCTGGCAGAGCATGGGAAACTGAAAAATCCTTAAGTTAGGATGCGTGCTACTTAGCAACAACTAAAACATCAGTGTGTTCTCAATGTTATTCTCATACTAAATCCAAAACACACTGTACCAGCTACTAAGAAGAAAATTAACTCTATCCCATCTGAAACCAGGACAGCCTCCTGAAAGGATTAAGATTAAATGATAGGTCTACTCTATGACACTAAAGAATGAAATGTGAGATCCTGCCTGCTGGAGGTCCTAGCAAACTTTTCCAAAAGAGTCTTTCTAAGTCTTCCTTCCAAAAGAAGGTGTAAGCTCCCATTTTCTCCACATTTTTGCTATAAACTTGGGGTTCTCAAACACTTTATTAAAGGAATGCAATTACAAAATCTCTGGACAACTTGTATCCTACTATTTCTTAGCAGTTGAGAGAGAGGATGATAATTATGTTAAAAACATCTGTATTTAAATAGCTTTACAGCATATGAATTGTTATGTTACAATCATAAACATCAATTAAAATATTTTAATGCCTGTTAATTCCCAGTTATGCTTGCACATAGCCGCGGATGAGTGTTTGGGGCTGGTAATTGTTTTACAGAACAAATTCTGATATTTCACTCACTGTCAGTGGTCTGCAAGCCACAGTGTGACTACACTGCTGTGGGCCACCTCTGTCTTCTCTTAGCAGTGCAATTCTTATTCTATTTCAGCTTTCCTTTTGCCACAAAATGATATACAATGTTGGTAGTTTGTATGTACATGCTTCTCCTCACTAAACCACTTCAACTTCAGGTGCCTTAGACCCCTTGGCTAAACAAGGTGCTTTGACCAGCCTCTATTTTCATCTCCTTTTCTGCCAGCTGGAGAATTATTCCCTCATTTTTTGCCAATTCTTAATCTGAACAAACACTCAAGCAATCTTCACCTCAACTCTCCCGCTGAATTTACAGTTTATTCATCTCAAACCTGTCACAGTGTTGAACAATTTTTCTTCCCTCTCATATTTCTTACCTAGTCATTGGTCTGTCACAGACAGACTGCAAGGCCAACAGGTCCTTCTCTCTGCTGAGGGTTAGGGGAACTCTTAGTATCTTGACATTTTCTGCCACAATTTGCTGTTACAGGTTAAAATTCCCAGTTCTTATGGTAATTACAGTTCCTAGCATACTTTAATCCAAGATCATAAGATAAATTAGTGCTGGAGGCAGATGTCTCAAACCAAGACTTCAAACTGAGTATGAGCATCTAACCTGTCACTTACAGTACTAGTGACTTTTCTGCACTGTGGCTTTTGTAGGTTGGCCGATTTGAGGTAATAGGAGTAATACCACTGCAGCCTCAGCTGTGAAATAACTTACATCCCTTCATAATTAAACCTGAACTCCTCTCAGCATTTTCCAGAAGTCCAACTGAACTTTTAACTGATGGCAGGACCAGTATTTCACTGATCTTGGTAGGATGATTTAGAGAATAAATATTACCATTCATATATTTTTATGAATACACAAAAAGACAACATTAACTCTTTGTATGGCTATACATTAGGGAAGACTCACTGATTACATGCATTTAGGTGCTTATGAAATGACAGGTAAATAAGAAAGAGTTAAGAAAAATCCCCAAACAAGAGTTGGAATCCTTCTCAGAAAGGGTTGAATTGTTCTAAAAACTCCTGTATTACATTAAAAAAAGTGCAGTTCATGAATTCAAACTTCAAAGTATCCAGGTTGGCTTGCTGAAATGAATCCAAGAAGGTCTAGTAAGAAATAGTGGCAACCCAGAAAGTGATAACAGTTCTGAACTTGCTGTGATTTTCAGTAAGGAGTTGCAGGTCAGTTGTAAAAGAAAGGTTCAGACTTGTGGACAGCTGTGAAAGCCAGATAGGGGTGCTACAAGTCTGGAAGTTGAGCCTGATCTACCATTTGCAATGCTTTTCTCCATTTTCCATCCATATCCCACAGAGATCAGATGAAAGAGATGAAAGAGTCTGAGATCAAATACTACAGAAATAATTTTTTTTATCCTGGAGAGGGAAACTTCTTGGAAGATTTTTTTTGTTGATGCTGTTGGGGCTTTTTGGTTTTGCTTTTTTTGTTTGTTTGTTTTTGTTTTGGTTTTTTTTTGCATCACATCCCAAAGACTGAAAAGATGAACAAAAAAAGAAGGGAGGGGAGGCCTAGTGGATAATTTCTAATATTACTTCAGATTTATTTCTTAGAAAACACTGAAGTTTCTAGACTTCATACAAAGTTGTGATGGGGATTTGGATCAAGTTAGACCGTGTCTATCCATCGCACATCTAAAAGCCAGTCCTGAAGGAAAAGAGAAGATATGGCCTGAACAACTTTGAAAACCTTAGTAATTTGACTTCTAGACACAAACAGAGGTGCTCAAGATAAACTGATAGTGGGATAAGTTATGTTTGATGGGGACTTGCAGATTAAGACCACCTGAAAGGAAGCAGAAGGTTTTGGGTGATGGTAGGAGGAAGACAATATTGCTGTGATGCATATCACCAGGTGGCAGTGTTACACAGTCTTGCAACTCCTATGCGTTACTATAGCAGAAGTTTCGGGATCTTGGGAGCAATACTGATAAGGTATGTATTAGTTTTTGCTAGGCAGAAGGAAGCATGTAGCAGTTTCAGAAGAGACAGATCTCTCTCTGTATTGATCTCCCTGATCAGAGTCAATTCTTGGGAGGAAGTTACAATCTGGGAACTTGGATGTTGGCTTGGACACCTTAATCTTTAAACAAGGGAATTCATTGCACGCTGTTAGACTGTTCTTCACTGGGAAAAACAAAAGACCATATGCAAATGCAGTAGCATCCTTCACATGATTGACAGTGACTGAGTCTGTAGCATTTCCACTTGTACCTGAATCTGGAAAAATAAATGTGGACGTGGTACATATGACACGCCTTTGATCTGTAATAAGTCCGCAAAAGCTGCCCTACCGCTAAAGTTTGCATCATAAATATTGCAGGATTCAGAAGGCTGAGGGCTGGAAGGAATGTGTGTAAGTACATCTAAGTTCTTCTGTGCACAGAACAGAAATGGGAGAGCAATTTGCTGTGTCTGTCCTGCTAAATGCTTTCCTCAGGCTATCTTCATGTTGCAGATTCCGGTTGTAGAGAAGCATACATAAACAGCCCTATGTTTAGGGGTTTGGGGTTACAAAAAACCACCCTGCATTTCATACTCTTTGCTTTCTCCCTTTTGTGCAGGACCAGCATTTCCTGCTAGTCATTTGATATTACATCTTTCAATAACTGGAATATTTGTAACTCCACTCGAAGTATCTTCCCGCTCACCAACGCTATCTGGTCATATCGTGAAGCTGCACAAATCTTTTGAACAGCAACAGTAGTCAGAGGCTCTTTGGCTAATTTGCAGGCACTGGTCACACCTTGCATCATCCTTGCTACAGTTCTGATTATAGCTGGATACCAGCAAGGCTTGCTGGTTCATGTCGCTAGTGCCACCCCATTCTCTAGGCAGTGGACTCCAGTGAGCCCTGTACGTGGCCCTTACATGCCAGAGATTTTCTTTGCTAACTAACATTCTGTAACTTCAGCCTGAGTTTTGCAATGTAACTTGACTATGCCACAGTACGAAAGGCAAGAGAGAACATAAATTTTTCTTCCTTAAATTAAAAACTGCAAATACTCAGTGGTGTTGTCTACATCAGTAAATTAAACATGTTTAGGAACTTTCTTAGATACTGAGGCCAAATAGCATGTCATGGTCTGACCTACACTGAAGCTGTAATCTTGGTCACTGAGTGCTGGTTGGAAATGATTTCTGGAATGGTTTGACTCCCAAACTATGTCCAGGAGTTGTCTGGGAGAGTGCTAGTTGGCACATGCCCAAACAGGGTTACAGCGTTTTCTCATTTTTTATCTGCTACATGCAGAGACAAAGCGCAGGAATGATCCCTGGTGCAAGAGCAAAAGATGGCCAAGTTTACGTGGTAGAAAGGAGATCTACCTATAAATATCTAGTTTTGGCATTGATCTAAAAAATCTGGCTCAAAGTTTTCAGACATGTTCCTTTTTGGGGGAACTATCTTCCCAACAACTGTAACTAAAAAAAGGTATTGTAATATTTCTGTGAGCAGTTACATGGTTTTAAACAAAAAAAAATAATACTAGAATGCTGGAAGTGATTTCAGATGTTCCAATTGTCCTAGGTCAGCATCTTACACAGGGAGAATTATGAACATTCAAAGCAGAATATAGCTGATCCTTTCTCCCATGAAGAAAACACGCAGCAACATGTAAGGAATGACTTGCAGAAGCCACTGCATATGGTCTGGCACATATGAGACATTGACTGAAAACATTGCTTCTATATTGTCTGCTTTCTGACTAAAGGAAATAAAAGGGGGTCATAGGTTTAATAAAGTTATTACATCCAGAAGAAGAATGGCAAGCAGGAGAAGTGAAAATTAACAAGCCTCATAATGAATTGCAACTTTACAATAAGAGGGACTGGTGACAGTATAATGCATGAATTGGTTTAAGATGAAGACTACAGCACTCAATGTGCCATTGAAATGGGAGGTTCAGTAAGTGCACATACTGACAAAAAATAAGGGAGGTTTATGCTTTAAACCTTGGAACAAATTAATCCCAGAGAGATGACTGAAGTTAACATGAATTTATTAATTTAACAATTTTTATCCTTGTGACAAGGGAGACACCTGGGACTTGCTGCACAATGAAGAATTGGTTTATTGGAAACCTCAACTGGCTACAAGTGTTGAAACAGCTCAGGTCAAGCGGTGATAAATAATTTCAAGAAACCAGTGTGAGGTAGGTATCACTTTAATTTTACATTAACAGATCTATTAGATGTTAACCTTGTCAGACAGGTAATTGCTAAATGAAATCATACTTTTGCACCTTTGCTTCATAATATCGTTTGCTTACTCATGCATTTTGTACAAACCTGATGTTGGCACTGACACTGTTTCGCATGCCCATTGCTTCAGACTAGCAAATATTGTATTGACCTTTAAAATAAATGGTAAGTATGCCAATTTTTATTTTTAGCAACTCGGAAAATGTGTTGAGTGTTACCTCAGAATTGGCAAGGAGAAGGGACATACTGTGTTGGAATTTTAAAATAATTTTGTGTGCACATTTTCATGCATCTAGTAGAAATGACAGTAGAGCTGGCATGTAAATTTTAACAGGTGAAGGTATTTTGCCTGAAATTGTTAGGAGGAATAGGTCATTTCAGGATTATTTTATTTGAATGATTGGTGAACTCTGAGCTAAACACTGACAGCATAGGATCTTGAGGAATTATTATGTTAGAAAAAAGAGAATCCTAAATCTTACTCGTAATTCTTTTATTTTGAAATCCACAGAAACTACATTCATTTTGTAGGAGTATCTCAAAACTAGCTTGTAAGTGACTTTGGATTTTCCTTGTAGTTAAACTCTCATTGGAGATTTACAGATGAGTTGTATTTGAAAGGGAAAATGTTGGGATTGAACAGTGTTTGCAATTTTTAGGGCTTCATTTTGAACCCGGTCGTGTTCCCATTAAATCGATGGCAGCACGACTGTGTTCAGAATGACCCTTATCATCGCTTCATTGATGCTAATGAGTTACAGCCATTGACTTCTAAAGAAACTAACTGATTTTATTAAAGCTTAATCCCACAGGGCCTTGCACAGTAACGTGGACTTCTATAAAGAGAACATAAAACGCTGCCAAATGAAAAGGCTATGTTCTCTGTGTAGGGATACTTAGCCTCTGCTGAGCATCATGAGACCCAGGTTCACTCTGGTGCCCCCAACTGCTGTTCAAACTAGGGCCCCGTTCAGTATAACTTGGGGTGTAACTGCACACCCATATGCAATTGGGAAGAACTGGGTGGTGGTTGGACGTGCCATGGGTTGTGACTCTACATAAAGCCACGAACCATCATTAAGAGCATTAAAATTCATAAGTAAAAGCCTGTCTTTGAAAGCTGCATAAACACATTAATTCATGTGGACCTGAAATTATTTTTTTCTAGTTTCAGAAAAATGAGAGCTTTCTAAAAGTCAAGTTTTTCATTTAAACCTTATTATAAATATTTTTACTTCTCTTGTGCATCCTTTCTGTCCAGTAAAAAATATTTTTTGCCAGTCTTCATAAATCAGTCACTGTCTTGAGTAAGTTTAAATAAATAAGAATTTTAAATTTAACTGAAATTCACAATTTCTCTGTTTAGCAAATTTAGCTTTGATCTCCTTTTCACGGAGATGAACGTACAGTGTCAACGATCTGTTATTTAATGAGAAAATCTTAAAGTATAATAGCATTTCTGTATCTTACTTCAGTCTAAATCCTTTAGCAATGTTTTTATTCCAAATATGAATTTACCCACACAAGCCTTACTAGTGCTATTCTGCTACCAAAACAAGGCTATTTTTAATGTTGCTTCTTTTTTTTTTTTTTTTGATGGTTGCTTGTTACATAATGAATAGGCTGAGGTGAGAACAAAATGCTTCTATATCTTACATGTATAAATATTTACATTTCTCTGGAATAGGCTTCCTGTCGCTTAGTAAAAGAGAGAGGTTAAAAGGCAACCTCATTAAGTCCACGCTTGGGAGGCCCAGGGAGTCAGAAAGCAGGTGAGCACGGTGGTGGGCATAGCAGAGAAAAGAGTCAGGTCTCACTAGTGGGGAGATAGACGCTCTGCTAATCTCACTGGCAAAGAACATGGTGATTTTCCAAGAGAAAAATGCTGTTTTCCACTTTGGAAAGAGTGACTGCGTGCACACCTCCTTGTCATTGCAGACTGAACAGGTTCATTTGACACCAGACTCTGCATTTTCTTCTGCCAGAGGATGGAGGGACCAGGCTTCCAGTACCGTGGTGTGTGGCTGTACAAGGGTGAATTCCACCAGGTAAGCCATGGCGTTCTCCTTACAAAATTTCACTGAGGAAAAAAGTGCATCTCTTCTGATGTCTTGGCAAGACCCAAGAACTTGCTACTCTCCGACTTTTACCAGCGTAGCACCTTAACACTGCTGTGGGACCCTGGAAATGTGTATGTGTGGGTGGCACGTTCCTGTATTTTAAGTCAGGTGGTGTGTGTCCTTGTTCTTGTGGTAACAACGTTTGGAATATCTCATAATGTTTAGAGTTTTAACTCCTTTTGTTTAGATTATTTTGTGGTAATTTCTATTATTTCTGACAAGCTTTAATGGGAGCCGATACTCTCTTCCAAGAGTCCAAATACTCTTACTTTCTATATAAAAATCTTCAGCTTAAAATACATTGGTCTAACTATTTTTTTTTATTGTAAAGTTAAATGGTCCCATGGGAAGGCACTACTCTTCTGTTACCAGCCTTCCAGAGGTGAAGTTGTCTTTAGAGTTGAGCAAGAAAGTTGCTTTAGCGCTGTCAGATGTCTAATTAATGCCTCAGTAAATAAAGGCATTCTGTAATTAAATAACTGAGATGTGCAATCAGTTCTAACATGAAATGCTTTGCATATTAATATATTCTAATCCAGGAGCTGTACAAGGCTTGTATTTGGATATGAAGTGTTTGTAACAGACTTTTAAAAATATGGAGAGCTCGTCGCAGACGAAACAGCGTTTTTTGACAAAACTCAGCTAAGTGTGACCTGTAAGCTAAAGGTTTGAATGTGTATTAAAAATGAATTTTCAACAGGGAAAACAACACAGTTTCAGACTGAGGATTGTTGTAAATATGTGGAGGGGCTTGAAAAATCAACTTTTAAACCTTTTAATAAAGTAGCTGCTGGGGAATCGATGTTCCTGCCTTGGGAATATAAAGTTTGCTGCAAAGTCAGTTCAGCATTTGGGACTTTGTGCTTTGAAGACCACAAGAACCAACAGCGCTGCAGATCATCTCATCTACATTTAATTAGTTAATCCGTGTAGTAGTCGGTGTTGTCCGACGCAGTTATATGGAATACTTTAACACTGGGGTTACGGGCACGGGCTGGAAACCGCAAACGGTACAAGACACGCTTCCCCCGCCCCCCGAGCACAAATAACGGGATATTAAGGAGTTTCAAAGGGAAAAAAAAATGACGTTCTCGGTCTCCCGACCGAGGCGCCCGCAGGGCCGCGCCAGCCGCGCCGAACCCCACAGCAGCCGAGCGAGCGCACCTGGCGCAGCCCCCTTGTCAATCTCATTGGCTGCATTTCGCCCCGCCCCCGGCGCCTCATTGGCTGCTTCCGCCTCCCCCCTCCACCCGCGGGCGATCGGTCTCCGTCCGATACCTGGAGGGGAGCGAGGAGTGACTCCCACCGCCCCCGTTTTAACTCTCCGCCCTCTCTCATTGGCGATAGCGCCGGCGTGCTAGGCTCGCCCATTGGCTGCTCAGGCTGCCGGCTTTGCTCCGATTGGCTGGCGGGGGCCGCCCCGCCGGGGGGCCGAGCGGTGTGTTTGGGCTGGAGAGTTGCCGGTGGAGCGGGCTCGGGAGCTGCGGTTGCTGCTGCTGCTGCCGCCGCCGCTGCTGCTGCCGCTGCCGCCCGGCAGCGCGCGCCGGGGACGGCGCGAGGCGCTCCCGCCACGGCGCCTCCCGGCTCCCCCCTTCACCTCAGCCGCGGGGAGCGGGTGCGGGATGGCCGCCTCGGGCGGGCCGGAGCGCGTTGCGCTGGGCTGAGCTGAGCGGTGCGGAGCGAGCCGCGGCCGCCTAGCGCGGACCATGCCGTCGGGAAGGGAGCCGGGCGCCCCTCGGCTGCGGGATCCGAGCGGGCCGTCCGTCCTGTCAGCGCCCGGCAGCGCTTAAAGCCGCGCCGCGCTGCCCCCCCCCCCCGCCCCGCGCATCGCCATGGACGAGCGCTTCAACAGGTGGCTGCTGCCGCCGCTGCTAGCCCTGCTCTTCTTGCTCATCGTCTACCAGTACGTGTCGCCCGCCTGCCCCGGCGCCGCCTGCCCCCGCCGCCCGCCGGCCTCCGCCGCCCGCCGCGGGGGGGGCCCGGCGGAGCGGGAGGAGGAGGAGGCGGCGGCGGCGGCGGCGGCGGGCGCCGCGGAGGAGGAGGAGGAGGAGGCGGAGGCGGCGGCGGCGGCGCTGCCGCGGTTGGTGGCCAAGTTCCCGTTCGCGCGGGGGGAGCTGTGCCGGCGGGTGCGGTTCGACATGCGGGGCCGCGACGTGATCGTCTTCCTCCACATCCAGAAGACGGGCGGCACCACCTTCGGGCGGCACCTGGTGCGCAACATCCGCCTGGAGCAGCCCTGTTACTGCCGGGCAGGGCAGAAGAAGTGCGCCTGCCACCGCCCGGGCGGCGACAAGGACACCTGGCTCTTCTCCCGCTTCTCCACCGGCTGGAGCTGCGGGCTGCACGCCGACTGGACCGAGCTCACCAGCTGCGTGCCCGCCGCTATGGAACGCCGGGGATGCGCCGGTAACCGCACCCTCAGGTCAGTGCCGGCGGCGGCGGCGGCAGCCCTCCCTCCGCCCGCCGTCCCCCGTGGGGGGGGGACGGACACGGGGGACACGCGAGGTGGCGGGGAAACCCGCTGGAAGGTCTCGCCGCGGGGCTTGATTTCCACCCGCTGGAAGTCTGTGCCCGCTTTTCCCAGCGCGGTGGGAAGGCTTGCCGTCACGGTGGGTCCCGCTCTCCGGGAATTTGGCAAGAATTGCTCGCTGCCGTCGTCACTAGGAAGCAAACGGGGGGGAATAAAGAGAAAAAAAAAAAATAAAAAAAGGCTTATCTCCCGGAGGAGGTTCTAGTTTGGGCTGGTCCCCTCCCTGTTTGTTACCTGTAACGCATTCGCTTCGGCTCAAATTTGTGCCGATTCCACGTAGCGCGTGTGCAGCTGCCTTTTGTACAGGTTAGCGGGAGAGAAACTCTGCCCGGTTTTATGCAAGTTTCTCCTATCTGTCCTTTTGAAACTTGCTTTTAACAAAACACTACGCTCTTCTGCGTAAGAAGGGTGCCTCTGCAGAATCTAATGGATCGCTGCAGGTGCCGAACGGTGTAACTAGTGGAGTTTGAAGTATCCAGAAGCCCTTCAACTCTTTTTCCCGTGTTTCTTGTTGGCAGATAGGCTGGTTCTCTGCTTCCCGTTGTGTACTGATCGCTCGTATGTGCGAGCTGAAAGTCGGGAGACGATGCGTGCCAGGCTCTGTGCAGGAACGCAGTACTAGCAAAAAATCACACCCTTAATGTTCTTTGGATGATCTAATGGCGGTGGAAAACTACTGACTTTTGCGTGCATGTTGCCTCCCTGCATGTTATCTTGTATTGTGCTTTTGTTGGGTCTTGCAAAAGGTCTTGTCTGGTTTTAAAATGGAAAAAATTGCCAGATGGGTAATCTCTCCATACGAGACAGCTCTAGGTGATTCAGTAAGTTTTGGGCTTTGTTCTGATTTGTTTACTATTAAATCAGATTATCAGGCTAATACTAGATCCTGTCTTCACTTGTATGATAGATTTTGAACATGTGTAGTAAGAAGTTATGAGCTGAGTTTTCTCTTAAACCTTTGCCCTGTAATGATTGTAACTTCAACATCTGTAAAATATTTAGGCAAAATGCCTTTTTTTTTAGTTATATAGTTTTTCAGATAACTTATGTGCTTTCATTTTACTATCCATCTTAATTTCATGAGTCTGCAAACTTCAAATTTTCAGTAGGACCGCTCACACATTGTTTTGTGCCCTGTCATTTAAAAACAGGTACAATCCATGATGCAGGTGGACTCATTTTCACAGGGCCTATTCATGAAAACAATAGAGTTGATTATTGTTGTTGTTGAACAATTTGAAGAGTATAGAGTATTTGACTTGAACATCAAAGGCCCTCCCATACCGCAAAGCTAGTCACATTTTGCATGATTCCAGTCAGGGTAATTTGAATTTATTGTTGATTATTGTGAACTTGGACTGTACTTGCAGAATACTGTTAAGGTAGTTCACACAATTTTGTGAAAGATGTTTAGCTGAAGATAAAATGTATGTATTTGTGTGCTAATGGAAGAGAAATGCTGTGAATGTCTTCAAGGACAAAATAACTTGGTGGTAACTGTACAGCCTTAAGGAATATTCAGGAAACTTGTAATGTAAACCAGGGAGGGGAGGAGGAAGAGTAATACTTGTAGAAATGTCTGAAAACAAATTATCTGCCCCTGAAGTCCTCTTTTCCTCTCTCATGAAAAATATTGGTAGGTAAATAACTGAGCGCTAAATTGAATTGCAAACATTAAAAACGGGCAGTAAAATTGGAGTAGCAGCTTCAGTACTTCAAATAAAAACATGATTATATTAAGTAAATTTAAAACTTTTGAGTTTAATTACAAAGCAGGTCATAACGGTTATTCGGAGGATAATTAGTAATTATTTTGGCTGAAGAAAGACATGTAGTGACATTTCACCATTATAGCTGAGTAGTGGGGGTTTTTTTATTTTTTCGTTTAGGTAGTGAACGATTTAGTTAGTGTGACATAGCACTTCTTGATTCGTCTTTACCTAAGTGAGGAAAGTGCTGTGAATAATTATTTGTTGCATCTTTCTAATACTCATTTCTTCTTGTATTATATCCTGTGCTGTGTCCTATCTTGTGCTAGGCAGACACCTTTTCATTTTCCCCTTGTTTTCTCTTCGTAATCATGTAGCTTGACTTCAGTTTTTCAAGGAGCTGTAAAATGAATCAGATAACCCCAAAGTGCTGATTGTCTCTGCTGTGAATCTCTGCTCCTGGTAAAGTTGGAATCAAGCCTAAAATACTTTGCTGGAGGGCTGTACTATTAGAGGCATGCATCTAAGTTTGGTTTGTGGCTTTTTTTTTTTTTAATGTCTGAACGGAGAATTGGGAATGAGGAGACTGTATGCTTAAAATAGGCAAGAAACTAGCATATGAGTCTAATGTAAAGTATACTAGTTATTTTTAAGTCATCCTTTAAAGCTTCTGAATGTATTTGAGGCATTAGACTTCCTTGAATAGCTCAACTTCTCTCTTCTACCTTCCACCTATAGAGTCAGAAAATTAGGCTAAATTGGTTAAGTATTTGACAATGAATTTTCTTTGTGGCTAGGAGGGCAGCAGGACAAACCATATTATGAATTTGGTACTGGTGTGTTTGATCTCTTGTGCTATATATTTGATGCAGTGAGGATGGTAAGTGTATTTTGGATTTTTTTTGTTTGTTTCTCCTCATAGCAGGGTGTTAATATAGTCTGTTCTTTCAGATCTGTGTATAGGTAGTCTATCTCTTACTACACAGAGGGAATAAGGGATTTCAAGTGTAAATCTCCACATTTTGAAAATTTGCTTCTTAGAAGGC
This sequence comes from Haliaeetus albicilla, assembly GCF_947461875.1. Classification (NCBI taxonomy): domain Eukaryota; kingdom Metazoa; phylum Chordata; class Aves; order Accipitriformes; family Accipitridae; genus Haliaeetus; species Haliaeetus albicilla. Next base: position 8,255,514 of record NC_091497.1, on the reverse strand, counting down.
TGGTAATAGTGTAACATAAGTAAAAAATTAGGTAAGTGTTTCTTGGAAGTATTTTCTTTGCTATTTTGTTATGAGTAAGGTAGATTAAGTCCTACCTTTTAATTCAGGTCTTTAGAAGAGTTCATGAAGAAAGTATAATTAGAATTCATGGGGGAAGGGGTTAGGTGGTAGGGAAAGGGGGGAGTGGATGATGGTCCTAAGGGTCTTAGAAGGTGTGTGAAGCACTACCTCACCCTGGGTTCTTTGTCTTTCATGGGCAGTGTGTTTAAAGATGTTTTACTTCTGAAATCTCATCAGGGTTTTCAAGAGACTTTATCTCAGCTTTTCCTGTTTCTGATGTTGACGTTTTGAAGTCTTTGAGTCCCAAGAAGGAACACAGGGCAGAAATTGCTGCTGTGCCTCAGCAATTTGAAATTTTTTAAGCTCAAGTGCCAGCTCTGATTTTGATGTCACTGGATCTTTGCCTCTGCATGACTTGCAGAGTCCTGTATGGGAGACTGCATGGTATGAAGTGTCCTGAGCCCTTGTCCCAGCTTAGGTACTTGAGTATGAAAAGTTGTTTGTTGTCAGTGTATTGGATGCTATTGTGAAGTTGTAGAACTATCTTTTTTGTTAAGAATCAGTTATTCTTTTGAATGACAGTACTTTAACAGAGAAAAAGAAGCCAAAACAACAACTTGAGACTTTATTTCTTCAAACATTTGCATATGTTTTAATTTTCAGGATGCAGGATGTTCTGCTAAAATACCTGCTTAAGTGTTTATAGAGCCAGGCTATTAGTTTTTCATACTAACGTATAGCTTTCACTTTTACAAAAGTTGCTGTCTGGATAGTGAGGGTATTGAGAAGGGTATGCAGCTGATGCAGTTTTAAATCAAATTCTTAATAGCATAGTTTTCAGCTCAACATTGCAAATAATTAGTAGTATTAAGCCAGTGGGACTTTTCCCATGAAGATGCAGTTAGGTTTATGTGGAAGTTCTTGCAACAGTAGCATAGCCTCCCATACATTGGACAGGAGAGTGACTGCTATGCATTGTGTCTGCAGCTTGGGTTATTTACTCTGCCTTACAAAAATAGGTGCTACTACATAAAGTAACTGAGACTGGCATGGAATCCTTTTTTTTTTTTTTTTGTCTGTCTTTTTTTTTTTTTTTTTTTTTTTTGAGGAACAGTCTTTTGTGTATTTGCTTTGCCCTCTCTGGAAGTCATTGAAGTTGATGATGCTTGTGTTTAGCTCCATGTCTGGAACGTGGCTTTCCTTCAGTGGTGCCAAGAAGCTGAGGCTACAGAGCCTTAGCCAACATTGCTTGAGGAAGGAAGGGGAAGAGAAATGTTAGATGTCTATACCTGGGATGCCGGGGAAGAGTTGGTCTCAAGTCTGAGTCAGTGATGTTCGGCTGCCTCTGTAGACAGTGAGGAGAAACGGAATAATACAGGCAGTCCTTTGGAGGGTCTAAGACATGTCTGATACATGCTGAATTGTCTTCCCAAGGGCCAGTTCTTCCTTTCACTGATTATAAAGGAAGATGGGAATGGCTTATTGGGACTTGATGTCTAAAACTAGCTGAGAAGAATTCCACATCTAATGTTGAAGAGACGTTGTCCAAACTCATTGTCTGCCTCTGTTAGGTTACCAGGTAAAACCTGGTGTATGGGGTAGGTCTTGCTTTGCCTCTCTACTCTTTGTATGAGGGATTGAGAGGGGACCTTAGAAGTCCTAATCAAGGCACATTTTCTCCCTTGCTGGTGTGCCTGCAATATCATTAATAATTATTCATTGTTATTTATTACAAGTTTAATTAAACTAGGAAGGTAATCTTTTAAACTACACACTTGAAAGAACACTGCATTGGAAGTGTTGTCTAATTTTCTTATATGAAACAGTGAAATCTGTCTAATTCTGTAAACCCCATGAGCTTTATTATCAGTGTAGTTTAGTCTTCGAAACTATTGATTTTCATTAATTTGCTTCCATTATACTCTCCATTTCCTCATGTCTGTGTAACTTACTGTGTGCTCCATTATTCTATGGAAGTATAAATCAGCGGTAAACCCATGAGTCATGGAATTGGAAGAGCTGAATAGAAACTATTAGTAGGTTTCCTTTTTCTTCTTATGCAGTCCTTTATTTGACTACTGAGTGTTTTTAAAGCTCTAGCAATAACAGAGTGTAAGATGGACTCTGTTCTTTGCAGCCACGGTAGCTATGATAATCATAAAAATGTAAGAGTGTTAATTGAAAATCAAGACTATGCTGAAGGTAGTGGGGAGAAGAGAATAAAAAGTCACAAATATTTAAAGTGGGGAAAAAAGAACAAATTCTCTACCATACCTTGGTATCTTCTACTGAAATGAATGTTAGAGCCAGTAAGCTTTATGCAGTTTTTTTTATAAATGTAAGGAATGAGAAGGATTAAACAATTTCCTGAGGTCCTGCTACTGACAGTGTGGGTTTTCTCCTTCCTTTGTGTTGGGTGCTTTAAAAGAACTTTGGTAATCTGCTCAAGAGTTTCATTGTCCTTTCTATTGGAAAGTGGTGTTGTCTCCCCCGCAATGTCTAGCGTGAATCTTATTAACTTCAATTTTAAGCCCATTGCATCTTCTGTCTTTTGAGAAACTGAGAACAAATTGATCCCCCTTTCTCTACAGTAGCCTACTAGGTACTTTGGTTCTTAGGAATTTCTCTTTCAACCTTCTCTTCTTAAAAAGTAACCAAATCTAGCTCATGCTGTATTTATTGTAGGCCATTCTTAATGTTCCTCCTCTGTGTTGGCTGTTTTCTTGAAATGAGATGCTGCAGTGGGGGTGCAGTATTTCATCTATAAGTGTACTACAAAGTGGAGCGAAAAAGATTACTTTGCTTATTCTGAAAGTTGTGCTTGTGGTTGTACACTTCAGTGATGTTTGCCTACTTTGCAGTTGCCTGGCATTGGCTGTTCAGCTTGGGATTTAGACACTATTCATTTTCTTAAAGTCTAATATTTCCCATTTGCTTTTTATATGAATTTTGTGCTCATCCCCACTGGATTTTGTTCCTCTTCTGTCAGTTCTTTAATTTGTAAAATTGATTTAAATTTTAATTTTGTCCTTCCTAGCTTTTCATCATTGGCACATTTAATAAATGTATTTTGTATTCAGCATCCACATTGTTGATGTAAACATTGAATAGAATGAAATTCCTTTGTAATAAACCTTTTGATTGATATAACTCTCAGAATTGCTTTCCAGGGAGTTCTGCCCCTGCCACATCACATTTGTTTCCTAGACCATGTTTTTTCTGGCTTATGACACTAATGGGAAATGTTTCTAAAGTCATACTTCTTAATTACTATTTTTTTTTAAAGCATTTCCTTCCTACTGTTCCTATTCAGAGTCAATTACTGTATTTTAGAGGGAAGTTAGGCTGATTTGATCCAACTTGATTGAGATAGTAATGCTGCCTGCTAATCTTTTCTTCTATGTGTTTAAAGATAACTTGTCTTGGAACTTGTGGCAACAACTAGAAACTCTCCTTAACTACTTTTTGCACTGTACTTGTCTCCTGTGAGATTTCCCCTGCTCAGAGCAGCAGGCAAATGATTGATGGGGACAGAACTTTTCAGCATCAGGGTTGTCCTAGCTCTGGAAAACTTTTGATCCAAAGATAAGTCTTGTCTTCAGACTTTTGAAGCTGCTGCAATAAACTTCAGCAGGTTGCCTACAAAAATGACTAGAACTCATGTTTACTGTTAATGGTTAGTATTGATAAAGCAGTGGTCAGTGCTAATTCAGTCGGGAATTGATTGTTCTTATTCACCCATGACTGTAATTTATAGATAACTGAGAAACTTAGTAAGTTTTGAGACAGGGAGGTGCATATTATGAAAACGATCACCTGATCTTCTAGTTGTCTGGAAGAGAACTTAGTGATTTACCCAAGCAAACTTGCTTGCTCCTTTCATGCAGACCTTACTGCTTCCTTTTTAATCTAGCTAAATGTATCATGTGGGGGTGGGGTTTTGGCTTCTTCCGGTATTTAATTCTGGAAATAGGCTGTCTTAATACGATTTTCTTTAAAATGAAGGAGCTGTTCTCTTCTTTGTGCAGGAGCCAGGCAGAGAAACCGTGGGGGAGAAAAGAGAGTGGAAGTGTCAGTAGCATCCCCTAGGGCTCTACATAAGACACAGCAGCTGTTGTAACTCTCTCATTATTAAGATGCTTTTTAATTTCTATTGACTAGCTGCCTAATTTCGAGTAATTTCCAATCCTCTTGAACTGGATATCGCTTAAATTCTTATATAGCTTTGGGGTATGTATTGGTTTGAGGTGGAATGGGAAAAGTTGCTATGTAATGCCATTACACTGATAGAGACTAAATCTGTAGACCCAGCCAGTGGCAAAAATAGGGGTCAAATTGTGAGCTTACTCTTCATTTTTGAGAACTCTTTGTGGAGGAAGAAAAAAAATCTCTGCCAGCTCAGCTTTAGTGATCACAAAGAAGCTTAATGGAAATGGTTGAACTGAATGATTTCTCCCTTCAGGTGTGTTGGCAGTTTTTATGTGTTGCCTTCTAAGTCAGCAAGAGTAAAGCATTTCCTCCTCGAATTTGGTGCAGCCATGGTAGTGAATTGAGCTCATAATGTAAAGACTCTGCTGCTCTCTGTGCAGAATGAGATCTGATGAAAGCAAGGGAACCTGTATTCTTTAATGTATTTAGTATTGCATTCAACTTCCTCCCTGTTCTCTGGGAGTATTTATAACCCAAACTTCTATTCTAGTCCTAAACTACATTGGATGTCTTAATGTTCCCAGTTGCCTTAGAAGGTAACTTAAAGTTCTTTCGAAGTTCTGTTATTGCTGAACAAGGTTTTCAAATCCTGTGTAGGAGGCTGATTGTATGAATTAAGGGTCTAATTTGGACTGCCATAATGATAAAATGATTCAACCTTGAAACAACTACTGATTTGTGGAGAAAAAATTAACAACAGAACTATTCTGGGATTTTGTTCAAGATGGCATAAATCGTCTTTCAGAACAAATTCTAGAGTGGCAAAATCAATAACTCTTGAAGTACTTGGGGGATGTTAGGTGATCAGTGCTCAAGATCTCAATATATATTGACTAAAAAGGTATAAAATGGATTCTTGTAAGGGTAGGGCCTTTTATCTTCAAGCTCTTAGGACTTCGGTTCCACTATGAAGCTTACTGTTAGGCGGCCTCATGTATACTTTTACAAAGACCTGGCGTTTTGCCCACAGCTTAAAGTCATCTTAGAAAAAAGGGGGGGGGGGGGGTTGGCTTTTAATTAATAGTTTAAACTTAATGTCTTAAACCCCTCCTTTTCTTTAAAAATTAGTAATCTGTTAGAAAATGGTTGATGTAAAGTGGATTTCAGACATATTAGAAGTGCTCCATTAATACAGTTATATGTCAGTTGTGAGAGTGTATTAATGCAGGTTGAAGTGTGGCTCTGAGTGTCTACAAACTGATAGAGATGCCAAACGTACTGGCTTAGTAGTGAGGAAGCTTTGAATGCCACGTGAAGAATAATGTTGGGATGGGGAAAGCAATGACCAGGTGCAACTTCAATTTCCAAAGTCAAAATAATAAAAGATTGATGAAACAAACCATGACATTCATAATTGACTTGAGAGTATATTTCCCAGTTCTGTGAAGTAACTTGACATTGATGAGAAGGCTGGCCACATGGTTCCGGGTGCTGTTTGGTACTGGAAGTAAATGGCCCCTTCAGGATATTAGAGTATATGGAGGAGCTGACCTCTTTGAGACCAGTTACTTTCTGCAAACAAGTAAATTTGAAAGTGAGGTGAGTGAAAGAAGGAGGCATAGTTCACAAAACAATAATCAAAAATACCTTTTTTAAAAAAAATTCTAATCTAAAGTCTAATACTGTCAATGGAAAAAGCTTGCTGACTTAAAGATTTCTGTTTGTAAGACTTGGGCATATTATGCTTTTAAATGTATGTTAAATGAAGTTTCAGAGGTAGTAATGCAGGAAAAAGCTTTTTTTGTTGTTTTTTTGTTTGTTTTGTCTTTAACCATGTAGCCTATTTCTATTCTAGCCTATTTGGTTTTTTTAGCTGGCTTTTGTTTAAGTAGCAAATACATTTGTATCTCAGTGTTTGTGTATTTTCACACTCAAAAGTAGCTACTTGCAATTTTTAAGGTTATTTCTATGTGTCTTTGCACACAGGCTATGGCTGAGAATGTGGGGGTGGGTGGAATAGCAACTGATGGTGTTTGCTTGAGGAACTCCTCAGAGGAAGAGGGGAAAGAAGAGAAGCAGCGTAGGAATAAGCTGTGAGCCCAAAGTGAAAGCGAAGTCTGGAAGACAGCAGAAGGGAGTAGGGAGCAGAAATAAAGCTACCGTCTTGCAAGGTGAAGGAAGGATCAAAATTATGCAGTTTGAAAGTTCATTTTTTTCAAAATAAAACTTGGTTTAGGGTTTAAAGCTCTCCATATGTTCTTTATACTTGCTGGAAGAGAAAGATGTGGACATAATGAGAAACTTCAAGTACTAGCTAGTTTGAGCTCATGTCCTACATAGGTCTTTTCTTTTTTTGGCATAGGTTTCTCAAGTCAGATAAGTGTTGTAATAAGAGACCCAAATGTTAAATTAAGCATCTTCAGCTCCTACACTGTAAATCCCCAGTAGCACAGTTGTCATGTAATATTTTCATCCTTTAACTAGACCTTAATTTTTAGTGATGGGAGTAGGACCATTATTTTCCAATGTGAGTAGTGAATAACTTCTTTAACTGCAAAAACTTTTATGTTTTCATGCCAGAAAAGCCTCTGTCAGGCCAAAGCTCTATCTTTTCTTTGCTGCCTTAACAAGGTTCAGATGAGAAGAGTAACTTTATGAAGTATTTTATGTTGTTCTCTATTACTAGTCATTTGGATTTATTGGATCATGTAGGTAGGGGGGAACCTCTGGTAGTTATTTAGCTAAAATCCGGGCTCAAAAGTCAGTCTAACTATAGCAGGTTGCTCTGGACTTTGCCCAGAAATTTTGAGTAACTGCAAGGATGGAGATACCACAGTATGTCTGAGCAACCTCTTCCAGTGTTTGACCGCCCACATGGGTGGGAAGAGAGCTTTTCTTCTCAGCTAGCTGAAATTTCCCATTTTCCAACTTGAGTTCATTTCTTCCTTCTTATTGCTGTGTGCATCCAAAAAGAGTCTGGTTGTGACTTCTCTGTACACTCCCACATGAAAATTGAGCAGAGTAGTAAGGTCTACCCTGTTGCTGCCTTTTCCCCAAACTGAACAAACCTAGCTCACTTGGCCACTCCTTGTGTGTCATTTGTCCCAGCCCCTTGATCATCTTGGCAGCCCTCTGCTGACAGTACCCGTTATACCAAGGTCTGTCTTTTACTGGTGAGTGCAAAATTTGACACATCACTCCAGATGCTGCCTCACCAGTGCTAAATGGGGGAGTGAGGGGAAATCACTTCCCCCAACCTGCTGGTTCGCTCCTGCTAACAGCCCAATACTTGGTTAGCCTGCTTTGCTTGCAAAGGGCACATGGTTGGCTATTATTCAACACAGTGTCCCCCAGGACAAATATACAGGCAAAGGTGTTTATACCTTTACAATTCTTTTAAGTGGACTGTAAATGCTTAAAAAACACTACATAGGAAAAATTCAGAAGATGTGATCTTCAGAACTCTTTTACATGAGTCTACTTATTAAGCTACTGGGGAGAAACCTCAGATAATTAGTTTGCATGTATATATATGTGTGTGTATATGTATTTTTTACTGCTTAACTTTTTTTTTGTGAAGTGAAGGTTTAAAGTCCCCATTTAAAGACTTGTCACAAACATCAGCTCAACTGTGTTAAAGTGGTCGTGCCTTTTTTGACAAGCTTTTAAAACCTGAAAATGCCTGTTGAAATGGTTTCCTCCAAATAGAGAATTTAGCTGCCTAAATGAAAGGAATAACTGAAAATAGCTTTTCCTAAAAAGCCCAGGTCCTCTGTAACACATTGCAACACATTACCTTCTTCAGCAAAGTCTTTGTTTTGATCTCCGTTCTCCTGTATCTGTTGTCCAAAGCTGGCAGGTCAGTGAGCATGTAAATGTATGTAGGGTTTTGTAGTGCTGCCTCTGACTTCCGCAGATTATTTTGTATTAGTGTATATCTCTTTTCTCTTTGGTTAGATTGCCAGATATCTGACAATGGGATAAAGAATCCCATTGTGATACGGGTCAGTAGCAGGCATCTAAGGGCTGCTGGGCATTGCTATAGAGTAATAGTAAAACTGATGGACTGCATCTGACTAACAGATTGACTGGGAAGCTTAAGTGCAGCCACACAGAACTGCAGCTTTGTTTAGGAGAGCAGTGGGAATGGTAGATGCTTATCGTTCTCGTTTCATGCTCTGCTACTTGTATTTCAGTCTGTTGTCGGGTAGTTCCAAAGAAAATATTAAAAATAAACCCAAACAAAACATAAAAATCAAGTGGATTACAAAGTATTGGTAGCAAGAAGGTCATTGTAGTTGCATTGATATTTTAAACAAAATTACAAGTTGTGTATCATTTCAGCAGCTAAATTTGGTACTATATGACTGGAGGATTTTCACTTTGTGCCATATGTTTAGATAACAGAAGGGCTTAAAAGGACATGTGGAAAAAGGGAACTTTCTTGTCCACAATCACGTTTTCTGTTTTTTTTCTGTAAAGATGCCTCCTCTTTTTTGTATTACCCAGGTTACATCCTACACTTTTGATTTACCTTCTTGTCAGCCTGATGTTGTCCGTCCTCCCACATCACTGTCCTTCCTGTCTTGTCAGTTCTTTTGTTTTATATGTTTTTCTTGTGCGACTCACATACCCTTTGCATTGTTACCTGCTTGCTTTGTGTACAGAATGAGCTGGTTGGGGTACTGCTCATCTCTGCTTGGTTTGCTTGGCAAGCTGCAGGCTTGAATTGTTTGACTCTGTTGAGCTCATCTGCCCTGCTGAGGTTCAAAGGGGCTTTTGGACTTCTAGCTGTTTGGCCTTGCCAGGCCTAACAGAATTGACTACTTTAATCTGCCTTAAATTCTTTACTTATTGTTTCCTCTGTTCCTAGCAGTACAAAAAACTGATAAGTAGAAATAACTGTTCTCTTCCCCCTACCTGAAAAGACAGGGGACAGAAAAGATGCATTTCTGTGTAACTCCTCTGTGTTTCTATCTGCTCCCTTAAGCTGCTGCTCAGAGGGTTCTTGTAATTGCTTCCCTTTGATTTGTATTCAGTTTCTCCTAGGATAAAGTATTAAACAGTTGCAAATTGTCTCTATAGCACATGCCTCAGTCTTTTGCTTTTGTAATGTCTTAGAGAAGAAGGTATTTAAGATTAGCAGTGACAGACTTGGCAGAAGAATTTCATGCTTTACCATCAGTTGTTGGTCGGCAGTACTGAAACCCAGCTCTACAGTGTGAGCCACCAGTTTCATCCTGAGGCAGGGAGGAGCGGAGTCCTTCCCAGCAGGTGAAGGAAGGTACATAGGTCCTGGCTTTGTCCCCCTGCCACAGAGGGAAAGAAGGAAGGTTGCTAATGCTTCTGTAACCTGGGGAAAAAAGGTGATGGTTTGATGGCACTAGAAAGGTATGAAGAGGAGAATTTAAGTACAAGTAGGGGGGAGATACCCATGGGCTGCACAGAGGGAAAAGTGATTTCCTGATAGAAGCAATAAGCAAGGAGATCCAAACAGAACATCTGTTTGCATCAAAACACAGGAGTGCACATAGCTCTATCAAGTCAATTTTTAGCAGGTGTTTTGGCTCTGCAGTGGCTTGTTCAATCTCAGTAGTCAAATTTTAATTTCTTTTAAATTTTTGAGAGCTAATTTTAAGCAGTTAGCTTATGCTTTCTTGTTATCTTTTAATAGACTTTTTTTTGCTTTCTGCTTCTTGAATTCACATCTAGTATCTAAATTTTTTTTTTTCTCTGCAGTCATGGGTTAGAAATTAAGAGAAACAGCAGCTCATGAAAAATGATAAATGACTAATTCCAGGACTTAGAGCCCCATGAGCAATGTGGTGTATAAATGTACAGAAGCTGACTTTATTATGTGGTTGTTCTCCTTCCCTTCTTTCTCTTTCGAGCCCTTTCATTCTCTTCTGACCTCTTAGTTGTATTGCTCCCTGGTCAGCCTCGTGCCTGCATGGTAGTGGCAGTGGCTGCAGCAATGATTGATGTGGAGACTAAATTGCTAGACACAGTTAGTGAGTATTTCGTGGAGCAGTTAGTCCACAAACCTGAAGATGGAGAAGCAGTTTTTTATGTAGTTGTGACCATTGTGTGCAGGACCTGGTTCAGAGTGTTGCCGTCGAACAGATGTTCTGCAAAATGTATTTAAATCTCTTACAGGATCAAACACTTCTACCTCTGAAAATCCCCTGCTTTGGGGGTTTTGTTTTTTAGAGAAAACTACTTAAAATGAAAAAGTGTATTGACAACAATTTATAAAAGTAAAATCCTTACAAGTGGCATGGGAACTGCTTGAAAATGCCATGTGGGAGTCTTGGAGAAAATGCATGCACCCATAAAAGATAGTAAGTCCAAAAAGAAACTGGCGTGGCATTGCTAAACAGCAGGGTAAGAGAAGTAGTTACACAAGCAGTTTTCACCATTTTTTTTTTTTTAAAGGTCAAGTTCTGTCTGCAGGAGGAAAGTACTAAGGTTCATAAATTCTGTCAGGGTAAGGTAAAAATGCATTACAGCTAAGAAAGATGTTTGAGGGACAATTTGCAGAAGGTATAAAATTAATCTTTTTGAAACATGCTGGGAATGAGAAGCCCATTAGAGAATGTGTAGGGCTAATATATGATCTCTCCTTCTATCTGATTGGAAATAAAGCTCTATCAAAAAAGAAGCTATTGTTTTACCACTTACATCTGTGTTCATCTTTGAGCTTTGAAGAAGTTCTGATATGGAATCTTTCATTATGGAGGATGTATCAAAGGATCTCTCTTCAAACTGAAGTGTTGGTAGAAGCAATTATTGAAAAAGTTTAAAAAAAAAAAAAGTAGGAAAAAAAGGCATAAACCAGATGGAATTTAAAGGTGCCAGTTGCCAGAACTAGATGGTATTTAAAGGACCTGAGGAATTAAAACAACCAAACTACTAAATGTAGATGTGACCTCCTCCTTAAAACTTGGTATTCAGAAAATTTGAAAGTAATTTTTAAAAAGACCTTTACTACTTACTAGTAAGCTTAACATCTGCAATGGGAAAACTAGGAGAAACTATTACAGGGAATAGAATTAGTGGATAGTTACCTAATACAACACAGTGGGAGGTCCATGTGGCTTTTGCAATAGGAAATCATGCCTGAATGATCTTGTAGGATTCTGCAAAGGAGTCAAAAAAACATGTTCACAAGGGAAATCTGATGGTCGTAGTCTGCTTGGTTTGCCAGGGGTGTTCAAGAAGGCTTTCCATCAAAAGCTCCATGGGAACCTAAGCTGCTATCAAATGCGAAGAAAGGTCATGTCATGCAGGGAGAAATAGTCTTCCTCTGTTTTATTTTTAATACATTCATTTTTTTTCTTTTCTAAAATGCTGACAAATAAAGGTAAAGGGATGTCATCTGGAAAGAAGATGAATACTAGGATAATGATACTATGAATTTGTGAAGAAAAAGCTGACTGTGAGGACTTGCAGGAAGACTTTTTGAGGTAAATAAGTGCTAAAATGACAGTTGGCTTTCTTTGTTGGTAATTGTATAGTGATGCATACAAACCGTCCTAGTTTTACTTATACAGTGTGAGCTCTGACACTATACTCCTCTTCAAGAAGTGCAACAAGTAGGATTCCAGGAGCTACAGGCTGGTTGGTTTCATCTCTGTCCTTGGGAAGCTGATTGAGCAGATTTCACTGGAAGCCATTTCCAGCTGTGTGAAGAATCAGAAGGGGACTGGGAACAGCCAGCACAAAGCTAAGAGGGGCAAACCATGCCTGACCAACACCATTACCTTCCATGATGAGAGGACTGGCCATGCAGACAAAGAAAGAGCAGTGGATGTTTTTCACATTGACCTTAGCAAGGACTTTGCCACGCTCTCCCCCAGCGTTATTTGAGGCACGCTGGTGAGACATGAACTAGGTGACGGGGTGCTATAGTGAGCTGCCTGTTGGGCTGCACGTGGGGGTGAGGGGTGGTACAAAATCCAGCTGGTGGCTGATTACTTGTGGTGTGACTCAAGAACTGACAGTGATGCCAATGCTGTTTGAAGGTCTGTATTAATGACCTGGATGATGGGACAGAGTCTGGTCTCAGTGGGTTCATGGACAATCCCAAATAGGAGATAAGACTTCATTTCTAAGTGGGAGTGTGTAGACAATCAGAACCAGACTCTTCTTGGATGCATACTGTGATAGGAGGAGGAAATGAACTCAAGTTGGAAAATGGGAAATTTCAGCTGAGTGAGAAGAAAAGCTCTTTTCCCATGAGGGTGGTCAGACACTGGAAGAGGTTGCTCAGAGACACGGTGGCATCTCCATTGTTGGAGTTACTCAAAATTTCTGGGCAAAGCCCAGAGGAACCTGCTCAAGTTAGACTGACTTTTGAGCAGGGGTTTGGGCTAAAAATGACTGCCAGAGGTCTCTCCTAACCTTAATTACTTTATTAGTCTGATGCTTAACATTCAGGGAAAGGCAGGAATGGCTTTTTGACTGGCTAGGATAAAGACTGCTGGGTGCTGAGGGAGCTAGAATTGTTTTATGTAAACTGTAGGTCACATGGAGCAGATAACCAAGGAGTGTCAGATAAATGGTGAAGTACCAGGTTCAGAGTAAGAGGAGGTGAGTCTTCCCACTGCAGAGGCTAGAAGATAATCTGGGTTCAAATAACAATAGTACATCTATAAAGAAGTCTGTCAACAGCCTTGAAATACAGCATTTCGGGAAGTCCCCAAGCTACCTATTTTTGAAAGGTAGATGAGTGCTTAGGGTGAACTGTATGTTGTCCTTGTTCGTTAAATTTTCTATCTATTGGCACTTGCTTGTCAGAAGCAAGGATACTTGACCTTTGGTCTGGGCCAGTATGTCTGTTAGGGGGGTTGCCAATTCCAGTTGCTCAAGGGAGGTAAGGCTGCTACAGCTCCGTGTCCCTGGGTCCAACCAGTAGCAGGGCTGAGCATGTATTCCTAGTAGGCATCTGCACAAATACATGTATATAATACATGCATGGCCAGTCACAGAATGCAGTGCGCTCAGACAACACAGCACTCGTGCAAACATAAACAGTACCAGTGACCTTATCCTGTTCCCCTTTCTGGTTGATCACAGTGAAAGTCCATTAGTGGGAAATATATATATATACAACATGGATCCCTCCAGTAGCTGGCCTTAGACACTGTCTGTCCAGGAGCTGGCTCCTGGATCCCCAGTCTCTCCAGCTGCTGGTACCTGGGTATGTAAGCCCCTGAGACCTTATAACCATGTGCCAGTTATTGGTACACACCCCCTTGCATACACCAACACAGACAGACACCTCCCAGTTGACCCCCAGACCTTATGGTCTCTCCAGTAGCTGTCCTGGACCTCCTGGCCCCTCTGGTAGCCAACTCTTCCAGTTGTCTCAGACACACATATACATAGAAATGTGTCTCTCTTGTCCACCGGACCCTATGGTCTCTCTAGCAGTTGGTCTAGCTGGACCTCCTGGTCCCTCCAGTAGGCAGTTCCTTCAGTTGTCTTGCTCATGGAGAAACACCCTAGATTTATGGCTGCTTTAATACCTGGCTCCCCAGTCACTTAACCTACTCATTAGCTTGTTTGCCTTGATACTGGCTAGTGATTGCACACTGACATACGTATCCTCACTCACTCCTGTTGCTGGCACCACGGATGTGTGGGCCCTGTGACCCATGGTATTCCTCCAGTTCTCAAATTAAGATTGATTCTTCCCTTACCATCTGAGATACAAGCTGGTTAGTAGTGCATGTGAAAATTCTTTTATGTACGGTGTTGCTTTTCAGTGGGCTGTCTCTTCAAATTCAAAGGCTGCAGATGATAAAACTGGTAACCATACCTATCTTTGCATATTTTTTTCTGATCTCAAACCTTTTTCTGGTCACAATCTTGGGAAAGGATTCCAAATGATGACCTAAAAATTTGTTGTTAGATCCTATGATATACTTTTTTTTGCATCGGTAGCTCACTTAAGTCTTCCAGAGCTGAAACGCTGCTGTGAGGAGAAGAATCTCTTCAATGAGAAGTTCAGCAGCAGTATCTTTTTATTGAAAAACTGTTAGAGTGGGCTTAGCCTTTTTCTTCTGTTTGATTCAGAGTGGATTAATGGCCTACACTTTTCCAACAATATAATGCTCTCAATTACTGTTGATGCTTATGTGACCGTGTTGCGAAGATGTAACTGCAAGTTGTATAGAAGTTCAAGCTGTGAACTAACTAGCTTTATCTACTGCTTGTGCAGCTGTGGTGGCAAGCCAGGGGTCTCAATGGGGCTTTGCAGTGTGGTGCTTATGCTGGTTGTAAATTAAAGTTTTTTCTCGGAGTGTGCTTTGTCCTGCTGCTGTACCTTTAACTCTTTTCTTATTTTGTTCTCGTTGTTGAGGGGTTTTTTTGTATTGCTGGTGATGTGGCTTTAAGTGTCTGTATTGTATAGTGAAAACAAGATGTTAGAGCTGATAGTCCAAAACCTGAGTGAAATTCAGTCTTACAAAATTGAACTGTAGGATGACAAATTAGCAATTCATGCAGTGGCTCCTTTCAAAAAACCCCCACCCATTCATATAAAGGAGATGATTTTGTCTACTGCTTGATTTGTTTATTTACTTATTTGTTTATTCCTTGTGATTTGGAAGAGTGTGTGAGTTGTGGAAAAAGGTGACAAATTTAGTTGTGAGAAGAAGATAATAAGAAATACCTGGGTTAGAAGAAGTTGGGGGGGGAAAAACAGTTAAGGATAATGGCATGGGTAGAATTATGGAAAACTTTTCAAGGTAGGAATTCTGAATTTGATATGGGAGTTAAAGGACTTGGAAGACATAGAGGTGGTAGAGTGTGGTCAGTATATCTGAAGTTCATTTTATGAACACACTTGAAGTCTAGGGAATGGCTGAGAAAGATGTGTGACTAGTTAAATGAGTGAAGGAATAGTAGATTTTTTATATATACTGGATTTTTTTTCTTTCTTATTTGGCATGAAGGAAAAAGGAGGTTTTCTAGGCACCATGAATAAGGAAGCTTACTCCTTGGCTGCAGCAATTCTGCTACACCAATAGCAAGTTCCCTACCCTGCAGCAATTTGTATCCCTTCCCTCCCAACAATCACAACTGTAGAATTTAACTGGTATAATATAATTGCATTTTCTTATAGGGACCAGGTCTCCACTGAAGGAAGTTGTGTGCTCCTTATCTGCAAGATCTTTCAAATGCCTGTCAAGCATAGGATGACATGACATTGCTAGCCGTGTGATACAGTGATTTGTTACTCACTAGCTCACTGCAAGTATGCTCTAGGTGTTTTGTGTGGCCAGAGCAAGATGTAGACAGGAGGAGGAAGTTCTTGAAGTTGAGAAACTCCTGGCTTTGCTTACATGCAGAATGTCCAGAGGACCCTTGTTTTAGGAGTGCATGAGGGAGGACTGGTTGAGAAAGATAAAGGACATGGGATGCACTGTCTTGTAAACATAAGTGGATTGCAGTGGTGGAATCAGAGCAGATGGGGGTTAAGGCTGTGGGTGTTGCTGAGAGACTGGGGCCTTTCAGAACTGAAACTGAGTGGGGAGGAGAAGCAGAAGGGTACATGCGGCTCGGCAGTGAAGTGGAACAGAGACTGCTGGAGGTTTTAAAAGGAGTTTTAAAAACTGGCTACACATTTATATATTTATTTTAACAGGCAATTCAATCCAAATTGAACTGCCATCCATAGAACACAGAGGTAGGGTAGAAGCCTATTGCTGTTTCCAGCTTTTAAAACTCACAACAGGTGAGCCTAATGTATTTTTCCTGACTTCTAAGACAACTCAAATCCTTGAACTCTTAGCAGTTGCCTATCCCAAACTAGTACATTAAGAGAGTCCTTTTAGGACAGTGCTCATTTTGAGAATCATTGATAGAGAAACAGTTTATAAATAACAGCAGTGAAACCCTTGTAACTTTTCAGGATAAATACAAACTCTTGAGGCAAGGAGACAAGAAGTTTCTGTATGCCCTAATTCTTTCCTGCCTTACAGGTACTTGGTTTGTCACATCACTTTCAAGTTTCTTGGCCATGGTTGCCCATATAGCACACTCAAACTCAGACTTATGCAGACACTTGCACTGCAATAGATGGATTATAAATCTATTGAATCAAAATAATCATCATGGAATACAGTAAATTTTGTGCAAAATTTGTGAGCTGCATGTGTATGCACTTTTAATCCTTTCCATAATGAAAAGGCATTTTTGGCTTGATGAGATGTCGGTATGAAAAGTACTTGCACATAAAAAGATGAGCTTAGATACATCTGCTATGGTAAATCCCATTCAGCTGAAGTTCTGAATCTGCAAATTCTGACAGCTTTTTATTCAGTGGTACAGCTGTTAGCATAGGTACATATGGTAGCGATGCTTAGAAATACTACCTGTGAGTTCTTAAATATGTATAAAGCAAAGAAATCCTTTACCTTTATTTGGCACTTTTAAGATAAACTACACTGGCTCTTGAAACTGTAATTTTAAATCTTCAACTAAAGACTTTATTAGAACACAACAAATCTGACCAGGATAAAAATAGGAAAACCTCAGGGTGAGAGGGAGAGTTAGTTATAAGGCTGGAAAACAAATTACTGCTTGCTTTGCCTGTCATTCAAGTGTGTTGGCTTTTCCTTCGTCCTTCTTTCAAATCCTGTTCATTCTTCCCTCTCCCAGTGGTTGCTCAGCTTGAGACAATTTGCATTTTCCATCTTGAGATTTTTTCCTCAGAGTCCCTGAGAAAATCTTGTTCAATCACATTTTGAGGCTTGAGTGTGGTTCTGCTTTCTGAAACTGTCAAGACACTGTCAGTCTTAGCTGCCCTGTAGCTTCTTTACTTGCCATCTGTCCCTATCTGTCACCTGTGTGCTTCTTTTCCGTATTTTTAATGGCTAAGAGTGTTCAGTGTTTCGGGAAGAAGTCTCCTTTCTTCCCTAGTCTCCTTTCTTCTCCACCAACTCATTCCCTAAAACTGCTGTTTTAGTCTTTCTTTGTCACATGACATTTTAGGAATTGCAAAGGGTTTTATGGTGTTCTGTAAAATGTAACCTCATGAAGTAATGAAGGTACTGAATTCTGTAAAACATGAACATGAGTTTGTATCTTCTTAATCTGACATTAAATGTGGGTTTACCACGCTTCTGTTCTCTTCTGTGCTTTCCTGCAGATGCTGGTCTCAACCATTTACACTGGTTACACACAGGAAAATAGTGTTTGTTTACTTTCAGTATTCCCCCAGTGGCTTCACATTTTTCACAACTACTGAGGTGTTTTTTTTTTTCCTTTGTAACTTCGATCAAAGCAGTCAGGTCTTTATTTCAGATTGTCAGCTCATATTCTTTTGCACCTCTTATGTTCTTCTTATATATATATGTGTGTGTGTGTATATATACATGTATGTATTTTGGAGAGAGGAGGTAAGAAGTGTATTGTGGAGAAGAACTTATTACAAAAAAAGTCCTTAATATTTTGGAAGTGTACAGGAGGAAATTTTAAGCTTATGATGTCTTATTCAATTTTTTCTGTTGAAAGTAGGTTGAGACTGATTTTGGCCCTGTTAAAATAAGAGTAGATTATTATTTTCTTACGTAAAGGTTACTGGCTGCTCACAGTGTAGAGAAGGGAGTGGGGAGAAAGGGCCAAGGTACTTCTCTGCTCCTGCTTTCCAGACACAGCTGTTCTTAGTATTGTTTGGTACTCTGTCTCTCTCAAGCTGAATCGTCTGCAGGGGGGAAAAGCCAAGGAGGGGCAGGTGCACAAGCAGCTCCAGAGCTGGAGTGATAGTACAAGGCTTCTTTATGTTTCCTAGGAATTTAGGTGAGAAATCCCTTGCTTTATTTCTGTTTCTGCACTGCAACATATGTACTGCCATCATTAATGACTTTTGGATGTAAATAGCAATGGTGTAATGACACTATAAAACCTTTTTATTTGACGTTAATGGAAGTAAACTTTGTACCTGCAGTTGATGGTGTGAATGTCTAATGCTTCCACTGACAATTTTTTTTCTCCTTAACTTCTTGAGGAATTGATCAAATCTACAATTAACTGATAAGCTTAGTGGGAGTAAACTTAATTACATCATACCCTACTTCTGCAAAAATTACATGCACGCTTTATTGTGGGACTTGAGACTTCATTTTTTTTTAAATTTGAGAATGATTACATTCTCACAGATTAGTCTTGCTCTAGGTTTTTTGATCTTCAGTTTTGAAGACGACACACCTAGGCATCATCTTGGTGGAAGGATGACTGCCAGTTACCAAGGTATTTTACCATAATTATCTTAGTGTAGTTACTTGCTTTGCACATCTGGGAAGGATTTGGAAAGATTCAGTTCAGTCTCATTAACAGACTCCAGCTTTGTGACTTTCAGAAATGAAGGAACAATATTAGCTATTGTGAAAAGATAAATCAATTGACAGTTGTTGCATAAATAGTGAAATAGCTCTCCTGTATCTCTCACACTGCCTTGTAGCAGCAGTACAACAGTGGCAGAACCCCTACTTTTTTTCCACCTTCTTAAACAGAGAAGAGTCCAGGAAAAGATTATGGTTATGTGTGAGCACATGACAAAATCACATGTCATTCTCAAGAACAACAGAAATCCCTACTGACACAGAGACAATATATCTAGGTGTTTACTGGCTCACTGCTGATGTATTTTAAGGAGGCAGAACTTCTCAAAAGAATGGTATTTCAATGCTGACAAGTCAAGAAAAACATCAATTCTGATTTATATGGAATTAAGGGCCATTCATGTTTATAGACATGGGTAAATGAAACTCTCTAAAGTTCATCTAATTCTAGTTTAGGGAATGCTAAATATATCTTTGTTATTGCCTGGCCCGTAGGCAAACTATTCCCCCAGCACACACGCAGTGTTTTATTTACAGTTGCATAAGTGTCCTTGCTGCATGCCTTTGCAAGTCAGTCACATATGTTGTGCAGTCCTATCAAATAACGTATCCTACATTTGCATCTTCCGGCTATTGAGTGAAAGGGAAGGGAAAATGGTTTCCTCAAAAGAGAGTGGGGTTTTTTTTGTTTGTTTGTTTGAAATGCTTCCTACATGTAGCGGAGAATGCAAATTTCCACTGTTGGATAAGATTTAAAGTCACAATGTCAGCAGCATCTCCTTGTTTCAGAAGATGGAATGAATGGTTATCTATATCTTTCCATATTCCTGTGTTGCTATTGAGAAATTGTAATAAAGGGGGAGGTCAGGTCACTGAGCGATCTTAACTGCTTTATTGCTTGCTTCCACTTAACTCAGTGTTCCAGACTGCTTGACTCAAATGCTTCATCTGGAACAATTCACACTAACTAAACTTACAAATTATGCTATGAAGATTCAAAGGCCACCCTGGGATCTCCACCAGTGATACCAGTGGAAAGAAACTTTTTTCAAATAAAGAAATTTAGAGGTTTGCTGTTACTTGGTTTCCTTGATACAAAGAGGTATACTCAACCTTCTAATGGAAGTCTCCATACAGTGATCCAAAAATAATTTGCCAATTAGTCAAAATAACTTGCTTCTTACTTTCAAGACAAGATCTGTTTATTGCTCTCAAAAACCTCAGCTCACTACTTCAGAGATATCACAGAACCATGGGCTTCAGATTATTTGGTGAGTCTTCCACAATGTTATCCTCTCAAGCAGGACCTAAAATGACTGAGGAGCAGCTTCTTTAAACCTATGCTTTGTTGACCAGCTAATTTGATATTGACAGTTTTCTGGGGGGTGTTGAAATTACGGATTTACAAAAAATCTGTGTTTTAAGCTAACTGTTTTGGTGAGGGACTGGAGGGCAACTGGCAGTGTTGACCTGCTGTCAGCACTTCAGTTGAATGGGTAGTGGCTCAGACTTCAGCGACTTGTAGCTGATATTAGCAGGAAGATAATCTTTGAATAAGGGTGTGTGTGTTTTTAAGAATATGAGGGACCTATGGTCTCAACTGCATTTGTTTAAAATCTATTGGCATTTTTCCAAATCTGCAATTATGAATACTTTAAAATCTACCTAGAACAAACTTTTAAAATACAATCCTAATGGCACCAAGAGTTACTGCCCTCCCTCTTGTAGTGAAGTTTCCATAACTGACAAATACGGTGAACAGGCAGGAAGCTTTGTCCTTCTTTTTCTTGCATTGGAAGGTAAGCATAATGGTAGTCTGTTCAAGAGTGCTACAAATTTCAGCTGGTTTCTTTCAGTATGTACTATAGTATTCCAGGTTTTAAATGTGTTTTTCTTTAAATCTGACATTTGTAAAACATGGAACAGTGTTCTTCTAGAATGACATAGCTGCAAATCCACATGAAATGTTTTATCCTTTTACAAGAATTTTTTATGTGAATCACTGATTTTTTTCAGAGGAAAGCTACTACTCAAAGGTCTATCTAGTTGATTTACAATAGCAGTAATTGTTTTCTTGTTAGAGAAAATTGTAGAAAATGTGTTGATCTATTTTGTAAACTAGCTATCAGATCACTTTTTGTCTCTTCTCTGTTGTTGGACATTATTTATGGAATAGAGCAGGAAATAAATCAGTTTTGAGATACTAGCTAATGACATAGCTTTTCTGTAATTTTAAAAGATTATAAAAAGCAAAATATTGAACAGGATTTTTATGCAGAGTGAACTAATGTTCATGGTCATCTACTCTTTTGACCACAAAGAATAGCATTACAGTTTCAAGAGCTAATATTTTTCAGTACAAATGTTTCTAGAAATGAGCAGACATCTTCAGATTTGCACTGAGGTCAGGAGGATGATTTTGTTGAAGGTAGGAAGTGAGAGTGAATAGTTATGGCCCTTAAAAATGAGTAGTGATTTGCACAGTTCCTGAAATGTTCAGCCTTTTGGGGTTTTTTATTACTTATTTATCCTTGTTTGGCATTACTAAGGAAGCCAGCTTTATAATATACACTTGCTTTGATGACTATAAGTGGCAATTATGCTTTGGATTTGTAGGTTTAAAAGGTGCTAAATGTACTTTGTTTATGTGTGAACTTAATCTGGTATACTTGCTCATTGATGATGGTATTTTATGCATAACTTTTTATAAGTGTAAAGTCAGTTGAGGGATTGAGAGAGGACAGCAGAATATGCTCCAGGGGAAAACAGTCAGTCACTTAACAAAAAAGAAGAAACTAAATGATAGAAGCACCAAGCAAGGAAGGAAACCCTGATGTATGAAATCTAAACCAAACTTGTAATAGCTTGAAGAATTGGTGAGGATAAGACTGGAATTATTAACTTCTTTTAAGTAACATTTTTTTCAAAGTGACTGGAAATTGTGGGTGCCTACCTTCAAACAGGGACTCCATTTTCACAGCTGAAGGCAGGAATTAGTTATATAAACATTGTTGTTGAGAGGCTTTTTAAGGGTCTTTAAGATATTCCAGGTAGTCCACTAGCTGATGGTTCTAGTTCCCTTAGGGTATACTAGGTGCCTGCAGCTGGCTGGTAGATGAGATGGAGATGCAGATTTTTCTAGGAGACCTGCAATTCTTCAGAGCAAAACCTGGAGGCTGGGGCGGGGCAGGGTGGGGTACCTTAGGATGCCTGAAATAGAATTAATTGTCTGCATTTAAACTACTGAATCTTATTTGGCCCTGAATGTCTTCTAGGAATCAGTGGATTGAGTAAAAGTGACTTTGCATGCCCAGTTAACACGCAGACCAAGTCCACTTTTGAGGTGGTCTTAAATATTACAGTAGTATATATGTAGGCAGAGAAGTAATTGTGCCTGCATTCCATCCCCAAAAGTTTGACTTCATGGATTTTCTAGGACTGCGTTAATTTCTGTTTCTATGAAGTGAATATCATTGATGCCTCATGATTTCAAGATCACATTACACATCCAAGATGCTATTGTGATCTAACTAGACAGAAAAATATAGTAACTGAGAATGGAGTTCAGAATACCATGTCTTTTGTAGAATCTATAGTTAATTTGATTTTTAAAATATTAATAACTTAAATATCTTTTGTGTGTTTTGGGAAAGTTGAAATATGGCCAGAAGGAAAGAAACTACCTTAGAGGCAATACTGAGTGTTTCAACATTTTGAAATCTGTGTTTCTGTTTACACCCTGTGTCTTACCAGTGAAGGCTGCATCTGTGTCTGTGGAGAAATGCAGGCACGTTTAGTTTAGTTTAGTACACATCTGTAAGTACATAAATGTTCCTCAGGCAAAATGCTTGTTTTCCTTTAATGCTTGATCATTATGGTAGTGTGAATGTTTGCACATATAAATTACTTTAAGTCTAATGCATTCAAACAAGAACTCTAATAAAATGCTTTTTTTTGAAGAGGTTATATTTGAGGATTTTTAAAACTGAAGGATACAATGTCGATAAAAAATAGAGTGGAATAATACGATGTTCAGTATTTTGATGTCTCCTACCTGCTTGCATAGTAATCCAATAAATGATATGAGATGATTTCAGAAGTTTCTAAATTCATTGTTAATATAATTTAATAGTAGAAAGGCAGCAGTACTAATTATAAGCACTGACTATATTAAATTGACATCAAACACTTAAGAAATCCCATAACTAAGGTGGTGGGTGTGTTTTTAATTTAGCCCTTTGTCCCCTTGTGCATGGGCAGCATGATAGAACCTCTAGTTGCATAATTACTCGGGCATTTCTTTCCCCCCACAGTCCTGCCTCATTCAGTGAAGAAGACAGATGATATTCACTTCCTAAGACACTAATCAATGTTTTATCTTAACAGTGTTGCTCATTGTGAGCCTCAGGCTCTGTTTACTGTAGGCTATTAATTTCTGTGTGGACTTTTCTGTGGTGCTTATTGCTGTAATGTTAGAGTACCTCACAAAAAAATTCAACACCCTTTTGAGGTCAAGGGATGATCTGGAAAGCACAAGAATATAGAATGACAGAATCATAGAATGGTTTGGGTTGGAAGGGACCTTTAAAGGTGATCTAGTCCAACTCCCCTGCAACGAGCAGGGACATCAACTAGGTCGGGTTCCTCAGAGTTCTGTCCAACCTGGCCTTGAATGTTTCCAGGGATGGGGCATCCACAACTTCTCTGGGCAGCCTGTTCCCCTGTGACACTTGTGGTGTCTCACCACCCTCACTTCTTCATATCCAGTGTAAATCTACCATCTTTTAGTTTAAAACTGTTACCCCTTGTTCTGTCACTACAGTGTCACTACTACTACTCCATCTTTCTTATAAGCCCCCTTTTAAGTATGGAAAGGCTGTATAAGGTCTCCTTGGAGCTCTCTCTTCTCCAGGCTGAACAACCCCAACTCTCTCAGCCTGTCCTCCCAGCAGAGGTGTTCCAGCCCTCTGACCATTTTTGTGCCCTTCCTCTGGACCCGCTCTAATAGGTGTATAAAAAAAAAAAAAAGCCCTGGCAAGCCAGAGTGAAATCATAGGTGAAATAATTTTTCATTTTTAATGAAAAATATCTGAAGATGCTGTTAAATTCTAGATGCCTTAGAGGACTGTTAACATATATCAGCTCTGATTTTTCAAAATTTCTCATCTTTGAATGAGTTCTCATTGAGATTAGAAAAAGGCAAATTCCTGACATCCAAGTCATCTTCTAGGAAAGTTCCCATTTCATAGCTTAAGGATTTCAATTTTTTTCATAAGTACAGACAGATTTTTTTTTTTAAATTAATCTTTCTCTTGGTAAAAAGATGAAACTGGTTTCATAGAAACTTCCTGTATGTCTGTGTCTCATTTTTTTGGTCTGCTGTTCTTCCTAAGAATATCCCCTAAGCCTCATACAGACAGCAAGCAAGATAAATTTTAGCCTTATTGGTGAAAGCTTGACAAAGGTTATTAGCAAATGATAATGGGGTATGATAAGAGTCATTTAGCCATACTGCATAACCTGTTTTTCCTCTGATAATAATCCTCTAATAATAAAATGCTGAGAGAAATTGAAATTCAGTGGCTTGAGGAAACTTGTGTTTAAGATGTTTGGGCCCAAATTAATAGACACGTATACCTTGGGGTTAAAAGAGGTTCCCATTAACGTTTTATTGCCAAATCAGAAATGTGAACCTATTGTTCTAGACTTAATTTCTTGGATACTCCTTGCCAGGTTTTATTGTATACTATTAAAAATACTGCCACTAATTAAGGGGGTTAAAAATCAATGTTGGAATAAATGAGTAGTCATTGCAAATAGTTACTTCAGTAAATATCTGATCTGTATCTTGTGTGAAAGACTGTTCTGTATATATTGCATCCTTGGTGTTGGGTTTACCTCTAGTTGGGATGTTCTTCTCAAGGTAATTTTGGACCAAAACAGATGTTGTTCCGTGTATTGGTATGAAGT
Organism: Haliaeetus albicilla; assembly: GCF_947461875.1. Lineage (NCBI taxonomy): Eukaryota > Metazoa > Chordata > Aves > Accipitriformes > Accipitridae > Haliaeetus > Haliaeetus albicilla. Next base: position 8,230,984 of record NC_091497.1, on the reverse strand, counting down.
CCTATGTTTGTGTGTTGTCAGCAACTGAAGCAAACTTGGATAAAGAAGTTTAATCAAAATGTCTGTGGATCTTTACCTTATCTCGTGTGTAACTAGAAAATACGCAAAAGAAAAGAGGTTAGTAGCCTTAAGTGTTCTGAAAAGTCAGAAAAATATATCTGATATATCTGAAACGGTTAAATGTGTAGTTTTTGAAGTAGGCCAGCTTAGCAATTTAAAATTAAAATTAAATTTTGTGATTCTTCTTTGCTTCCAAATACTAGGTTGAGCCATTTTCTCCAGGTCAGACAAACTGAGTTGAATGTAGTGAGTCATTATCCTGTTCAAATTACTACTTCAAAGTCTTTATCTTTTCAAGAGGTTATTCTGTTGCCTCCCTCTTCCCAATAGTGTGGTACATACCAATTAGGTCACTTGCCACTTCTCATGTTTTAGCCCCTTGTTGCCTGTTGTGATGCAAACAGACATACTAAGTGTATGCTGTTTGTAAGAGTGAAGAAAAGTGCGAAAAATAGTACGCTCTCCACAGCCTTTTTCAAAGCTGTAAGGTATGCCACTTTTGAGGGCTTGGTTGTGCTTGAAAGATAATCTGTTGTCATATTTAATTCATAAAAAAATTTTCATCTCCCACCTCATTTGCATCTTAAAGACTTATATTTCTTAGTTTTATACTTCACCAACAGAAGTGTTTTCTTTTTGGCTGTTCTTAAGAGAGTCTTTGTTTGATTAGGAGTTGCGTGAGTAACAGCATGCAGTTTATTTCTTGTCTGATAGAAATGTTGTTAGTAATCACAACATCAGGTCATCTTGTATTTATAACATTTTACTATTCCTATGAGAGTATCGTAATGAAATTATTATGGAAAGACTTATCATTAGATAAAAACATTTTCCAATGCGTATTGTAGAAAATAATGCCACCACTGCACTTCAAGAAAGAAGCAAGCTTTCTATCTCTACAAGTAAATCTGACAGGGAAGTAACTCTTAGCTTCTTTAAAACAAATTCTCCATCTGTAAACTTCCCTGGAGTTTCCTTGAAGACTTCAGTGTAACTTAAGAAAATACCTGTTTCAGTATCCTTAGTGTGCTTTCTGTGGGTTTAAAAATGACTTTTCTTAGTGTTGTGAGAAAGAGCAAAGGAGTAACTTAGTTATGTACCTTAAGCTTCGCTCCGTTTGAAACCAGCCTCTGAAAAGTGACTAGACAAAGTCATGGAAAGAAAACTTATCAAGAGCTATACAAAGGTGCTAGAAGTGCTTGAGGTACTTCTGTGGCAGAATCACTGGATGCTGAGAGTTTTCAGGGAAGGCACTATTATCCACAACCCACATTTGCATTGTTTTCCTATGCACCTGTGTTGCCCAAGCTGTATCTCTGGTTACTGAATCTTCAATAAGACCAGCAATTCTTATATTATCATCATTATTTTAAAAATTTAATTCAAATTCAATTTAATTTAAATATATAAAACAATATTTGAGAGGGACTTTCTTTGCATAAAATGTATGGGAAGGCAATGTGACCAAATAATTTTCTGGATTTATAAAGTAGGTGTTCATAATGTACTTGCAAAAAAGAAAAACTCTGGTAAATCTTTTGCCTTTACTACATTTTAGACACTACTGTGTTATAAATTTAAATGAAAATAATAGGAGATGATTGAATTAGCAGTCATCTTTGTATCGATATTGAAGTCCATTCCTGGTAGAACTGACATACTGAATGGAATTGTTTTTTTTAAAAACCATCTCAGTGGGAAGTGAATTGACTCAGTGGGCAATAAATTGGGAACAGTTTAATAGTTAAGAAATGCATTTGGAATTAAGGCTAAGAAGGTATTCCAACTGTTCTGTTTTATCTGTTTTATGTAGCTATTGTATTTCTATCACTTGAGTATCCTGCTGAAGGCTGAAACAAAATTGGAGCTAGTGTTTTTCCAAATGTTTTTGATTCAGTATAATATTAATCAAAAATCCTTGGCTACTCTTCAGAATCTACAAAAAGCAGATTCTGGTTGCCAGTGTTGTGAATGGGTGGTCGGTGCCTTTTCTTACACCTTAAAGCAGATAAAAGCCACTGAAATTACATAATGTTGGTCCTCCTGTGAATCCATTGTTAAAATGTTAGCCAAACTTTGAAGTAATCTGTATACACTGTAACTAAGGGAGGAAGAAACCATTAAGTTGTGAATAGATGTCACCTGCATGCTGTCCCTGTTATTTTAAAATTTTCATTTTGGTTATATGAATGTTTAAGCATTTATGAATAAGTGACCATACTCTGAAATTTTTTCTGCTCTACACAATATAGTTTTCTTATGTTTGTTCATTCTGTGATTTGCTTTTTAAGACCTTGTCATATGGGTGTTTCTTAGTATCACAGAATGGTGTTGGGTTCTGAGCAACCTGATCAAATGGAAGATATCCCTGCCCATGGCAGGGGAGTTGGACTAGCTGATCTTCAAAGGTCCCTTCCACCCAAACCATTCTGTGATTCTGTGGTCTAGGTAAGGAGAATCTTCTGGAGATGATCAGCCCAAGAGGTCCCAGATAGGAAGCTTCTTGTTACAAGTTTAGACTTTTTATTGTATTTCTCGAGAGTAACCAGTTTATATAGGTTGCTTTGGGTTGTTCTTCTGCTGCCTGTGTCTACCTCTGAAGCTTTTTAGTGTGCAATTAATTATTTTTATAACATTCACTTATTTACAAAGATGAATTATTTGAGGATTTTTCATAGCTGGTCTGTGGCACATACGCTTCTTCGTGTGAATGTACTGGCCTGTGTGCTTCTGTGTCCAATGTAGTATCGTATCCTAATAAAATAAAACACCCTCCCCTCAACCAAATGAACACAAGCCTGCTGTCTACCTAATTGATAACAAATAAAAAAACACCTAACCCCCCCAAACTAATAAAGTATTTTTTGCATGTGAATTTCAGTATTATCTTCTTTAGCTAGAGAGAGTAGTGAAAAGAGTACATTTTAGAAAATCAAAGATTTGTTTGAATCCTATAGTAAGGATTCCTTGTGTAAGAAAGTTAAGTTAACCACCCTGAATAGCAGAACAGTAAAGCTTATTTTTTGTGATAAAAACATGTATTAATAACTGCTCTAAATCTGCCATGGATAACTTCTAAAAAAATTACACACCATTTAAAAATGTTTAGTTGGAAGATTATTGAAATGCAGCAGGATTTTATTTGAAGGATATCATAAATTAATTTTATGTATAAGCATATGGAGAGTAAGATTAATCAAAGCCCTTCATGCCCACAGCAGTTTATTATAGTAGTTGACAACTCTCAAACTGTTGCCTAATTAATGCTTTAGTTCTACAAGGTGTTATTTCAGATCCTTGAAATATTAAGGATGCTGTTACAGGAGTCTTTGAGAAGATCTCATTGTTTGACCTGTTCTATAACAAAATACCCATCACAAGAGAAGCTTTTCTAGTTTTATCCTGCAGTGTTTTCATATATTTGGATGCTAGAACAAATAAAACTGTTGGAATGCTGTAGTTTTATTGTGTTTACCTCTAGCTGTAAGAAATTTTCGTGGATTAGTTCCCCAGTACAGTAAATGTCAGTGTAACTGTACCTGTTAACTCCCTTCTCATTCGTGGTAGCCTGTGGTGATGACAGAGTGTGTGGGAAAAACATTCAGTGTATCATCAGCGTAAGTTCAAGGCATTGGTAATGTGGAAAAGAAAAGGGAACACTTTGTTCCGTTGTTCCAACTCCTTAGTCATATAGCTGGGGGGAGTGACCTGCTTCATAGCAGTATGAAGAGTTTGAATAACTAGCGACTGATTGCAGGACTAATACAACTGTTTAGTTACTGTACGACTGTGGTTGCTTTTGATGACTGTAGGGGGATAAGGTTTTTCTCCTTTACAAAAAGGAGAGTTTTGCAACTCTTAGGAGGCAAAACTCTTGTAAGAACTTATTGGCACTTGCAAGTGTTCCATTTGCTTTCTCAGCTCAGTGTGGTTTTGACTTTCCCGAGACCTGGGTATGGTAACCTGTATGCTTCTCTAAAATTTAAACTGTGTTTTGTTCCCCCTCACCCCCCATCTTAGTCTGAGGTAATACAGACATACACTGTCTTCTGTCATTTATTAATCTTGCAGAAATGCTTGTAGTCCCACATCTGGATTATCCTAGTGTGAATGAAGTGTACTGTTAGTGCAGAAAAAAGAGATTGTTTCTTTGCACATGTGCAAACCTCAGAATGGCAAGTGATACAAAAAGAGATAAGCAGTGTTGGTTGCACAGCTCTGTACAAACCAGGCCTGGTAGGGCTTACTTGATCCAAAACAGTGCATCTGAATCCAGGTGAGAAATCTGTATTAACGCTAGCTTGGGAATTTCTGTGTTCCTCAGTGAGCGGCATCATTGACATTTATTTTCTCCACTATGTTTTTACATGCCTAACTATGCCTAATTTACATAGGTTTTATACTATACATGGATTCGGTTTGTCTAGGTTCCCTCTCCTCTTCCCAAGTCTGGGAAGCTGGCTATCTGTGCTTGCGACTTCTAAACAACTAGATGCCTTCGCTTCCAGTGCACCTTCAGCTATTCACAGCTGCTTCTGGAAATGTGGTCTTGCAAAGGAAAGGCCCTTTATTTTTATAATTAAGGAAGCTTATGACAGGTTATTATGGGACTAAGTACATGCTACAAGATGTCTTCCGTACTATTTTATCTTTAAAAAGTGGTTGTGCTGTGGTTGAGCACATTATTGTGTCTTTACTGTCTCAGAGGATATCTTGTAGGTGTTCACGTAGATGGTAGTCCTGTGAGCTGCTTTAAAATGAGTGTGAAACTACAGCAGAAGACTTCAAGCCAGGATAAACTGGCATTCTCTCAAAAAAAGTCCTGCGCTCTTTTTCCTCATCTCGGTTACTGTGCCAATGCTTGTTTCTCTATCCTCTGTCTCCCCCAACTTCCCAAAGCTTGTGTAGCTGTGAATTGAATTGGTTTGGAGATCTATCTCAATTAAAATTAGCTATATTTATGTTCATGCAGCTGCATATAAGGGAAGGAAGACAGTGTGAGGATAACAGCTGGGGCTAGGAGGGCTGAGACTGTTGCTGCTTCTTCCAGCTTGATTAGTGCCATGGATTATAATCAATCAGTTGAGCTCAGTAGCTGTAGAAATATCCTATACAGTTGCAGCTTTAGATAACACTCAGATCAAATTTGATACAAAATTATGCCTCTCTCATGTTTTAGCGTTTGCCATCACAATCTGCAGTTAGGATTCACCAGTTTTCACATGTGACGTTTTTAAGCAGGGGAGAAGCATGCATATGGACGCATCAGGCATACAGTCCTAAGGAGTCAAAAAGCATTAAAGAAATCTCCTATCCTTGAAAATTTTTGACTAATCTCTTCCTTCACCGTGAAGAAATAGACTCAAAGTACCAAGGAAAAAAAAAGGCTATACTCCTTTACCCCAGAGAATATAAAAGTTGAGTTGATTTTGGAGTGTTGTGTTTAATGGGTGACCTTGTAAATCAACTTTGATACCGGAAAAATGTCTAATTTACTTGGTAACTGGTAACCAGAGATTTTTGCTGTCTCTTCTTTGTTGTTGTTGTTTTTTCCCTTGCTTTTTTCCACCTCCTCTTTTTTTATTCCTGGTTACAATTTGCAGAATCTCTTCCCTGGTTTCCTGTGCCATTGTCTTGCTATTCTTTCTGTCTTTTTTTCTGTGTTGTGTTCCTACCTCACCCTTATTTCATGTTTTAGTCCGGTTACTTCCTTGCTCCTTCTGTCTCCATGTATCTCCCACCCAAGCATCAATCCCACCACCCAATTATAAAGTTTGAAAAGCCTACCAGACTGAAGACTAGATGCAGTTAGTATTGGAAACAGAAAGCCATGCCGTCTCTAGAGGCAATGCTTGAGTGAGACACCGAAAAAAACCCCCAACCTTCTTCTCATAGCCATCAGTAAAGGGACCATCCTGTGCACTTTCAGACTCTCCTAGCTTCTGGCTAGTAAGTGTCTGATTAAATATATGCTCCTTTTCCGCTCGTAAGCAAGAGGTGCTTTCCTTTTTTTCGCTCTCCTTACAGCATTGAGCTCATATTCCTGTGCTGCTCATCCCCTTTTTGCTCCTGCCTGGGCCATTGCTAGCAAGTACGTTTTGTGTCTTCACCTTCTCCATCAGCTCTTCTAGACAGCTTGGAATTTTCTGTGAGTTTTGTTACTGCCTGCAGAGCTCTGATGATGGAAGACACTTCTCCATTGTTTTGCGCAGATGCTGCTGCTGTTACTATGTTCATTAATTATATTTCAAGATTGCTACCTCAGTAAAAAAGAAAAGATTCCCAGGACGCATACGAAGCAGTTGGGTGTGCTGAGTGGTGGGTGTGGGGTGCTGGGGCAGGCTTGGAGGGGTGCAGGGGCACCTCAGTCCCATGGGCGCAAGTAAAGGGAGCGGCAAATCTTTCGGGTTGGCGAGAAGGGAAGGTGGTTCAGACTGGAGCCTGTTTGGGACGCCGGTGCCCTGGAGCTGCCGGTTATCCAGAGAAGGGTTCTAAGGGCAGCTGGAGAGGTCAGGTGTGGGGGGATTTGTTGGTGGCCATAGCCCCCAGGCAGTCTCGGGGGTGATGAGATGGGGGTGCAGGAGTCGAGAGGCCTCAGCGGTGTGGTGCTGGGGCCTCCTGGGCCCTGGTGTTCCCTGCTGGTGGGGTAACCCTGTCTGGGAGCAGCTAGTGGTGTCAGGGGTGCCTGCCCGTGGGCGACAAGCAGGGCTGCAGCGTGGGGCCTCGGGGACCTGGGAAGGGGCTCGGCAGCTGGCGAGGCATGTGAGATGTTGTGGCTGGGGACTAGGAAACTTAGGGTTTTTTTTTTAACCACGTGGGTGGTCAAAATACTGGGTCAGGATGTCACACGCAGTGGTGGAGTCTTTGCGCTTGGAAATGTTCACGAGTGGACACCACCCAGTGCTGTCTGATCAGACTGGCTTTGGGCAGGTATTTGGATCTAGGTGACCTCCGGAGGTCCTGTCCAACCAAAATTGCTTTGTGATTCAGTGATGTACAAAGCAGACTTGCTGGACAGCTTATATTTTTAGTGGCATTTTTCTAATTTGAGGGCTTTCTAATGTCACATACGCAACTTGGTTTATAGATGTTGGAGAATTATGTCATTGTTGGCAAGACTAGCCAAGACTAGCACAGAGAAAAGCATACAGAAAAATAGGATTTGCCATGCTGGGTGAAATCCTCTGGTCTGTCTAGATGACAGCTAGCTAGCTGTGTTCACTACCAGTCCTTTAAAAGAGAAAAACCTAAAACAACCGCTCAGCAAAACCGGGGTGGGGGGGAAGCCAAAGGACTCTATAGGGTCAGTGTGGGATATGATTATGCTCTGTCTTTCTCAATTCTGTTTTGCCAGAAGCAGTTGGGCACCTATATTTTCACTAACTGTGATAAGTCCATTAATGTCAGTCCCTTCTGAGTTTTGATGTTGACTAACTTTGGCAATCACTGCTGAAGCATGTAATGGTTTTTACTGTTTGCCACTTATTTTGTTGACTTTTTATTGGCTTATTTTACTGACTGCCCTCTTCTGCGTGGAGAACAGATGGGTATCTATTTATCCACACACATACCACGGAGGCTGACAACTTTTTAATAAAAAAATAGATTGTTCTGGTTTGCTCTTATTCCTCTTTTATGGAAACCATTTTAATTCTTTTCAGTCTCTCTGTATTAGATATGTTGTGTGGTATTTCTTTGAGTTCACTCTGTCAGGATTTTTAGAGGTTTACAGTATGTAGTATTATAAAGGAGGCCACACTGATGAATTACATAATGGTTATTCTCCAGTCCTTTATTTTTGTTTGCTTAGATCAACTTTGTTTTAAACAGCAACTGCACTTCAGTTTCATTGAGCCATTCATATGGGAACTGAAGTCCCTTTCCTTGTTTGATAACTGTGAATTTATAATCTTTAATAGGCTATAAAAAGCTTAAATTTTCACTCCAAGGAGCCTTCAGTACTGTCAGAAAGAATTAAGGATAGGAATGTCTTGCCCATTTGGATGTCATTTGTCTTGATAGTTGCTTTCTGGAGATAGTTAAGATTAATATTAATTCTGATATAGTGTGCATATATTTCTATTTTCATAATTCATTTCTGGACAGTGACTCTCCTAAATACATTGCCATGTGTTTTTTGTTGACTTTCATTGTATGCCCTGTGTATAGAATACATAATCCAAATTCAAGAAAAAGGAAGCATGAAATTCATAACAAAACAAAAAGAGATCCATATCTGATTCTTTGGTAATGAAAGTTTTGTCATGAAGCATAAAAATCCTGAAGTTGAGTTTTAATTCAGTATAGTTACTACTTGGAATCTAGACTCTCCCTCCCTCCCACATGTATCCCTCGTTCCTTTCCAGATATGCTAATCACTGTAGGGGGTGGTAGGGAGGATCAAAAGTGCCAGTAGCATAAGTTTGCGCATCTATATGTGGTAATAAGAAACTACAGACTTATTTTATCAAAGTAACTCTGAACTTACTTTGTATTCAGCAGTCTTGAACATTCATCTCTTTGAGTTTTGTCTAGGGATTTTGCTTGTCTTAAGTAGGACTTTGAGTACCAACAATAGAATACAGTATTTATTTTAAAAAAGAGTAAAAATAATAAATCCAGCCTGATATGGGCCATGATGGTGTCATGTGGTTTAACCCCGGATGGCAACTAAGCACCACACAGCCGCTTGCTCATTCCCCCCAGGTGGGATGGGGGAGAGAATCGGAAGAGTAAAAGTGAGAAAACTCGTGGACTGAGATAAAGACAGTTTTTAATAGGTAAAGCAAAAGCTGCGTGCACAAGCAAAGCAAAACAGAGTTCATTCATCACTTCCCACGGGCAGGCAGGTGTTCAGCCATCTCCAGGAAAGCAGGGCTCCATCACCCGTAATGGTTACTTGGGAAGACAAACAACATCACTCTGAACGTCCCCCTCCTTTCTTCCTTCTTCCCCCAGCTTGTTATACTGAGCAATGACGTCATACGGTGTGGGATATCCCTTGGGTCAGTCGGGGTCAGCTGTCCCGGCTGTGTTGTGTCCGTCCCCCCCCCGCCAACTCCTTGTGCCCCCCCAGCCTCCTCGCTGGTGGGGTGGGGGGAGAAGCAGAAAAGTCCCTGACTGTGTAAGCACTGCTCAGCAAGAATGAAAACATCTCTGCATTATCAACACTGTTTTCAGCACAAATCCAAAACATGGCCCCATACTAGTTACTGTAAAGAAAATTAACTCTATCCCAGCCAAAACCAGCACAGATGAGAAGGGCTGTGAGATAAAATGATTCTAATGCCTTATTTTAGATGTTGGATTTCACTTTTTTGTTTTCCTTTACTTCTCCAAAGATGTTTGGAAGTGTTCTTCATCCTAATCCAGATCCTGGCAGAGTAACGCAAAGTATTTGTCAGGGATTGTTTAAAGATTATTTACAAACAGCTGACAAGGATGAGCCAGGAAGGGACATAATATTGCCACTTATTTGATCAAAAGGGCTTTTAGTTGATGCAAGTAAAATGATGTTCAGATGTTCTTTTTGACATTTCAAAATGCCTGCACATGGTTTGATTTTTCTGGAAGGCTGTTTTTGTTAAATGCATTTCTTAACGTTTGGAGTTATTCTACTATTCTGGAAGTCTAATTTATTTAACTGCATGTCCATCAGGTCCTGGGTTGTACATGTGCCTTAAAGTGCTTTTCAACAAATGAGGCTTTAATTGTGTTTCAGAGATAGCAGTCAAAGTAACAAATCTTGTCTTTACATCCATATTGGAACCTAGTATGGATTGATTAAATTGAGAAGCTGCTGTAAAATTACTTTGTCTATTAACGGTGATGTTCACTTGGATGTGAAATATATGCAGTGCTCATCAAAGCTGAATGGTGGTGTGAACCTAAACAGAAATATGTCAAGATATAAAATTGTACGTATGTTTTTGTGAATGAAACCAAGCCCTCATTTATTTACCTTTGCAGAAGTTAACAGAGGAGTGCATTTCTATCCATCTTAGTAGAGTGTCATGTATCATTCCTCCCACTTAAACCTGTCTTCTCCTTTTTGTCTCATATTAAATTGCGTATGTTTTTGAAAAGAATGTTAGACTTAAGAAAACAATCTTTTCCTCTGCTCCTATATTTTTGTACTTAGTAATGCTTTTACTTTTTAAAACTTTTTTTCTTGTGTGATATCTGTAACACTCCTGCTAATACTACACTAAGAACTCTGCAGTTTTTTCCTCTATTTGTTTTTGAAACTGCCTTTACCTCATCTTTCCAATGTCCTTAAAACTATACTATAGTAATTCCATTGTTTCTCATCAGACATGTGTTTTTATACTGCTGTGTGTGGAGGGTTGTGTGTGTAGAGCTTGTCATGTCCATCTCAAGATACTCATTCTTCATGTGAAAATGCATAAAGTTTTCCTGCCTCTTCAGCTCCCAGTCAGATCCTTAATCATGAAGGAGATAGGCAATGAGTGGAACCAGCTGAACAAAATAAAATGCAGAAAATCTGCCTCTTGTCCTGCAGAAGAGGATGCTACTAGCAAAACTGGGTTACCACTTTGGGAATTTGTAGTTCCATGTGTGTCAGACACTGGTGCAACTTCACAATTTCATTAGAAGACATGTACTGCTTTTTAATATATTGTTTAAGCTTTCTAGAACAGATTTTAGTTAGGTTAGCTTCTAGCATAGGTTTTAATAATTTTGAATGTAATTTTAGATTGGTTAGTTAAAAAGAATGTTATAGATTTTAGGTATGAATTTATTCCCCTTGGCTTTTTGCAGATTGAACAGTACAAGCATTTTAATACAACATCAAGGATGCTGATGTAAACTCTAGGAAGAAATACCTATGATACAGGCTTGTTTTATGAAACAAATTAGCCTGTGATGGAGTAGTGATGGTAACTTTTTGCTTAATGACTGTTTGTCAGAGTATATATACTGCTATTGCAGGAAGGTGCTAAATGCCTTTGGTGTGGGTCTGGGCAGTACCTTGTGCTGGTGCTTTTGATGTTTACAGCTGAAAGGGAAATGCGAGTGTTTCTGAAAAAGCTGCATGCTCTTCATCTTGTACAGAGCATGAACATGATAGAGTAATGAAAGGTTTCAGTTTAGTGGTTTGAATATTGTAGGTAAAGTAATTACAGGCAGCGAGCCTACAGGATAAAAGTTGATGGGGAAGTATGTAGACTAACAGAGAGGTATTGTGATTTTTGTTTTTTTGCTGTGTTGAAACAGTATTTGTTAATTGGCTGTTGTGTTTGAGGAGGAAAAATCTGCCTAGTTTTAAGATGGAGTGTTTTTCTTTCAGTTGTACTTGTTGCCTACATGAGACCTCATTATTCAGGTTTAACAGCTAGTAATTGCATTGATGGCTTTAAGTGTTACTGAATCAGCACTACAACACTTAAAGTTATTTATACAGATTTACTGTGTTAGTAACTTTTCCATGAATAACTATGCCATTTAAAACTTAGCCTATTAAGGGATCTTCATTTATATCATCAATAGTGAGGGTGCTCCCTCCTTTTCCCTTTAGTGATCTTTTAAGTACTTTTCTTCATTTATACCATGATCTGTTTCATTTGTCACTGTTGAATAGTAAAATTATTTAGTTTTAGTAAAGTGGCTTTTGTAACAGCTTGTGCATAAATATTTTGGTGGCTAATGGTTTTTGAGGAGATGAGAATATTTTAAGTTCACTGATAGGAATGAGCTAATAGCTCCTCTACTCTTGGGAAGTTAGTACTTTATTGATATTTTGTAAAGTTTTAAAAAGTGATTTTATTCAAAAATATTAAACTCTGTGTAGCTTTTTGTCATGTACTTGCAAAGCCTAAATGCCTTCCAAAGCCTAAATGCCTTAACTTCTTGAATATTCATTAATAGTCATCAAAACTCATCTTTGTAACAATGTATTGACTGGTCTAGTGAAGTGTTCACTGGTTTTCATCCCTCTGACTGCCCTGGTTTATTCTCATTAACTAATCCATGTAAACTCAGAAGCAGCATTAAGACATACATAAATATGGCAGTAAGAGTGCTGGTTGCTTGTTTTTTCAGTCTGACCTAGGAATGCTGGAAAACAATAAAAAATGCTGGACTGATTTTTAAAATGTGTTCATGCTGATTCTACCTGTGTGAAAATTGTCCTTGCCTCTTCCACGTGCACAAGAGTTTCTTGGAGGGAATATAATCACTGTAGTCAGTGTTAGCCAGGGCCTGTGGCTTTTTGCAAATATCTTGTGGTTTTCTCTATGAAGTGAATATTCAAGAAGCCGTTGCATATTAAGTTTCTTAAACTAGTACCTCTGCTTTGACGTCTCAGACCTGAATTTCTGTGTGAGGTGGTTCACTCCTTTGCGATGGCACGTGTCACAAGATTGTCATCTTGTATGCCTGAACTTGGTTGGGTGTGGGTTTTGTTGCATTTGTAACTTAAAGCTGTCTGTAGGGAGTATGAAGTGGTCAAAGGGAGGGTAAAAGCCAGAGTTAAGGAAGCAAAATGACAAGGCTGGATGATTGTGGACATTTAAAACTTGCTACATAACCAAATAAACACCCAGTAACTGAGAAATTCCATCGTTTTCTGCCCTCTGTTGGAACCTGAGTGAATGAAACTGATAGCTTTCCGTGGCATGCTTTGAAAGAATCAGTTTTAATCCGAAAAGCGTGGGGCAGTGCAGAGGTTTTGTCAACACCTGACAATCTGCTGTGGATCATTCTTGGTGTGGCTGCTACTATTAACCACAAGATGGTGCAGCAAAATGAATTGCAACTTTTATGTGTTCTTGGTTCCAAGTCACTAATGCAGGAATATTTAGCTATCTGTGGTGGGGAAAAAAATTCAAAAGAAGGTTTGTAAAGATGAAGTCTAGAGGCCGTAATATTCCATTTTTAGAAACTGTTCTGAGTGGTACTAGTGCAGAGAGGCTTTTTGCATTGAAAAGTGATTAAATAGAATAGCAAAATTACTAGACTAAATAGTGGATTGTTGTTTAAGCATCGAGTGTTATTGGTATTGAACTCTGTCCCTATTATAGATGCAGTGTGTGTAAAGGAATATTTAAAATAGATTTATCCATTTATCCACGATTAAGGTGGAATTGTGATATAGAACTCTCTTCCTGCATCTTTATGGCTGTGGTGATTTCTATTTTTGTAATGAATAAAACAATTCTTTACTATGTATTTCCCTTATGAGTTGCACTTTGTTAGAAATGGTTGTATGCAAGATTGGAAACAAAACAGCTGATTCTGGGCCAAACTGACATACAGGGGTGCCCTCTTACGGTACCACCTGAGGACAGATGCATCTTGCTGGCATGGTAGTGCATGATCCCAGTGGTGTCTCCTCCTTTAGTTTTCAGTAGCTTTACTGCTAGAATAATGTTAGGATGTATCCCTCTTTTTTTTTTTTTTTTTTCCTTTCTCTTTTGTATTATTTTAACTTTCTTGTTGGTTTTTTGTTGTTGGGGGTTTTTTTGTTTGTTTGTTTTTGTTTTTTTTTAAGAGCAGATGATGTGTTCCCTTCCTTTCTGTAAAAATGTTAGCCAGGTTGTCACCAAAGCAAAGCATCAGACCCCTCAATGCTTCTGGTCTCTTAGACACTGTTTTAACTCCTTTACAGATAACCACAGAAAGCTGCATGTTCTGCCTTAATTAATTTTCTTTATTGGACTCTGTGTCTGTCTTGAACCTTCTCAGTGAAGACTGGGAAGTTCAGAGATAGCTGTCAGCACCTGTATTTTCTCGTAGTCCACAAGAAGAGATTCCAACTCTAACTTGGATGGGTCATTTTGGGGGCAAAATACTATTAATCTAGGGTTTTAGCCAGTCAGCGTCTGCAAAACTCATGGCAACTTGTCAGTAAAACATCCTTAGCATTGAGCAGAGATTAACCACTCTTGCCTCGAGACTGGCACTGTCTCTGCATCAGAGCCAGGCAAAGTTGTGTGTCGGGTGAATGTGTAGCCTGATGCTGGTCTGGGAAGAAGCGAAAATGTTTATCCTCAGAACAGTTAGAAGCCTCTTGTAAGAGTGGTTGGTAGAGTTAGTACAGTCTCCAGGTAAGCTTCTACACAAGACATGCTTCCCTCAAGCTGTGTTTGCAGACACCACTAGCTGAGTGATGTGGGTGATGGTGATAATTCTTTAATTCTCTGCATCAGCAGTGGTGTCATTACCACTGGCAGAACCTAGTATTTAGTTGTTCCTTCTTGCAGGAAACAACCACATAACCAGCATGAGTCCGTCTAAGAAAAGCACCAGGAAATTTCCTTGATGCATAGAAAACATCAGTTATCTCAAAGTACTCTTTTTTCACAGCTGAGATAAACACAGCTTCTACAAAAATTGCTGAGATTCCAGATGTTGACAAGTAGAGCCATCTTTATGAATGAGACTCTTGGAAATCCTTGTATCTATATAGCAACAACATTGGTAACTTCATCTGGTACTACCTGCAATGCTTCAGTGCTGTTGAATGAAGCTTCGTCTATTGTTTTTCTTTGTAGTTCCCTATCTGATGGCAAGAGTGAGTATGAACAGATCTGTGAGGAGTGGATACGAGTGTACAGAGCACTTTGTCATTTGCTAGGACTGCTTATGTTCTTGCACATGAATCAAGCTCTTTGGCTCTAGTACTACTGTTTAATGATCTTAAAGCATTAAGAACTATTTGACTGCCTTACAAGATCTGTCCCCGTTAGAACAACTGTTGTGAGGGAGGAGAATTATTTGACTCCTAATATTCCTCATCCATCCAGCAAGATTTTATGGTGGTGTTAGATACCCTGCCTTTTTGGCAAAATTTGCAGAAAATGAAAATGTTGCCTTTTTTTTTTTTTTTTTAAATTTTTTTAATAAAACCTGAGAAAATCATATGAGCAATTTCATAGGCTTCCAGTGCCTGTCTGGCATTTGTGTTTGTGCTAAACATGCAAAATGAGAAAACAGTTTTTCTAGTGAGTGAAAAAGAGAGAGAGAGGGAATACACGCCACTAGGGAGTTGTGTCCTTTTAATTTATTTGACTTGCTCCTGTTGTTGAAATCCTGATAGCGGTTTTCAAACCTAAGTGGAGTTGTCAGATATTAGTATCTGCTAGAAAGGTGCTTCATAGTTGAAGGATACTTCAAGTTCTGCACCAGGTGGATGACGTGGCTGTTTTCATGCTGTATTTCTGCAAATATTACTTATCAATACATCTCATGCTAGTTATGTGTCTTTCTCATCTTGTGATAAATGTAACAGTACATGTGTTTGGTTTTTTTTCAGGCCCCATATCCTGATTGCTCTAGAATATTTTTTTTTTGTATGTGTGGCTGAAGTTTCTTAGAATGCACAGGTATGGGGAAAATTGAGCAAATTAACTATGCCCGTACATGTCTGCTTAAAAGCGACATTTTCTTGGTGTTCTCATGGATATTTTGTGGATAAATAATTTTTATTTAAGACTGGTAATGCTACTAATAATATAGTTTCATCACGGAAATAGGTATATAATTTGCCCAGTTTTCTAGAATGATGCGTGAATATCCCATTATGCTGTGACCAGAGAAGTTGTTGCATTCAACTGAATTTATTGTTATTTTTTTCCCTGTCTCTGCTCTTTATATGGCTGTTGTCATTACAATATAGAAGTATGTATTTTTCTACGGTGTGCAATTTTCATTTTTTTTTTAATTGAGTTATCAGAATCTGACAGAAGCATGTCTGCCTGAAGTCATTTTCTTCTGTTGTCATGCCCATGGTACATTCATTTCTAGCCTGGCTTAGTTGATGTGTCAGTCTGAAAGATGTTACAACCATGGTGACTGATCCCCACCTCATGGCCTACAACATGAAAGCAGACTGATCTAATGTCAAGATTGTTTCTGTGGGGTAAAAACCTAGTGGAGGTGTATCCTGATTTTTGACAGGTAGATATCAAGAACAGAACCTTTTTCTATACTCTAGAGGGAACTTTTCTGTGTCTCTGAAGAAAATACGACAAACCATTTCTCTCAGATGTCTTGCAAGGGGAAACCCCTGGGGAGACAGGTAATTCAATACAAGAAACATCAGAAAATATTTTCAGCACACACTTGTTTTTTAGCAGGCCAAACTTGATAAAAGAAGGGAAGACAGTTTGCAAAGGGCCAGGATTTGAGTAGCCGTGGCATGGTTCTTGAAACTCCTTTGAAACTTGCTGCAGGTAGGAAGTGCTTTGTCCCTTTCAGCCTCTATGCTTCTGGAAATGTTTCCAAAAAGATGTGTTTTGAGAGCGGGAAGGAGCCTTCAAGCTGGGTTGCTGCTTGCCGCACAGCAGGCTGGCAGCCCATTGTCAGTTCCAGAAGCCATGTGTAGCCCCTGTGGTGTCTGATGTTAACTCTGAAGTTAGCTCAGGTTTGTGTTGTGGTGACAGAACTGCATGGAGTCTCACCGGTGGTTGTGGTTACCTACCTGACTACATCATAACTGGTCTTACTGGTGCTTGAGCCGCAAGCTGATACTCTACAGTCATACCCGTTGTGGGAGAGCTAGGTAAGAAAGCAGCTCCCTCATTGCAAGAGAGTTGTGTTTTAATAGTAAGTGTAGCTGCAAGTCTGTATAAATCGATAAGTGCAATACATCAGTTTAGGGCTACAGAGGACTCAGTAGAGAAATGTGGAAAATGTAAGACTGCTTTAACTGCAGAGCAGATGACTAGTGTGTTATTTTATCTGCTACCCTTGCTAAATGGAAAACAAACTTTGTATTTGCCAACCATGAGCCACATATCAAAGACTTCCACAGCATAAGAAAGCAGTGCATAAATGTATGATGTCTTTTAGCCTTAACAAGACATCTTGTAATTAGATTTATGTAAATGCATGGTATCTTTTAGCCTTAACAGGACATTCTGTAATTAGATTTATGTAAAAGAGAAGAAACATGGGTTTTGTCTTTTGCTGTTTGAGCAAGGTTTTCTAAACAAACGTGACTCTCTGCCCTAAGTACTGTGCTGCCACTAGACTAATTAATCATTTCCATTCTGGAGAGGGATCATCAAGGAATGACCTATAGCTTTGAAACTTCCTGGAGCTACTACTTGTGTATGTTGCTGAATAATTAAAACTTAAAATCAGCATTTTCTTTCAGTTGCCGAGTTGTGTGGCTTTGGTCAAACTCTGTGAATGCAAACTGAGTGACTTGCAAAGTTAATAATGTACTACTGCTACTTTATTGCAACATCTGTACTTGTCTGACTAGAACTAGAGAGGTGCCAACACATTAACTCAATACACTTTCTACCTGAAATATCAACTTAATTAGGATCATTTATCAAAATGACACTTGTTTCATAAGGCCAAATCAAATTGATTACTGTTGTTTCTGCTGCACTTGTGCCAGCATTAAGAGCAACACTTTCAGAAACAGAAGTGTATAAATATATACCTCGCGTTGCATGAAAATGTACTGCTAAAGGAAGACCAAACACTTTCAAAGTATTGAAATCTATAAAAGAAAATACAAAAATTAAACCAATGCAATTGCTTAGATACTCTCTGTGATCATCTTATCTGACTAGTTTGCCCTCATAGGATGGGAAATGGCAGAGAAAAATTGTCACCATTTTGCAGATGGGGAATTCAGAATCAGAGAGACCAAGGCTCAGACTTCCAAACATGTTTAGTCACCTTAATGGCTTTTGATGACACTAGGAGTTAAGTATTTATTTATCTTCCAAGGTTCTGGATTTAAGTGACCTGAAGATCAACTGAAGTCAAACTAAGTTTGGGGAAAGTACTACTCAAACAACAAAACCATTTAAAATTCAAACAGCTAAAGTACTAATTTATTTTACAACAGAGTACTATTGTAGTGTATGAATGAAGGCTATACTCTTAATAGACATGTTTCTTTAAAATGAAATCCATTTGGATCCTCTTCTAGATGTGCTAATGTCATGTGATAAGTGCTCAAAACCCATTGAATAGTATTGTCTGAACACCACCTGTGACCTGACTTAAGTGTTTTTAGGCTTGTGTGTTTGAAGTTATGAAGCCAGAGTGACACTATCAGCCCTCCAGTTCCCTTGGTAAGTCAGAATTTGAACTTTAAAAAGTGGGTAGGATCAGCTGGGGGAATCTGAGTGGTTAAGTAAATCTAATGAAAATCCAGCTAACAGAGAAAGCAGAGCATTGCCATTCTGAATAAGGTAATGTTTCCTTTTTTAAAGATGAGGAGCTTAGTGGTGGGAAGGGGTCCATTTCAGAGGTGCAATTGAGTCTCCTGACTCTTGCTTACCAAATTTTGGTGAAGGTATGAAAATAAACGTTAGATGCCATCCACATGACCTCTAGTAAGCTCTTGAAATGGGATAGTCACAAGGTAAACACGGGAAGAATGGCTTAGAGGAGAGGAATGCAAGTCAGGTCCAAAATTGGTTTGCAAACTGTAACCAACACAGTATTCAGCATTCCATTTTTGCAGAGAATTACTGTATAGTCCTGAGGCTCATCTGTCTGAAGGCAGCAGTTGTTAGTGTGTTAATGATATGGAAGTTTGTGACAGAGTTGAGAGCATTTGGTGGGATGCTGAAAGGACAGTTTCAGAATTTCAAGGGAGCTTGGTAGTTTGGAGAAGTGGTCTGAAGTAAATGAGGGGCTGAGTTCAGGATTGGTTCTGCACTACTCCCTGCCTAAGCTGCTAACATGAACCCCACAGAGGAAACATGGGAATAACTCATTTACTTTTCAGTTCTGCAGAAAAAGGTATGAGGCTGTAGCTGATCACAAGTTGAATGTAATTCAGTGATGTCAAGGTCTTTTGATGAAAGGCAAGTTATATTGGGCTGTATAAAGAGGAGCATTGTTGGCAGGCATGCTGCACATGAAGTAAAGTTTCTGCTCTGTTCAGCATTAGTAAAACTTCTGCATTATTCTGCCCCATTAGGGGCACCATATTTTACGAGAGATAAGTACCAGGTAAACAACGCAGAAGAAGGGAATAAGAATACTCAGGGTCTGGAGTATGTGACTTCCAAAGGAGCAATGAAGAGTAGAGATAATTTATCTTTATACCTATTTTTATATTCTTTTTCCTCTAAGCCATTTTCTTTTCTGTGCTTACCTGGTGAATATCTCATTTCAAGAGCTTACAGAGCTGATGTGGATGACATAGTGTTTCTTTTCATACTTTCACCAAAATTTGGTAAGGAAAAGTCAGGAGACTCAAGTCCAACCTCTGAAATGGACTCCTTCCCAACAATGAACTCCTCATCTTTAAAGAGGAAACATTACCTTACTCAGAAAAATGTGTAAGTAAGTGAAGAATAGAGATAGTTTATCCTAACCTATAAAAATACAACTGAGAAGCGATGTGGTAATAATATGGCAGTGTAGAGAGGAAAGAACTCAATTTGTCTCTGATAGACCTGCCAAGAAGTAACAACAGTAAATTGGAATAAAACTTTTTTGTTTTTCTCTTAAGGATTGGCAGACCCTTAACAGCAGTACAAGTGAACCACTGGGATGTTTTGCCTGGAGATTTGTTTTCCAGTGTCTGAGGGTTCAGGAACAAAATAGAAAACACATTTGTTATGTTCAATAGCTTAAGGTCCCTCCCAAATCTATTTGTCTGATCTTTAAATTTTATTTGACCTTCATGACCTAAACTACTGCTTTTTGGGGCCTATGTACAGTCACGTTGGAACCAACAGTAAACCACGTGTAAATGAAATCCTAGTGACTGAAAGCAAATGAAGCAAGTATAAGCGTTATTTCTGAGACTTCGTTAATTAAGTGTTCAAATAGTTTTGAAGATTAATTTGTTTTATTTCAGTGGAAATTCAAATATAGAGATTGAGCATATTAGATTTACATATTGGTTTTGTACTTTCCCTTCGCTACATGTAAAGAAACTTCTCAGTATAGCAAACAGTTTTCTCTTGAAATAATGAAAAAAAGAAAGCACCAAAACCTCTTTGGTGTTCAGTCTTTGTTTTAACATTGGTGACATTGCAATTTGCCAGCATTATTTTTCATACTAAAAGAAGAGAAAATTGTTGCTACATTGGTTTTGCAACTGAAATTGAAAATATGCTTTGTTCTGGCCTATTTATTTTTAATTCTTTCTCTTCAGTTCTTTTCACCTCTAGCAATATACTACTTCACCCTAGAAAACTATTAAAAGAAGCAATATCCATGCTGCTTGTTTGGCCTATTCCATCAATGCATGAATCTGCATCAAAACTGTCAGAAGAGACTTTTCTATTGCTCTCACATCACTTAGTGAATTGCCCTGTTGATAAATTTTCCGCACTGATGTCTTGTTTACCTACTCTTTTTGCCTTATTGCAGAGGAACTGAGCCCTTTGTTTATTGTATTGCTTTTCACATGTCCAGTGGCTGAAGTGTCCCCCATATCAATTACTGGAGCATGTCTGAAGAAGAAGAATGAAGCTGGTGAAGGGTCTAGAGAACAAGTCTTATGAGGAGCGGTTGAGGGAACTGGGGTTATTTAGTGTGGAGAAAAGGAGGCTGAGGGGAGACCTGATCGCTCTCTACAACTGCCTGAAAGGAGGTTGTAGTGAGGTGGGTGCTGGTCTCTTCTATCAAGTAACTAGTGATAGGATGAGAGGAAATGGCCTCAAGTTGCACCAGGGGAGGTTTAGATTGGATATTAGGAAAAATTTCTTTGCTGAAAGGGTTATCAAGCACTGGAACAGGCTGCCCAGGGAAGTGGTTGAGTCACCATCCCTGGAGGTATTTAAAAGATGTGTAGATGTGGCACTTAGGGACATGGTTTAGTGGTGGACTTGGCAGCGTTAGGTTTATGGTTGGAGTCGATGATCTTGAGGATCTTTCCCAACCCAAATGATTCTATCAGTCTAGATCCACTGAGGTGTTCTTCAGTGTGAGAATTAGGACTCTGACTCCTATTTCTTGAGGAGCACGGGTTGGCATTTTGAAGAGATGACCAGCCTGACCGCCTGCAACTGTCCTGGTTTGAAACTTTCCATTGGTTGTATGAGCGCTGGAAAAGGCTGAGTGTGGTACACATCCACTTTGCTTCATGGGAGTCCTCCAGAATGTAAATCCATCAGCACCAGAGATTTAAAATGATACGCCTGATTAAACAGAGTGGCTGAAACATGGGTGATATGCTATTTTTAAGATTTGTGTTCGTGTCTAGGCTGCTGTCGTCATATCATGGGGCTAGAATTGGTGTACCTGAAAAAGCTTGCGAGTCTTTCAGAGGTATTTGCTTAATGGATAAACAGGATAGAATCTACAAAAAAGAACAAAGCTGTAGTCATGTCATTTCACAGCATTAACCCTCTGTTTATCTAAAAGCCATAAAATTTGCTAGAACAGATAGTATCCATTTGCAGTTCAAGTGCGTTTTCCCCGTTAACCCTCTTCTAGTTGTCTAATTTCCAGAGCTTGAAATACACACATGAGGTGAACTTCCAATGGAATGGATGAGTGCAGGGGACTTGAAGAATGATATGTCTTTCTCCTGGTTTTGATACTGTGGGGGGGAAATGATCTGATAAAGATGCATGGTGGTGACGGTATTCACCCCCTAAGATTCTAAGATCTTTGGTTTGGATTACTTTTGGGGGGTAATATCCAGATGTTGCTGAAGGAGCATATTAAGTTAAATTATGTTGGTAGACTGTTTTGTCAAGAGTGAATAGGGTAGCTTTTGACATTTTGTTTATTAACAGTTAAACCAAGAAAACATTTTCTTGCTTTCGAAAAACATTTTCTAGCAAAGGCCTTTTTGGAGGTTGGTCTCTAAGATTACCTCACACATTAACTAGCTTGTCATCATGAAGGATGACAAATTACAAGTAGCTTCCAGGTCAGTCCTGCCCATTTGGTCAGCCTTTTTCCATTCTAAGTGTCAGGTGGAGTATTCTGTAGAACATTAAAAACAAAAATGGAATTCTTCATAATAAAGTGTGTAGCAGAGGGGTAGGGTTAACTTCACTTTGTGCATAGGTAGTATGTCAGTGCAGCTTCTTTGTTGCTCAAAAAAATGTATCAGAAATCCATCTGGGGAAAAAAGGCAGTTGCTTGCTTCAGTGGTTTCTCACGAAAAAACGCTTTGGCTTTTGCTTTCAGATGCCAAATGTCTTGTGTTGTTTGCAGTCCATGGTCTGCAGGGCCAGGAGAAGAAATTTTGAAAACTAGCAGTGAAAACAGGTGATTTATCATGAGCAATCCCCCAAAAGTTGGGGTCACTGGTTGGCAGGTAATTTATGTTGTTGAAATGTTTCTATGAACCAAGATGTGTTAGCATAAGCCCTTTTCAGAGAGATTTTTACGTTTACGATAGAATATTTTAATCTATGCAGTAACTACAGTTGACTTTACACAGTCACTTTGAAATCTTCAAGAATATAAATTTGTGTGTTGTGCTTTGAAAGCAGTGTATAAAAGGACTGTGTTAGCACTGCTGTTCCTGGTTGTAGTAACACTTAGCTATTGCGTACAAGTTGCAGAAGATGAAATAATGTGACATTAAATGTTTTTTGCTTGGTTTTGGATTTTGGGTTTTGGCACAGAAAATAGCTTTTAAAGACTTTAAGACAGTCCATTCATTGAGGATGGAGATGTCTGAATGGCTTTATCATTATGTTTGTCACTGTTAAAGGTAATTTCTTGATTTTTAATGCATACAGTTGAAGTCCCTGCTGAATTTCACAGTATTATCAGTTTCCTTTGTAATTATCAGTAAGTGAATGCCAGAAGTTACTATGTATACTAGATAGAATAGTGCTGTTCAGAGCAGTGGGTTTTAAGAACCTTTTCCAAACTGCACAGCATTAGAGGATGTCTTCACTCTTACTGTGTTACCATGAGTCTCTTCTTTTAGAATTGTTTCTAATACTCTGAAATACATTGGACTTGAGTAATGTGTAAAATATGAAGTCTTCAGTCTTCTTACCTATAAAATGTGATTTATGATTTGACAGAAGACATAACAATCTAATGAAAAATCTACTTTCATCCTTGGTGCTGTTTGGAATGCAACAGTCCCATCCTGTCAGCAAGTTGGGTTGTTTTGCCTTGAAAAAGCTTGAGCAGCTAACTAGTAGTTTTGCTTAATATTTTAACGCTACTTAATCATGAAAATGTACCTTCTTTGAAATTTTCCTTATAAAAGTTGCAAACACATAAAGAAGAATATTCATTCAATGCTCTTAATGTCTGAATCTTTCCTTTTCTCATTTTATGTTTGTGTGGTACCACTGAATGCCATGTTTCCTTCCCTGCTGTTTCAGGTAAACCTTCATGCATACATAGAATAGCAATCCTCATTGCCAACAGTATGAATTTAAGGAGCAGGTGGAGTGGAGAGAGACCCTAGCTTCTCAAAATAAACACTGCCCACTAAAACCTGAGTTAACAAGAATGCCAACACAGCACTAGATCTTTCTTTTCTTTCTGAGTCTCGATACACATCTATAATGTGGCTTTTACCTTATTTACAAGCTAGGATTATCGTAAATCCCTGATGTTGCAAAGGTTGTGGAGGATTGGTAGGGTTGTTAGGAGTACATATGAGAATTAAAAAAGTTTAAATTTGTATGACAGAGGTGCTGCTTTGCATGAGAGGGGGGTGAATGACAATCACTTTATTTTGATAAAAAATTAGAACAGTTTAATCGTATCAAGAACATCCTGTAATAGAAAATCTAGTGGCACATGTTTACTGTAATCTCCCATGAAAAGAAGTCATTTCTGTCGTAACTAAAGCCATGCCTGAAATGATGGAGATTGGGATAATTCACTTCCTGTGAATGTAATTGCAGTACTAAAAATTCAAAGTGAAATTCATGTAGTAGGAAAGTAGCTATGATGACATTCATTACTGCTATGAAAGAAAGTTCATTGGGATTTTATGTAGATGATACTTATGTTATTGAAACAGTAAGATAAAAGCTTGGGTTTGAATGGACTCTAATTTAGAAACGACGTGCAGGAACCCTGGGCCTGTTTTTAGACCTAGTTACAGTATGTATTTCACTAGAAGAAATTGGATTGGAAGCATAAGGAAATCTTTGCTTTAACAATTAAAAAATGAAGAGGTATCAAGCTAGCTTGAAGAAAGATGAATGGTACATGCTGTTTGCTGTTTTGTTGCTGAAGTGTGACTGTCGAGGGCTTTGGTTTTGCTCTGACATCTACTAGTATCTGTTGGTGGGTACATAGTCAGTGACCTCAAAATCAACTTTGGTGTGTTTTGTTTTTTTTTTTTTTAAAAGTGTGTGTGTGGGCAAATACTGCCACTTGTAAAAAGACGTAAAGTTGCAAAGCAGACGTAGGTTGTTAAGGGGTGGTGGAATTGTCTTGTGTCTCTAAAATTCTCTGGTGGCACTGAAAGAGCCTGTTGAGGATTAACTTTGGGAACAAGTTACCTAAGCCTCTAAATCTAATAAGACAGCACTATAAAAAAAAATACTACCCCCCCCCCCCCCGAAAACCCAGGGCCTTTAAAGTCTGACTTTCACTTAGTCTTGTCTATGTTTGCTCATAAAAAGACAGATATTTGTTACTTTAGAGTAATTAATTATATTTGTTCCTTAAATAAATTATTAGTTAAACTGTCTTATTACATTTTTGTTGCAGGAATGAAGTAGCTGATGGAGTTTTCATGAGAGCTTATTAAATCTCTCTGGACTCTATTGTCTTTTTTTTTCTTTTTTTTTTTTTTTTGAGACACATTAGGAATAGGTGACTGTAATAGAGAAAAACGGTAGTTGATTTCTTTTAAAAAAGTATTTAATGTTTTTTTCAGATGAACATTTATATCTCTCTGCAGGTTTCCATTCCTCTAATTAGAACTTGTGCTGAATCAACTATAGCCACCTTAAAGGAAAGGGGAGAAGACAACAGGAGTTAGTTGCCACTTAAAGGTGTTTGGTATAGAAACTTTTCAAAAGTGAATTTCTTGTTAATGAAGGTTGTTGCTGTTCTGCCAAAAGCTGATCCCTTTCAGTGTTTCCTGATGCCTCATTCTTGCCTCCTGCTAGAGATGTCAGCGAATAGCTGAATGTGTGTGTTGGGGGTGTTGCTTGCCTCTTGCAATGATAATCATATGAAGCCCCTATAATCCAAGTGGAAATTGTTAGGGACCTGCTACACCCTTTAAGACACACACAAGTCTATGGTCCTGGATGGGATCCACCCAAGGGTACGGAGGGAGCTGGTGACAGTGCTCACCAAGCCACTTCCCATCACTTATCAGCAGTCCTGGCTAACCAGAGAGGTCCCAGTTGATGGGAGGTTAGCAAATGTGATGCCCATCAACATACACAAAAGGCTGGAAGGAGGATCCAGGGAACTACAGGCCTATCAGCCTGACCTCAGTTCTGGGGAATGTTATGGAGCAGATCATCTTGAGTGCCATCACGCAGCACGTACAGGACAACCGGGTGATCAGGCCCAGTCAGCATGGGTTTATGAAAGGCAGGTCCTGCTTGACTGACCTGATCTCCTTCTGTGACAAGGTGACCCGCTTAGTGGATGAGCGAAAGGCTGTGGATGCTGTCTACCTGGACTTCAGTAAAGCCTTTGACGCCATTTCCCACAGCCTTCTCCTGGAGAAACCGGCTGCTCTTGGCTTGGACGGGTGTACTCTTCCCTGGGTAAAAAAACTGGGTGGATGGCCGAGCCCAAAGAGTTGTGGTGAATGGAGTTAAATCCAGCTGGTGGCCAGTCACAAGTGGTGTTCCCCAGGGGTCAGTTTTGGGGCCAGTTCTGTTTAATATCTTTAACGATGATCTGGACGAGGGGATCGAGTGCACCCTTAGTAAGTTTGTGGATGACACCAAGCTGGGCGGGAGTGTTGATCTGTTGATCTGCTCGAGGGCAGGAAGGCTCTACAGAGGGATCTGGACAGGCTGGATCGATGGGCTGAGGGCAGTTGTATGAGGTTCAACAAGGCCGAGTGCCGGGTCCTGCACTTGGGTCACAACAACCCCATGCAGCGCTACAGGCCTGGGGAAGAGGGGCTGGAAAAGGACCTGGGGGTGCTGGTCGACAGCCGGCTGAATATGAGCCAGCAGTGTGCCCAGGTGGCCAACGGCATCCTGGCCTGTATCAGAAATGGTGTGGCCAGCAGGACCAGGGAGGTGATTGTTCCCCTGTACTCGGCACTGGTGAGGCCGCACCTCGAGTCCTGTGTTCAGTTTTGGGCCCCTCGCTACAGGAAAGACATTGAGGTGCTGGAGCGTGTCCAGAGAAGGGCAACGAAGCTGGTGAAGGGTCTGGAGCACAAGTCTTATGAGGAGCGGCTGAGGGAACTGGGGTTGTTTAGTCTGGAGAAGAGGAGGCTGAGGGGAGACCTGATCGCTCTCTACAACTGCCTGAAAGGAGGTTGTAGTGAGGTGGGGGTCAGTCTCTTCTCCCAGGCAACAGGTGATAGGACAAAAGAAAACAGCCTCAAGTTGCACCAGGGGAGGTTGAGATTGGATATTAGGAAAAATTTCTTTGCTGAAAGGGTTATCAAGCACTGGAACAGGCTGCCCAGGGAAGTGGTTGAGTCACCATCCCTGGAGGTATTTAAAAGATGTGTAGATGTGGCACTTGGGGACATGGTTTAGTGGTGGACTTGGCAGTGTTAGGTTTATGGTTGGAGTCGATGATCTTGAGGGTCTTTCCCAACCCAAATGATTCTATGATTTTATATCTGGAGAGGAAGGAGAGGCCAAGAAGGAGCAGGGGAAAATCTGGTACAGCAATAACAAACTAGTAATAACTTACGAGATCATTAACTGGAGGGTTGGTTACCATTTCATGGAGCTGGTCTGAATTTTCTCCATAGATGAACCTGCAGGCTGAGCTTCTGTGCAGTCTGATTCAAGGAGTCTGTACCTCTTTCCTTTGGTAGATAGCTTTGAGGAAGTCCAGCCTTGTGACTGGTGCCCATGCTCCCCTGATTTCTTTTTGTTAGTCTGAAGGAAACTTCAGCTTTTTGTAGATATACTTGACACTTGTTTTATTTACGCATAATATGGATGCTTTGAAAAAACCCAACACGTTCTCATTTTCCTTGCAAGTCAAGGCAGGAGTGACGGGAATTCTTGACAGGAATGAGGTACAGCCTAAAGACAAAGGAAGGTTTGAATTGCGTCATTAATGTTCTCTCTTTTTAGTATGGTTGTGCAATTTGTACCTTTTTTGTTGTTGTTGTTGTTAGGGTACGGTATAGAATTTATCTAAATCAACTTTAGGATTTGCATTTCACTAGTAGTTAGGTTTTTTGGGGAGATAACTTTGACTAAAAACTAAATCTTGTCGTCTGTTGGTTCTTGCTTCGTGTTTCAAGTGCTGAACTTCCACTTAATGGCTATTAACAGCATAAGGATGTAGTTAGGGTTTACTTTAAAGGAAACACAACTTGCCTCCCCCTCCAAAACCAAGCACCACCAACTAACACAACTTCACAATTTATTAATTTTTGTGTACAGTTTTGAAATTTACCTTCCTACCTGGATATTTCTTGAGTTTTTTTAAACTTGTAAGAGGAGTGTGTTTGTACATAAATGCATGCCAGATACGGAAAATCAGAGCACCAAGCAGAGGCTGTTGTCTTTCTGTTAAAATGTCTCTTAGAACATTTCTTCCTAAGAGAAATGGAGAATAAGGTGGAAATGTAGTTATTAAACAGGGTAGCAAATGGAATATATTCCTTTCTTTTTAATTGCAATAAGGGTGCCAGGTTATACTGGCTCCCTTAACACCTGGATACTGGAGTAGTGTGATAGCTTGGAAAGACAGTGGAATTGGTAAGGAGTTCCAGCTACTTAACCAGTCACTGTTTCAGAAATAATTTCTCTAAATTTAAAGGTGATGATAATTGAATTTAGGATTTCTTCCATTTAGCTTTGTGAAATGAACAGCAATATGCAAATCCAAATGATTAGTCACAAAAATGAATGTTGTTATGCTAGCTTTTTAGCTACAAGTGAATTTTTAACTCTTTTTGAAAGATGAATGAGCTTTTAGTGAGAGGGACCTCATTCTTAAATGTCCTCGTTTACATCTTTCATCAAGAAGCAGAGCGTTTTGTGTTTTGTCATGTTTCCTGCTTCCCAGACCCAGAAGCAGGTGAGTTACGAAGTTTCTATATCTCACCTGTCTTGCCAAAAATAGAAAAGTTTCAGATAGCTCAGAGGTTTGCACAGTTAGATAGCAGTTACTGCCAGCTAAATTCAGAAGACAGAATTATTCTGGAGAGAGATAAGAGATTGCTGTGTATCCCCCTATGGAATGCTTTGCTTCCGTCGGAGTGTTTGTTTTCTTTTCAGTCTGGGCCATCAGAGAAATGCCAGTGTTGTAGTTTGGATAACAGCTAGAAATGAAGACAGCTCGCTGAGGGCAAACTTTTTCTGGGGAAAATAAATAAAAATATAAATACATAACTACTAAAACTTATTTCAGTAACAATTTTGATTTCCTACGTTGGCTCTAATTTTAGATCGATGGTGGAAACGTTGTGAGTGTAGCATCTTTCCCTCTCCCCTTTTCCTTCCAACCAGCCCTTCCTTCCAGTGTGCTCAGTCTTCACAGTCTACTGTATTTAGGTTGTGTGTTGAAAGTTATTGTATATGTGGGACAGTTCTGAGGGGAAAAAAGGCCACTGTTGGCAAGGAGCGTAGAGTTGAAGTGGACACATGGAGTGGTCTGTCAGTGTGATCAGAATATGCAAGGGTATAGGTGTATCTTGATCTAACTGTTGCCCTGACTTTTTTGTAGCTCAGATGTATGGATTTCCTCTGGGAGCTATGTTTGAAGAGATACAAAAGATCCAGAGATCTCAAAAGGTGTGAAAGCAGCAGAAAGATTTAAAGTTTATATGTATTCCTGGGCATGCCAAAAGTGATCCTGTCTTGTGGCCCTGATCACTTTAGTTCACAGAGGTAGATGCATTCAAGTGAACCTAAGGGCCAGTTTTTAACTTTTTGTAGGTCTTTTTGTAGTGATGACTGGGGCTTTCTGGGAGTGCTGAAAGGTTCGATGCAGCAAATTAAAATTTACACCTGAGGCATATGTTTGTTGCACTGAAACCATAAAGCTTCATTTTACTTTTTTCAGATGTTTGCTTGACACTTACAGGTATCCATTATAGAAAACAGCAGTTTCTGAAACAACTCCAGTGAATTTTGCAATGGTACGGGTTAATAAGCTTGGCTTTGAGGAGGACAAGCCTAGATGGCTCAGAAAACTTTGGTTTATATTTCCATTTTGGGCTATAAAAAAGGGAACCTAAAGCTTGTCTTCGAGTTTGTGTTTTGTGCTCTTCACCATGGCCCCTGGAGTTCTTTCAGAGTGAACAAATGAAATGGCAAACAGATTGCAAAGTAGTGAAGACTTGTTTACCTTTGTTTCAGCAGTCTTTTGTGTTTACCTTAGTAAAGGTGATGTCTGTGTGTACAAAGTACGTCATATGCTACTGCTTCTTTCTTACAGGGGCGAAGGCTTATCTACCTCTAAGATAAGTTTGAGTCTTCTGAATGTAGTATGTAAGCAATAATGAGATACAGCTCACTACTGACTGTCTTTTCAACAGCTAGTTTTTCTGACAAACTGTCATGGGCTACTTTTCTTTTAAAATGGTTCCCTTCTCCCTTCCTCCTTCTTCCCCATTTGTTTGGGTAAAGTTGTGTGTAAGTAAATGTCCTCTCTCCCTTCTGTGATGAAGATAGATCCAGCAGCTATCTCTCAGGTTTTGGTCAGCAACCTCAGGGCATACTAGAGTCGTTTTGAATGATTACAGAAAAAAATTGTTTTATATATGATAAACATGTATCTTGCTGGTGTAGAGATACAGGTCAGAAGGGAGATCTGTAAAGTTTTTTTTTATTACTTGCTAGGAGAACCTTAGAGCCATAGTTTCTTTTTAATAGTGTATGCACCATGCCTGCATTATAATGTATGTAGAGTCCAAAAATATGATAAGAACTAGTCTCCACTCAAATGATATTGGGGCTATTTTTTTTTTTTTTTTTTAATCAGGAGCCATGTTTTATAACTTTTCCTTTTAAAGGGGAAAGATGTACAGAGATTTCAAGTTTGCCTTTTCTGGTGTAATTTGATTCAACCCAGAAATAATGGTAAAACTCTAAAAAGTAGGTTCAGATTCTCCTATTTTATTTTACAGTGTGGTAATTCCCAAAGTTACAATAAAGATCCTCCATCTTTGCCTTTCTTTTAGCAGCATCAGTGCTTTAGACCTTTCTATTTCTTCCAGGTACTGAAAAATACTGCTTAAAATAAAATATGTAGGAACCTAACGTGTTTAAGGACTCTGTTTTTGTCAACTTGTTTGAAGCTTGTCAGTGAGCTCAAAAGTTAGTGGAAGTAGTTATCAGTCAGTATTTTTCTATTTTTTTTTCCGTAGGGAGGCAGGTTATATATAGGATTTTTAAAATAAATGCTAAAGATGTCTATATTTGATATGCACAAAAATGTATGGTTATCTTTTTGTATAACCTGGCAAAATCCAGAAGGAAGAGGACCCTTAGAAGTGTATGAAGAAATAAGATAATAGCTTAGGAATAATTGAGGACAACTCAAGACTGAAGAAGTGAAGGTTGTTAAAGGGAGTCTTCTTTTCCAAAATTACTTGTTTGAATTAAATTCAGTTCCATTTTGAAGTGGATATAAGGCACACTTTTTTAAGAACCAAGATGTTCTTATAAAATGACCTGTTCTCCTAGATCTGTGTCATCCTTAGCATTTCTTTTCTCTTTCTTGGCTGTTTTCTAGTATGAAAGTTGAATATTGTTTTGCTTTATCACTGTGTTAGGTTAATTTTCAGGAACAGAATGTGAATATCTATTGCAAGGTGCTTTTAACATAGGTTTATCAAATTGTGCTATTTTCTTTGGCTATGAAAGCATACTTATTTTATTGGGAAGATTTTGAAGTCCTCCTAGCACATCTAGCCCTGGTACATGAGGCTCATCATAGGCAAAGGGCAGCTGATTTACTTGTAGCTTCCTGTTGAAGTATTTGCAGCACATCAGCAAAAAAACTGTCAGGATGGTAGGAGAGGGGTAAACTGGATGCGTGAGTGGGGGGAATATGTGTCACCCGCTTATGTGAATAATACTTTCATAGTGTTATGGGCCTGTGTGGTGCAGGTTATTTTTGGTAGCCCGGGAGGGGGCTGCAGGGCTGGCTCCTGCTGGAAGCTGCTGGAATCTTCCCCGGCTGGGAGCCGGACCCACCTCTGGGAGAACAGATTCCAGAGGGGAAACCTGCCGGGAGTCGGGGGATCGGGATGGGAGAGGAACCCCTGTGCAGATCCCGAGGGCAGGGAGGAAGGAGGGGATGCCCCTGCAGCCCGTGGGGAGACCAGGCGGCAGGCTGTGTCCCCCCAGCCCACGGAGGGGAGCGGGGGAGCAGATGCCCACCTGCAGCCTGAGGAGAGAGGAGCCCACGCCGGAGCAGCGGGATGCCCTCCAAGATGGCTGGGAGTCCATGGGAAAGCCCGCGCTGGAGCAGTCTGTGCCCGAAGGACTGTAGCCCTCAAAAGGACCCACGCTGGAGCACTTCGTGAAGGACTGCAGCCCGCGGGAAGGACGCATGTTGGAGAAGTTCGTGGAGGACTGTCTCCTGTGGGAGAGACCCCACAGTGGAGCAGGAGACGAGCGAGTCCTCCTCCCCCTGAGGAAGAAGGAGCAGCAGAGACAGCGTGTGGAGAACTGACCACAACCCCCGTTCCGGAGGGAGAGAGAACCGGGAGTGGAGTTGAGGCAGGAAGGAGGGAGGGGTGGGGGGAAGGTGTTCTAAGGGTTGGGTTTGCTTCCCAATATCCTTGTTTTGATTTGATTGGTAGTAAATTGAATTGATTCTGTTTCTTCCCCAAGTTGAGCCTGTCTTTTGCCCGTGACCGTAAGTGGTGAGTGATCCCTCCCTGTCCTTGTCTTGACCCACGAGCTTTTATTTAGATTTTCTCCTCATCCCACCGTGGCCGAGGGGGGAGGGAGAGAATGAGCGAGCGGCTGCGTGGTGCTTTTGTTACCAGCTGGGCTGAAACCATGACACATAGCTATGCAAATTCACAGGTAGAAAGAAAAAAATCCACACAAATGGCAACAGTTAAAATCAGCTGCCAGAAGAAAATTCCATATGGAACCAGTAAAGCTTAGAAAGCGGTCAGAGGACAGGCAGGGTGCTTTGCTATATTAGTTAAATGCAGTTTTCAGGTTTTGGGGAATACCTAGTTCTTACAGAGACCATAGCTCCATTTATTGTGTTACCGGCAGCAGTGTCATCTAATGCAGTGTTTTGAGCATTTCTGGTTTAGTAACATGGGTATTTATTCCAGCGTGGAATTCATTTGGGAGCTTCCCCTGCCTCAACTCATAATTGCTCTAAATCTTTCTTAAATAGGGTTGAATGAGTTTCCTTTGTGTTTTTAATACTGTATTTCCTCCTCTTTATGATCTACACAAGAATAGTTTGTTTTTCTGGAGCTGAAGTGTAGGTAGAAATAGCAAAGCTCAAGGTAAAGTCTAATAACGTTGCCTTTGCTTTTTGTTAACCTTTTAGTTAACTAATTTATGACTGCATAAACTGTCAAGCTCAGCACTTCATAATGGTCAAGCCATTAGTTCAGGATATTGTTCTGTGTACTGTGACAGCGCAAAAGCGTTTACTAACTTGAAAATGATCAGTGTTCAGAACAGCAGCCTAATTAACTCCAGTAGAGCACTAGGAGCGGCACTAGATAAGTAGTCATTATTAAAAGGCTATGAAAAGTTATTGAATATAAAGCTTTATTAAAAATAAAACATTGTTTGTGGCTGGAACTTGTAAATGAAGGAATCCAAGTTAACACTGTGTCACACGGCTTTGGGGCGGAGGAGGAAAGTAACTGAGGTAAGCTTAGAAGAGTAAGTGATGCAAAGAATTCCAGATGCTGGCAGGACAGAGGGGGAGGTATCCAGCAGAGTCATTTTTGTAGTTGCCTTGCAATAGTACTAGATTTCCATTGGCTTTCAAGCTTGTTGCTGGATGTCAGGAAAAAAGTCAATTTTAGTGTTACCTTCAATTGTTTTAGAGAAATCTTTTTATAAAAGCACTGAAATTATTATATACTGTAATATTCCTTTTGCTGAGTAATCAAATCTGGTAAAGTCTGTGCAGACTGTCTTCTGTTAACCAGACTAGTCAAAGTTTGGGGACTGTGTCGGTGATTAACAATGTAGCAACTAATTGGTGAAAGTTCTGCTGGAATAAACTTCTCATTTAAATAAAATACTGATATCTTTGAAGAAAGTTAAAAAAAATCTCTGCATCTGAAGGTGTTGATGATTAAGGACTTTGTCATGCTTGGAGTAATTGCTTTAATTAGCTATTAAACAGGTTTCAGGGTCAATGTGAGAACAGGTTTCTCTCTTTCATTTGATTTAGTAGGAGCAGTTAATGATTTTTTTTTTTCTTTAATTTTCTTTACTCTCTTCTTTAGAATTATTTATTTAGCACATGGAAGGCAACAGATATTTGCTATTATAAAATCAATTTCATGCCTGACTAAACTATCTCTTCCACCTCTGTCATTACTCTTGGTGCTTGGGGTGTTATCTTAGGCTTATTTGTGTTTATACAACTAGATGGCAGTGGGCCTTTCCAATAATTATTTGGGGATTTTGGACCCTGCAGCAACAAACAAAAAAGTGTTCAAAATAGCAGACTTTAAGTATGCTTGCACATGATTGTCATATTTCTTCCTTATAGAAGTATCACTGCTTAATTTTGGATAACATATAAAGCACATAGATACTGAATAATTTCAGCTATTGTCTTTCCCTTTAAATAGAGGAAAACCAGCTCAATAGAGAAAGGAAAAATGTTTATATAGAAACTCCTATTTAGTCATGTAAGTAAGAATTGTAAGTAAATGTCTGCAAAGCAAGATTTGACAACTAAAATGTTGACATTTATTGTTTACCACATTCCATATATTTCTAATCTCTATCTGCTATGGCCATATTTTTTCATTTTGAGCTGATGAATCTAGTAATAATTTAATAGATTATGGAACAGCTTTTGAATTCAAAAGGACTTCTCAAAGAATATGTAGAAAGTTAGTTGTCAGAGTGAAACTATGTTAACCTCATCAGTTTTTTGTTAGATCTGGCATCTATAAATCAATTAAAATATTATGATATACAAAGGAAAAAAAAAAAAAGGAAATACTGCAGAGGCAAAGAACACATACCCAATTCCCACAGTGATGAGCTGTGTTTGTATGTGGTTTTGGTGTTGGATAAGCTGAATTAGTTTGTTTCAAGTAACTCCAACAGTATTCAGGTTAATACCCTAAATGACATGGGTTTTAGCTGCACTCTTCAAATGTTAGGTCAACTTGCATAATATAATAGAAGACTAGGTTTTTCTTCCCATCAAAGTAATGTCCATGTTTTCAGATCTGGGAATTGTTTTCTTGATGGTCACACAAGAACCGTCTGTGTGCCTCAGAAATGAGCTACTTCTACTTGCTTGTGTTTTTTTTTTTTTAATCATTTTTTGGGGGTGGAGGGAAGGACTAGCTGGTGCGAGTAGAGTTGTGCTGGACCTTGTATTCTAGCTGTGCTGAACTTGCAGGTTGTTTCTGATAAATCAGAAAGGAGGTACCAACTGGGTCATTGTATCTTTCATAGCTGCAAAAGAGGATGTTCTCCTGCTCATTATATTCTTCCCAGTTGGAGTGTCCTTGATACTCTTTTTTTTTTTTCTTTCTTTCTTTCTTTTTCTTCTCCTGTGAAATACTCAGCATTGCTGGTATTTTCCTTCTCATTAAAAAAAGAACTTGTGCAACCTGAGCACTCATGGGTGCACCTGCAGCGTACAGGGATGTGGGAGGCAAACTGCCCTAGCAAATGGTTAAATGAGGGTATTATCTTCCAGCTCTCACATCTGCCAGACACTCGCCCTGTGCTGTGCAGTGGTGTCTAAACTAGATGTGCATCGGGCAAGGGGTATTCTGTGGCAGTGTGGAGGGAGCCAAGCCAGTACTCTTGAGATTTATGATCTGCCCTTCCATTAAAAATAAAAGGGAGAGGAAGGGGAACAGGGACAGGACGGGGTTACAATCTACATATACGCCACAGTCATATTCCTGTATGCAGTTACAATCACAAGCTTTCATGCCTTTCAACGCTTTCACAGGAACTAAGATGCTGAGTCTATCCAAGTGCGTTGTTTTATTGTTTTTCACAGCTGCGTTCTTCTTGTGTGCTGTGCTGTGCACATCATCAAAGCTGTTAAAATGGCGCTGAGAAAAGTACTACTTCTTGAAAGCTATTGAAATCAAGTTATAGTAAGGAGATGGTAGTTTTGAACCTTACACTGAGCATTTCAGAATGTTAGAAATTTGAAAATTAGAAAAATGAAGATGGAATTGTCTGAATTGAGTTGGTTGTTGCAACTGAGAAACCAACAGCTCTGAGATTTTTGTTTCATACCTATTGCTCTATCTTGATCAAAGTCATAAAGTTACTCAGCTATAAATAAATATAGGTAAACGAGCATAAATTTTGATTTTCAGTCGGCTGCGAGGTTTCTAACTGTCTTTATGTATAAAGCATGTCTGACTTGTAGATGTTCATAATATTAAAAGGAGTCTTTTGGAGGACTAGTAATTTTAAAAAAAACCACCCTTACC
Source organism: Haliaeetus albicilla (assembly GCF_947461875.1). Taxonomy (NCBI): domain Eukaryota; kingdom Metazoa; phylum Chordata; class Aves; order Accipitriformes; family Accipitridae; genus Haliaeetus; species Haliaeetus albicilla. The sequence continues at coordinate 8,195,262 of NC_091497.1, read as the reverse complement.
TGGATTGTAAAGGAATGAGTCTGTATGAAAAGATACTTATTCCACCACCATATGCATGCTGTGGAGGCTGGCCTTAGGAACAAGTTGCTGTTTCAGGAAATAATTCTGATTATTTCTTTTTAATATTAGTTTCATTAGGTTTTCCTCCCTGTTTGTGAGGGAAGACATCTGGTTTTTGCATTTTTCTTGAATAGCACTATTCATAAGAGAGTAGGTGTGGCCTCTCTCCCAGATAGTTGATCGATACAGCACTTGTTACTGAGCTAATGCCGGCACGCTTATTTGAGGAGATTTGGGTTGGCTGTGCTAATACAGCAGTAAATAGACCATGAGGTTGTTACATGACAATGCTCTTCATGGAATTGTGGTAGGACACCCTTCTCCAGTGCAGTCAGGCGCAACCACAGGAGAAGCTGTGCTGAATCAGGGGATGTTTTGGGGCTGCTGTTTCCCTTTGACTGACTTGTATGTGTATAAATAAACATATAAAGTTGGGAGGAAGCAGCAGTAGGAATAGATACAAATTGCCTAATCTTCTGCCAAATGTTTTCACTTTCTGAATTTGTTTTGGAGAAATACCTATTAAGCATTAAATGGAAAGAGTCTGAGATTAGATAGAACAATTTGGTGTTGAGATTAGGAAAAAACTAAAGAATTTATGAAGCCCAAATAGATGGGCTTTCTAGTGACTGTTACTGGGCTTTCTACTCCCTGAATTGAGCCTGCTGCTTTGGTCATTGTGGGAAGCAGTCAGATAGAGTCAGGTAGAGCTGAGAGGTAGCAGGAACTAAGTGTTACAGAGTTGCCTTCTGTAAACTTTGGAGATGCTGGATGTGTGTAGAGGCCTCTGGTTTTTATTACTATTCAGTTCTTGGGCTTGGGATGTGCTGTTTGTATTTGGTTCTGGAGGTCAGTCTTTCTGCAAGAGGCTGTAGTCCACTGGTCGGTTTATATGTTGTGGCTGAAAAGGTTGAGAAGAGACTGTGTAGTCTGAGGCCTTAGAGGCAGAGAACCAACTATGAAGCCAAGTTTAATTTGATCACTTACTGTATTAACCTTGCACCACGGTGGTTATTTCAGTGAACGTTTGCCTTGTCTTGGTTTGAGTGCTTAATACAAAAGCTGGTTTTGATAGCTGGTTTTGACTTAATGTAACAGATGGTGACACTTCAAAGTTGTTCTGTACTATTATTTTTGCAGTAAATTGGGACTGGAGAGTACTTTTTTTTTAATTAAAAAAGCCTTTTATGTTTGTGCATATAATTGTGAGGACAAAGGATACCTACTCTTGTTCAGGAGCTCTTCTCTAGGAAGTGTTGATGTGTGTTCAGAGTCCTGCTGATGTGTGGCTTCCCCTTTCTGTCATTGCAGCTATACTTTTTAAGCAGTATGTGACAGAGGGAGAAATCCTGGTTTCTACTCTTATTAAAATTATTTTAATAGTGAGAAGTAATTAGGTTTCTGGGTTTTATTCAGTGATTAGTTAGTTTGACAGTGAAATGGCAATAGATATCCTAGCTTATTGATTCCCCCCCCCCCCAAGACAATGAGTTGAATTATAAGATGTAATTTCACCGTAGCTGAATAATAGCAGCCAACGTCTGTATTTCCACACCAGCTGCTCAGGAGTAGGACTGAAATAGCAAGTCAGCTCCACTGTCAGCTCTTCATTATCTAGGACAAATCTGGAACACAGCAAAAGAGACTGGAAAAAATCCAGATAATTTGCTTATATAAGATGTCATAAAAAAGCTGCAAAGAGAAGTTTCTGCTATCAGCTTCACTGTTACTGAGTTGTGGTTGAGTACCACTCAAGGTTGTTTCTGCAGAACAAGAAAGCTGTCTCCGTTGTGCACTTTAATGTCCTGGCTTGCTGAATATGCAGCCCCTTTTTTTCTTGTCCCACTGCTGGACTAGTACATCAGGAAGAGATAGCTTGGTGCTAGAGACCAGTGGTATCCAAAGTGGGGTGCATGTACAATCCATTAGGGTGCAGGAAAAAATTGTTTTTGGTACCATTACTAAATAAAAGAAAATAACTGTTAGTCTGTTGACAAGAGTCCTCCTGCATGGACTCCTCCAGTCCTCTTGGGTGTTCCATCTCCTGGTGGAACTTAAGGCCTGAATGTGAAGATAAGTTGACTAGAACAATAATAGTTACCTGCTCATTTTGTTTATTGACACATTCAATTTAACAGAAGTATTCACTTCCCTTCCTATCATCCTTTTCTCTGAGATTTAACTAATTCATGTGTTGCCTGAAGTCAGGAGCAAAACATCTTTTGACTGTGTGTGCTAAGATGGTATTGTCAAAATCTTTATTTAAAGGAATTTCATTAAACAAAAAATATGCAGGTAAGTGTTAATTCTGTAAGTGTTTTATAGAATATTTAATACAATTTAATGATACATTTTAATGTATGTAAGGCTGCCTGTGCTGGGCCATTTACATGTTTTTCAGTGGGAAGCTTTTTATCATGTGTCAAGTATTAGTGAAATTTGGTGGTAGATTACATATTACCTGTAATAGGCACCACCCCCCAAATTTGGAATGCACTCAACTGTTTTAATGCTTGATTTGACCTGTTGTCAAGTATGCCTTGTATCCTTTTGTATTTGGTAAGAGTTCTTTGCGCGCGACCATCCTTTTGTGTTACTTCCTCTTTACTGAGGCTATTTATTCCTGCCTTTTTCTTATCACCAAAGGTTAAGACGCATATAACTTCTGTCATGCTGGTTTTCTTTTGTGTAGTTCAATACTTTGTCTCCAGTAGGAACTAAGTACCTGAGCGTGTTTCTGTAAAAGTTTCAAAAGACTGTTGCTTGTATGTATTATTAGATAAAAAGAGAGAACTGAGCACTTAAGTTACCTTTTAAGATAGTGTATTCCAAAGAGAATCAGGTCAGTAAAAACTGATGTCAGGCAAAGCCGTTTTTCCATTACTTTTTTTTTTTGTCTAAAAAGAGTCTCTGCATAGATGTTCTTTGTAAAATGATACCTCTTTTCCTTTCACTCTTTTTTTGTTCCTGACTTCTCACACAATTACTGTGCTGCCTTAGCTATTCTTAGGAACAAGTCAAAGCTGGTAGGTCTGTGGACAGAATTAGACTTTTTTTTTTTTTTTTTAAAAAAAAGAGGTGGTGATGTAAGCAACAGGTTATCTCCAAGCACAAGTCAGAATTAAATTGGTTTTAGTACCTCAATAAAATCTTCACATGCAAAAATGACTCCAAATTGAATACATTAATCAATGTTGCAAGAGTATTGGAAGTCTTGTGCGTTGGGTTAAGTTGATCTGGCTGGTGATGGAGATTACTTAATCCAAAAGTGTATTGATTTGTTATCCATGATCCCACTTTTTAGACCATCAAAGTAAATTCCATATGTAGGTCTTTTACCATGTTGTATATCATACACTCTTGTTTAAAGCAGGTTATAACCAAATGGTTACAGAATACAAACAGTGTAAGTGTAGTGCATGTGGACTGAAGCTGAATACAGAAATCATTGTGAGAATTTGATTAAAATTATTAACTGTTGTATCTGACTAATTTTGTGACAAGTATCTGCATTAGTACTATGGGCTCAGCTGAGTAGCTGCTGTCTATACGAACAGGTTTTGTTGACAGGGATCCATACTGCACTAAAGCATCTACTTGAGTATTCTTCCCAGTTGAACATCATGATGATGTGGTCTGCTCTACATGATGAACAGTATGCCCTAAATCACAGGGAGTAATGAGTTAAAGGAAGTGATACAGGAATTTCCTTAAAGTAATTTTTGTATACTGAAAACTCATCTTTGAAGCTGAAGCTACAAAGATGAGGACACAGTGAACTGCATCCGACACTTGCTCTGCACTGTGCAAAGCTCAGTTGTGTATTTTCTTCAAGGGTTCCCTATTCTGATAAACAGACCATCTTTCCCTCATTACCTTGGGCTATTTTTTCAAGGGCCTGTTAAGAAGTCCTGTGTTAGCTCTGGGTTGGTGTGTGCAGGGCTGTTCTATTTTGTGCTTGACTGCTACCACTTGCATAAGCCTATACACATACATACTTACTATGTGTGTATACACATCAGTGTGCACCCACCCACTTGCCTCTGCTTGAACGGAGATGTCTCTTGGGCTGTGCTTGGGCCGTGAATGGCCAGTATACCTGGTGTCTGCCAGCTGGCTAGCGTCCTCGTGAGGCTCTTTTCCTGCTTAGTCCCTCAGAGGCTTTGAACAGGCCTAAACCATAGCAGATGTGCCCTTGTGTTATGCCCTGGTTTATTGTGTGGCTTGTGGCTGACGGTGCTGCAAGTGTTGCAGGTTCTCTGGCAATGACTCTTGGGGGACCGGGGTCTCTTAAAGGACAATTGAAACTGCTTCGACAGTTTCTTAACGCCCCTTTCCATTGTACCAGCAGCGCTTTTTGCAGCTTAACATTAGTACCGATGCTGGTCCCAGCCTTGGAGAAATAATTCATACCTTGCTGTGATTCATACCTGTGGATGTGAGTAGTAACTGTGAAGATGAAGGGGATATCTTGACATTATAGGTGTCTTGTTAGAAAGTGCTGTAGCCTTATGGGCTGGTAGCATAAGCTTCAACGTTTTGATAAGTTCCATCATTCCTGGGAGCTGTCATGTGTCATGGTTGTTGCTTAGAAATTAGAGACAGCTGCCATTGCAGAGGAGAGGTTAAGTTTCTTCTCTTTCAAGTCAAATCCAAGGGTACGGTGATGCCTCTGCTAATAGTGGAATGGTGGATGCAGCTGGATCTCTGTCCAATGCCTGCTGTATCACTGGCAGCAGCTGAAAGAATGGTTGAGTGTGATGTACCCAGTTTTCTCTGACTTCAGTACTTCGCAAACTTTCTTGTTCTTTAGCCTGCCTTCAGAATATGGGAAGGCTCTAAATTTTTTCAAGCTCTGTTGTGACAGAGTTTCTTGGACTGATTTTTTAAGCAGAATAATATAGTCTCTAGGACTGGGTATACATGTTACTATCTAGCCAGAAGTGATTATGTGCCATCAAAACCTGTCCTAAGGTATTACGAGACCTTGTCTGAGTAGTGGTCCTGAGGGCTAAAAAAACCTGGCAGACGATCTAACAGCTAAAAATCAGGAAGCTTGCCTAACGTACTCTGTATGCAAGATAATATGCAAATCAATAACATACTTGAAAGTGATCTTTTGGTTAGTTGTGGATATTTGTATGTCTGCATGTATAGTAAGTTGGGTACACAGCTTCTACCTGGCAATCCAATATTTGAGTGTGCACAGTCTGTGAACAGCTAAATGATTATGTAGATACGCTCATACATGTCACTGACTTGAGTATGATAAGGATGCATATAGAAGTCTATATTGCATAGCTATGAGAAGACTAAATACTACTTAAAGATAAAATACTCTTATCTGTCCTAGGAATTTGTTTGAATTCTAACCTCCCTAAACATATTAAAGGAAACACTAGGTGTTGGCATCGTTGCAGTATTAAAGGTGCTTACTTTCTATATCTTTTTCTGGAGATTTATCTCCAAAGGTATCCTGTAAAAATAACTGGAGTTTCTCAACTATTACCATGGAACTCAACAGTTATCCTCCAGATCTTGGGATGGTGAACAGTCTATATTCTCCAACAGCTTCACTGTATGGCTTAATTTTTCAGCATATTTTCAATACATGTGTCTTTGTAGGAATGAGAACTGTTCAAAGATTTTGTTCGTTATTCTACTCTTAAGTGCCACACAGAGAGTCCAAGTTGCTCTTCAAATTCTATTCCTCTTGTTGTTTTATATTGGAGAGGAACTATTAACTTAACCTCTTTAAAAAATGGAAATAAGGGAGAGTTCTGTTACAAATATTGTTCAGCTCTGTAGGCAGATTTTGGATTGTGTTCTTGAAAGAATTGTTCTGATTCAGAACTGGTTCCTGAAGAAAAGCTTTATTTAAAATAGCAAGTCAGTGTATATATCGCCCCAAAAGATAATTCTGAACTCTTTTCAATTTTTTTCTCATCTTGTAAAACATGTATTATGTCAACCTTTAATAGTTCAAACTTTGGTTAACCTATTATGACAGGTTGCAAATCAACCACTTTGTCTCCATTTTAGAAACATTGCCCCTCCTGCCCCAAGGGAAACCTTAAATATTCTGTTTCTGCAGAACAAATTTCCTTTCGATTTGATGGAAAATAAAAATAATATAAATTACTGTTTTGTTTTGTTTTCCTTCAAGAAGCCTTAATAAGGATCACATTTTTATTGTTTTTGCACAAAAATATATGAAAGTGTTGCCTGTGCATCAGACAGCTTACCAACACACAGTGATAAATGAAATTCAGAGCTTGGGAAGGAGGGTATAGTAACATTAAGTGCAAACAAAATTATTTGTTCACATCATTGGGGATATATAATGCTATCATATCTTGCTTCCCCCTGCTCCCATCTCCCCTTTGTGCCTCCAGCTACCTTTACTCTGCCGGACTTTCATTTAACTGCCTTACTCTGTTAATGTAGAATACATGAAGATTTTAAAGTATTTCTTTCTGTGGTATTATGTCTGTGCTGCATATGTTACAGGAAAAGGTGAAAACTTGGGATGCTGCATCATACATTATTACGTTGACTCTTCCCTACCTACCCTGGAAGTTAAGGCCAAGAAATATAATTAAAGCATTGCTTTGCATATAAAGAGCTGAGATTAGTTCTTTTGATGCCTTCTGAAGTTGATCACACAGCTTGGTTATGTAATAGAAGCTTATTATAAAGACTTATGTGTAACGTACAGATTTTCATGGAAATCTGGGATGATATAAATAATCACCAGTAGGTTTGTCTTCTGAATTATTCATATATGAAAACCAAGTTTTCTTTGTCTCTTTGTTGGGCACAAATCTTTTTTTTTATCTTATTCTGAATATGGTGAATATAATGTTGAAGGTTAGAACAAAATTAGAGGCTCTTGTGTTGTTGAAGTGTCCAAAGATGGTCATTACCCCAATGCTTTTTTGCTTGAAATGTGCCAGTGAAACATACAAATGGATGCACTGACTTAATGAAAGTTTTCTGTTGGCAATAGGATAGTGACTTCCATTGTCGCTGGACAAAGTCCCTGGAATACTCTCCAAGCCTGTGGTGGATTTTATTTTCTATAGCTTGGAGGAGTTTTAGTCCAAAAAATATGTCCGGTTGCTTTTTAAACATATGAAACTTCTCAGGTCTGTTGCAGGTACTTGAGCAAGGAAATTCATAGGACAACAAATAGTGAGGACTGCCCTCTGTGAACTTGTCATATATTAGCTTCATTTAATGTTCCTTGGTTATTAAATTGGAAGACGTACTGAACAGTTGTTGTGTCTCCATTTTCATGCTACTCATTATCTTATAAATTACTTTCATATCTCAGTTATCTCATCTTCTGGACTGAGTTGTCCAAGTGTCTTAATGGTTCCCCACATGAATCTGTTCTATGTGTTTGAAGGTCCTTGCTTTCCTTCTCAGTAACTTTCCCATTTACATCTTTTTTTGTGGTAAGAGGAATCAGAAGTGCCCAGAGCATTGGAGATGGGGTTGCTCCATGAATTTATACCAGGGCATGATGTTCTCTGCTCCTGCTGAATAGTTAGATTGTCTATAGATAGCAGAGTGTAGTGACTCTGAGCAGATTCCCATGAAATACTGCTGGACAATGTCTTTCCAGGGTGAGTACTGCCCATTTCTTTTTCCTTGGTTTTCTGTCTTTCATAAAGTTATCTGTCCAGGCAAGGATGTTCCTCTTATGCTGTGGCAGCTTTGTGTTTTTGAGAACTTTCTGTGAAGGACACTGAAAGATACTTTTTTTGGTTAATAGTGCTTGATGGGATTTCTGATTTGCTTTTCTTGCATGCGGAACCTTTTTTTGAGGTTTGTCAATCATGATACCGCTTTACATGAAAGCATGAAAAGCTTTGTTAGGTCTTTCGCAATGTGTCCTGCTTGTCTGTGTAGTCATTAATACTGTTTTTCAGAGTAGTTCCTCCCACTTTGTCTGGTGTAGTTTACAAGGCTTACTGCTTTGTACTTACCCAGATCTTCTCAAAGGTTAGTATCCCATTAGTCATGTTAGTCTTTTGGTATGACGGAAGTTTTAGTTGAGAAGTGGCATTATTAGTCTTTTCCAGATTGTTCCTTAAATCTTTTCAGGCATGATTTCTTGTCTTTAATTTTTTGGCCTGTCAGACTTACAATTTTATAATTTCAGTAGGCCCATTTTAAAAAATATTTTTTGCTTCTGATAGCCTATGTTGTTATTTTGCTCAGCCATATGGTTTTCACTTGTATTTTCTCAAACACTTTGATAGATGGTGTGCATCACTTTACCCTTTAGTACAGTGCTGTTAAACAGTGTTGAGATTACTCACAAAGCTTTTCCTTTTTATAATATTTTGCAAAAGTTTCATGGTTTTTCATGCTGTTTCCATTTTTCAAATTAAGCATAGTGCTAGTGAACCCTTCAACTCCTGTTGCTCCTGCAGAAGTGCTGAATCGAAGTACATTGTGCCAGAGTAGCCCTTCAACAGTTTTATGAACTTGGTTGGTGTGCTGATCCAAGCCATAACAAGATTTGCTTCTCCTTATGCTTCTCCAAATTTGAACACTATGACAGTTCTTTGTTCGGGCACTGTGACCCAACCAAGCACTCGCCCACTCTGTGAAGGTCTTGACTTTTGCCATTGGTGGTGTTTCTTGGCCTCGCACCTTCTGATTCCTTCAGTGTGTTACTGCTGTTTGTCAGCATCCAGACCACTCTGTGAGCTGTAGTCTAGTTCTTGTCTACACACAGATTTCGACCTAGAATTTCTTAGGCTTCTGAAATCCTCTTCTATCCTATTTGTTGGAGTGGTTATGTTGCTCATTTGACTTGACTCTAAGGTGGGGTTGTTCCAGTCTTCATGAATGAATGGATTTGATGGCCTGTTGTTTGTAAGAGGAGTTTAGATGACAAGCTCGCTCGCAGGTACCTACTTTTGCATGTCTACAGTCGGGAGTAATCCTGCTCCTGTGATGTGTCACCTTTCTGCCTACCAGGCTTCCACCCTGCATCTGCTGTGGTATCACTCTGCAGTGGTCTACACAATACCTTTGTCCTCCTCTCAGCATCCTTCTGTTCCTGTCCATAAAGGAGTGTACACTTTGTCTAAGAAGTGTCCATATGGTGGTCTGCTGGTGGGGAGGACCCAGCCATGGGTCCCTCAGGCTTGCTCTTTTGCTTGTACAAGAGTCTTCTGTAGTATTCAGTTGGGCTGGAAGTGTTTGGTCATGTCCCTAAATTCTCCATTTGCTGTAGTTTGCTGGTTTTCTTTTTTTTTTTTCTTCTCCTTTTTTTCTTTTTTCCCTGGCAATTGTTTCAAAATTTGTGATCCAATACTCTTTTCCACCAAAATGGCAGTCAAAATAAATGTCGCTTTTAAGCCTCATCTCTACAGTTTTGTATTAATTTAATCTTTTAATAAGGAATACGTGTTTTAGAAAGCTATGCAGCTCCTCTTGTGGGTACATTCACATCAGTGTAAAAGGTTAGAGGAATGATCTTTAATACGAAAAGTATGTTTTACACTAGTGTAATTGCATTTGTGTAGCTTGTACCCCTAGAGATGATTTCTAAAATGATTCTGCTAATAGCACATAAGCAGTGAAGTGACAAGTCTTCGGTGAAGTTCTGAAGGTCACTGAAGAAAAAGGATCATTAACAGCATAACTGCTAAAGCTCAGTTGCCTTTGGATTTATGTCCTTTACCTTCCAAAGGATTCTTCTTCCTTTTCCCCCTGATTTTCTAATCTAGCATCCCTGTTTGAAATCATTTGGTGTGGCTTCTCTGAAGCCACACACACAACACACCACCACTACCCCACCCCAAAACTGTTTAGGTTGGATGGGACCTCTTGAGATCATAGAATCATAGAATGGTTTGGGTTGGAAGGGACCTTTAAAGATCAGTTAGTCCAACCCCTTTCCTCAGGCAGGGTTGTCTAGAGCTGGTTGTCCAGGAGCATGTCCAGTTATGTTTTGAATATATAAAATGTATATATACTCAAATATATATACACACTATATATATACACTCAACTATATATATACAGACATGCACACTGAGTGTGTTTATTTCATTAGTTAGGTGAGGAATAATAGGTTGGTCGAAACTTCTTTGCCTTCAGTAAGAGCATTATGCACGTGTCTCTTTTGTACTCAGCCTCTAATTTTTGTAGAATTTACAGGAACTTAATTATTTTAGAGTCTCCAAGCCCGTTATCAAATCCAGCTGAAACTGGCCAGCAAGTTTAGAAGTTAAATGTGACAAGTGAACAGATGTGGGACTGCCTAAGCCTCATTTCCTTGGAGGCTTAGACAGTCCAGGTTAAAAATGTCTCTATTTTTGGGTTCTCTTTGCATTACCAGACTAATGTAGCATGAAGCTGCTCAACTGTGCTAGGAAGTTAAGGTCTGGAGTCTGCTGTTTAATGTGTATTGTATGAGTGGTGTTATTCCTTTCCAGTGATGAAAGCAGTGTATGTAAAGTCTGTCCTGGAAATTGTTAAAATACACCTTTCTTAATTTTAGTGATAATAGTAACAGATAGTGTATTTTCTAAATCTTGTTGCTGATGGGGGAATTCTTTCCCACTTCAGAGGAGTCTTTAAATGAAATGTGTTGGGTTCCTTTGTCACTTTGTGAATCTTATTTTTCTGTTTCAGCCTTCTAAGAGTTCACTAGAGTGTTTCCTATCAGATTGAGTTTCCTGAGAGCACATCTGTTACGTCTCAGAGGGGGACAGAAGAGGTAGAAGTAACTTCCTAGCAAGTACATAAACTTCAGCTCAACAGAACAGCAACTCCACAAGGGTTTGTGTCTTAAACACTAAATGAAGTTGTTAGATATACCGAAAAGATTAATGTTGTGACTACTAATCATCTTGTCCTTGGCTTCTCTTAACTCAAATAAAAAAAAGCCCAAAACCTTCCTGTAATTAAGGCAGCTTCAAAGAAAACTTTGTAAATCCAGAGACTTCATGAAGTATCTGGGTATGTTTAGGCAAAAAGTGACACTCTATGTAGAATTTTACAATAAATAGCAGTTGTGGTAGAGTGTGTCATGAAAGGAAAACTTTTCCAGAGGATGAAAAATACTTTCGTACATACAGCAAATAATAGCATAGTATGCATGTGAAGTGTAAATTCTGAAAACTGATAGCTTAGAATCTGATACTTCTTTCTTCATGCATGGAAAATGTGATTTAAGCTGTGGATCCTGAGCACTGCTTGGGTGGGGAGGAATATTCTGTTTCCCGCACCTAAGCAGTGAAACAGGAGGAGCAGCTCTGCAGCAGATAATGTCACTGGACATGTGTTCAGGCTAAAACTTCTGGTAAGGAAACCCTGCATTGGCTGTTGTGGTGAGCTGTTAGATTGCTTTCTGTGAGTGAACTTCATGTGACTTTCATAGCGTTTATTAATTTTGAAATATTTCTCAAATAACATGGTTAGCTTTAAGAGATGACTGTTTATGGGGTAAAAAAAAATAACAGGTAGTAAAGGCAGTTAGATATGCATCTGCCAGAAGTGTACAGTACAAGGAAAACTGCATTTAAAAGTGCCTGATTTCAGAAGTAAAAGTGTATTTACTATTGGACTCAAAGCTAGGCTATGAAATCCTGTCTTGACATGGTATGGAGAGTTAGAAGTCTCTTATACTACTTGGTCAACTGCACCTTTTTATTTCCTCTCTCTCCCTTTTGTGTCTTTCTTTTCTTCCCCTTCCTTATACCCTGCTGCCCATGCCAGGTGAGTGCAAGTGAGATGAGGTATTAAATTGGTAGTTTAAAATGCATATAATGACAGGAATACAGCATGGATAGAATTAGGCGATAAACTTGTTTCTGCTTTGTAACAGTATTTTAAACTAGTGATAGCCACTTAAAAATGCTATTCCACAATTAATGGGAAAAATAAAAGAGAAGTGTGGTAATTGCATTTAGGTTTAGGTGTGCCTTGAGTTAAGTTTGAAAAGGTATTTCGGGTACCAGAGAGAGTCTGGCTATTGCTCAGTGGAGTAGATACGTCTGCGTTAAGCTTTCCCACCCAGAAGGTTCCAAGCAGCGAAGGCTTCTTGAAATCTACCTTTAGCATGTTTACTTTATTCTTCATTGTGTGGGTAGTTTGGACATATCCATCCTACAGGAAACACTGCTTTTACTAAATGAAAAATGAGAATTGAAGACAACAAATTCACAATTGGAATACATGAATTTTACTCACAAGGACATTTCATCCTGGATTTCTGACATGATGAGGTGGAGGTCAAAGGCTCGCTCTCTGTCAGCTGACTCATTAAATACATCTTCCTTTTCCTAAAATAATTTCTGAAGCTATTGGGCAATTGTCAGATTGGAAAGAAAAATAGGGTTCCCAGAGGTGCTAGATTTCCCCTTCTGGGACTGTTTAAAGTAGGAAATAAACCGGCACTTTTCCCTTTATTGATGGGGGAACTGAGCCTGTATCCTGTTCCATAGACAGTGGCAGCCAGCTGGCTGGTCATCATACAACATACATCATGCTTAGATCCCTTACAGGACGTGTGGTGTGTCGGAGTGTACTGCCCAGCGGGGTGTCATGGGCTGTGTAAGAGGAAAGCTGACCGAAGGGCTGGGCTGCGGACTTTCGTGGGGTAAGGAAGACACATTGGCTGAAGACCAAGTTCTCTTGTTTCGCTGCTTGTGTTATGGCATAGTTAAGTGAGTTGGACTTAAACTAAAGAGTCTTTCCGGAATGGATTTTAGATATTGACAACCCTTTCCATTCTGCCTTAATTCACTTTAAACTGAGAGGATTTACAGCCTTGAAATCATCTTGGTGTATGACAATCTCACACCTGATTTAAATTATTTTACTTTCATGCTTACATTCTAAATGGATGGCTTCTAATGTGAATTGGGTAGAAAATGTGTTTTATGATAGAACACACTTTTTCCTATGATATACAACAGTGTAGTTATTTCAGGTAAGATTTTTTTAAGAGGACTGATGGTGTACTTAAAAGCACAGGGCACTGAACAGGTGTCTTGTAATTATTTTTACGTGTAAATGTATTATAAGGTTTCATTATTAATACAGACGTTATTAACTGTTCTGTGACCTAAACAATAAAGTCTGGTGGGGATGAGGCAAACCCTTTCTGTGGAGGATTATTCATAGGACAAAACACTGTCCTAAAAGTAATTGATTAACTCTTTGTAATTGTACATCCTTTAATACGTTGCATTTTGACTGTTCAGCACCGAAGATGGATTCTGTTATTAACACTGTCCCCAATGCTTTTTTTTTTTTCTTTTTGAACTAAAGCTATATCCCACATCATGTTTGTGTAGGTAGCAAAACCTACAAAAGCGATATCCCATGTCATGTTTTGCAGGTTTGTTTTTGGACTTTTTTTGTCCTGTCAGCTTGTGAAGGTTTTTCAGAGGTTCTGCAGGCTGCTTATTCCTGTTCGCATTTCTGAGACAATATTGTTCTGTTCCAGCTTTTGTTAATAATATAGGTTCACAGTTACACATATAGTAGGACAAAGAATTATATTTAATCGCATCAGGAAGCATTGATATGCTAATCAATAGATGGAAAATTAAGAAGGTAAAATAAACCTTGGGGTATTGAATAAGAATATCAACTCCCATCCTTTAAATTCCTTACTGGGTAATTTCCTTGCCCCTCTTTGCTTAGGGGACAGTGGTAGCAATGGATTTCACGACCATTGTCAACTATTATTAAAATCATAGAAGTTGTATCAGCTTACTGCAGTAGTGAATGTAGGTCTGCTTTATCTTTGTGAAGGATTGTTGTGCATTATGCTGAAAAAGAATTAGGTTTGAGATCCTAGGTTTCGGATGTTTTGGTTTGTTGTTTTTATAATAATGTAGAATTATCTGCTACCCCATTTTAAACTGCATGATAGGATCTGTGAAGATATTTTATTTATTCTTACAGACATGTTATTACTGTTACTCTTTGGTTTTTGTCAAACAGTTGGATTATCTATGGGGTTTGAAGTATTTTTGTACTATTTTTTATTTTCCTGTAGGGCATGTACGTAATGTTAAGATATATTCAGCGGGTATCTCGTAACTCACTTAACAAAGTTTGACTTGAACCTTAATAAAAATTTGTCTTCAGATTAAGTATCATATGTCATATATAATATGCTTTAATTTGCACTTAGCAATTACAGCTCTGCCTGAAAAGGGAAGGTTGATTTGATTAATCACACTTAAAGACTGTTACAGTGAGTAAAAAGGAAAATGGTTTGACTTGATTGCTGACATAATTGCTTCATTTGGATTGGCATCGCCTTCCACCAGTTGTTGCGAAAGGGGGGGACTGATTTCATGTAAAAGAATTGTGAAAATGATGACCCGATGCTGAAGTTGATAACATTTAAATACAGCTTTATATGAAGATTAGTGAAAAGAGAAGAAAAAAGCTCACTTTACAATACCACTACTGTAGTGCATGCTTTTTCTTAATCTTAATCCCTCAATAATTAATCTTGCAATAAGTTTATTGCTGTTATTATCCCTGCACATAATGTAAGTTAAAAAAATGATGCTGGGAAGAAGAGGGAAGGGGAAAGTAATTTTTTGCTTTAATAATTTTAACATTTTAGAACAGCTTTTTTTTTTGTTGGTCTGTAACAATTTCTTCCTTCGTAATGGTTTCTGTATAAAGTTAGATGGCATTTGTGGGGCAGAGTCCCAGTTTGAAGACTCTTGTCCATTTACAGCTGTCTTGCAACATCTGTCTCCTCGTCTTTGTTGTTTTCTTCCCTTGGTGCTTGAATAAGTTCTTTGATGCTCACAGTTGTTGTATACCTAGCCTCTTGCTCGGAAAGCGAGAGTGTGCTTTTCTGGTACTAACTAACTAAAAGTGCTAACTGTGGTGAAATATTGTCTTCTAACTTCATTTTGGCTTTAAAAGAAAGTAGCATTGCATTTCAGAATTAATAAAATAATTGCAATCCCAGTGTCTGTAAGCTTTTTAGATGTTTGTTTTAATTTTGGAGGTTTCTCTGGATCCTTGCTTACAAAAAAGGAGCCGCCTTATACTTACATGTCAGCTTGTTTTGCTGTTTAAACCCAAATTCTTACTTGTCATATGTATTTCCATGACTGAAGAGCACTGGTCTTGCGGGTGTGCACTGCAAGCAAGCAGCTTCGGAATGAACGCTTTGATCATGACCTATCAGTAAAAAACAATTTGGCAGAGTTCTGGCTTCCTAGGCACCCAAAATCCACTCTGCAAGTTCTTTTGAGTAATCTTTCTCACTGCTTAGGCTTCCTTCTTTGTAATTGTTGTGGTTTAACCCCAGCCGGCAACTAAGCACCACGCAGCCATTCACTCACTCCTCCCCCACCCAGTGGGATGGGGCAGAGAATCAGGAAAAAAAACCCCGTGAAACTCATGGGTTGAGATAAGAACAGTTTAACAGAACAGAAAGGAAGAAACTAATAACGATAATAACAATAATAAACTGACAATAATAACAGTAATAAAAGGATTGGAATATACAAAACAAGTGATGCACAATGCCATTGCTCACCACGTGCCGACCGATGCCCAGTTAGTTCCCGAGCAGCGATCCCCTCTGGCCAACTCCCCCCAGTTTATATAGTGGGCACGATGTCCCATGGTATGGAATACCTCTCTGGCCAATTTGGGTCAGCTGCCCTGGCTGTGTCCCCTCCTGAATTGTTGTGCCCCTCCAGCCTTCTTGCGGACTGGGCATGAGAAACTGAAAAATCCTTGGCTTAGTCTAAACACTACTTAGCAACAACTGAAAACATCCGTGTGTTATCAACATTCTTCTCATACTGGACCCAAACCACAGCACTATACCAGCTGCTAGGAAGACAATTAACTCTATCCCAGCTGAAACCAGGACAGTAATAAAAACCTCAACTGTATTAATTCTGTTCTGATGTGCTTCTGGTCCCTTGTACTGTTCTCTACATCTAACAACTGCCTTCACTTTTTGAAGTGAGAGGTGGTAACTTATTAGTTTGAGCCTTAATATGAGTTTTCTCAACTGTATTGTATTTTTGTAAGTCTCCTGTATGTTGTGAACAACATCTGTTATCTTTCTTCCATTTTCCAACTCTTCTTATTCCAACAAAAATTTTCATGTGTAGGCAATATCAGTGCCAGAGTCATTCTCCTGTGATAACTTTTGGAACAGCTGCACAGTCAGCTGGTAGTTGCTGAGTAGGATATGAAAACAGCCCAGGAGCTGCTTTCAGGGCTGGCGTCTGTGTGGTCTGATGGTCTGGGTCTTCGGCTGAATTTCTGTTGCTTTGTGGGAGAAATTCCTGTTGCTGTTCTGCTTCAGACTCTGCTACTTTGTAGGGAAGGGATTGAATCCTGGGTGGGTGTTTTTTCTTTCTTGTTTCTCTCTGGAGATCACCCTGTGTTTCTAAATCTTCAAGTTCTGCTGCCCAGCGAAGGAAACTTCACAGCCCTGCTCACACTGTGTGGCCCCTGCTCTACCATGCACGGCCTCTGTTAGGCTGAGCTGTCACCTTTGGCTGACAAATAAGAAAGTTTGTGAACCCGCTAGGCATGCTCTTTCTTGGCTTGGGCTTTGGGTGGTGTCATGCCTGACTACGTATGTTGTGTGCGGGCCTCTGTGGGATAATGGTGGCAGGTGTTCACCAAAAACTGGAGCAGATGTAACCATGGTGGTCTCCCTCATCTATGTGTGCATTCCCAAAGTGGGCATTTGTGTCACCTGTACCCAAGCAAGACAGGCTTTGCCATAAGCAGTACTTAAAGGGCTTATTCACATCTTGTATATTCTTATACTGCTGCAAAGCATAGGTTGGACAGTAACTGCAGTGCAGTGCATATTGTGAATACTCTAAGCATGCTGTTGCTTTGTACTTTGTCCTTCAGTGTCTTTAAGATGGAGACTAATTAACTATAATGCTAGAAGCGTTTCAATATGGCTACATCGAAAGCCTAAGCTAGAAGTCAAGACGCTGCTCCTAATTTTACAGTCCTGCTCCAGCATTTATAGCCTTGACAAAGATATAGTGAACTTGAGAGTGGGGACAAGATTAAAAAAGAATCTCTGGCAATAGAAACTCTTTTTCACGAAGGGAGAAAGAGAAATAGGCCACAGGACACTTGTTTCAATTTTACCAATTTGACATCATGAGTACCTGTAGTCCAATAGATCTTTCTCAATGTACTTGACCTTGCAGAGGCATGAGGAAGTCTAATTGCTTCTAAGGAGGAAGTTTTGTCATCCAGTGGATGTATTGTCAACTACTTCAATGAAAAAATAACTGATTTATGTCCTGTCTCTGCAAAAGACTTAAATTATTCATTATTGGGTAGTTTAGGCATGCTGTATGTCTTTCAAGCCTTGTCAACCAGTATTTTTGGCTATGAGGTGAAGTGGTGGAGTATAACAGTATTTCAGTTCCTGATAAAAACTGGGAGCTTCATAATGCATGATAGCTGTCAGCAAAGACAGTGATATATGGTGTATGTTGTTAATGTATGTGACTTCTGAATATCTGTAACCGTTTACCTTACCTTACCAACAAATCTATGCATGAGCATCTCTTAGGATGGTGGGAGGAGATGTGTCTCCTGAGTGTTGGGAGAAAGCCCTTGAAGTCCGGTTTGATGAAGTAGTTAGTAATAATGGGTTGTTTGTTAAAAAAACAAAACACCCCCCCCCCCCCCCCCCCCCCCAAATCAACAACAACAAAAAACCACCCAAACCCCCACAACCCAAAAAAACCAACCCAACCCAAAAAAACACGAAGAGGAATTACAAAGCTGATTAGCCCAATTCTGCTCCCAGTGAAATTGGTCATAAAATGGTCATCACCTATGGCATGCTACCATTACTTAAAGGAAAAAAAAAACAGTAGTTAGGAAAACTTCTAGAAGCAAAAGATCTGAAAATGAGGTGTGGGAGTGGAACACAGGTAGAGCCTAAAGTGGGACAGGCAAAGAAGAAATTTGGCTTCCAATCATACAAGGTCACACTTGACCCCACTCCTGTGATTTTGCAGTTGTTTGTGAAGGGATATGAAATATGAATGACAATAAACAAGTAAACAAAGAAACCTGCACAGTTTTTTAGCCTTTATGACCACTTCTTACAGGTCTTCTGAAGGGTGCGTAGTCTGTTGTCAGAACTGTTCCATGGAGCGTACCGCTGGCAGCAGACTAGAGATGTTAATTAGGAGATTCTAATTTGTTACTGTTGATTATAGACCTTATATGAGCCAGTAAGAATAGGTGTTATGCTTGTTTCTGGCCTTTCATTGTTTTTGTAAAAAAAAAAAAAGCCACTATAAAAAAGAGCTGTTAATTGTGAATTTGCAGCAGCATATAGCACAAAGAAAAATGTTTTATCAGACTACGAAGAATTATAACTTTTAGATTCATGCCTTGTGGCTATGATGAGAAAATCACAAAAAAGTGGAACCGCCCCCACCAAAACCCTCAGGTGTTTTTAATGAGGTTGTTAATGTTCTTTCAGAAGAATTGACATCTATTTATTTGCCTCATTCTCATTACTGCTTAATAAATACTGAAGAATTAAGTAGAAACTTTGAAAGGTGCTTGCAATATCCTTTATTCTATTGATATGTTTCTTTATTTTCCAGATACAATGTAAAGAAATGTGTAGTATAATTCTGGCTTAATCACTGAATTGAAACAGAGGTGAAGTCTTGATATACCAGTCAAATTCAATTTTGGGTAGCTTTCAGACTTGGTTAGAATGACTGGGTTGGATAATTAGGTTTCCAAGTAGCATAAATAGAAGTGTAAGTAATGTTAAATGTGAAGGCCGTGTCAGTCAGTGGTAAAATGCCATGTCCAACTTCCTTGAAAAGATTATCTTGCAGTGCCTTTGAAATATAAATGTTATTTGCAATGTCATGTTAGTCAGTTTGTGCTTAGGAGGTTTGCAGCTTTGGGAACAATTACACTTTTCTCTGCTCTTCACATGATAACTGCATGGACAAGGCACATCAGTAGTCGCTCTTAGACATCATCAGCAGCATAAACCGCTGTTCAGACTTAATGCTGAAGTCTTCAGCCTTTGTATTTTGCCTGGCTTTTTAGTTCCTACTTCATTAGTTAACACTGAAATTGTGCCTGAAAAGAATATAAAGATTTTGGGAGGCAATTGTAAATGCAAGAGATTGTAGTTGGTTATTGAATAAGATAAATAGTAGTTGCACTGAAAATTGGTCTGTTATCAAGTATTTTCTTAATTTAAAAACCTTGCAATCTTACTATATTCCTGAATAATCTTCTCATGTGAACCTGGTTTATTAGGGATTTCATACTAAGATACTTCAGATCTATGTTTTGGTGAAATGAAGAACAAACCCAAATGTTTCAAAACATTTGGAACATGAGAAACACTGGGACTTTTTCCTAACCTTGGTGTCTTTTTTTATAATTTTGAACTTATCTCTAAACTATTTAAAGAGGAAGGGCATCATCTTTATTGACAGTTATTGTTATATAAAAATGTGAGCTAATTAGTTCCTTACTAGTTACTAGGTGATTATTTGAAAGGATGGCCCTATTTAGCTTGCATAGTAAAAATGAAAAAAATACCAGTGTTAGGAGTAAAAAGTGTTGAACCTGTAAATATTCTTGCAGCAAACACTACCTGTTTATCATTGCCATGATTGCTGATGGATAACAGGTATCAATTCTCCAAGAAAAGAGTTTCCTCCTCTACTTAATTAAAACCTTAAGTTATTTTCACTTGTAAGCTGTAGAACATGCATGTGTGTCTGAAAATGTTTGGATTTTTTTTCCCACTTAAAATTATTGAAATTTGGATTATTTCTGTGAATAACTCAAACATCTAAATTTAACCTTACAGCCTTGTATAATGACCCCATGTTTGGTAGTTCCTGGTTTGAATAATACACTGAAGGTAACCTACCATACTGAAGTCTTTCAGCTACCTGGATCCTACCATCCTCATTGACCTAAAGGTCATAGGCGTGCCATAAATTACAACACATACATGAACAAAATATTTTTCAATAAAATAGACTTTCTAAATAGTTAAGGAATCCTGTGGAAATTCCCTCTTATTCAATTCTCCCCCACAAGAATCAGCAGATAAGATACAGGTGCTAATCACAAGGGATACAGCTTTGTAAATTGGGTAATAGAATACATTAGAATGTGAAAACTGTTAATTTTTATCAGCAGAAACCTGGACACTGAGCATCTTAACTACTGTAGGGGAGAAAATAAAGAGCCAGTTCACCATTGTACTTTGAATATAAGTTACCCAGTTACCTCATTTACTTATTTGTATTTATTTGTTGGCCCACCTTTACAGTCAGATGTTTTGAAAAATAGTTTACACATAGCTAAACAGGACCTATGTGAAATAATCTGCTTGTGGGTTGAGCAAACTTGGTATGGTAATCTTGGCTTAATTTAATTTGTTCTAATGGTAGCAGTGAATTTTTAAATGGTTCATTTGGTGCTTAATTATTGTTTAAGGGATTTAGTATACTTTGAGAACACTCATATTGGTGTCAAGTGCAAAACCCATTCATCTGGATACATTTCTTGTCTTTCCACTATATAGGATATGAGCAACTGTAGGAGGGAAAACCTGGTGATATGATTGCTTAGAGACAGTAAAGGTTTCTTCTAAAAAGGCTTTTAATATCATGATATGTTTTATTTCCTGTGACGTAGTACGAGAGGTGTAGTCACTGTTAGTGAATGCCTCAAGCTGGTAGTCTTTTATTGACCTCTTAGGAGGCTGTAGGAGATGCTGAACCCATGTCAGAGAAGGTCATGTGTTCACATGAAACTCACAGGGTTTTTTTGATAATTTGCATTTATACTATTTAATAAAGGGAATACGTAACATTTTTCTTTATGGAAAAGATTTCCAGTTCTAAATGAGTTCAATGGTTTTTAGGCAGCTTTGTTGATGGAGTCCTTATCTGTTTATATATAGAGAAGATACAGCGCAGAACCTGGTACATTGCTCATGTTATGATGTTAATGTGTTAACATGGTACAGTACTGTAGAGAGTGATACACATGGAGAATTACACAGCTGCTCTGAAATCGTGTTTGCCATGCTTATTTGAGAGCTTCACCTTTGATGTTCCCATTAATCCATTTTCCCAGGGACTTGTTCTGAACTTAGACTGCTCAGGGGGTTCAAATAGTTGTTGTGGGGCAGAAGGGGAGCGAATAGCTCATCCTTAGGTAAATGCTTTTTGGTCTGTACGGAAACAATATATATAAATATTCAACTTTCACAGTTTTATTTACTTTTAAAACATCTAGTATATATGAGCATAAGACAATGTAAGTTGTTAAGAGTTGCATTAAGACTCACGGAGGTGGGGAACATAATTAATTGGTTTAAACACTTGTATAGGTGCACCTTCTGCAAAAAATTATTCTGATAATACCTTTAGGCCATCCTAAGCCAACATGTCTACTCTCCCTTCCCTCATCTTCTGTCCTTACTCAGGGTCATCTTGTGTACTGGAGTGACGCACGTGGCACAGTTGAAATACTATCTCCACAGTCAACCTCAGAACATTTTACACTTGTTTGTATCTAGGAAAACTATCAGTTCATTTGGTGGCTCTCAGCTGGAAATGCTGTGCCTCCAGGTGTAAATAGTAAGGTCATGGTGGGGAGTTGCTTCTTGTTGAGCGAAGATGAGATTTGAATGCAAGCAGTAGGAGATAGGTTCGTATTTTCTACTGAAATTACTGTCAGGTTACACTGTGACAAGACTATAAATTGAAAAGCGACAGACCTGTCCAGCAACGCTCTCCTGCAATGGGAGGGTAGCATACCTCATTAGTAAGACTTGTTCCTGAGTGGTAGTGGAATGAATTCAGGTCTCATTTGCTTTCATGGTGTGGTTTAAGTAGTATCTCTATAGCATCCTTCAGTCTTGTGATCTGACTGAGAGCATTAGCAGTCACAATTATCACACTAGGAGCAGCTACATTACAGTTCGCACACCCAGCTGAGAGTAATCACTGAAAGTTTTTATCAATAGCTTTGTACCTCCCAGGTAAATAAGTCCTCAGCACTGTTTCCAATGTGTTTCTATTGGTGCCTCCTTTTTCTTATCTTCCTTGTCTGAAAACATAGTTAAAATCTCTTTTGTCTGGAAAAGAAATAAAAGCAAAACCTGCTTCTTCAATACTTTGGTTGGTTGTTTGGTTTTTTTAACCTGGTGTGCTGCCAATTTCTGTCTGTAAGATTAATATATCTGTACTTATTTTCTCAAGATGGCCCTTGCAATTAAGTTATATATCATTACAGTTTTCAATGAGAAATAGTTATCTTTTCCAACTTAGATTTAGAGGTCTAGTAGGGCCAGTAGGCAGTATTTACTCTTCATTCTTCTTACACACTGCTTTATGATACTTGATCCTTACTTCAGGCTCTAATGAGTTTTCTGATGTAAACAAGAGTCACTGGTGCTTTTCTTGTTTAATTTTATGTAACCACCACTTAAAAAACTTAATTGGCCCATTTTTTTTTTCTTCTCCAGTAACTTAATTTTTGTTTGGGATGAATAATATTTCAAACTGTATACAAGTTTCTTCATTTAATTTTAGTTGATGTTGGTGTATAGTCTTCTAAAAATTGGCAGGCAAAGGTAGTGATCACAATACCTGCATAAGGGATGTTTGGATTTCTTTATCCCTCCCTGTCTACGTCTCCGGAACCCTCTTGCTTCACCATTCAAAGCTGAGTCAATAGTAATAGTTGCTTCAGCGTTCAAACTAGTATTTTGTCCCTGAAATAATTCTTTAGTAAGATTACTGGGGCAGTGAGCTGAAAATGACTGAAGTCAGCTCCCAATTTTTATCTGTTTAGATACTCTTTCTGTGTTTTCTGTCTGTTTTTGGAAAGAATCCAAAGAATCAGAGAGGTCAGGTGATCTTTGGACATTACCTTTTTTTTTGCCTTTCTTTTTTCATGACTCCCATTCTGGGACCTTCTTGTGCTGTATAATGTGTGGCTTTCCCATAATACTCTCATGGAATGACCAGATCTGACTTAGACTGCAGTCTAAGAAAGTCTCCTTAAGTCTCCCTTCCTTTCTTACATATTGCAACTCTGACTTTGTGGACATCTGTCTAAAAGACTGGCTGTTGACACTTCATCCTGAAAAATATGTCAGTTCTCTACTAAAAAGCTAAATTCTGTAGGTAAAAACTCACTTTTCTGTAGACCCTCCTGCTCACAGATGTGAAAAAGTCCCTCTGCTGTTGAAGAGGGATGCAGTGCAATTTTATATATTCACTTTTCTAAGTTCAAAATTTAAAAAGGTTGCAAGGTTGCATCTCTGTTAGCATATCTGTTGAAGTATTTCAAGACCATATCAGATGATTTCAAGTTCGCTGCTCAGCTGTGAAGAGAACTTTTGAAGCACCCATTATCAGTGGAAAGTGCTGAGAAAGTCGACTTTTCCCTTTGAACGCTAAATTTTGCTTTTCCTGTTCTGGTAATAGAGGGATATCACTAATTTTGGTCTCTAAACAAACCAGCCCTGCTCCTATGAAATATCTTTATTGTTTACAAGCAGTTTCACACATTGAATCTATTTGAAATTTTATTTGAATCTATGACCCATCTATACTTTAATAGGATGTATGAATTTTTATTTTAACTTTGGCAACACCTTTTTTCTCTCACTTGAATTTACCAATTTACTTTAGCAATTCCATTATGAGGATATCTAGTTCTGATGTTCATTAGGACGACTGCATACGGTGTGAGTACAGTTGATTTGCTTTGCCTCTTGGAGATGCAGTGAAGATACACCATTAATTTTATTCACCCCAATTCAGTGATATTAGGTTATAAACATGCAAATAAAGTTTGGCTGCCTTTGTTCCTCTGGTTCAGTAGTAGAAGGTAACAGATTCCCTTTCCGACAGCTACTATGTGACTCCCTATGTTCTTTTTAGCAAGTAGGACTTCTAAACATTGATAGCAGGGGTGCAGACACAACCCAAAATGCTGACTCCAAAGTTCAAAGCCTAACCCCAAATCGTGACAATGAGTTCTGATTCCTGGTATGAATAAGCTGGTTTTTTTCTCTTTCCTTCTAGCATTGTTTCTATACATTGATTACTGGTATGATGCTCAAGAATTTTGCGCTGTGTAAGAATTTATTTTTATCCTTGTGATTTCATTATTAATACCTAAATCTCACATGATGCTTGCTTCGTTTTTTTCTTGATAAAACTTTTGGTATGTATTTCTTTTTCTATATGAAGGTGCATGGTCAGTTATGATGGGGAAATAATAATCTGTAACGATAAACTTTTATACCCTAAAATACTCTTAAATCTTCAACTATCTTGTTCTCAAACCATCAGAAAAACAAAGTTGTAAAATACAAGTGGTTTTACTTTCATAACAATGGATAAACATATTAATAATTTAAGTGCATAATGAAATGTTTAATGTTGCAGTCATGAAATATTTGTGCAAAGTGTACTTTTTCATTGTAGGATTTTCTTTTTGACTAAACACAGCATCCATTTCTATAGCTATTTTAAGCGCTGAGATTACTTTTTTTTAAAGGGTCATAGTACAGTGTGTATAGATTGGAGACTGATAATCTATTTTGATGACTAAAGTGCTGCTCTGGCAAAATTTTGGAAACTAAGTTTAAATGAATTCTGTCTTGAGTGTTGTGGTTTAACCCCAGCTGGCAACTAAGCACCACACAGCCACTCACTCACTCCTCCCCCATCCAGTGGGATGGGGCAGAGAATCAGGAAAAAAACCCCGTGAAACTCATGGGTTGAGATAAGAACAGTTTAACAGAACAGAAAGGAAGAAACTAATAACGATAATAACAACAATAATAAACTGACAATAATAACAGTAATAAAAGGATTGGAATATACAAAACAAGTGATGCACAATGCCATTGCTCACCACGTGCCGACCAATGCCCAGTTAGTTCCCGAGCAGCGATCCCCTCTGGCCAACTCCCCCCCAGTTTATATAGTGGGCACGATGTCCCATGGTATGGTATACCTCTCTGGCCAATTTGGGTCAGCTGTCCTGGCTGTGTCCC
The DNA here is from genome assembly GCF_947461875.1 of Haliaeetus albicilla. NCBI lineage: Eukaryota > Metazoa > Chordata > Aves > Accipitriformes > Accipitridae > Haliaeetus > Haliaeetus albicilla. The sequence goes on along the minus strand of NC_091497.1, from coordinate 8,170,091 downwards.
CTCCTGAATTGTTGTGCCCCTCCAGCCTTCTTGCTGTCTGGGCATGAGAAGCTGAAAAATCCTTGGCTTAGTCTAAACACTACTTAGCAACAACTGAAAACATGAGTGTGTTATCAACATTCTTCTCATACTGGACCCAAACCACAGCACTATACCAGCTGCTAGGAAGACAATTAACTCTATCCCAGCCAAAACCAGGACAAGAGACAACATAAATACTTAAATTTTGGGGCAGAGTTTTCCCATGAGTGCTTACTCTGGTGTGTCCCAGCTTTTGGTGAGCTGACTGGTGAAAAGTTTGTCCATGTGCTGGTAGATCCCAGAGTGCTGCTAGCCAAGACCAGGCATCTTTTCCGCAGGCCATGGGACACATGCAGTGCTGCAGACCGCTTGCTTGGACAGAGGAGACCTGCCTGGGTGGGCAAAATGTCAGCTGTTGTCAGCCTGTAGGCTGTGACCCACTTAAGCTTGTTTCAGTGGGTAACTATACATGGGTATTTGTATGATCGTGTTATTTTTGTTTTATGGAGCGGTAATCCTGGCTGTAGGAGGAGAAATCAGAACAGGAAATTTTGATTCAGTTGTTATTTTTATTTGTCGCTCTTCTCATTTTGTTTAATACCACCATTCTCCCCTCGCAAATACCTTTGTTAGTTTTGCCCGTAAACCAGTCAGGAAAGCTAAGCTGCTGGCTGTTGCTTCAGCTGACCTTGTCCACATCTCAGAATACCATCCCGGATGCTGGGCTCTGGGAAGCTTTAAGTAAAAGATGTCAGTCTCCACTCTGCCCCTGAAGTGGGACAGAGAAGCATGATACGAAAGCAAAATTCATAGTGTTGTGCGAAGTGGGTGCAGCCAGGAACTGTCCTTTTACTGTGATAAAGCTCAGCATCACAAGCTGGATTCCTTTTCAAGAAACTGTAGTGCTCAACTACAGGAGTGAAACATCCATATAATGCAAGAACTTTGAGAAGTAGATACATGGTGATACTAGAGATAAAACCATTACTCTCACTAGTGAAAACAAAAAATCCAAATGACCCTCATCCTCCACTTACAGTGTAAAAGTTTACTTTTAGTTTGTAGTTTCTGAGTCCTATTCAGTTACCAGAACAGTTATTGTAGTCTGTCTGTATGGGAATAGATAGATCTACAGAATCAGATGGTCAGCAGAGCCTTTAACTGAGCATTCTGGATCTTCATCTCCAAAACTGTCTCAAGCATTAAATACTGCTGTACTCTATTACGTGCTTGTTCTAGACTTTTCCATCTCTCACAACTAATGCAACAGGTTGTATCAACAGATCATCGTGCTTTGAAGACAAAATGTTGTTTAGTTTAGTTTCTTTCCTATTAGTTTAGGAAAGAGCATCTCCAGTTTCCCCCGATGAAATGCTGATATTATAGACCCTCCTTATTTCAGCTGTGGTAAATCTCTGCAGCTGAGCAATTTTTTCCCTTTGTGAAAATTGGAGCTGGACCTTAAAATGTCCCACAGTGACTGTCTCTTCTCCCTTCGAATTTGATGGCAGTGGAGTATGTAAATATTAAGATTTCTGAGCTGTTGGGAATGAAACCAAGATACAAGTCAATAGGTTGCCCTTTTTCCTAGTCCTGTGTATAGCTGAGCAGAAAGTATAATTATTAAAATACCCAAATTCTTGGAGTATTGTTAACAGCTGCCTTATTGCTGCTGCAAGTCACGTTTGTCTCTGCTGTTGTACTGCTAAAGTCAGTCCAGTTATTATGGGGCATGGAGTTGGTCTCTAGAGCACTTCCTAAGACCCAAATATATTCCAGTCTTTAGGGTTGAGATTTTTTTCTCGGAATGACAAAGAAAAAACTACTGTCAGTTTTATTTTCTATTCTGTGTACCTTCTAGTCATATCTCCCTATTTGTTAGCTCCTTACTGTGGCCTCTGTCCTCTCTGCAGCAGCAGTGCAAAAAGAATTGAAGAATGGAGAATGGAGAGGTTTTGACATTTTGCAAAGTGATTTCATGTTGCTTCATTACACTTGAATGAGAATGAAATGAGGGGAGGACAAGAAGATCACCAAGTCCCTTCTGAAGTGGAAAATGTAGAACTAGCTTTTCAGAGTCTGAAAGCTGTGCTTGAAAACATCTTCTAGAAGATTTCTTACTGTTGTATTATTTTTAGTCCTAAATAATAAAAAATGTAATCTTACTAAGTGGAAATCCCATCTGTTATTTAAAAGAAATAATCTGTATTTATTTTTAAATTTAAAACTAGTATATACTGCATACAACGCAGGTTGAGTTCCAGAATATGCAAACACCATACCAAGTACGTTCATATTGCTGTAAATGTCTCATGACAGCGGACTAGTCAGCAAGGATAATTTTGATTTCCAAACAGTAACAGTGCTGTCTTGTATTTATGAGTCCATCAGGTGGAGTTTGCTGTTTGGTAACAGCAGACAGCCCAGGAAGCTGGCTGTTCGGTTTCAAATTTACAGGGCTTTAAAGGAGGGAATAATATTTGTTAAACAAGGTGATACAACTGAAAAAAGAGAGCAAACTTTGGAGAACTGTCCTATCATTAGATCTGTGAATATACTAGTATTTGATGGAGTGTAAAACATGAGCTGTCTGTTATAAAATAAACCAAAATCTTAGTGACAAGTCTGCCTGTGAATGTATTCCTCTAAAAATAAGAAATCTGTAGTATAAAACTGAAACAGTCTACTGCTTGCTTTGTTTTCACCATGCTGCCAGTGTTCTGGCAGGGGGAGAGGGACGAGTGATGTTTGCTTGCAGAGTGATGCAGACTTGAGAGGTGGAAAAGTGGGAAAGCTGACGTGGTTCCTTCCCTTGGGGGGCCAGGACTGATGTGCTGCCTTCATCCCTGTGAACGTCATTTTGTTTCCAGCTGGTACTCGCGTGTGGGGCAGTCAGAATTGTCTTGCAACTATTGGTATTTTCAAGGTGCTGTGTCCAAGTGTGCTGGCAAGAATGCTGTTCTGCACTAGGCTCTTTTGGTTATTATAGTTGTCTGTCTATGCAAAGCAATATTTTATTGTAAAGAATATGAAATAGATGCTCAGTGCCTCTAAAAGTCTTATTTTATGATTGTGTGCAAATTAGAAGTCTAAAGACTCAGATGTCTCCACCTGAAGTATTTGGGTGGTATAATACAGAGAATATTGTAGGCTAAGTTCCCATGAGTTGCTAAAATTCATTTCTCTGACTTAGTATTGAAAAGTATAGATACTTTCCCAACATTATGCAGCTTTTCAACTGATGGCTTTCCATCTCCTTTACCTAAAATGAAATTTATCTGTGTATATACATGCATGCATACATACTTTTTTGAAAAGTACCTGTATAGTACTTTCATGCCTGTGGTTTTTTTAATGAAGATGCAGTTCTTTGTCCTGGAACCTGGTAGTCATTTTGTCTCTGACAAATGGGCACTAAGGGAACATCAATGCTGTGTGCTACTTTGCGATGCAGTGAAGCTGGCATGAATACTGAAAACTTGCTGTTGTTTTCTCATCTGGGCTGCACATTGCTTCTTGGTGGTATTGCAGATCTGCTTTTGGGACTCCAACTAGTTTTAACTTTTGTCTGTGTGCCACCACTATATGCTGTGCAGACATATGTTGGTAGCTAGTGCAGAATCAATCTTCATAACACATCTTGCACAATTTCAGTATGCCTGTAATGGATATTGGTGAATTGTGTTCCTTGTGTCTTTCTCATAAAAGATAGTTTTACTTATCACCCTACTCAGTATACTAATGTCTGAGTTGTAGTAAGCAGTGAGGACCGGTCAGCTGTAAGCAATGGAGGCAAAATCTTGGTAAATGTACACAGAGGTAGGTGTTGCAGTCTGTCATCTTGGAGTATTCTATATGTTGCAATTTATAAAAAGATCCAGCTCTTGTTGAAGTTGCAGGACTTGCACCGTGTAGACAACGTCCGTTTGTGATGTCTGTGCTGTTAACAGAGGACAGGACCTGGGCTTGTGGGTGAATCTGTCCTTGGCTGACTCTCTCACAAATGCTCTAGAGAGAAATAATGAAAACATGTTTAATGTTTAATTTCACAGTCTCCCCTGAATTCTCTATGAATTTAGCAGAGACAGCGGCCTGCATGTATGCTTCAAATTACCAATGTGTATAGGAATTGCCAGAGTCACAACATGATCCTAGAGGACACATCAGATTGGCAGAGTTCCCGATTCTCAGACTGGTGCAAGAGGCTCACACCAGTTTCATGAGGGTGTGCAGGAATAGGAGGATGGAGGATGAAGGTGGTTTCTCTAGGCTTAAAGAAATAGTTAAGCCAGAGTTCAATGAAAAGTAGCAGACAGTTATTTCTTCAGCGTGAAGGCAAAGTTTAAGAAGTTTCAAGAATCTGCTGTGGCAGGTACTTCAACAGATCTTCCCAGTTTTGAGTGTTCATTTGGAAGAGTGAAGTTCATGGCAGGAAAAAAAGATTGAAAGGGTTAATATTGTTGTTGGGTGGTGAGGTTGTTTGTTGGTTTTGTTTGTTTGTGTTTTAAGTTTCTGTTCATGTAAAAAGATCTTTGGATGAAGTTCACCCAGGCAGATTCACCTTAGTTGGTGGATTATCTACCACGGACTTTGCTCAAGGTATAAGGCTTATTGAGGTAACCTCACAGGGAGAACTGAAACTTTATGGCAACACTACTTTATATGAATAGTGATTTTCTTCACCAACAAAACTAGGTGAACAGGAGGTGCAGGAGGGGGCTGAGTGCAGTTCTGGTCCCCCGAGCAAGCAATGATCAAATTTCAAATGACAAGTAAAAGGTGTCATAACTTTGGAATTTGCGGGCAGGTTGGTTGTCCACAGGTCCCTTCATCTGTACAGAATTTTCTACAGCAAAGTGTATATTCTCAGCCCATGCAGTCTTTGTTCCGTGAGGTTTACTTTGTAAGCTGATGATGGTAAAGATGGAAGCTGAAGTATGGGGTCAGTGCCTGAGCTTTTGTCCAGTCCTGAAGGTGAGTGGAGGCAGACAGGTAGAGTTGAACAGTGGTTCTGGGAGGCCTTGCTGGGGCTGGTGGATCTGGGGATTGGAGTCACAGGCAGTGGCATCAGGATAGAGTATCGTGGGGTCTCAATGAGGGGCTGGAGCCAGTGGCTGTATTCAAGATCTGTGAGGGTCCAAAGAGCTCAGAAATGTACCACCGTTTAGCTATTTATCGCTGTGGAGGTTCAGGATGGCAATCACAGCTCCATCTTGGATGCCTGTACGCTGCTCCACATGTAAGGCAAGTTGCCATTTGCTGATACCGTAGAAATTGGTCCAGCCAAAAGCCAGAATTGACTGCGGTGTGAATATGTGTAATCAAGCAGCTTCTGAGTTACAAGAAGCAATGAAGCCACAGTGGTGTCAGCAGTTCAGGTGCTGAACATCAGCCTGGGGTCGTGTCTGGGCTGGCTGCTCAGTCTTCAAGACCTGTGATTATCCCCGTGAGATAGATTAATGCTGCCGCAATTAGCTCAATAAGATCACTCCACCTAGTTGCTGTGTAGATGTAAAACTGAATAGTGTGTAATTAGCCTGGGATCATGGTGGTTTCAAAAAGAATACACCCCCCCTCCCCCCCATTTATGCTTCATTCTTCTGGTTTTGGCTTCGCTTCTTGTTTTCACCTTTCTGAAGTACTTACTGCAAGATAAAAAGCTGTAAAACAAAATAAATCAAGCACAAATATGCATTACTGGCTTATTGCTTTTAAAAATGGTCATTATTCACAAATGTTATACGTAGGAGTGCTGACGAACTGAAGGACTACTTTACACTAACTCTAAATACTTTCAAATTCCACTAACCAAATGAGGGAAAGTCTAAAAATGCCAGTTCACTTTGCACGGGTAATTGTAACATAATCAAGACCTGAAAACTGATTATCTAGCAAGGGGAAGCAGCTTGTACTGCAGAGTTTCACTGATAGCTATGTACTGGTTTGTGTTACTTGCTTTTTTCTTCTTTTCAGTGTTTCATTCCTGTATTCCATTTGCAGTGTGAAAACAGTGGCTATGAAAGCATATGGTAAGCAGACTGACTGTAACCTGAGTGAGGCTGGATTCCTAGAGAGTAAGAGGTGTGACCGCTGTTGTTAGAGCAGATGAAGATCAAACAACATGGGAAAGATTTTATGTAAAAATTAAAAAAGGGTCTACTGACACATTATTTATTTTTACGTAGGCTTCAATGGTGCATCTTGGTTCATGATCATAATAATAATGCATTTGTTTAGAAAATTGAAAAATAAATTCTAGTATATTGTGCTATTAGATCAATTTTTTGCCCTACATAACTATATTTAACAGGAATAATACTGAATATCGGGTCTTCTCAAAGCCTCTGTTGAGAAGACCACAAAGGTCTCAACTCTCCTCTCCTCATAGGAGGAAACAGCAGCAGTTGTTGGCAGAGGATACTCAGTGGGAAGAAGTAGGTGCTGGGTAAGGGCCTATTGTCTTATGCAAGTGGGTGAAGATAAGATACAACAAAAGCATTTTGTTGTATGCGTCTGTGTCTACTTAAGCTGTGTTTTATTTATAGGGTATTCTGGAGAGCTGAGTAAGTTAAGTAAAGGGATTTTAGTTTGGTCCCGCAGTCTCTGGACTGCCTCGAGAAGCAGAGGAGAAAGAGAAGTTGAGCAGTGCCATTGCCACTGCCACAAACACTTTAACCCCCAACCATAGGTAACCCATATGGGACACTCTGCTGAAGCTGCTAGCATCTTCATTTAATTATGTCATAAGTGTCACCTGTATTTCTTGTGCGCCTTAAAGTAGTTTACCTTAGGCTATTTAAGTTAATTAACTTGCTTTAGTGTTTCTTTATACAACCTGTTTAAATTACAAGCTTTCTACCTTAAAGGTACTGCTCTCAAGCAGTAAGTTCACATTTTCGATATAGGGTTTGGCTGGTTTTTCTGTTCTCTAATGTTCTCAATCTACTTGTGGGTTACCTAATTGCTTATTATAGAGACAAAATCATAATTTCACTTTTGAGTGTCAATGGGAAACATCAACATCTATTTAATGTATGAGAATATACTGAAATGGAGGGAAGGACCTTTGCTAAGTTGCTTCATTAGGCCTTAATGTGTTATTTGGCTACTTCCACAACCTGTAAGTGTATTATTCTGTGAGATTAGTAGTCTATAGATGTGGTATCAAAATGCATGACATTTCCACATTTTGGATGTATTGCAGTGGCAGTAAAAGACCTGTCAGGCAGTTGGAAGTTGGCACAATTCCCACAGCTGCTGCTCTTAAAAAGATTGTCTTTCTGGAATAAATTCTGGAGGCTATTAAATGTTGTTGGCACTTCAACACCATTATGGGGAACAGTACGAAGAGAGCTTGCAACAGTGGTGTTACATGGCATCAGAATGACAGGACTGGGTAAAAAATATATTTATCTACGACGAGGTCCAAAGGCAGAACTGGCTCTAGGGATAGGCAAGGTTGTTGTCCAAAATGGACATGCTGGCAAAATGGCCGTGGTTTTGCCACCTGTGTTGCTTAGGAGGAAGCCTCAATCAGTTGGCTTGCTATTGCTGCCATTGATAGCAAGGCTAGGCTGGGGGATGTGCTTTTGTTTCTGCAAGGAAACACGGTTGTTACCCAGGGAGTTGCTCACCCCTGGCTCTGCAGAGAAAGTAGTGATCATCATGTGGGGCCAGTAGGGAGAGGAAGGGGTTCAGATTTACTTTGATTTCAATTTAGGACATCACTTCAGCAAGACCAGTAACAAAGCCATGATACTAATCTGTCATTTTTTGACCTATTTATGTAACAGCTTGCTGCCGTTGGTATGGCAAGCCTGTACAATTGACTTTCAGTTAGTTTAGTTTTCAGAAAAATAAATTGAGAAATGTAATTTTTCTTATTTTGAGCGGAGGGCACTGTAACTACAAAAGCATCTTCGCTTGGAAGCAACCAACAACTAGAATAATAATAATAATAATCAGAATATTGCCTGGGAGAACTCCAATTTTTTCAAAAGCCTGTTTTATTTTTTAAAAATGCTCTGGATTGAGACTTTCAAGTAGATCCAATTTTTGTATTGTAGTAAGACTAAAAATTCAGAGGAACAAGGATCTTGTCTACGTTTACATTATGCAGGTTTGGTAACATCAACACCACTTCACACACATGTTTTGTCAGCAAATATTGTGTCTGACCTGGTCCATTCAAGCTGGTCCATTGGTCCAGTGCACAAGCGAGCTGGTACTGGCAGAGCCTCATTTCATCTAGTACCTTCAGTTTGTTCATGTCAGTGGAAATACCGTACTTGGTTGCTTCTGGGGTGGTGTTGCACCAAAGAGTCAGATGCTCAGTTTTGGTTATTAAAGTCTTACTAGCTGTCCATACCAATTTAAGAGACTGTATGAAAAACCTGTAATTTAGTTATCTATCCATGAGCATGCCATTCTAGTCAAAGGAGATAAAATCACTACAGTGGCGGAGCCTAAAGAGTGATTTAGCTGACCAGGCATAGGTGTCTTGCAGGAAAGCTGAGTTGCTCCCTGGGATTCACTGACTGTAGCAACTAGATCTCTGCTGAGCAGAAGAGCAATGCAGACACTTATGTTTAGGTATCTAAACCCAGGTATCTACCTGGAGCTGAATCGGGGTACTTACAGTCTGGTACAGGGAGTAGATGATTTATAAGGGAAGAATATTTTTACTCTGCTCAAACTTTTAAAGTATGAATTTTAAATGAAATCAGTATTTGTTCTGATCATCCACTGTTGCTTTTGAACAGACTGCCTTTTACTGAGCAGTCTGAGATAAACGTGATAGTGGGGAAGAAAAGGCTTTTGTTAAAACTTTACAAGAACACAAAAAAATGCCAAACAAAACTCAGGATGCAGTCAGCCAAGAAGGTCACAGTCACAACCAAGGACTAGTTGGAGTGTCCAGCTGACAGTGGCTGCCCATGTTCTTACAAGTGAAGAGAAAGCCAGCCTCAATATTTAATATGAAAAGAAAAAATTACGAAGCTGATGGACTAGTTGATCAACCCACTCTATACACACACGGTGCTTAAGCTTCTGTGCTAAAATGTATGTCAAAGCATGGAGAAGGAAGGCTTTTCCCCCAGCACTTGGGGTTCATTTTCATTGATAATTTTGGTGCTTTTGGTCTCCCCTCTGGCCCTATGAGTGTTTACTCCCTTTTCAGAGGAATGGTATCCACACAGAGTCCTGCATTTTGATTTTGTGTGGTGTTTTTAACCAATACCTTGTAAAAGTGATTGATAATCTGGCCCCATATGATATGGTTTTTGTGCTGCCTTTGCTTTAATAGATCAGCTTTTTTTTTTAACAGGAAAAGTAGATGCATTGTCTTCTGTGCTATGCACAAAGTACAGGCTCTTCGGCTTTAGTGTGACGTTAACTCTCAAATTCCTTGCGAGATGTAGTCCTTAATGTTCAAAGAAGCTTTGGCCAAGAGTCCAAACTGTTGATGTCTGTTTTATCCAAATAGAACTAAAAGCTTTGAATGTTTTCTTTAATCATCTTATTCTTTGATCAGTGGCACGAGTAGTTGTAGAAATTCGTATGTGTCCAGGTGTTCTGTGCTTAGATTACGAGGCAACAAGGGATTTTGACAGGTTTGGGTAAGCATTTAAAGCTTGGAGTGAGCATCAAAACCAAACCCTTGAGGGTCTGTCTTCCTGCCTAAACATCTGCGATGTGCGATTTCCATTGTCGTCTAGAGTACAATGAAGAGCAAGGGAAAATGGATATTTAGCATTGAGGTATGCAGAAATTATTTGTTTCATGTAGATCACAGTGTAAGATTTTGAGAAGGATGACATGTAGTTGTCTGATGCAAGATCCTCTGCTGCCGTAAATTTTCATAGCTTCATTGGTGTTGATGGCAGTAGGACAACATAGACCTACCGAAACTTTGCCTGGATTTGGTTCGTAAATTTGCCGGAGATATTATGGAGAGATTGTGCAAAAGGTGGCTCTGTTGTAGGTGCCCTCTGCACATTTTTACTTAAGTCTGCACTTAAGTCTGTACATATTGGGATGCAGCTGCCCCAGTGACAAGACTGAATGTTTGTTTGGAGGGTGTCACTGTTCTTGTGGGGGTTATGGGTGCTGGTGGGGTAGTGGAAATGAGCCCATGAGAGAGACCACCGTGTGCCCAGGTCTTTCCTGCGTGCTTTTCTGAGCAGGTCCTGGAAACAACTGAAGGCCCTCTTAAATTGAGCAGCATGTATAGGTGGTTTCATGAATGGAAGCACAGGCTGAAGGGGACTCACTGGTGGACATATGAAATGATAGGATCTGAAATAAACAGAATAGAAACTCCGTATATATACATTAATACTGCTGTCTGAAAGGGAGAAACAGAGAGAGGAGACCAGACTATATGCAGATTACATAAATCACTTGGAGCTTTGAGTTTTGAGCCCTGTGTGGCATCACCATCAGTCTGAGACTTAATAGCTGGGGGGATTAGTCCTGTATCTCTGTTCTGGTGGCAAAGCACAGGTTTATCTAAGGACGCTTCAAATGCCTTCCAACCAATGTTTGAGATATTTCCTCTGTCTCCTGAAGAATGTACAAAGAAAATTACTCTTTCTGTAAATTTTGAAGTTTGTCATGACAACTGTGGCTTTTGTCACTCCAAAATATGTGTTACAAGACAGTTTCTTAGCTGTAAGGGCTCATTTTATGATTCCTAGGACCTGCCTTCCAGCTCTGGAAGAGAGACAGCCCCGCACCTGTATGGCACCCACTGCTTGGCTTCACCTTCAGGTCGTGTTATTCTGTCCTCAGGAAACAGAGGAAGTGCTTTCGGAGTGGACCTTCCTTATTTCCAAGATCAACCTGATCTTCCTTGCAGATACTGTAAGGGCTGTTCAGTGTTTGCAGAGACATGGTGTTCTCACCTTCCCAGGCTGAGTGTGACAGCTTTTCTGTTGAAGAGCTGATCTTTTAAGAATACTGACTGCAGTAAAGCTCAGGACACTCTGGAGCATGATTGCAGTTTTCCATGGATTCAATTTTACATCAGCTGACACAGTGGTGCAAGACCCCTTCTTTTCTCTCAAGGGGTTTGAATTCTGGAAGTCTAATAATCCATGTTCAGTGTATTTGATTTTGGTATGTCTCATGGGCTTGCCAAATGTTTTCGCAGATTGTCTTGGGAACTTTTCTACTGGACCCAAATTAGGAAAGGGGTCTTGTGGTTATCATCTTTACCAGGAGACTGAGAGATTTCTGTCTCTCTTCCCTTGCCCCCGTCCCCATACCACAGGGAGTAAGCTCTCTCTGTGTCCATCTTCATTCCCTTTGTGATGTTGTGCCTGACTCTTGGGTTTTTTTCTGAGTCACAAAATTCATCTACCTCTGCTTTTCTCCAAGCCTCCTTCTGTGGAACCAAGAAGCTTGGACGTGCTTGCAACATAGGCTGTGTGTGGAAAGCAGTCCTTCTGTTTGCCCAGGATCAAGCCTTTCAGATGGCCTTCCTGTAAATGTGTGAATACCTAAGAAACCAGAAAGTTCAGTAGTCTCCTTTTCAGCAGCTCTTCAGTGAGACAGCAGCCTTGTGCAAGATTGTGTAGAACCAGGTAAGCTGGAGTTATTTCTGGTAACAAGAGCATGCTTTGCAGGAAGTCAGGGTCTATCAGTGACTTTATTAAAAAATGACTGTCATTCCTGATACGTACAAAGCAGCCCTTTCTCATAATCCTAGCTATTTGTAACTGAAACTAGTTCCAGCCACCCCATAAGTACTGTACTAATGTACTGAGGAGCGTTGTTCCACTTAAGTAAGTTGTCTTAGTCACTGTTTTTCCAAAAGATTTTCAGATTTATATCCCAGTCTGAGAGCTTGAACATGTCACGCTTGAAGTCACCTGTAGAGAAAAGGCGCACACAAAAAAGAAGGCGAGGGAGGGTAAACAATGGAAATCAGTTTAAATTGATTGAGTGTACATTCAAGGCTTATCCTCTGTGGGTGATAGTCCTGATAGCCCCCTGATGAGAGGGGATCAAGGGGAAAAATAACACGTTGCTTTTGCTATATTTGTAGAGCAAAAGGAAGAGCCTGATACATAACATCACACATTATAGATACGCTAAAGAGAAGCTTCCTCCACAAGTGTCTGCAGTATCTGGATCCACTGTATGGCCAGGTACATAGAGAATGCATCCTAAGCTATGCGTTGCGGTGACTACCTTGCTTTATTGTTCCTCTGGTTTAATTGGCTGTATAAAGGCTTACAAATGGCAGTCACTGAGCTTTTTAGTTAACATACTTGGTGTGCTTATTCAGAACTGAGACAACCTTCACTTCATTCTGTAGATCAGATGTGTATCTTACTGAAATGTAGTTACACTGCTTATATATTCTACTTGTATAGAAAAGGAATACAGGCATGAGTACAGCTTTAGCAAATAATCTTTGGAAATAAAATGCCCGAAGCATGATCCTATTGTGAGGATTTGTGCTGTGCTGTGGTGCTCTGTCTAAAGCTGTTATGACAGAATATCAAAAAAGGCAAACTCGGAATAAAGAATCAGTTTTTAGGACATAAAGAATGCCATGAAAATTGGATTGACTTGTTGCATGGCATCATTGTAGACATGAAATAGGTACAATGTTGTTTCCTAGATGTTTTTAAAAAAATGTGTTTTCATGCAGATGCACTTTTCAACAATGCCTTTCTTCAGGTCTCCTTGATACAGAAATTGCTACAGCTATTTCAGACTTCATTTTTTAACATGCCTGTTCTTTGAAGTTGGTTTTGAAGGTGAGACCTTGTTGTGTCTTAATCACTTTCCATAGCAATACTGCAGGCTATTACAGTCAGGGTACTTAACTGCTTTTCTGCCCTCTCTTGTACTCTGTCACCCTAATAGCTATCTTTCTGTACACCATGTGGGGGAAAAAGGTGGAATTCAGTTTAGATTTCTCTTATAACCCTTATCTAGATTGATCCCTCTGGTTTATGGTAAGCAGTAAGAAGTTGTGCTGAATTTGAGATGCATATCTACCATTTGTACTTGTGAATCAGCAGTGAAGTAACCCAACAGTTATTTTGAGTTATGCAGAACACTGTTTATATAGATCCAGCTAAACAGTGCCTGTATTTATGAGCATAATTTATAAATAAGGTGATGCGACCTAAGGGAAGCAATCTGGATCGACACTCGTTGCGTGTTGCTTTCATTTCCCGTTCTGCAGCCCCTCTTGATTCAGCTTCAGGTACCTGGAGCGTGGTGGTTGTGGCCGAGCATGGTGGTGCTCCCTCGGAGCAGTGCTGTGGTTCCCGTGTGGTTGAGAGCGATCCTAAAGCAAAGGAGGTAGCAGCGCTCTTCGAATGATGGGCTCTGAGTGATGGGTTTGAGATGCACGTGTTCTCCTCTCATCAGAGAGCAAGTGCTGATAATGCCCCTCCTCTGCCCATCCGCGGTTTGGGAGCGGTAGTCGCTGGGGCAGGGCTTGTGGATGGAGGGGAAGATGGCAATCCCAGGGTTGGTTTTTCTTCCCCAGTTCCTTGTGGGATGTACTGTAGTATGGGATGACAAGCTGTCTTTCAGTTGGCTAATTCTTCTTCAGTGTTTTCAGTGAATGAAAAAGTATTTTTGATTGCTACGTGAGGGTGTGGGCTTTTTAGGTAAAGCAGCTATTATTGTCCTCTTATTCTTCTAATCACTTGTAATTGTGCAATAGAGTACTTCTGGTTACCGGTTCATCATGAAGCAAGTAGACTTTAAATAGCGTGACTTAGATATTCTCTCACTTACTTTATTTGGTTTCCTAAAGAAAAATGAACAACATTTTTACAATGATTAGTTTGCTAAAAATAAATTACTTGAGTTGGCTTTCCTTACTGTAGTTCCTGTATGGTACAAGGGAGAATTGAAAGTTGAATGCTTTCATTACTTCAAATTCAGGGTCATTTCACAGGTGACAGCTAAGAAATGTTAATACACGCTAAGAATGCGTCTATTAATGGGACTAATGCAGATACAGGGACAAAGCTGTCTCATGTTCCACAACCATAAGGTATGTTAATCTCTTTAGTTGATGGATTCTTAAATGAGCAGATTGAGTGAATAATTGAGTTGCTCTCTTAATCCTTGGTTTGAAATATGAATGAGAAATGCTTTGATATTTATATTTGCATAAGATATAATGTCTTCTAATTGATTTATTTAATACTTTTGTACTGACATAATTGTTTAGTATGCTTGTTCTCTATGCTTTGGAAAGAAATTATAGAAACAGAGACTTACAGATTTGCTGTTTCTCACACAACCTTCAACTGCCTAATAAGGTGAGGAGGCAAGTGATACTTAACTAGGTATTGTAAGATACGATGTCAACAAAATTTTTTCCTGTTTTTTGTTTGTTTGCTTTTTGCTTGTTTGGTGGGGTTTTTTTATTGTTTTAGAAGAGGTCTTTTCGGTGTCTGATTTTCCATAGTAAAGGAGAATCTTGTAAAATTTATAATGTAAAGATATCCAGTGATCACATGGTTAGGATGAGACTTCTCACTATATTTTCAAAACCTAAATGTTAGTACACCTGCTCACTAGTGGATTATTCTGAGTTTTATGTTTACACATGCAGGGTTTAGCAAGCAAGAACATAATTTTCCCCAAATATACTGTGCACAGACCTACAACAATGACATTGGAAAATTCTTCTTAAAGCTTTATACAAGAGTTTTTCTTAAAAATTGTGCTGGGAGGGTTAGGAGCTTCAAGCAGGCTGTGGCTTTTGTAATGTTTCATGTTGGTCTTAAGGCAACCTGGTGTTTAAGTTAATGCAGTCCCCATGTAATCAGCCCTATTGCTGCTGTCTTGCTCAGCTGTGCCTGGCAGTTTTAGCTTTATTTTCTTTTGTCCATTTTTGGTAGTGTTTCAATATTTGTTTCTAATTTATTTTTTTTTTATTCATTTACTTGAACTGCTGAGCTCTTTAGCATTAATTTTCAAAATGCTGTTTAATTCTGTACTTAAATTGCAAAAAATTTACAATTTTCTGAAAAATGAATTCAGGCCATCTTAGCTCCAGTGACAGGTTCATAATTTTCACAATCTAAAAGATTGTACTCTTGTGTGAGAGTTGTAAGGTTGGGTTTGTCTTGTTCTCAGTTTTCCAGCTTCTTCGTTTCAGTCTCAGAACAGCTCTTAAGTCCTTTGTACTTGCTGTAAAACCGTAGATTTTGTAGACCTGCAGCTACAGAAGTCAGGAAAAATTGAAACCCGTTATGGGAAAAGGGACTTTGTGCACATATTACAGTCTCTTCTCCTATTATTGCCTGGATAGACTGATACCAGTAGCTGTCAAGTCTTTCCTCTGCGTATTGCAGTTTTATTAGATTCTTCCTCAGAATCTTTCCCACATGAAAATTAATCTACTTCCATTTTTGGTTTTCCTTTAGGTACGCATGGGAATGATCAGTAAAATCCAGCATAACGCTGATTACACTTATAGCATTGCACTAATATGATTTGTTCATACTTCGTAAGGGCAGGCTTTTGATCTTTTTACTACAGTGGATTTATAAGTTCATAATACCATAAGTTATTCCAGTTTCTTCTGTATCCCTGGGACACTGAATGTTGAAGATCCCCACACACACACCCCCTCTGGTGTTGCTGCCATCTTAGTACCCCTCAGCTTTGTAAATCTGAGAAATAAGCCTGGCTTTGGTCAGCCTATTCAGCTGGAGTACGTAAGCATACGTTAATGTCTTCCTGGTAATTCCTCCCATTGCTCTGTGAGAAACCTAAGGATTTTCTTCTGTGGGGCTGTAGGTGATATTTTTGTTTTTTCCTTCAATCAGCCAGGTACAAAGATATGCTATGGAGTTTTGTTTTGTTCTCCTTTTTTAATATTCACAATTGTTGGTGCCTATTAGCACAATTTCTCTTGGTTATTTATGTCCTCTGAGAAGAAAGTAAGACATAATGTGCTGTATTCTAAAACTGGACACAAGCATTACATTGTCTTTGTAAAAATAAATACGCAGTTGATAACCGTGGTCTTTTGTGCAGTGGGGGTGAAGTACCAAGAAGCATTTAAGTTGCCTTCTACTGAGTTAGTCATGGGGGTATTTATTCATTGCAGGGGCAGCCTCACACTGCCTGTGTGCTCCCCGAGTTTGTCAGAGGGCAGCTGTGGCACTGGAGCGCAGGGACTGATTTGCAGCTTTCGATACCTTCAGTGCCTCCTGCCCGCATGCTGTGCACTGAACTTTGTCACCGTAGGGCTGTGACAGCCAATCGATTGACGTGCATGTGGCAGTGTCAGGGAAATAGACAAACCCTCGCTTAATTGAAATACTTATTTTATTAACTGATGAAGGAACCTGAAATTAGAAAAGCAGTAAAGCTAAAGAAAAAGCTACATAAAACAATAACAAATAGTAATGCTTCTTGTGACCTGTTCCAGTTGCCTACTCTCTGCTGCCCACACCGTGGCTACCCAGCGGGGTCTTGCCCCTGCTTATCCATCCCAGTGGGTGGCTGAGGGAGGCTACTTGTGTTGGGCTCCGATCACTGATCAGGATGGGGTTGTGCTTACCACGGTCTAGGTCAGGGACCAACATAGAGTTTTGTCCCAGGTCCAACAATGAGGAAAAGGCTCCGGTGCTTCTGCACAATTGTTGGTCCTGTTGGCTGATGTTCTTCCAGGTCTTTAGAGGATCTTGCCCTTCTCCCCTGCCAAAATTGCTGTACCATGCCAGGTGATGTCACCAGTCTCTTGGCCTGAGCATTACATGAGACTCTGAATCTAATAGTGCTTTGAATGATTTCATCTCATATCCCGTTTTCTATTCTTGTTGGTTACTCCCTCGTTTTACTTTTGGGTACTGGTCATTAGGGTTATTTCTTCATGTTCCTTTTGGGATGCTGCCATCTGTAATCCCCAGGCAAATGTTTACTCCCCTTCCATCAGTCATACTCAAATTCTATCTTAGTTCCCCTCTCCTTACAGCCAAGAGCTATAAAGACTGCTATATATAATTTGTCTCTGGCAAGGTCATAGTGTCAGAGGAGGTCTGTGTGGACACATCCACAGTTATTCAAGTGTTTGGGGATTTTTTCGAAAGGCTTCATGGGGTAATGTAAGATACTGCATTTCCAGCAGATTGAGTGAAGGGAAAGGAAGAGACAAGTATCAGAAGTGGTGTTGCAAGGTTTTTAAGATTTATTGCTGTGTAGTAGTGAAAGCCTTCCAGCTTTTCAGGTCTGTCCAGACAGGACCAGACTATCACAGGTTCCTCTGATTAGATTTACAGACTCATTAAGTAGGCTGTGCAGACTCATGTCTGTTATAACTAGTATAATTTAATTTCATTAGTAAAGTGGCTATATACTTTTCAATGTCATGGGCAATGGTGTTGCAGCATGTTTGAACTATAATAGATATTTTTATTGTGTTATTTTCATTAGTAGTATATTTTCCACTTTTTGCTCTTGAAGAGATTAGCCACTCTTGTTGTAGCATTTTCCAGCATGTCTCAGGCTCTCGGCTTACCCTTTGGGCTTAATTATGAATGCATGTCATGTTTGCAATTACATTAAACATAAGCAACAAAATGTTACATGAGTTAAGCTGGACAATAGCCAACTTCCTTTCAGAGAATAGCAAAGTCAAGGAGATAAGAGCTGAAAATCAGGCTAGATATTTTCTTATCAAAACTGGGGGCTATACTTCCATATTTTGGACTTTTAAAAAATCTGCAATGCTAGTTTACAAGAATTCAGATTAAAAAATAATTGATGTTAAGCAGTATTTAAGTATAACTTTTAAATAAAGCCATGTATCATAGTTCAGTATAGAAGACAGGATTTATTTGTTCGCATTGTAACATTCCGTGTAAATACTCTAAGAGGAAGACTAATTTATCAGAAAATCCATGCATTTTAATGAATTTCTGTATTATCACTTGATTTTGAACTATCTGTCCTTTTAAATGAGCATGATCTGCTTGAATTAGAGCATTACTGATATTTTGTCACTGATGCTTAGTGAAGTCAAAGGTATGCACCATGCATGTTCTTATAGTTCCCAAAGGGATTGTCCTAGGAAGACAAATGTATGCTTTGTATAAAGAAAAGAACAAGAAAAAAAAGATCCCAAACTTGTAGGATGATTTCGATCTGTTTGGAGATCTTTATGCATTCCCTCTTTTGTGACTGTAGAAATTGCTGGTGGTTAAGCAGGGGGTACTCTGGTGGAGGTAAAGCTGAAAGTCCATTTTTGTGTAACCCTACATTGCATCTGTAATCAGGGGAGCCACAGAAACAAGGTGGTCTGCATCTTGCAGGAAGAAGATTAATTACCTTGATTGAAAACTTCATACAAAAAGCCAGGAGAGTTTTAAATTACCATTGTCATAAGAAGTTGGTAAGGAAGGCAAATGCATACAGACTGCAGCTTGGTGCATCTAGAAAAATTGCAGTGAAGCTCCATATAACATGGAGAATGTTTTATTCAGTTCCTTTTTCAATAATCGTAGATGTCTAGATAACAAGCAAAAGGTGTGGTGAGAAGTTGTATATAACTGGTAGAATCATTTGAACTGAATTAGAGTCACTGTATAAAGGACATAGAGAATAACAAGTTGGGTAGCACTCTGTTTTTTAAGGACTTCATTACCTTTCTTAGAGTTACTGAGACTGTAACCATGGGTTTTTGAATGTGTGTGGATCGATATGCTGCCAGAGGGATCTGTTACCAACCATCAAATGATACTACAGAAAAGAAGAGTTACTTTAAGTACCTCTGTAATTCACAGTTAATAAAATGGTGGTGTTATGGGGGAACTTCAATTTAAGAGACATTTAGTGGAAGATCTGTGCAGTTGGACATAAAACAAGCTATTGTTGCTAGAAAATAGAGGATAATTTGCTAAAGCAAAAAGGTATTGCATTGAATATATGATAAGTCAATTCTGGGTTTCATTTTGATGGATAAAGTTGAACTAACTACTGGACTGGAAGCTGATGGTTGCCTAGGGACCAGTAATCCTGACCTGATTTTATTTAGTATAGGCAAACAGAGGACAAGTCCAATCACAAGCTTATATCAAAAGGGCTAATTTCCCAGAACTGAGGAAAACTGTATTTGAAATTGCCTGGGAGGAAGATATAGACAGAAAATTGGAAGTTCCTTTAGAAAGAGTAAGGGAAGGGCACCAAGGAAAATGTCTATAGTTAGGAAATGGAGGGAAACAGTGAGATTTTTGTTCTATAATACACTCAGATCAAGAGAAATTAGTACAATGTTACAGTCTCATGACTAGAAAGAGGTTGAAAAATCTTAATGTTGATTTAGGGAAAAAAAAGGCAAGAATGATAATTCATTTGTTTTCTGCATTTTGAAGTATGTATGACAGGATGTACCGATGAGATTGCAGAAATCCGTATCTTTTCAGATCTTTTAGTAACAAAGGACAGTGGTGATAAATAACATAGACTTACGGAATGAGAAATGCTGTTAGACCTGCATCGTTACTGGAACAAGAGATTGAGCAAACCTACAGAAAATTGTTGCAGTTGCTTATTGGACTGGTGAAACAGCATTTAATCACTCAAAAGGTTGTATCTTAGTATCTTACCTGTCCTTAAAAACTTTACTGCTTTTTGGGGATGTTGTGGTTTAGGCCCAGCCAGCAAGAGAGCACCAGGCGGCCGCTTGCTCACTCATCCTGCCCCGCAGTGGGATGGGGAGGAGAAAATATAAAGAAAAGCTCGTGGGTCAAGACAAGGACAGGGAGGGATCACTCACCACTTACGGTCACGGGCAAAAGACAGGCTCAACTTGGGGAAAAAAAAAATCCAAAACTAATTTAATTTGTTACCAATCGAATCAAAACAAGGATATGGGGAAGCAAACCCAACCCTTAGCACACCTTCCCCCCACCCCTCCCTCCTTCCTGCCTCAACTCCACTCCTGGTTCTCTCTCCCTCCGGAACGGGGGTTGTGGTCAGTTCTCCACACGCTGTCTCTGCTGCTCCTTCTTCCTCACGGGGAGGAGGATTCGCTCGTCTCCTGCTCCAGTGTGGGGTCTCTCCCACAGGAGACAGTCCTCCACGAACTTCTCCAACATGCGTCCTTCCCGCGGGCTGCAGTCCTTCACGAAGTGCTCCAGCGTGGGTCCTTTTGCGGGCTACAGTCCTTCGGGCACAGACTGCTCCAGCGCGGGCTTTCCCATGGACTCCCAGCCATCTTGGAGGGCATCCCGCTGCTCCGGCGTGGGCTCCTCTCTCCCCAGGCTGCAGGCGGGCATCTGGTCCCCCGCTCCCCTCCGTGGGCTGGGGGGACACAGCCTGCCGCCTGGTCTCCCCACGGGCTGCAGGGCCATCCCCTCCTTCCTCCCTGCCCTCGGGATCTGCACAGGGGTTCCTCTCCCATCCCGATCCCCCGACTCCCGGCAGGTTTCCCCTCTGGAATCTGTTCTCCCAGAGGCGGGTCCGGCTCCCAGCCGGGGAAGCTTCCAGCAGCAGCCGGCCCTGCAGGGCCTCCCCTGCTACCAAACCCCCGCCACACAAGCCCAAAATGGGATAAAATTGCGAAGGCAACACTGTTTGCTGAAGGCTTTTATGGGACTCACAGGACCCCCATCTTGAAGGTCTTATAGCTATGCTATTGATAAAAAAATTGATATTAGAATAAAAAGAAATCACTGCTGGTGTTTTGTTGAATCAACACAGCTTGGCCAGCTATGAACAAGTGCAGACTGTTGAGTTTTTACTCCATCAAACCAAATCCTGAAAAGACTAAGAAAGCAACTCAAAATAACTGCATTGTAGCTCTGTGGGTATCTTCCAAACATAATGCATTTTTGAATCATAAATATGTTATAACCCCAGCAACTGGGTTCTGTAGGTAGGCTGGAGTCAGAGGTAGAGCATGTCCTATTCTCATACAGATATTTTATGTCCTATTCTGCAGTGTCTGGAATCTTTGTTTTGGCTGGGTAATGCAGACCCATCCTTAAAATCAAAGTAGCTCAAGATGGTCCCTTCACCAGAAGAAATAAAAAATGCTAAGGATTTGCTTATAACATGTTAGTGATAGCTCTAATAAGGGTAATAAAATATAGGATGCCCAGTATGGTGGAATGGTTACAAACTAAATTACAATGTGAGTTTCTTAGAAAAATAGAGGACAACTTTCGTGTAGTTTTGCAAACAATTTAATTGCCTGTTACAAGGAAGTATTGGGAGGATTACAGAGTACTAATCCATCTCAGCAGCCACAGTTTGTGCTATTTTGAATGATCTATTTTTTGTTCAAATAAAATAATGTCAGATCTGTTTGCATGTAATTACCAATACTAATTTTTCTTATCCTTTCCAGCCTTCAAAATTAATGTGGGGGAAGAATGCATATATTCTTTATGTGAAGTTTTATCAAACTTGCTCAAATCAAAAAAGCTGCAAGAGATCTGTGTCACTGATCATTGTTTCCAAGTGGTCCGGTAAATGAACACAGGGCTTAATTCACTTCATGCTTATTTAAATCTTGATTGTCTGTAATAGTATCAGTGCATTTTAAGCCCTGTTATGTTCTTATGACTAGCTTGTTCATGGTATAATGATGCAAGGATAGTACAATACAGCAGTGATACAAGTTACACTACACTAAACTTACCAACAAGATAAATAAAAAGTTTCTCTGGCCCAGGTTGGGAAAAAGCCTCCCTTTCATTCTGCAACAGGGAAGAAAATCTTCTCTCCTATATACCTTTTTTTCTGCCTCTTTCTCTGGGCAGATTATCTAAGGATGGAAGCTTTTTAAAGTACATTTATTTTTGAGGGACAACATTTTTACAGGTTATCTGAGAAATATGATGTGTACATAACGATGACTTGGTTCTTACACAGTTTACGTGCAGCATATTTACAAAAGTTACTATGATATTTGTGAACAGAAAGGCCTAATTCTGCAGTAGGTGGTAGGAGTTTATACTTTCTTTTTAGGTTCTCATAGGAAAAACTTAAGTCATGGTGTTGGCTAAGTAATACAAATCAGGGCAGTTAAAAGATAACACATAGGCTTATCTTATTGCTCTGTGGCACACATCTTTGTTCATTACGTTTTTTGGAAAATAGAGTCCAAAAATACTGACTGGACACTGGCTTGTAGAATTCCTAATCTCAAAAGCTAATGTAACACACTGTTTTTTGAATGCTTTCTTTGAACTGCGACAAGAAATTAAGAATAAACCCTTCTTTAGAATAAACTATTCAGTGCCTACAGGTCATACATTTGTTCCCAATAGGAACAAGTTAGAGTGGCAAAAAGTTGGCAGGGAGATCCCAAAGAATTGCAGTTTTGCCTCGGTTTGATAATCTTTCAAGATGGTTGTGAACACTTTTGAGTTTTCTGCAGGATCATTGCGGTTGGACTCAATCGTAAAGGTCTCTTCCAACCTAAATGATTCTATGATTCTGTTCTATGTAAAATTTCAATTTTGGTTACTGATTTTTTTTTTTTTTCCATTAGAGCAATAAGCTAGATTTAGTTGAATACTGTTGGTTAGTGATCATAACGAAATGATCTTTAGGTTACAGGGAAATGGCTTCCAACTGCGTTGGCATCACTGTCTTTGCAGGCTTTGTGAATTGTCTGTCTTGGTTATGGAGATTCATTTAGATGAGTTGTCCTGTTGGACATGAGCAGTTCATAGCTTTTTATATTTCACTGTAGTTGAGTATGAGAATACTAATGAACGCTTACCTAATCGCTACTACTTGTTACCATTTGGTTATTGCAACCTCTGTTTGCTAGCCTCTCTGCATTACAGTTACACTTCATAGACTTCAGGGAGAAGTATTTAATTATTTACTTAAAGTGCATTTTACTGATTTATCAACAAGAGATGCACTTGGAAATGTCTGCCAAGCAAACTGTAGAGATGAGTATTCCTCCTCACAGACTGGCATGTGCTTTGGTTCTAGGTCAGTCTCGAGCCTCAGGCGGGGGGGTGGGACAGATGCTCTAGTGCCACTTCAGATGGCAGGCAGCATCTTTATTAGTTCATGTATGTTTAACCACCCACCTGTTGTGCATACGTCTAAATCTCAATTAGAGAGTGTGTCAGGAAGAGACGATCTGATTCTGCTCTCTTATTCCAAAGCTCAGGTCCACTAATCCTCCTTATTTTATTTTTTCTTCCTGCAGTCTGTCCTTTGATGGTACTACATGTCTGTTGGCCTTCTGCCAAGTCTTATGTCTGTTGAAACCTTTGGCCATCTACCCCTGCCAGTTGTTACAGTTGAGTCTTTGAGTTCATTATGAAAGCAAAAATACAGCTTGATCTCTTCCAGTCTGGACCACAAGGAAAATTACTTTCTTATCTTGCTAATAGGAACAACAGGATACTGCATTTGCACGTTAGACTACTGCAAGTGAGTAGAGCATATAGATGGCTTGGTGGAATTGATCTTCTGGTTTTGGTCTGGGTGGGATGGCCCTGGTTCATGTAAGTCCAGGCTTTAAAATTATTCTGCTGTCCAAGACACCCCATCAGATCCCTACTTGGGATCTGTTAGGAGGAGGGGGCGAGGTAGTTCAGACTAATTTTTGTTGTTGTCGTGGTTGTTTCTAGGAGAGGCAGGCCAGTTATGCAACACCTACAGCTATAATTTGTTCTTCTCACACTGTTCCTTCAAATAGCATCTGTGTAGGTTTCAGTTTTGATCTCCTATAAAAAGCAACTTTATATTTGTATTTCTGTTGACTCTTTCACCCTGCTATCATGCTGTCTCTGTTTAAGGACCTCAAGAGCTATGTGTTTGTCAAATAGCGAGCCTGGTTATGTTGTTACTATCATCTTCTGGTTAAGCAATATACAGTCCCTTTACATGTTATGAGTTACCAGCATCACAGGTCATGATGAGAGGTAAAGAAAATTGTTGTGGTCTCTCCAATCACAGTGGAGCTCAGTTGTTGACCATACCTGACAACAGCTGAACCAGTTCATTAGAAAACTTAGATATGTTGGGAAAACAGTCTCTACATCTTACTTCCTCTATGCAAGAGAAATGGGGGACAAAGTCTGTTTCTAGTAGAGTTCAGTTAACAGTGATTTACCACATACTGCCTTTCTGTAAGTCTGTGTTGTGTCATTACTGCTCTGAATGGTCATGACATTGATAGTAGCTTGCACTTGTTCTGTAAGGTTTGCAAATATAATGAGAATTAATTTGAAATCTTGATATAGATAGAGGTCAGCAGCAGATGATGAAATCACAGAAGAGCTTCCTGGGAGGGGTATCTATTCCTGTCCCCAGTCTGAAAGCAGAATCTGTTGTATTTCATGGCAGATTAAAAGCAGGCTAGGTAGATACCTAAAAGAGATTTCACAACTAGAGTGATGATGGCCTTCCAAAATGTTGCATCATTCCTTAGACCCCTCTTTTTATTTTGAAGATTCTAGTATAATAGTATTGACTGCTTGGAAAATACAAAATGGCAGTATAATTCAAGGAGGTCATAAGCCAAGTATTATATTTGGTGTGCTGCGGTATATAGAATACATTTCTGAATATCAACTCTGAAGGATCATCCTGCAGGTAGGGAAGGTGATACAGTTTGTCTGTTTGGTATTGGGCTTCAGTAGGTTTTTTCAACTCTGCACCAGGTTGTCCACCTTTGGCAGAATAAAGAACAATGACTGTTAAATTCATTGCTATTCCAACTTTCCAGATCTTTCCTGTTCTTTAAGAGACTGATGCTTTCAGTTCACAATTTTTTATTATTTTTATTTATTTTGACTAATGAATGTTTCAATACATGAAAACTGAAAGTTAAGGTGGGAATGTAGTAAAATGTTCTAAAGAAACAGCGACAGAGTTAAAGAACTTCTTACCTGTAGATGCTTTGACAACACTAGTGTTATGTCTATAGCATCTCTGCAAAAGTATTTGATGCTCAGAGTGACTATCAAATCAATAAAACTTCTATTTAAAGTCATGTCAGTTTTATATTACAAAGCTCTATTGTTTTCTGTGCTAAACTGCTCAAGAAACAATTCCAGGTTTCTTCAAAGAAACTGAATAGAAAAAGTTCTCAGCAGACAGTCATAAATTTTTCCTCAGTCTTGGTTGCGAGGTAAGAGATTCACTCTGAGCTTGCTTTATTACCCTAAACAAGTAATTGGATATATTCAGAAACATTGAAAAAATTGTAAACAGCTTGCATCAATCTTAACTGAAGATTGCATCAATGTTAACTGAAGTTAAAATAACATTAGTGTAAGCTCATCTCTGAAATTAATAGGTCCAAAAGACCACAACTGATGGGAACTGGGGTTGATTCTGTCAGGTGTAAACTTAGCCATGAACTCCTCACTGTCTGTTCATCCTGTCTGTCTTACAGTTCAACTCTCACATTTGCAGAAAGTTCCTTTGCTAGAACGGAATTCAGTTCAGAAAGTCGTCCTCCGAAGTAAACCACTAGTCGTCTTCCACACCTCTTTCTGTAGTTTGTAAAGTTTTATAAATGTGGTTAATAATATTTTGTCATTTTATAGGTGAAGCAGGCAATTATTTTCCCTTCACACTTCCCTCAATCTCTGTTGCAGAGGGTTGGGACATTTGCTACACTATTTCTATGGAAATTCAGTGGAAATTAGAGAAGTTAGAGAAACACAGTTCTTTGACACTTACCTGCTTACATAGGTGGACATAATATAGGGAACCAAGTGTTATATCCAGACTTAACGAGTCTTAAAACCCTGATGATGAGAATGCAGTAGGGTGCTAAAAGCTACCTACTGCAAATTTAAAGTGTGTAGAAAGAGTGAATGATGCCTGCTTCCAGCAAATCTGCATATGCACAGATGAGAGACAACTTAATGTGCTTCAGCAGTTAAATCACTTTTATTTTGAACACTTCTGCTTGTTATGCACAAAACAGTTGTTGTAGGCATTTAAGGAGAACACTTAATAACCCCCTAGAAGGTGGATCGATTAAAGCGTGCACAAAGTTTTGTAACATAAAGCAAGGTAAGTTGCATGTAGCTAAGGGCATGAGAAGCTGAATTAGATGCCATTTTACCCCATATGGAATAGTTCAGGAGGTGTGTAATTTGGAAATGTCAACTACTAAGTAGCAGTTTCAAATACCTTAGAAAATACTTGTAAATGGCTTCCAGTCATTATACTTTAAGATGAGATTACTACTGTGCACCTAAATGAGATGCTTATTTCAGTCCCTGAGCAGCTTAATTTTGAGACACCAAAGGTCAGGGAGGCTTTAGTAATAATCTAATAACAATTGACTGCACGTTTCTGGGAGATTTAGCTGTGTTCGAGCCTGGTTGCTGAGAGCAGGATGAATTAGTGATTACTTAACTGGCATAACTTGAAGCAGTGTCAGCCGTCGAATGGGACTAATACAATGTCATGGAGTAGCCAAAGGCAACTAAAGCTTGGGCAACTGCTCTAGAAACTCGGAGCACATTCACTGTGGCTCCGAGTAGATTTGTCTGTGTCCCACCTAATAAGGATGTGATTAAGTTGGGATTGGTGTACCTGATGTCATGGGTTTAGCCAATAGGCATCAGGCCATGGCTCTGGAGAGGAATTAGATGTTGAATGCATTCACTCAAGTGAAAAAATTATTTCTTTTTTTTTTTTACAGATGATGATTCTTGTAGCAGCCTGAATCACTCCAAAGCTTGCCTCCCTCTGAATCTTACCATGATCAGATTGTATGATGAGTGTAAATGCACTTTGAGATGCACAGATCATAGGCACTAAGTAATTGCAAAGAATTTTTATACTGCTGATAGGAAAATAATATTCTGACCATGACACCTAATAACAGTTTCTCTGGAACGCTGAATGGACTTTAAAGTCTCAAGACTAGATGCTTGTTTACAGTTTAATTAAAGTAAATGCATATTAATACTGATATTATTAGTATTCAGTGTCTTTGGGAATTTACAGGCAATTAATCTTCATATTTCCTAGAGGAAGAAATGATAATTTGGGGATGACTAATTTGATGTAGTAATTCTAAATATTATTTTGAAATTTATTAATATGATTTAAAAACCACTTCTCTTATTTTCTGGTAATCTAGTGAAGACTCAGTTTAAAAAGGAGACTTCTGGTTTTGAGCGGGTATATTTGTCTCCTGAGTTGGAGGTTAAACCTCATATGTCGTGGGAGGGGGAGAAGCAGCTTTGCTGTTGCAACTTGCTTTCTCCCCTGCCCCTGACAGTGTGGGGCTGTGTGAGGCAGAGGAACTTGTCTCAAAGGAGGCAGTTGTGCTCCCACTCAGTGTCTCTGATGCTCGCCGTACCGCTTTGCCTAACAGTTAAACTCACTAGCCTGGAAAGAAACTAAGCTAATGAAATAAAAATTAAATTTCTTTCTGGCCAGTGAGTTGAATCAGCTCATGAAAAGATTTAAGACATGCTAGAGCTGATGCCAAAGGATTGTGTGAGTAGGGGAAGGGGGAAATTGTTGCTCTTGAAGCAATAGTGAGTTGCTAGGTTAGCTACTAGTCATGGGATTGCTGCCTTAGTCTGGGCCAGTTTAACCAAAGCATTTCTGTGTGAAGATTGACACTTTCTAACAGCAATATCCAGTTGTTCTTATTGGTGCTGTCTGAAGAATGAAATCCTGTTTGAGAAAGCACTTGGAGAAAGCAGAAGGATCAGTTAACGAGCTCTGAGGAATCACGGCAGTCACTGGAATACACTCATCTCCCATCTTCCCTCGTCTTCTTTCAGGGATCATGAGTTCTATTTTTCCAGTCATTAATTTCTTCGAGGCTTTGGGATCTTGGTGGTAGCATCATTATTTTGTTGGGCGGGAGTACGTAGAGCTGAGTTTTGTTAGCGAACTCGGTTTGGGAATAATACGAGACAGGGTATAGAGTTAACATGATATTTCTTGGGGGAGGAGGGCGGGGGGCATACCACAAATCTGGCAGGAGGTAATGGTGGGGATCTAACAGGAATCTTTTGGAATATGTACTGTTCATCTTATTTCTGAATCTGGAAAAAGGACAAATAGTGAAAAGACACAATTCTGTAGCATCAAATAATTAAAGCATTAAATTAAAACCGAAGAATTACAGAAGAATCTCATGATACTCAGTGACTAGGCAATAATGCAACAAATGAAATTGTAGCAATAAATTCGAAGTAGTGCATAGGGGATAAAACTATTGCTGCTAACACAGTGATAGCTTGTAAATTATCCATTAGCACTCAGAAAAGAGGTCTGGAAATCATTGTGATAGGAGGCTGAAAACGCCAGTGCTGGGCTTAGTACCAGTCAGAACAATGTTAAAAATGATTAGGAGAGGAGGCGAGAACAAAATGTAAAGTGTTTTATAAATGTATTGCGTACTTACATCTTGAGTAAGAAACAGCTACTGTACTAGGAGAGATTAAGTAGACTAGGGCTCGCCAGTTTACAGAAGAGGTGGTTGAGGAGAAACTAATTTTATATATATATATAAATATAAAAAAGCACATATAAAAATCATAAATGTTTTGGAGAACACTAGACTAGGGGATATTTAGTAAAATGAACTGGAAGCATCTCTAAAATAAAGTAATAGAAATAATTTTCATACTGTACCTAATTATTCTCTGGATCTCTTTTCAAAGGACAAACATGTGAATGTCCACTGAATGGATTAGGCAGGGAGGGTAAATCAAGGCCTGATAAACACAAGGATGTCTACAGATTTTTCAGCTTCAGAAGTCTTTAAAGTACAGAATGCTGAAAATTGGAAGAGTTAGTTGCACACTTCCTCTGCTTTTTTTAATGCTGTTTTCTTCAGCATCTCCTACAGCTGCTATTAGAGAGAGGGGTTTGGTTAGACTAACATTTGGTTTTACCCAGTACAGTTACATATAGGTTAATATTTAATTGCAAGAAGTATATGTATAGAAATGATTGCTTAAATAGCCTCCTAGCAGCACTTACGCAGAATAGATGCAGCAAATAGTAATTGTATGCATCTCTGGTGGTCCTCTGTCCAGACCAGTAAGTCTGTATGATCTGTAGTGTTGAAGGCATAACAGAGATGAAGGGCAGTTGTAGAGGTGAGACAGTGACAAGAGGTGAACGCTAATGCAGTGTAAAAGAACAATACATTGTATAAGAAAGTTGTGTGGAAAATAAAGCTTAAAAAATGGCATAGAGAAAATGTAGAAGTGGAAGACTATGGAAAAAACTGTGGAAAGGACACAGTGTTTGTTATTTGATAGAAATGTTAAACCAGGAGGTAAAGAGCTTTGGACTTTCATTATACTGAATTCACATTTTTCAACTTGTCTTGAAAGGATAAAATTGGTAGACCACCTGCAGAGAACTGTAGCTGAGTGGAAAATTTTGTGTACGACACATTATGTGGAAAATTATGGGTCCCTATGGCTCCTTCTGGATCTTAAATGGTGATTGACTCTGTGCCCAGAAGCCTGAGGAATTGATATCTGCAGTACTTTCCATGTAACAGCACAGTAAATTCCTGTGACGCTGTTCCACAGGTTGGTTGCTGTACTTATCATCATCCAAATGTATGTCTTTCAGATGAAGAGAATTACAAGAATATTCAAACTGATTCAGAAAAAGATGGTACTTTTAACAGTAATTTGGTGTTGTGACTCCATAACTTAGGGCCATCCCTCAAAGCCATTAAAAAAAGTTTTGTTGTAATCTCACTTGTTCATAGAATTCTGCAAGCACAGAAGCTGAACAGCATCCAAAGTGCAGATGACCACACTAAAGAAGAGCCTTCGCCCCCTCATCGTGAGCAAAATCAGTCATGAGTTGGGGAATTCTACTTAAGTTAGTTTATTGCTGATTTACATTAACTTGTAATTTCTGATTCCAGTATCAAGAAATAAGATGAACAGTTAAACTAGCACTTAGAGAAGACGCCTCAGCCTCCCTCCAGACAGTTCTCCTTCCCTCCTCCTGTTGTGCCGTCCCCTGGCAGCATGTTATACACAGTCCCTTCGTTGAGGCGACAGGCAGCGCAGAAGCGTGGGGTCAGTGTGGTGCTGCTGTTCATTAGCTTTTTGGCCCTCCTTGTTTGTTTCTCAGCTGCTGTGGTGTGGCTTTCCCAATACCTGCAGTCGCTTTCAGGAGCTCTACCTGCTCTGATGTGGGTTCCTCCGTGGGCTGTGGTCTCTTTCAGGGGGTTGTACCCACTCTGGCATGTGTTCTTCTATGGGCTGTAGTCCATTTCAGGGGCTGTAGTCCATTTCAGGGGCTGTAGTCCATTTCAGGGGCTGTAGTCCATTTCAGGGGCTGTACCTGCTCCTGGGTGGGTTTCTCCATCCCCTCAGAGGTGTTCCTACTCCTGTGTTGTCTTCTGTACGTCTGCCCCTGCTCAGGCATCTGCTCTTGTTTGTCCTTCTCTCCAGCATCTTTGCTGTCCCTAGAAGTTACTGCCTTTTCTTAAATGCGTTTTTGCGGAGGTGCCATGTGTTCCTCTGATTTGTCTACTTCTGGTAATTGACGGGTCCGTTTTTGTCTGTTGCTGAAGTGGCTGTGTCCAGCACAGGGCAGTCCCTGCCATCCTCTTCCACAGGTCACCCTTGCAGGTCCCACCCTGCCCCTGCCAGTTATGCCCATTACACCACCGTGCCCCAGAGCTCTTGTATTCGTTTCAACAGGACTTTGTCAGCCAAGTTTCAACAGGACTGGGAAAAGCTGGCCTTTCCAGTCTAACCTGTGGGCTGCAGAGCTGTTTAGAGTGCTAAGATGCATGAGTCTTAATTCTGCAGCCTCTGGGGAGAGATGAGCATGGCAGGCTAGTATGTGAGGAAACTTTTCTTCCAGCAGCTCAGTTTTAGAAAGAAAAGAATTAGTTCTGGTTTTAGGATAGTCAAATGAAGTTGATACTTAGTGGGATGCCATGAACATACCTAGTAACTGGCTTTTCAGTGAGCTTTTGCATTGCTTTTTGTAGTTTCCTGGCCTCAAATCTGATGTAATTAGATGGGTAGCCAGTTGCTCAGTTCTGGAGACAACCAAATGTGCACAACATATCCTGAAGACACTTTGGAAATTGTTATGTTGAAAGATCAGTGAATTTAGGAACTGCATTGCGGGGAGAGGATGAAGAGTTGAGGTTGCATCACACTCTTGATTTGTGCACCAAAGATCTACTAACTGCTCCTTTATCCACCAGCTATAGAATTTCTGATTATTTTCCTATTCTGCATATATTACAT
Source organism: Haliaeetus albicilla (assembly GCF_947461875.1). Taxonomy (NCBI): domain Eukaryota; kingdom Metazoa; phylum Chordata; class Aves; order Accipitriformes; family Accipitridae; genus Haliaeetus; species Haliaeetus albicilla. The sequence continues at coordinate 8,138,862 of NC_091497.1, read as the reverse complement.
TTAATATTATTCTCAGAGAAACAGATTTGCATGTAAAAGCAGAAGTGTGTTAACAATTGCATGAATATCAGAATACAGGAAATGTTAATGCTCCAATTTTTCAATCCTTTGTATTCTTCTAATTATGAAGTTTGTCCCAGCAGCATTAGTCACTGATATTTAGTACTAATTTATCTAGGCAGTAGTGTATAATAGAAGATACAATCTTCAAATTATTTTAGTAGTGTGTGTTCATAACTACCTTATGGAAGTAATTGAATAGATTAAGTGGGAGTGGACACACTACCTATGAACTTTAAATCTTGTATTGAAATCTTTCAAGTGTGGTATCAGAATTTCATCTTTATGTGTATCGCTGGGATTTTATGTCACTTCTGAACTATATCATGGGTAAAAAGGTATTGATGAGCCTAATTTTTCATGTAGTATGTGTTAGTAGATTAAAGGAAAATATGTTAGATTGGAGTAAGTTGCACCTTACTCTCCTTAAAGAGAGACAATCAATAATATGCTTAAGCAGAAATGCTTCATGAAATAAGAAAACCTTCAGTGGGAAGATCTAATAACATATCCACCAAATAAGAATAAATGGATAATTATCTGGATATATGCTGGGCTCAAACTTGTTCACGTGTTCAAAAGTGAGTTACTATGCTAGTGATGCTAGATGGTATAGTGCATTGTGGAAACTGGAAAGAAATAGATTAAGAAAAAAAAATCTGGCAAGCCTATTTTTCTGCCCTTTGGTATAATTCTGTTCTGTGAAGTGCTGAACCAGGATCACCTGATATTTATAGCGGAATAAATCAGGGTGATTGGCACATTCTGTGTGACATAAACCAGACTGTCACATGATGTTGACTAAAATATTTTAAAGTAAAATTAACAAGGTAGTGGTGAATAGGAGAGAATACTCTTCAAGGTTTTCTTAGGTTATTTTTCCTTTACAGTAATCTATCACAAATGTTTCTAGGTACCTTTCACAACCCCATTGATAAATTTGCAAATTACTCTGTCCAAATCAACACACAAGCCGTGGCGAAGATTATCTTTTAAAATGTCCCATGGGTAATACTGAATCACTCTACATCATCCAGCTATTAGAGAAAGTGGTTGGTATTCTTGGGTGAGAATTTATCATCTTCCATGTGCTTTAGAATTTATTCAAGTCAGTAAGCTGAGGCAGAATTTAATCATAACCAACCATCTGACCTAGCTACATGTGGCACGAGTGCTTTTGAGTCATTTTTATTTCCTTATGAAGTAGTGGAGGCAATAGACACTTTCAAAGGAGAAGTGTGATTTGAAAGTTGGGTAGTGTATTCTCCTATTTCACTGTGCTAACATTGTATAACCTAGGGTAAGAGAAAGATCATGACACTTCTCAGAATGGGATAGTAGAAGGTAACTATTTTTAGATAGTCTCTTTTCAAATAGTGCTTGTTATTTGTAATGTTATGCAGTATTCATACACACAGGATATTTGAGGTCTCTGGTCTAGGATCAGTAATCGGTTACACTTTTGCTGCCCTAACAGACATTGAGATTTATGTGACCATCTTTGTATCCTAGACAAAGCATTGAAACTATTAATGTCTTTTAAAATACAGTATACATGCTTCTGTGATTACGTCCTTGCAGACACTTTGGGAACAGCTTTTAAAAAAACAGAAAACTTGGGCTCACTTTCATAGTAACTTGAAATCATGAAAATTTACAAACAGTATATTCCTTTGACGTTTCTAGCACTACTGACTCGGACATCTCACCAGACTTAATTTATAATGTTAACTTATGAAGAATTAAATGGAACTAATTTGTTGCTCAGATGATTCCCTGCGTTGCGTGTTTACTCCTGTTGAGTTTTGTATATGTGTTTTTCAGAAAGTAGTAAAAAGTCTGCATTCACTGAAGGAATTATTTATTTTCATCAAATATGGGTACTTTAGCCATGCAGTGGCAGTGTTCTATTCAATGAGCTATTCCTAGGGCATTTGGTTTTATAACGTACCTTTGTTTCACTGGGGGATGACTTCCATGGGCTATGGAGATGCGAAATCAAGCTGGCTTGCTAACATTTATAAATCCCTTTTTTTTTTGTCTCCTCTGCAAGTAGGACAGAAATTGTATTTCTATTGTGATCAAAAATGCAATACCAGTGAAATTTTTGGCTTTTTACCTTGTTTTTACTGGGTACATAGAAGCACAAATATGACTCTTTATCATTCTTTTTAATACAAAAAAAGTTGAAAACATTTTAAGAAAACATTCTTGAAAATATGAAGACTCTCCAAGCACCTTGTCATCAGCAAAAATCCCAGTATCATTCATCCCAGAGAGTTAGTTGTGTTGAGTGAACACACACTTACTGTTTGTTCGTGTTCCTTGTTCATTCTTCTGCGTCATTTGTGTATGACAGCTACATCCTACAGCAGATACAATCTTTTAATTTCCCTGAGCTGTTCTTTGTAGCCCTCATTGTAGGATGTCAGGTTATCAAAGGCGCATTAGAAAAAACACCCTCTTCTCCCTGATTACAGCAACCTCTTAGATCTTTGCAAACAATCTTTAGAGCATCCCCATGAAGTGAGGTGGTACTGTAATCAGGGCTCACACAGGAGGAAATAAGGCACAGAGATTATAATAAATAATTTTTGACTGAAGAGTTTGAGAATGTCTGGGGCTGGACATTTTTATTTGGTACTATCTTACTGTGTTTTTATATCAACAGCAGTTGTAGCTATTTGGATTTATTAAATTATGAATCAGACCTCAAGCTGTCATACTGTGTGTAGTGAAGATGCAGAAAGGTATCTAGATGGAGAGCACTGGGCCAACATCCTCTCTTAAGTCTGCAGAGGAGAAAAGCTCTACAAGAGAGCAGTCAGTCCACTTGGCTACCTCTGACCATCTGATATAGATACCTGGCTTAAATACCTCCAGCTAGTGGAGAAGAATCTGGATTTTTGTGATTATCTTTAAAGAGGAGTCTTGATCAACATCATACAGGGGTTACACAGCATTGTTGGAGGTGACATACAGCTCTGCAGATCTGGAGAGCAGAAACCATCCCGAACCATATGATCTGCTTGTCTTCTGAAGACTCCTGTCGGATTCGTTACACACTTTTTAACTTTTGTGACAGCAGAAATAAGGAGAGCCATATGGCTGATACTGTAGACAAGTATCACTGACATTCTCAGATTAGTCTGTCCTTTATGTAATTTAATGGAGAAAAGAGTACATGATCATGTAATTACATACTGCATCCTCACACATAGATGATGAATTAACCTTGCTTAAGCAGCGTTTGTTTTCTCATCTCCTGATTTTTGAATAGTGGACTTGAAATTTTAGCATCTTTTTTGTGTTTTAACATTCTAAATGTCCAGGTTTGAAAATCTGAATATTTGAAACTCTATGGATTCTCCTTTCCTTCCCCTTGATGGATCATCTGTGGTGTTTTGAGTGTTTTTTACAGAGGGCTTGTCTATCATAGTGGTGTTTACAGTGACTTCACTAAGGCACTTAATTGTAACCAAGTTAGAAGAATCTCCCTAATTTAGATAGCATTGCTGGAGAACGATGGACCATCCCAGAGAAATCAGCAAAGAATGCAAACCTTCCAGAAGAACAGAGCTGACTGTATGAGGGCTAGGCAGAGGGAAGGAAGCATTGCCCTATGAAATAGGATGGCATATTCTTTTCCGAAGCATCCAATACCAGCCCCTACTAGGGATGGAAGTAGTAGGGAAGGAGTGATAGCTCCCTCCTCTTTGCACCCTCCCTTCAGATATTTATATAAATTCATGAGATCTCCCCAAGCCTTCTTTTCTCCAGGCTGAACAGTCCCAGCTCTCTCAGCCTCTCCTCATAGGAAAGACGCTCCAGTCTTTTCATCTTCTTTGTGGCCCTTCACTGGACCCACACCCAGTACTGGACCCAGTACTGCGGGTGTGGCTGTGCCAGTGCTGAGTGGGTGGAGTTCGTGTTGTGTTTTGGGGGCTCGGAATGTAGCAGAACTCAAGGTGGGTTTAGGAGCCAGCTTTCAAAGTACATCTGATTATATCTGGGTAAGAGTCAAGGAGCATTTCAGCAAAGCGGAGTTGTTTTTTTTGGGTTTTTTTTGTTTTTTTTTAAATTGTATTGGGTGTCTGTGGTTTAGACTTTAGGAGAGTGGATCCTTGTGCATTGCTGTTTGAGTGTTGGGTGCTGTCTGAAACTCTTAGACAATCTGAATTTTACTTGATATTCTGAAGCTGTCATTTCAGGAGCATCTGTATGCTCACTGATAATCTACAGTATATGCAGAAGTCCTTTATATTATTTTATCATACAAAATTATCTACTGTTTACAAACATCAGACCAGTTACCAATAGAATGAGACTGGAAGAAGAAAGCAAAATTTTCAGGTACAAGATTCAACTGGGTTCTAATTGCTTTTCTTTTCCAAAATAAGAAGTGGAGGAATCTAGATAGGGCTGTTTTTCCTCCTGTAAAAGAAACATAAGCATTTACCCGTGTACAATGTGATCGTGTAAGCTACTTTTGTGATGCTGCAATGGATTATTCATTGTGCTGGATTAATTAACACTCTGCCACCTTCAAGTAGCAAAGATACTGTGCATAGAGGTACATTTAGACTAAATGTGTTTGAGAAATGAATTGCATACTTGTAATTGGTTTTAGTTCTTAAAGTATCTAAAAGGATTTTTGACATTTTGAAACGTTCCAAAAGTCCGTCATTTGTATAATACTTTTTATTGTTGAGGAAGGCTCATGGATGTTTTTCCCTGTGGGTTTTTGTGTTTTTTCATAATTCATCAAGTGATGGAAGATGCTTAATATCTCTGGGAAAAAGGAAAAAAAAAAACCCACCTATGATTCACGTTTGAGAACTTTGAAGCCATCAGAAATTGGAGTCTAAAATGGTCTACTAGAGAGACAATGTGTATGTTACTTTTACATTACATTTTTATTATCAGCTTTTATTGTTTGTTATACAGTGAGAACCAAAAAGCTAAACTGCAGTATGAAATTGTAAACAGAAAACAACTTGGTTATAGTAACTACTTAACACTGCTGCAGTTTTACAATAACACATAGTGTAGGGCCTCCTGACTAATGCTGTTTTTGTAGCCTCTCAAAATTTGGAAATGGAATGTAAAGATACTGCAGAACTAACCTGATAACTTCCACAAATTCTGTGACTTCCATAAAGCCTGGATTTTCTATCTTAAAAAAAAAAAAAAGTCTCACAAGTTACTGTAAATATAAATGCTGTTCAAGCAAGGAAACATTATTAGCTTTTTGCTTGTATAGGAAAAATTAAAAATTAATTGGTGGCATACTTTTTCTCCTTTCCTGCAAGCTCCCCTTGTTAAGAAGACTGGATCATTATCTCTCTGATGGGGAGTTTTGAGGCTGGTCATGCTGTGGATGTCCTATACTTCTTGATTATTGCTTGCAGAATGATAAACTATTGGTACAGAATCGACACATAGCAAATACATGTGTAAGTCTTAGCATGACAACTCTGAACTTAATATGCAATAAGCACTTAGGATTTTGTGCCAAGTGATCAACTAGAAAAAGGCTGGAGAAAAACTCAATGTATTAAAAAATACTTCTACTGTTACTTGTCTTGCACCAATTTTTTTCTCTAGGTTTCTTGCTTCAAGAAAAAGGGATCTTCTGAGCATTTTTAAATCCATGTTCCAGCTGAATAATGTTTTGTATGAGACATGGTTGTCATTACCTTTTGTAATATAAGAACTAAGAGTTACTCAATGTCAGCAGGTGACGGGTTCGGCATAAACATAGTAAGATAGTTTTTCACATAAATTAATTAAATGGTGAAACTTTTTACCAGAGGATGCTTCTGCATGCTAGAAGTCTTCATGTGTTCAAGAAGACAAGCTGGTGGCAGAAAAATCTGCTGAGGGTTATTAAACACAAAGATACCATCTCTGGCTCAGGAAATCCCTGAGCTGAAATCTCCACTCAGATTGGAAGGACATGCTAAGGAAAAAGCATTACAGGTTTGGCCTATGTTTACATCTCTTTTGGGTCTGTATTACTGGACTCTGTCAGAAACAGGATAGCGGATTAAAAACTTTTGGGTCTTACACAGCATCTTCCTTCCGTTGAGTAACAACACTATTAGATTTCAGAAGGGAAAGGGTTAGCATCATTATGGTTGCTAATTATTTATTTACTTGGATTTTTTGCATCAATTTACTGATTTACTTTTCCATATCAGAAAGTTGCATACGGAGTGTTCCCAGCATAGCGTTCTTGGTTCTACCTCACACACTTGCTTCAAAAGTTTCATCACTGCTGTTTTAGTTTCCTACTTATTTCAAATAGAGAGTTTAAAGTGGGAACAAAATTTCACTGTGTTCTAAGGATGTTTCTTTGCTACCTATTGTGGTTTAACCCCAGCTAGCAACTAGCACAAGGCAGCTGCTCACTCACTCCTTCCCCTACCCCATGGTGGGATGGGCAGGAGAATCAAAAAGAAGTAAAACTCGTGGGTTGAGATAAGAACAGTTCAATAATTGAAATAATAATAAAAAATAATAATGAAAAGGAAGATAACAAGAAGAGAGTGAAATATAACCCAAGAAAGACAAGTGATGCACAATGGAATTGCTCACCACTCACTGACCAATGCTCTGCCAGTCCCCAAGCAGCAATCCACCCCTCCTGGCCAACTCCCCCCAGTTTACATACCGGACATGACGTTCTGTGGTACAGAATATCCCTTTTATTAGTTTGGGTCAGCTGTCCTGGCCATGCTCCCTCCCAGCTTCTTGCACACCTCCTCACTGGCAGAGCTTGGGAAACTGAAAAATCCCTAACTTAGGATAAGCGCTACTTAACAACAACTAACACACTGATGTTTTATCAACATTATTCTCCCATTAAATCCAAAACACAACACTGTACCAGCTACTAGGAAGAAAATTGACTATCCCAGCTGAAACCAGGACATTACCTTTATCCATTTCTGTATGATATTTGGGTCTGCTGGGTTACTGTTAAAAATATTCCCCTTTCTTGATTGCAAGTAGTTCAACAACTGTTCTCCACCAGGGCTCAGTGGCATGTTCCTATATTGAACAAAGGATTCTCATTCCTAGTTATCCTGCTAAGCTTGCAATAAGCGGTACCTCTTCCTCCATACAGCCATTGGTTTTTAATCATAACCTGATTTTAAGTTGATTCAGTTCTTCTCTTTAAACAGCTAAGATCTCAGTCCAGGCAAGGCTGATAGATGGGAAGTGAGGCCTGGGAGGAATTTAAGTGTCAAGAGCCTAATTGTGTCATCCTAACCTTTGCCAAATTTCCATCAAGCCCCAAATCCATAAGCACTTTTAGCTAATGTAGCTCCAGTTAAATTCCCTCGGTGCCTGAAAGTCTGCTTGTGCACACTTCTAGTGGTGCAGGCGGTCTTAGCAGAGGGGCCTGTGCATCATACACAGATTTGAATATATTTGAGTATCCTCCTCTCTGAAGAACCTTTGAAGTGTGTACAGATCACCCTATGTACAAACGACAGAATGAATGATGTACATAATATGTTCACCATGACTTCCTGAGAAGCAGAGACACTTTCCTAAGTATCTCAACACCGTAGTCTCACTCACAAGTATAGTGCTTATGATTCGTAAAATGAGAGAGAGCAGTTGTACATTCTCCTTTCCTTGTCCAAACCTTTTCATACACTTCCCCGATAAGGTAGCTATTGGATGATGAATAAGGCAGCGCAGTTCAGGAGCAAGAACCACCTTCACTTCTCCTCAGAGAGTGCCTCTTCTCCTACTGAGTGCTGCTCCCTGATCTTACGCCTCTGGTTTTTAAGTCTTGCATACCTTTCTGCCTTAGGAGCAGAAGGCACCTTGTTCTCTCCTCTTGTGCTTGTGCATATCTTGCGGATTTCTGTGAGGAGTGTGTGTATATGTTTTGGAGATAGGATGGTGTTGGTCCTCTGTTAAACCATCTTTGGAGTGCAGGGTAGAGGAAGTCACATCTCACTGCATCTGCATTAACACGCACATCGTCAGCTCCAAGTGGGCTTTATCTAATCTTTCCCCAAGTTTCTAATCCCATATTTACTTATAAAGCAAATACTAAAACAAGAAAAGGACCAAATTTACAAAATAATTTTCTTTAAGATTTATGACTTTGATATCGTCCTGAAATTATAGCAGTGTATGTTCTTAGCCTAAAAAACTCGGTATGTATTGCTCTGTTCCCCACAGTGAGTAAGAACTGTTCCATTACTTAACTTAGATTAATTTCTAGCCAGTTCATAGTATTAAGTTATCATTAGGCCTGTTATTAACCACAAATACTGGTTTAGGTTTATATTTCTAATTGCTGCTTTTCTTTACTTTTACTTTGCTAGGGACCTATCCTGTAGCTGATGGAACATTGATGTGGAACAATAGTCACGTAAAATGCTTTCTGAACTTGGAGGAACTTTGTCTTATGTTCTGATATCTAGCTAACATTTCCTTTGCCTTGTTTATCTTGCCCAATAAATGGAAAACAATCACACAGGTCTTACATGATTTCACGATGTTCAATCTCCTTTCTTAAAGAACATTTCCATAGTTCATCCCTTCTGTCTTGTAGCTGAAATAACTTTTGAAGCACCATCTAGCTTGAACAATCACTTTTTACCCAAAACCCCTTTCCTTTTTATAAAGGCGATGATGTTCCTTGAAGGAGCTGCAGGACTTCAGGAACCACACACTATTCAAATGCTTGGTGAGAAGAAGCAGGTCTGCCGGGCATTGAAGTATTAATGAATAAAAAGGCAAAATTACAGTGCTTCATTTCTTCCAAGCTGCTGTGCTTTATTACTCATTCTGAGAAGTCCTGTTTATGTACCCTTCCAGGTTCTGAGATACACAACAGAAATGCATCAGGTTTATAGGTAAATTTATCCCAAAATATGTATTATTTAAATTTATCTAATAATAGGAAAACAGCTTCTCAACAAGGAACACACATGCCAAAAATCATTTGCTAGTTACTGTGTTTGAAACTAAACAATTCAATCATGAGAGTTGTTAAACAATCAATAGTCTTTGCCAAGACAGATGGTAGTTCTAATAAATACCTCATGTGGACAAAATCATTTGATTCAAACATTTCTCATACAGTTGTTTTTGAGTACTGTACTGGAAGCTGAACATCATTTTACCTTATTTCTATTTCTATTCTACCTTAATGCTTATTCCTAATAAAATGACTTGTAACTCCCAATTCTGCAAAATTTAGAGGAGATTTATTAAAGAGTTCGTGTTTCATATGGATAAAATAGATCAAAAAAAAAAAAAAAAAGAGGAAAAAAAACCCCTGTGGTAAGCCTGTTCAACTCAATAACTGTCTTAGAAATTCAAGGTAAACTTTTTGATTCTTATTTTGGTCAGTAACCATTTCTCCATCTTACTGTAATTTTAATTTCAGGAGGTCTTTCTTTTTGAAACCTTATGAATTCTGGCAGGGAAAACTGTTTCCCACCTGCATATAAATACAGAGAGAGTACAGAGGTACAAAAATAAGGCCAGCACGCAAAATGTTCTGCAAACCTCAGATCTCAGAAGGAAGGTCTGTGATGGGACCATGGACGGAACGGGTAGATTGTGAGGATGTCTCACAGCTACTGCTGTAATGAAATCACTGCATATGCTCCTGGAGTGTGTTGAGATAGGATCTCTCAAGTCAAACATCACAGTATTTATTAGGCACATTGATAACCAGTGCTATTTCTGTGGATTAGAGTAAATTTCCAATAGTTCTGCAACATAGCTAGAATTTCCTAGATATCAAGCTTATTATAAAACTAGAAAACTCAGACTAATTTGACTTTATGGAATTTATGTAATATGCCTTAAGTTCTTCAGGATGACATCTCTTTAAACCAAAGTGAATATGAAAGGCATTTTTCTTTGAACCAGCAAGTAAAATTTAGTTGCAGTGAAGCCTTTTATATTACCCTTAAGAGCCTGCTTGGGTGATAACATATTCAAACCCACCAGGCAAAGTGCAAACTGTATCTCTGAGAAGCTGTCTTAGACTCATTCCTGTGTACTGTGGTGGACAGTTTAAGGGAATTGCTTCTTAATTACAGGGTTGTCCTTGATAACACTGAGAAAAAATTGGTTTGGACAGTATTGATTCCAAGCAGTTCTGTTCCTCTTTGGGGACATTCCCAGCCAGCAAAACATTCACTGATGGTCAGATAAAACAGCTTAAGTTCACCCCATGCTTAGTTTAATCAATAGGAGCCTATTTACATTGCAGAATGTTAGCCATGTTAATTTAGGCCTGGAAATATCATCATGTGCCTCTGAGGTAGAATAGAAAACAAGTTTTGTTTAAATGTGTGCAAGTCTAAGTCTCTTGAATTTTCCCCAGTTATTTTTTAAAAGAGTATAGTTTTTTCATAATATTAATTTTGGCAAGTTTTATCTATCCATCTTCCCTTAGCTGCATATAACGATTCTCTCTTTGTAAACGTTTGGGTTGAGGCACATTCGTTTTTAGCAAGAGCTGTATGTCATCCCTCCTGTATCACAGGGAGAACTGGAAACCGCCACTGTGGGCTAACGCTGGGTTTGGAAGGCCTTTGAAACAAAATGTTACCTTCAGAGTATTTAGCAACATAACTCACAGATACTGTGAGATAAGAGAGTAATAGTATAACTTCTTAGAGAGAAATTGGGATAAAGTGAGATTAATTGCTTTGCCTAAGGCCACACACTGTTCAACTCAGTCGTGTGGTCCAGAAGGAAAGCTCCACAATGGATAGGACTGAAGTGCTTTGTGTAGATAGTCTATCGGTCTAATTATAAAAGGTCATCTCTGTGTTATATTTTCTCATTATCTGAAGTGAGTGATTAAAATTCAGAATAAACAATAATGCAGGGTTGTGGTGTGTTGGTTTTTGTTTTTTTTTTAAAAACCAAGCCAACTACAAATGCATAAAGATTCGCATACAGATGCATCTGATGTTCAAGCTGCAATGTCCAGTTTTGGTTTTTGGGTTTCTTTGCTTGCTCTCAGCATTTTCTCAGCTGTGATTTTTTTTTACTTGCTATAGTAACAGCGCAGTATAGAAAGTGAAACATTTTGAGATTGCATTTTGGGGACTTGAAATTCCCTGATCATATTACTACTACTTTTATGTATGCTGTGGCAGCAAGTCCGTTCGCAAAACAAACAAGGACTGGAGTGGGAGCTGGTGAAATGAATACAGAATATAGGCAGAAACAGGTAAGACAAGACTGCAGTGCAATCTTTGGGTTAAGACAGTGCTTGAGCAAGGGTCTGTTAGCACCTGAGATCACTTAGAGGTGAGAAAAACCAGCGAGCTAATAATAATAATCTTAATTATAAGCATAAAAAAATTAATAATCTTAATATTTTCTTCTAAGAAACAAGAAAAACATGGAAGAAAAAGGTCTGTGGCTAGGTGGGGGATATTGTGAGCAGAGATGATTGTATTTTACTGCTTTGGAGCGTAACTAAAGCTTGTTCTCAGCAGTGTTGCTGTAGTGACCAGTGGAGCTCCTTGGACAGGTGACATGGATCAGTGTCAGGAATCGAATGAAGGTTGATTTGGCTGCAGTGCAGATCACATCACACGTGTCAAGATGCAGTACAGGTCGGCATTTATGAGACTGCCTTCATAACTATTTCCAGCATCTGATGTGATGAGGAAGGATATACAGAAAGCAACAGGATAAGTTGTTGTTGCTACAGGCTTGTGCCTATAAAAGAGAATGGTAGAATAAAATCGGTTTTAAAAAAAAAGGGAAGAAAAATACTCCATTATGGTCTTTTTCCACATCTTTTTTCTAACCAAACAGAACCTTTGTAGAGCAACTGGCCATGGGCTTTGTAAATAATTTTGAAATTCATACAACAAAATATATCTTGCATACCAGTAAGAGTTGTTAAAGAAATGATAATTGAGTGGTGTCACGTTGTACTCATCTTTCATGTTTTGACCATTTAATTTCACATTATGCGTGAAATGAAAATGAACCAATTTATTTCCATGTGTGATGCATTTCAACTTTTTTTTTTTTTAAACTATGGAAATTAAATTAATACTCCTTTTTGGCTCTGCTCTGCAAATTCAGTATTACGTCCGAGTTATGCTACATCTAGTAGCATTACGTTTAATAATAACAAAACCTTGCAATCACAGAAAAGTGATATAATTTAAATAATGTGATTTTAAATTAGTTTTCTCTGGCCAAAGGACTTGCTTCTCTGTTACAAGATGCATAAATGAGAGAAAAATACTGTATTTGAAATGTTCTTTATATAATTTTTGTAATGAAGTTTGGCATTGCAAACCTTAATGAGCATTAACCAGAAATTTGGATTTTGAATGGCACTGCATGCTTTAATTAAGCTTTTTGTTAAATGTATTTATTTTTCTTTTCTGTTGGTCTTAGCTCTTTTTTCCCCTTATAATTCTGCTTTTTGAAAATAATTATGTTACGGTTCTGTTTTTAAATCTTTATGTACTAACAGTTTGATCTTTAATAGTCTGGGATTTTTTAACCTGGTAGTGAATACAGTAGAAATCTACAATCTCTAGTGATATTTTCAGGTACTCTGTGTTCTAGTCAAAAGTTAATGTACTCATTTCAGGATCCTAGGTATTGTTCAAACAAATAATATTTTGCTCTTAGAGAAGCACAGGTTTGAAAACCTAGCTATTCAGTTTTTATCTAACATTAACCTGCTGTTCCTGCAAACATTTTGCTTCAGGAGGGAGTGCAGAACTGTCCTCCCACTTCTTGCTCTGTAAATGTGCAAAGTTTACAGCTGCTTTGAAAAGTTTTCTACGGTGGGTCCTGGTACTGCCCTATGTAAAAGCCAAACCACAATCTTACTTTCATTCTAAGTAACTTCTCATAAGCAGGTGTTAGGATTCACATTTTGATGGTTGCCTTTTTAGTTAAAATTTTATTTTCAGTTGGTCTCTCCATCCTATTTTTCTGTGTCCTCTAAGAGGAAAAAAGAAATTCTGGATAATAGAGAAGCAGCAGCTCTTTCTATTCTGTCTTTAAAATAAAACCCAAACCAATACAGCGAAGAAGGGAAGAAGTATTCTTCTCAGAAAATTGTTTACATAAAATACCATAGTCAAAGTGATAAAGAATAACTATTTTTTTAGCAGCTGAGAACATCAGAATATAGTCTTCAATTCCCTTACGTGTTTTGTAATGCAGATTCCCTTTAAAGTAGCCTTGCCAATGTACCTTAAATATATTTTAGAATTATTTTACCATGAAATTAGTTTTTCTCCATCATTGGCTTAGTTGAATCCTTCTTTTTGATCTATGCTGGGACATTAGAAGTGAAGCCGTGGCTGCACATACTGTTTTAGTAGGTTTCTATCAAAATGTGTTCTGCAGTAGACCATACCCATTGAGAGCGGAGGTTATTAGTGTAGCCTGGCTGCTGTGTAACTGGCTTCTCCAGCTCTCACCATGAGTCTTACTTAATTCCTACACTCTATACTTCTGCCACCAGGTTGTATTTACATACTTATTAACTGGAGGAAGAACAGAGAAGGGAATTTCAATCTCAAGAAGTGCAGAACGGCAAAAGGCTCTTCAGGTTGTCCTCTTGCCCTGCTAGACATCGCTCAGACCGCTTTACACACCAGTCTCTGGAGTTTCTTCCCTAGTAAACGACTTGCAAAATATTGCCTGCCTTTTAACCTTATACATTAGAGAATGGAAACAGGTTTTGGTTGGCTTTTTTTTTTTTTTTTTTTTTTTTTTTTTGGAGGAGGAGTGTTAAATGAAGCACTTAGAGGAAATAAATTGGTCTGGATAGACAAATTTGGCTTACCAATATTTCAGTATCCCTGTCCCATTAATGGCTTTTTTTTCCCCTACTCACTTGCAGGTAGTTTATTTTCTTCCCTTTGTTATTATTTTGTCTTTAAAGTATTACCTGGTAATAGTTGTGGGGAAAAATTGTGTATCATTTTTGATTTACACAGCCTATTAAAGAACAACTATACTAAAATCAAGGTGCACTTTATTACTTTTATGAGGAAATTAAGGTTACATTGGAGCAGTTGAACCTTATGTTAGGGAAAATTATTTTTCCTAAATCTTCGTGGTATTTACTTGCCATTTTATCTATGGATATTCTGTGATACTTTTAGGTAGAATGATTTTTTTCTTTTTAAACAAAAGTTTCATGTCTATCACAAGCAAGAAGTTGTGCAAATCAGTGGAAGATGTGGTAGCTGGATGTCAGAGGGTTGAGCACCTTACTGCAATTTTTGTAACTAGTCTTCCTCTGAAGTGAAATACCACGAGTGACTTTCTTTCTGAAGTAAGATTGTACAAGCATAAGGCTGCCCTAATCTAGGTTTTGTGAGAACCAGGAGCTCGGAGCATAAAGAGAATCTAGAAAATTTCTTAAAGGTAGTTCGCAGCAGCATCTGATGCACACATCCAGGAGCCTAATATCTGTTTTATTCTTGCGTATGCCTAACATTGCCTGTGTGAGTATAGTCATTGAATATCCACGAGGGCCAGGTTTTCTGTGACTCGTCAAGAATAGGAAAAGAAACCTCTTTTATTTTTTTAATGACGTTATAGTATATCTGTTGCAGTAGGTAACATCTGGGCAGCACATACAGAATTCACCATGGCTCTGCAAACATGTTGCGTTCTGCTTGTCTACACTTCCATCCACCACTGCAGGCAGAGGGACTAAACAAAATCAGCATCTGTTGAGAATAGCAACCTTGGTTCAGATGTGCATCAAAATTAGTTGCGTTTAAGTGTTTGTAACTAAAGGAGATTATTTCTCTGAGCAGCTCTAGGCAGCAAACTAGTAGTTAATACCTAGGTACTGCAGTTTTGTGCTGTAGGAAGGGGAACTGGCTAGAGGGGGATGCTGACTTGTCTTTTTTCATCTCTATTCTTGGAACAGGAATGTAAATTGACATAAAAATAGGATAAACGTTGTAATCTCTACTTATGAATGAAAATGCTGTTAGTGACAGATAATGAGCTTCAGACATCTAGTTTTCACCTAAGTTTCGGATGTCTCACTTCAGCAGGATCTGCTTACTACCATTGTCTATATTGTGAGCGCAGGCTTTTCTGGTGGATCTGGTTACAGGCAGAGACCTGCACAGGGTGTGCTTGCCCGTGGCTCCTCTCTGGGGGGTCACTTGCATATCCTTACCATGAAAGCTGGACCACGTGCAGCAAACTAGACCTGTTGCATGGTCCATTGTAGCGCTGGGCTGTCACCTAGCACATGGATTCAGGAATTTAGAGATACAGAAGGCTGGTATGAGAGATGTAAACTTGTTCCTTAAATTTGGCAGCTTGCATCTTAACCTGAATTTAAAGATACCTATAGTTGTACCCCACAGTTTTCTGACCCTCTGATACTTTGGACAGCATACATACTGCATGACTTAATATTTCAATAATTTGTAAAATAGATTTCTATTTTAACACAGTCTGCTAGCGGCAGAGCAGTTTGGCTTTTGTCCAACAACTAAAATGTGACGTGATGCATGAACGCACAATTTTTTTAAAAAATGCTCATTGGTATTTTTAGGAGACGTGCACATTGAGCTGAACAGCTGGCTGGGTGCCGGCCGGGTGCTGCCTGTCGCGGACTCCTTTCTAGACACCTCTGCCTGTCGCGTGTCCTTGTACTGCGGTGGTGAGCATGGGAACGGCAAAGAGCGATGGTGCCCTGTGTTTGGTTTCTGTGTCCGCTGCCTGGACAGACTTGGCCTATGACTTTGCACATGGGAATTGGCTTGCAGGCTTGGGATCTTGAACGCTGCAATCACGTAGTACCCAGTTTGTGCATCCAGGAACAGCAAGCATGGATTCATTTTGTTGGGACTTTGACTTGCTGTTTGGACAAAGAAATCAATCCTGCAGGTGAATCAGCTTTCTGCTTCCGGAGTTAATTTTTCACTCAGTTCAAATTAATTATCTTTCCTAACCTGCTCAGGCCTGATTTTCCTTCCTGTTCTGCCATTCTCTGCTTTCACTTTGCCATTTTCCCCAGCAGCTCTGCAGGTCTAACTGCTCCTAGATAGCTGGACTTTCAGTTTAGGCTTCAGGTTTTTTGCCACCTGTCCTGTGGAAAAAAATGTAGCGGCAGAAACTGCTCTGCTTTCTCCCAAAAACTCAGTGGTTTCCATAGTTCATGGCCCTCGCTTTCCCCCCCCCCCTCACCTCCTGGCAAAGGGGCAGTGGGTCGTAGAAGAGCCCAGGAATGAGTGGGCTCTGCATTCAACCCTCTCCGGCTGAAGAGGGTTGCACGTCTCTATGCAAGGAACAGCAACTGAGGGGCGCGTGCATTGCTGCGGTCCCAAGTTATTAGCCCGAGTGTACCGTTATACATAAAGTGGTAAGCTGGGAAGTGGGGCAGCATTTCAGATGCTTCTTTGGGAGGTCGTTAAGAGTTGCCTGATACGAGCCTGGACTGCCAGGTGCCTGGCTGCTCCTGCACCCCGCTGTGATGCTGTGGCACCCAGCCCAGCTGGACAGTTTGCGTTCCAGTGGCTGACAGCTTGGTCTTGTGATGCTGATGTCTCAGGTACGGTCCTAAGACCAGTGTGATGATTTTAAAATCTGCAGTATTCCCAGAAGTTCCCAGGTGTGAAGAAGGAAATAAACAAGCAACAAACATGTAAATAAACCCCTCATTTCCCCAGCCTTTGGGGCAGGAAAAAGCAAGAAAAAAATGTAAACAAGATTTAAATTCCACAAATAAACAGTACAAATTCTGGTCAGTCACAGATTTTTTTTAAGATACCTTTTTATATATTTAGAAGGGTAGATATTTTAGTTATTTTTAGAGGGTCACAGAAGGGAAAAGTACCTATTAGCTCACCTATCTTCTCACTAATGTATTTTGTTACCTGTACACAGTGACTACCTTTGCTGTATCTTCTGGTGTGTCAGCTGCTGATGTGTATTGCAGGCAGAGAGTCAGCTTAAACCGATTACATGGAAAACAAAGCATCTATGAATACTTGATATCATTCCTCTGTATGCTTCTTAGCTTTGCTGGATAATGTAAAAATAGTAAGCTGTTTAGTGTTGTCTTGAGCCTGTCTGAACAAATTTACCTGGAGGGAAGAAAGAAAAATCTACCTGGATTGTACCCAGGCAGAATGGAACACACCAAGGTATTATAGCACTGTGTAATAGCAGTGTGTCAGTAATAAATCAGCTGAGTAAACTTATACTGCAGGGGGGGGTAACACTACTTGAGCTAATAAGTATTTGTTATTTGGTTTGAAGGTTTTTTTCTGCTTAATGTAACCTAAGCTGTGCAAGTTCACAAAGTGAACACCAACATGTAAGAAGGACATCTGTTCAACTTAATACCGATTTGAAATATATGATTAGAAGTGTTGAGTGACTGGGTGATAGATGGCAGGTGAAATTCAGTTCTTGTGTGAAATACTAAGGTGTGTGTTGAGGCAGGAGAGAAGGAATTAGTCTAACTTTATACATGTGGCAGTGAGCTCTGGATTAGCTATTTCCATTCAAGAAAAAAAATCTTGGAATTATAACAGGTAATTCCATAAAAGCATTATCTCTGTGCTCAACAGTAGTCAAAGAAACAGAATATTGGGGATGATTATGTGGAGAATAAAGAACAAAGCAGGCAGCACTGCAGAAACCTGTGACTTGTATGGTTCTGTCTCCCCATCTTGAAAAGGAATGAATAGAACTGTAGAAGGTACAGTGCAGACTAATAAAGAAAAAAAGGTATGGAAGAGCTTCTGCACAAGTAAATGATTAAATAAACCAGGACTTATCATCCTTGGAATGAGAAGATCGAGCAGTGGAAATATTAAGCACAAATGGAAAAGGTGAACAGTGACTGATTCTCATTCAGGATGTTTGTCTCCCACCAGATCTCAAAGGCAACAAATGAAGCTAACAGATGGCAGGTTCAGAACGAAGGGAGGTGCTTCATGTGTTGCGTGGTCAAGGATATTGTATGTTCCAGATGTTTACAGGGGTTCAGAAAACAAAGTGAAATTGAGTCAAATGGAATAAAAATGCATCACAAACCAGAAAAATCTTTGTCAAAGCACACAGGTGGTACGCCTGTGAGTCAGGACAGTGCTGGTCTGCATATGGCTGGGACCATATCCTTAAAATGTATCTCTGTGTGATCACTTTGTCCTTTCGCTGAAGATCCTAGCTAAAAGACTCTTTGGTCTGACTTAGTAAGACTGCTTTTCCATTTCTTTTGCTGTGTGTGGGCAGCTAGAGTTCAAAAGAGCAGTGCAGTTAGAGTCATTCAGTTGTAACACACATCTGAACAGATCTTTACAATGCACCAGCCCATCAAGGATTCTTGGCCGGAGCATTGTCATCTCCTGCTTCTCTTCTGTTCATTACCAGAAATGGGTCTAAGCTTCCTTTCTTTGTCTTCAGTAATGTAGGAGGTTGGACTTTTTTTTTTTTTTTTTTAATTGTCCATGGATTTACACTCTGAAAACCCTGTGCAGGCCTAAAGAAATAAGTAGTAATACAAGGTGTGTGTGTGCAGATGAGCTTTTTATCACATAAACTAACAGAAGGAAAACTTCAACAAGAATGAGGGAGGGGGAAAAAAGTCTGCTGAGATCTGAAATGAGGTGGAAAGTGATTAAAGTAGAGGGGGGAAGGGGAAGTCTGGTTAAAGATAAGGAATTCTGATGATGTGACCTTTCATGCCTGCTGCATCTTCGATGGCCAATGCAAAGTGAAGAGGAGGGTTGATTTAAAGGGCAGCACAATCTGAGGTTGGTTGCCACACATCAGTAAAGAAGTTTAAAAACAAGAAGGTAATTTTGAATTGTGCATTAAAACAAAGGAGGAATAAATGTAGATGTGAGGGACTGGTAGTGTAGTGGCTCTTGTCTTTGTTTAAGGGTTGCAGAGCTGGAGGGCCGTGACACGGATGTGACAAAGCTGCAAGCAGACAGTTTCTCACTACAGCTGAAAATGTAGCAGGGGCTTGTACAGAGAGTATTATAGAGGCAGTAGTGAAACAGGGACAATTTGGTGTCTGCTGTAGATTTCAGAGACTGAAGCTGTAATTCAGCACTAGAGGGTAATATATGTTTGGTTCCCAAATAAGACATTAGATTTGCCCGTACTGGCTTGGCTGAGAAGCTGTGCCTCTCACCTGTTAAATGACATATTGGCCACTCCTGGTGGATATGTAACCGCTGCATGAATTTTCAGAGAAGGGGATGGAGGGCTCTACAGCTGAGTGAAAGCCGAAGTGTTTGGTACCTTTTAGCTCTCACACGCACATGCAGGCAGCTGGAAGGTGTGTCTTCTCCCAGGGCCATCATTCTGTGCTGGAAGAAAAACTGCTGTTAAAGGTTGCGATATCATGCAACCGTGATGTCCCTATCGTTTCTGTCCCCAGGGTCCTCTGGGTGACCTGCAGGATCCCCGTGACTGCTGGTTGGTGTTTTCCTGACTGAACGGCAGAGTCAGCTAGCGCTGCAAGGGAAGAACATACATTTTCACTGGTCTGTGGGGGTTTGGGGTGGGAGCACCAGCTGCATTTCCTTTTCAGTGAACTTCTGCAGGGGAAAATAATGAAACCAAAATCCTGTTTCACTACCATCACATTTTTTCCCCTCAACTCATGGCATGTGCTTTCTGTAGAAAAGCTGCCTCATGTGGCAGGGATCCATGACTCAAAACTGCAGGTGGATTTTTAAAGACTCTGACTTGGTCCCTTCCTGGCACAACCGTCTCTCGTTGTCTTCTGCACCCTTAACATCTGCTCTGCTATCTAGTTGGGCTGCAAGCAGGCAGGATTCCTGCGGTAATGATACTGGCCTGACTGGTAGCAGCATTGGGGCATATGGGGAGGGGGGGCTGATGTTGGATAGCTTTCCTCGGCTGGTGAGACCTCTAAAAATACGTACTTTGAGAGGGAAGTGCTGCCTTTCAGCCTTCGGTGGACTGCCATTAATCCTTTGTTATCCCTTCAGGCTTTCTGTTAATTAACAGATTTTCAATCGTAAATAGCTGGCTCAGAAGCCTTTCTTCTTTTATCCCCGAACACCCCTAGCATTCATATGAGCTGTTGTCCTTTTTGCTACAACTCTGAAGTTGATTATTGCAATACTAAAGAATTTCTTCTGTATAGATCTTCTTCCTGTTGCCTAAAAAAGGCTTATATTTGGGTGCTTCCACACAGTATTAGCCTTTCCTGCATTCATTTGTTTCAAAACCTTTTTCAGTTTTGGGATGTTCCCTGAAAAGGTCAGATTTTTCTATCTCCTTTTCACACAGAAAACAGTGATCCACACTTGGGCCAGCAAACTGTTGGTGGGAAACTGAGAACGAGAATTAGATCCTGAAAATTTCTGAGAATACAGGGCCATCTGATAATGCCAAAGTAAGTCATGATCTAAGCAAAAACAATTGAAATGCCACACGCCTGTGCTTTTCTTATTCTCATACTGGACTGGGACAGTAAATGGGCTTGCCAATTCCCTCACTTTCAGTGTCAGTGGAGAAAATTGGGAATGGCTGTTTTGGAGCAAACCAGCAACATCTTCTTTCCAATATCCCACATCTGGTGGTGCTGCACAATAAGCATCTGTCATGGTTTATTCTGTGAAGCACTGCAGGGGTTTATGCTCTTTTTATTTTATCTGTTGTAATTGTGTATTCCTGTCATTTTATGTGAGAATGTAATCTCATTTCAAATCCCTCTAAGCTTTTTGGATAACAGATACACATATGTCAATATCTTTTCCATATGTATATACATGGAACAACTTCCATGGTTAATTATGTATGGTTTAGAAATAAAAAAACCCCTTTATTAATTTTTTAAAATAAAAAGATGTTAACATTAGAAGATATTTATTAATTTTAAATATATTGCCTTTGCCTTTCAGTTTTATTCTTTATTCCCTTGCTCTTGTGAGATTATAAATAGAAAACGGTCAATGTATTATCTCTGCATTGGTTTATTATGTACCCTACTTTGCTTACTTCTGTCCTTCCTATCATCTCAGGTTTCTGTTCCTTATGAGGCACCTTAAATACCTCTGTGTTTTTTAATTGCCCACTTTTAAATTTTACATGCTGCCTGCTACAGCTCTTATTTTTGAGATAAATGACAAGAAGTACCAATCATTTATTCCATGTTAACCTGTATTATGGCATGATAAAACTGGACACATAATTAGATTTTGTTCATTTGCCAAGTATGGCCAAATTCTTGGTAGATACATTCCTGTAAGTGGACAGAAATTGTGTGCTGCGTTACACAAAAGGTCTTGGCAAAAGCAAGCAACAAACTAGATAGTTTGCTGAGGAATTTTAGGGGTTTTGTTCAGATTTTTAAAAATTGCTTGGAGCGCTGTTTTCAAGGTGAGCTGGAAACCCCAGGCAGGTTCTGTAGCAAAAAGAATGATAAAATGTTGCACAACTCTTGATCAATTTAAGAAATTTGGTGCTTCAAGGGGCTGGCGGACTCTTCTACCCCACCTACTAGATATTCTCTTGCAGTAACAGAGTGGTCTTATTCAGCCTCCTGCATGTACTTTTAAGACTACTGCTGATCAACAGCAAGTGTTGCTTAGTCTCATAAGCATTCCCAGGGAGTTTAGACAGCACATATGGTACTACTCTAGCATTGCACACACCTTTTTCTACCTTAATTGCAAGCCTGATTGCACACTACTTCTAGGAAAACAAGTTTACTCTTCATATTGCTTGTGAGCCTGCCTCCTTCTTTCACCAGGGCACACAGCATGCAAACTCTGCCGGTTGCCTCTGGCCATGACTCCTGCTGGTTGCATCAAGCAATACTTGGGAAGGATTGCAACTTTTGAAGGAAAGGTAGTGGCAACTTGCTGTGAAAGAGAAGAGAATCCTTAAATTAGACCTTAAGTGTAGAGAATGAAAGGAAAGTATACTGCCATCAGCATCTTCAATGCTTTTCCCCTCACTTTTCTGTAAAGCGATGATAAAAGTCCAAATTTATTTTCACTAGTCTCATTAAAAGTCAGCATATCTTTTTAGCATAGAAAATTGTGAATACACCTGGTAAATTATACCCTGAAATAGGTTAATTGTTAGCTTCTTATAATTAAAATCCAGTGCTTTCATATTTATTAAGGGCAAGTACTATGTGGGAGCGTAGATAGTATTATTGAATATAAAACTCCTAATTTAATTTCGTCTTGTTTTCCCTTTGATCTGATTATTCTGAATGGCAAATCTGTCATCCATGTGAACACGGTGAGCATTGACTTTTGCTTGGTATGTATTCAATTCTAACAGCTAAGAGACTTGCTTGTAAATATTTCTGCAGCATAATTTTCACCTATGCCCTACTTAGAGCGGATGACAGCATTTTCATCCTGCACTATGCAAGATGCTTTTAATTAGTTTAGTGTAGTCAGCTATGAATCATTCACTGTCCTTGAATGCCAGAATTGATGACTGTCATTACGATACTCTGAAGAAGTGTGAAAGAATCCAGTTAATGAAATAGCCATTTGGGCATCCTTATCACTTCCATTTACGTTTTTGTTTAGGTAGCTGCAATAAAAAAGTTTGTGGTTCACAATTATGTTCATGTTTAGATCAAACAGCTCATCTTATATGTAGTGTGTATGGATGTACATGCAGCTAGTCGGATACCTAATGTGAAAAAAGTTACACAATTCTTTCAAGAAAGTAATGATCACACAGGATGGTGATTTTCTGAGGTACGAGAAAGTAGCAGAGAGCTGCTGACTGTTAATACTGGAGCTTAAACTGGTAGTGTGGGGACTAACTCTTTGACTGTTACTCCGATATTTTCTTTCCTCAGTTCATTTCCTTGGTTCTCTCCTGAATGTACTTTGTTCAGAAGTATGTCTTCGCCTATTTGAAAATGCTCATTGTAGTATACAAACACTAGAGAGTCAGGAGATGGTGTGAGCTCCTAAAATGATACAGGTCTTAAACGCGAGGAAAAAACACTTGTGTTCACGTCACGCTTCCAGCTCACATGTTTTGTGTCCAGTCACGTGAGTATTATAAAATACTGCATTGCTAAGGCTAATAGGTAGTTATACAACAGTAAGGACCCTGAATTAAACTCTGGATCTTTTGAGGATACGTGAGAACATACTTGTTTTGCTATCATCTTTTTTGATCTGAATTACTCTCAGAAACGTAAGTGTCTGAAAATAAATTTCAGAAGGACAAATGTGATCTGATTCACTAAATAATGTATTTACTTCTTTATGAGGAAAATCTATTTTTCCTTTTGATTTTATTGTTTAATTAATGCACTCAAACTATTTGGGGAAACAATAATAACTGAAAGTCAGGAAGTCAAAAGAATGATGAGGTATGTATTTGATCAGGAGTGTTAGTATATAAGAGAATGCATATAAAAATTAATTTTGTTTGCTGCTTTTTACTGTTAGGTTGTCACAGAAGAGCTGCCTCTAACTCAAATACAGCCTTTTTTTCAGGCTGTACCCAATGGGAGCAGGTGTGAAACCCTTGCCCTTCACAGTCTTCCCAACTCTCTTCCAGCAGCATTTGGTGTAGGTGCTTTCATGTGGCTTTGCAGTTGTCCCTGCCATTGCTTTTGGCATTAGATCTGTGATATGTGTTTGAATTAATAGTTACAGAGAAGAAAAATGCATTCCTTTCCTTGTACACAACAGGCAAGGTGTGGTAAAGAGTAAAGACACTGCAAGGCATAAAGCCCACAAGGTAAAAGTAAACAAGGACTCATCGTACCTGCTGAATGCTTGTTAGTTGATAAATATTTACTTAATTGTAGTATATTTATATCTGCTGAATTTAAAGAGAAGGAAGAAAATTTGAGTGATGTTTGTATTCACGTGTGTTTTCTCAAACATGTGTGTTAAAAATTAGGATCCCCAAACAGAGCAGGAAAAATGGGAGCTCCAAATGTGACGGTGTTGGGCAAACTGATGTATGGGCACCAAGCTACTTAATGCTTGCCGCCAGTTAAAACAACTGATTGTATTTGCATCTGAAAATGTTTGGGAGAAATTATTAGGAAACTGGCAAGAACCTGCTGTAGAGGGAGCTTAAAGTCTAATGATTTAAAGAAATGGCTAACATACTTAAAGGATAATCAGTGTTTGGATGCAAATATGTTAGTTTATGTGTATTATATTACTAAGTGTTCTTGGTTCAGCACCCAAGGGCTTGTGCAAACATTTCTCTGGTGAACTTCTGAAGCATTAAAGCAAATGTGTGACAAGGAGAGAAAGGCAATTTGAATTCAATAGCTGCTAGTGGTTTGAGAGGAGAATACCAAGAAAACACTGAAATAGAACGGTACAGCCACATTTTGGTGTTAAATTCTAGCCAGTTGTTTAGGAAACTACCAAACTGATGAAATTCGGATATAAATAATTAAACAACTTGGTAATATTCACATACTTTGGAAAGGCAGTAAATAGAAAAGGTATATTTGAAGATGTCTCAGTTAAAATGCAAGAAACCTCAGACACCCTGGGAATCGTCTCAACAGAAATGTCTTAGTTTGTGGTCATATTCTCAAACAGGCCAATGCAACCCTCACAAACCTCCCCACCACTCTTCTGTAACGTGTTTCATTTTGAATGTGCTTGTGTGAAAGGTTTGGTACTTGCTCCTTTTCAGTATGGTGAACAAAACAACAGTGGTTAGATTTATTTGTAGCTAAATATAGGAGGTCTTGTGCGGTCTTGTGCTCCCTGCTGCATACTGTGCAGTGACTCACAAGAGCAGAGCTGTAGAGGACTGGCGCAGTAAATATCTGGTAGTCTTGCAGCTTCTTCTGTCAAATTGAAGGCAGCTATTTTTTGTACTTTTAGGTAACCGGATGCAACTGAATCAGTGACAGTTGTGGGAACTACAAAAGCCTTCTTCACAGATAGAAATAACAATCTATTTTTATATAAATTTTTGCTAGTCCTGAAACTCCTGGATATAAACTCTAGGTAGTAGGAAGCAACGGCAATCCAGCACAAATTATCAGGTGTACACTGGCCCCATAAGAGGGGCAGAGATGCTGAAACGTGAGGTCAGTTGTCTCCACAGCTGAAAACTTACGTTCTGTAATTTTTCTGGATCTGATTTTATTGCAGTACCTGGTTATCAGTTACATATTGTCTTTTTCTGCAGTTCTGCTAGGGCTGTCATTAAGTGTGGACCGGCTCATTTGATTTTCTTAGCATCAGACTGGATAATTTCAGCCTTAGGAGAGCTTCTCTAATCTACACCCTTGATGTTCTGGCTATGGGACCTAGACTTACGGGTTTCAGCATTGCAGCACTTAAGCTTTACACATTTGACTTTCTAGACAGAATTCACAATCTGGAGTCGCGTCCCTTCATCCTGTAAGTAGTGAATAGGTGCTTTGTAGCGGTTTTCATGACGGGCAGCATACCAATAATAACCAAAGCTGAATAAGAGTGCACCTCTGTAGCTGGGATGGTTTTGCTTCTGATGCAGAGTAGGAAGAGACGGTTGTGGCTGCAGAGCAAGCGTTCAGTGCGGAGCGTGGCTCTGAAGCCGAGTGGTTGGACATTCACCAGGAAGAAAGGGGAGCCGAGCTGTCCAGCCCATCCTGCTCTCAGCACTGCTCATGCAGATACCCCTGGCTATATCCCTGTTCTTATTGCTGTTTGCAGTATCCTCGTCCCATCTACTGACTGCCTCTGCTCCCAGAATGAGACTTATTTTTTCATGCTCAACACCACAGTTGCAACAGAAGGCATTAAAATACCTGCTCTAACTAATAACTCGGTGATCACCATTCTCCTAAGTGGGTTGCAGCAGGCGATGAACTGGAGAACTGTTCCAGTCAATATGTGGTGTTGTGAAGAATGTAGGAGAAAGTCTCAGTTCTCTGTACTCCGCTAGATAAAGTTGTGCAAGTGGGGATGCAAACTGTGAGTCTGGCCTTCACTGAAATCCCACTGTACACCACAAGGCAGATGCCAAGCTACAGTAGGGTACACTTCGCTGTGTCCCTCTCCTCAATATTTCCTGTTAGCTGGTTTACTTCTGTTGAGTAGAGGGCACGTAGGAGGTGATGCAGATCTGGGAATATCCATCTGGCACCTGAGGATGACAGGACACGGTCGCTCTTGGCATTACCCCACCTGAGTCTTTGTGCGACTCTCTTGAAAGCTGTCACTGATGCTGACCAGGGCTTAAGTGAACAAGGAGCATGCTTGGCTGGTGTCAATTGGTTGGTGTTGC
Organism: Haliaeetus albicilla; assembly: GCF_947461875.1. Lineage (NCBI taxonomy): Eukaryota > Metazoa > Chordata > Aves > Accipitriformes > Accipitridae > Haliaeetus > Haliaeetus albicilla. The sequence goes on along the minus strand of NC_091497.1, from coordinate 8,112,543 downwards.
TCCATTGCTATTTCAGTAACAGCCATCCGTACAAAACCAAAAGCATGCCAGGACAGTGAGCTTGGAAAGTCCACAGGAAGTTTTTGCTTCTCTGCATGCTTCTGCTGATAATAATTCATAGCAATTTGGTCAGTCTAGCAGAGGTAAATAATTTTGCTGCCACCTGGGATATTTGTTAGCTGATTCAGCACTTTATTACCTAAGAGGTAATCATCTCTTATCGATATGTGCAGGCTAGCACAGTAATACTTTTATCTGTGTTAGGAGAACGGGAGTTTGTCTACACAGGGTCATTCAGGAAAACTAATCCAAATTGATTTTTAAAGTAGATTAGTTAAATTAGGTTCCATCTCTTCGAATTCACTAAACGGCCAAATTTAAGTTAGTTAAGTTAGATCAAATCCCTGTTTAACCTTTCTGGTTCAGAATTGCAATGGCCTTAATTTGATTTATTTTAATTCAATTAAAAAATTAAGACAAACTTAAGTGTGCTGACTTATATTCCAAATCAGAGACTTCAATCTAATTTAACTGGAGAACTTTAAAGCCAAATGTTCAGTTAATTGGGGTTCAGGCTTGAGTGTCCTGAGTGAACAAGTATCTGGAAAAGAAAGTACTGAGCAAATGATTTGTTCCATTTTTTTAATTGTAAAACATAAATAACATCTGATGGAATTAACATACTCCTGCTATGGCTGAAAGTCTTGTTTGTGTCCTCAGTAAATATTTCATGCATGAATTTAAAGACGAAAGAGAACACTAATATTTGACAGGGAAAGAATTAATTTTATCTGCTGATAAAAATAGTATTATTAATTCACTGTAATTTGAAACTATGTACGCAAAATACCTGATGATAGAGCTATCAGAGCTTGCCCAGCACCAACAGCCAGGAGTTATCCAGCTGTATCTTACATCTGAATGTGTTACTGTGTGTATCAGTGTGGTATGCAGTATTTTGTTTAACCTTCCTACGCTTTTAATGTAAAAGATAATGATGTGTGTCATGAGCAGATTATACAGGGGCTGGTAACAATATGTATGTGACAATTCCCTCATTCCATGTGCCCTCTGCCTCTGGCAATCTCAGTGGCCAGGGGAGCTGGCCTGACCTTGACAGGGGCTTGCAGAGCAGAAGGACTAAATATTCAGTTATGAACACTAGGAGTGAAGTGAGGTCTCTGATGTGGACTGTTAACTACGGTATTAGTCAGACTAACATTGTCTCAGCCAGTTCTTTCCTGATTTATGTAGCAAGCCTCAGTGGCATACTGCTTATTTATCACTGATAAACTGTTCTTGCACAAAACTTTTTTTTTTTTTTTTTTATATTCAGTCTCTCACTGCTGTGGGCTTTTGATAACATTATGATTTATACTTACCCGTGTTTTTGCCTGACAGTAGTTGAATAACAATAAAATTCCTGTTGATTTTGGGTGGTCAGAAGAAAACCTAGAGCTACAACCAATGTATTAATCAGTGCCACCCATCAAAATGCTATGGGTCAAAGCAAAACTTGATATAAAAGTTATTTTATTTTGTTATCTTAGTGAATGGCATAAAGTATTTCCTAGGTTTCCTTATCACTGGTAATGCATTAACATTGGCTCATCCTCCTTCATAGTGTGCTGCTAATCGATAAATTATTTTGATTTGTGGTTTTTTTTTCAAAGAGTGTATAATCTAGAATCAAATTAATCTTTGTGGAAGAGTGAACCTGCATGTTTTCTTGATTCAATTATTCGCATTTCTTCAAATGTCTGGTTTTGTTTGGCTGGAAAACTGCTTTCTGAATTTATAGATGGTTTCAGAACATTATTTTACCACTGCATAATGACAAAAGCAATTTAAATTTACAAATTATTTTTGACATGGGAAGCCAATAATAGTGGTAAATAGTCTATAGTTTTCCCAGCTGAGCAAATAGGTTGCTTGTAGAGTCCAAAAAATGGAAACAAAACAAGCATAGTACACAATGCAGTAAGTCTGTTATTATCACAGAGAAGCGCATCATACTCTCTACAACCAAGATAACAACAAATTTGTTGCACTGTTCCAACGCCTTAATGGTACGCAATGCTGCAAGAATAATGTCAGCTGCTTGTGGCAGTAGATCTGTGTCAAAAAGAGTAAAAAACTCTAAAGACGCTTGTTTGAAAATTATACTGTATTTATTCAAGATAAAAACATTGGATGGCCTGTTTCCCACTTCCTCTCCCTTCTGAAATTCAAATCCCAAGCTACTTTGGTGTTGCTGACTTTCTAAAGTGTTGGCTAATCAATTAGAAGGAGCAGGATATGAATTGGTAACAAATCATGCATAATTTGCAATGAAAAGTGAACATACCAAATGTTCTGAGGTATAGTCTACATGCTAAAGCTTATTAATTTGTTTTGGAGCATCTTTAGCTATGAAATTATTAAATGCAAATTAGCACCTTAAAATTAAAATAATACTAAAAAACCAAAAGGAATATTCAATGGCTGAGTGCATGTCAAAACTAGTGAACACCTTGTCATTTCACTCTTGAGTCTTTCAGTACCCCTCTTTATGTTGTTCTCCTAGGAGACTGTGATCACCCTCAAGTATTGTTCATGTAGTTTATGTCCTGTGTTAGAAAAAATGCCCTTTTCTGTCTTCTGATGTTTGATGCCTTTACAGCCAGTGGGTGTCCTGGTTTTGTCTGGGATAGAGTTAATTTTCTTTCTAGTAGCTGCTATAGCACTGTGTTTTGGCTTCAGTATGAGAAGAATGTTGATAACACACTGATGTTTTCAGTTGTTGCTCAGTAGCGTTTAGACTAAGTCAAGGATTTTTCAGCTTCTGATGTTCAGCCAGCGAGAAAGCTGGAGGGGCACAAGAAGTTGGGAGGGGACAGAGCCAGGGCAGCTGACCCAAACTGGCCAATGGGGCATTCCATACCATTATGAAGTCATGCCCAGTATGTAAACTGGGGGCAGTTGGCCTGGGGGGGATTGCCGCTTGGGAACTAACTGGGCATCGGTTGGCGAGTGGTGAGCAATTGCATTGTGCATCACTAGTTTTGTATATTCCAATTATTTTATTATTATTATTATTATTATTGTCTGTTTATTATTGTTATTATTATCATTATTAGTTTCTTCCTTTCTATTCTACTAAACTGTTCTTATCTCAACCTATGAGTTTTACTTTACTTTCCCTGATTCTCTCCCCCATCCCACTGGGTGGGGAGAGTGAGCGAGTGGCTGCGTGGTGCTTCGTTGCCGGCTGGGGTTGAACCACAACACTGGGTGCAACTTTTCCATGTTTCCATTATAGTGAAAATGTGAAAATTTTTGTGCCTTGCTGGAATTCTGGTGTATGGGCTATAAACGGCAGGATTTCAGTAACAGGGTGCTGCCAGGGGGTACCCCTTGTAGGAGGAGGCCAAGAGCTGTCCTGTGCGAGACCCGAGCAGTTCAAGCCAGCTCTGGAAGAACCCATAGTGTGCCAAAACTTCAGCCAACCAGGGGAGCGTATGATGCCTCCGCTTAGACACGTTTAAGAAAAAGCCTCAACTGCTAGGAGTAGGAGACATAGGAAGAGGTACATGAGGAGATACATGAAGAGGTGCGTTTGGAGAACAGGGAGGAGGAACATCAGAGAAGTGTGGAAGAGGACATCGTTGGAGATGCAGCTGGAGACGTCCTCCTGGAAAAAGATACTCCATGGCAGAGGAGGGACGCTCCCAATAGGACTGTGGCCTGTAGGCAACCAATGCTGGAGCTAGCAACCCCCAAACGAGGACTGTGTCTTACGGAGGGACCCATGCAGAAGCAAGTACGCCCCTGAAGGGACTGCAGCCCATGTAGGACCCATGCTGCAGCAGATACAACCCCCAAAAGGGATGGCCACCCGTGAAGGACGCACACCGAGGAGGTATACCTCGGAAGGGACTGCACCGTATGGAGAACCCACACTGGTGCACGAACACACCCAAAGGGGCTGCAGCCTGTGGAAGAGACCACAGGAACCCACAAAGGAGCAGAGGAGCAGGAAGAAGCAGCGGAGGAAAACTAAAGTAAAATTCCCTGAGTCAAGGCTGTTTTGCCCGCGACATCTGATTAGATGGATTGTCAGTGACAAGTTTCAAAAGTGCATCCTAAATACTCTTTTTGGTAAGTGAAGCTCAAACTTGTGATTCTGTGGAAAATTAAAAAACTGTAAGAAGTTCTAAATTCAGAATGAGTATAGGAATTTTCAAGTCTTTCAGGGAAGGATAATTCTGTTTTATTTGGGAAGCTACATATTTACCCCTCCAAAGTAAAGCTGACCAGTGGCCATCTTGGATTTCTGCAACGATTTGGCTGTGCTGCGGCAAACAAGAATTAAATTGGAAGGAATAATTAAAAATTACTTGTGCAAACATCTGTCGCCTATTATTGCAGGTACTGCTGGCATGATTACTATATCATTTTTCTTATCAACAAAATAATATTTCATCCTTACTCAAAATTTCTCCTAAAAATGGCACTTTTTTCTATTAACCAAATGAGTAGATACTCTTGTTTTATAAGTCTTGTATTCAGAGGTTTACTTCTAGTGAGTTTATTCCTATAAAGTTTCCTTAAGGAAAATGTTCGGGGCTGGCATATTTTGATTTTTTCTTTGTTATCATAAGTTTTATCTATAGGTTTTTCATTTAGTGGTTTTCTTCTTCCTGTACCTTTCCTCCGTCTCTTCTTCCATCTGCTACTGGTGATAGTGTTTTGTTCTGCTTTCATTAAATATTGCCCTGTTTTTCCTTTAATTACAGGAGGTGTTTCTATTTTGTCAAAGATAAATTTGCTAGTTCTGTTTGTGTTGGTGTTGAGAGAAACGCTAGTACTTCATGTCTTCTGGTTAATTTATTTCTTAGTTTTAATGCTAATCTGGTTAAGACATGATGAACAGTATTCTGTGGACCTCATTTTTTTTCTGTCCAGAGCCTATTTTGACACTCAAATTAATGCTTTCCTATTTGCTCTATATTTACCCAGAGCTTAAGTTTGATATTTTTCTATACCCAGTGGTTTTGGTTCTTCAAAAACTATTTTCAATAATTTCAACTTGAAAATTTTCACAGAACTGTAGGCAGATGGGGCAATTAATTATGAAAGTGTTATTGAAACTTCTAAAATTTATGACACGAGTTTAAGAACCATTTTTTGAAGCTTTTTAGAGTGAAGCTTTTCATTGGAATTTTTAGTTGTACAGTATATCATTGCATAAGTGCTGGTGAAGATGCCTCAGGTTCCAGTGCTAATTTATTGGGCCTATGTCTTAGAATTTTTTTGTAAAATAAAACAAGATGGAGCCAGTCCAATATTTTAATAGTGAAACAGAACCATGCACTGTTCGAACCGTGCCTCCCATACCGGTTAGAGCTTCTTGCCTGTACCACATTGTCTCATGCCATTTCTTTCTACCTGGAAACTTTATAACAGTCTTTATAGCATGTCTGATAATGAAAAGTTTCTATCTCATGCCCTATGAAAATTAGACAATGCATTTGAATGTTCCAGGACTTCTGATTTTAGACCTTTGAACACGCTGTATCTCCTCCATGTGACACTGTACTGGACTACACCAGGCAACTGCCCCTTCTATATTCTTCCTGGTAGAAATTTTTCAGATACCTTTTTTTGAGGTTTCCTCTTCTTATTTGCCTGGTGTATCACTTAGCCACTAAAAGATCAGCCACCTCAAATACTTAATGTAACCAGAGCCTTCAGACTGCTCAGTTTTCATAGTCTTCTGGTATAATGAAGGGCAGGAAATCTTACCAAAAAGGAAGATGGGAAAGATCTGCTGGCATAGTGCTTCTTGCCAGTAGACCCTTACCAGCAGCTAGGGTGGATGGATAGTGATTTTGAGTTCTTTCTTCAATAAAGCAATAAGACTTTGTGATTCCAGGATGTAATTCCTTCTAAAAGGCCTGGAAAAAACAGGGTTCTCAGATTTGCCCTCAAGACATTGCTTCTGAAGTGCATTTGCTCTGTTATCCTGTCTAGCATTGGGCCTGCAAGACTGTCTTTGAGCCATATAACTTGCACCAACTCAGCATTACCGGGAGTAATTTCCTTTATCCCATTAGCCAGGTGGAGGGTGAGCTCTCAGCCCACTGCCATCCCAGAGCAGTTAATGACTGGTGTTCCTTGTCTTACTGAGGGAGCCCGTGGAGATCTTGTCATATTTTTCCCAGTTACATATTTGTTCCAGACATGTTTGTGAATGTACACAGGTACAAGATGTAAACTTCAGGGGATGGAGTTTCTTCAGATTGAAACATGTACATTGATTTATGTAAGTGAGGGAGGCTGGAAGAGTTCAGCTCTCACTGAAATGGGAAGCTTGTGATTACCTACTCAAGAGATGATGCCTAATCTAACAGGGAACTTCTACATATCCGAGGAAGCAAGAAGAGGAGTTATTTTCAAGGAGTGGCAAGACTCCTTCCTGAATAAATTAGAAGTAATTAGATTATGGGGGTGGGGGGAGAAGTAGTAAATACATTGCAAGGGAGGAAACTTAATTCTGTCTGGACCCCCAGGGGAGTGCAAAGAGGGCATTACCTGTGAAAGTGAGAGCGTGCTACTAGGAGTGGGCTCTCTGTAGTGAAGGCTGCCTGTTAGGATAGGGCATGCACGAAATCTCAGTGTGTGTGTCAAAGTCACCTGGATAAAAGGGGAGAGAAAGCTTTCAGATTTGATCTTGGTGTAGGTAGGCTAAATCCTTTTTCCATCAATTCCTCACTTTTGTTTCTTACAGCTATTTGTAGCTGCATTGACTACTTTGGATATGGTAAATTAATACTTGGGTTTAAACTCAGCCTACTTTGAATAAAGAGGGATTTCAACAGAACTAGCTGAAAACAAAGCAAGTTTCCTAATCAAAATGCACAGAAAATTTACAGTATGGCAAGAGCCGTGCTTATCCACCTCATTCTTCAAAGTGGATGAGAAAGATGCCAACTTCATAGAAAGTATATACGTCAGGATGCCCAGAGTCAGGAGGGGAAGAAGTGTCTTCCAGTTGCAAATAATAAGAGCAGCTACAGACTGCACTTTCACCTCCCCACAACTTCATCCAGAGAAAAAGGCCTGTTTAACCAGATTCTGTGTGAAAACAGATTAATTTTCTAGAAAGCGAACCTCCAAAATGTATATATGAGTATGTAAGATGGTTATGGGGCACCTGACATGTCCTTACCAGAGTGAAAATAAAGTGTCTTCTGATGAAACTGGGCAAATCTTCAATCAGGGCTGGTGTGCAATTAAGAACAGTGCAATTACAAAGAGATAGAGCTTATCAACTTCATTTTTTCCCCTACATTTAGTAAACTATGTTCCATTTGACCCAGATTACTGTGTCTAACCAACATAGGTGCTATGAATGTATTAGCTTGGGACAGAGCTGCCTTGAGCATCTGCACCTTGTAATGCGTTACTTGATGTGGATGTGCCTTCAGCAGCTTTAGAGAAGTTTTGACATAAATTCTATAAATACAGCTGTTTTTTCAACAAATCACAAAACATAATCAGCAAATTTAAAGTAAATTGTAATAACTTATGATCCATTTTTTCACAGATAAGGGTATTTACAGCAGTCTGTCTGGTTTGGGTTTGGGCTTAAATCTCAGGCTCATCTGTTCGTCTTTCTGAATCAGCACACTAAGCTCTGAAAGTAATTTTTTATGTCAAGATTAAGCTTACTTCAGAGAATCTTTTGAAACTTTTCTGTAAGATTTGTATTAATATGTACAATTTTTCTCTTGCACTGTCCTTGTTAGAGACTTGTTGAGTAGGTGGACTCTGGATGTTGTCTGTCATGGAATTTCATGTTTCAGCTCCAAGTAACATGACACCAGTCAAACCACAAGCAAACAAGACAGCAGGTATTTCAAAATGATGTGAGTATGGATGTACTGCTTACAAACATGCTGAAGCAACCAAATTTCAAGCTTGAGGTAGTTTTCTCAAAGGCCCAAGATAATACTCAGGTTCAAGACTTGGTTGTTTTCTTTTGTGTGTGAATGGTACTGTATAAGCAGACTGGCAGATTTTTGCCCTTGATGAAATTTGAGATATTAATTATTGTTCTGTTCAGTTGGTGTCATTTTTCAGTGTTCTTCAGTAGCTTGCCCTTTCTGTTCATGATGAACGTAACAGTTCTGTGTGTGTTAAGCAAGACTATGAACAGAGAAACTGTCTCAATATAGTTAGGTTTTGGGCTGGAGTGTTGGTGAGAAGGAGAACAGTCTCATTCTGTCTTATGTTGACAGCTTAAATCCCTGCATAAACTTATATGAACTTGGAGTTTCTTTTCATTTTTCTGTAAATACAAAGCATTATTCCATTATGGTTTTCTGACAAAGCCAAGCACTGGTTGCAACTCTTGTTACATTATGTGACCATGAGCCAAGGGCTTTTAACTTTCTTTTGGTGTAATTTGAATAAAATCTTCTTCTTTCTCTTGGGAAGGAGATTGTATTAAATGAGAATGTTTTTTCAAGTTCTGAAGGTCTGAATAGCAGAGGAATAGGAAGAATAGGATGCATTATTAGCATGTTTTTTCTTTTCATCGTGATTCAATTAAGCTTAAAATAACCCTCTCTAATTACTGCCCTGTTTGACGCTGTCAAAGGGCTGGGGGTTGTTTTACAATTTAGCAACTGTACTATGATTCTAGACATCCTTTTGTTAAAAAAAAAAAAAAGAAAAGAAAAAACCATTACACTGATGTTTTAGACTTTCTTTTTATAGGATATACTTAGTATATCCTCATACCACTTGCCGTGGTGATTTGCTGTGTGGTAAGGAGCTGAATGCTGAAAGCAGAGATAATATTGGGAGCATCACGCATGTGTGGTTATGACAGCTGACAGGAGAGCTCAGGCACTGCAGAGAGGGCAGGAATGTCCACAGAACTGCTGCCGATAAAGATTAGTGGGTAATATCGTAATTTCCTCCAAATGAAGGGTAAAACTAAAAGGTTATGTAAGGGTACCTGAGCTCAGTGCAGTCAAAGATCTCTTGTCACTGTGTTTTGCCAACTCCTGTTCCCTGTCAATCAAGGTGTGAAGGATGTCTCTTTCTGAAGGCAGTGTAGGTACAGTATTTTCAAGTATTGGGATAATAGCATTTAGATAAGCTGTATTCTTAATGTGATTTTCTGCTTTCTTCTCTTCAAGCAGTAATACAAGAAGAGGGGGGTTTGGTAGGTTGTACCTTCATTCTGTGGCATAATTGGATGGTGACAGGTTTGAGAAGCGTTGAACACGCTGAAGCAAAAATCTGCCTACCTCGTTACTGGGGCTGACTGAAGCTGTTGGGAAGACCTGGAGGAATAACTTTATGACACATTTGGCTTTGACAGTGTTTACTTCTAAACAGCTTCCCATTTCCGTGCAATTTCCAAGCCGAACCTACTTGATATTGACAGGTAATATTTTAATGGATAGATTGATTGGACTGGCAGAATGAATTAGCCATCAGCTTGACAACCATATAGCATTATGTTGTGTATCTGTTTACTCAGCACTGGGTGAAATGCAAGAGTCTATTGAAAATCAGATTTCCATGCTGCTTTGTCAAAGCAAATTTAATCACAGCTAGAACATGTGGCATCCATCATTTCCACTTCAGAAGGCATCAACAGGCACAGATCAGCAACAACAAGCAGTGCTGCCACTGCTGTCTTTGACTCACATGGAAAATTAAATTTTACCATAGATTTTTGATAAATGATGCAGTCTCACCCATCAACCATGATTACTTAAGTGTTCTCTATTAAAGTAATCCCCAATAGCTTTGTATCGAGAAGCAAGGTCTTACTCCATTTGGCTTTGAGTCACTCCTCCTGATGTGGGATAGGCTTTTGGATATTGCCTTTGCAGATTAGACCGTGCTTTCCGTTTGTTTTTCTTCAAAATCTCAGATCTGCCTGCCTGGCTGCCTATTTTTACCTGCATTTTAGTGACCAGCTCAGCTACATACTGTAATTTATTCTGTTTTTCTCTGAAATTTCACATTAATGCATCTCTTTCTACCCTCATGGAGATCAGGGTAGCAAATTATATTATAAGAAATCTCAAGGTAACTTAAGGAGTGAAACAATATAGAGGACATGTAAAGATGCAAGCAGATGCTTTGTTCATGCCTCAAGTATGGTAGAGGGCATTTTAATTCTTCAGATTTACATAAAATGTTGAAAATCGTTGTATGTATTAGTTCTGCACATTTTACTTTAAAAGGTTTTCATCTCCTTTAATTTGTCACAGACACTGAAACTACTCCAGTTTAAAAGCTAATTAATATTTTTGTGGCGTGGTCTGTTTTCCCCTCTTCCACTTCCCTTTAGAATGACCAAGCACATGTTTTGTAACACCGCTGTCTATTGCTATGATTCTTGTTAAATTTTAATCTGATGTGTTAATGCCTCCATAACTGTGAGTCCAAAGCCTTTTTCTTCCAGACATGAAGATAACAGCACCATTTTTCTCATTCCTACTAATTGAGCTATGATTCTTTAAGATTGTCTCATGTCTTGTACTGTCTCTTGTAATGTCCTCAAAAATTATGTCATTAATTGAGAGGAGCTCATAGTCACTAATAGGTCTTCTGAAAATTGTTTCACGTTTACTGTTTTGAATTACAGTACTGCTCAAAAATATCTTGCCTATAGACTATGCAAGTTCAAATAATAATGCTTCCTGCGTTTCTACATTTCCTCAAGCATCAATATTCAGCTGCTTATAAATATTTTTGTACTTACAATACAATTTCTAAATTGCTTTTCTTTATGGTGTTACTATTAGTGGTATCAATATTTTGAACCAAATGTCTGAATATGCTTTTTTGCCTCTTTTCCTTGAGACAAGCTGTTTCCTTTACATTTCCACAGATAAAAAATGTACGTAGGTATGCGGTGGTAACCTATGGATGCTGATTAAAGCGTAAACTTTTTTTCCACTGATCTAAAGCAACATCTTAATTAAAACATGGCCATATTTATTTCACGTAACTTAGGAGGCTGGCCTTGACATGTTAATCTGAATTAGTTGACTAATTTAGCTGAGGCAATTCATTTATTTATAGTCAAGGGGGAGAAATACATATTCCAAGGGATGATTCACCATTCGAAGACAGGCACCTAAAAGAGGCCAGGTGAGTCACCTTCTGGAGGTATCAGCCTCTCTTGACTGTAAAAGGTGCCCGGATGAGTAGTGTTACCTAGGAATGTTAAGCGATAAGCAGGATTTGAGGGGAAAACATGCCAAACAAGCGCTGCCTCTTTGATATATGGTGCAATACAGATGTATTGCAGGGACTGCTGGTGCAGTACAGATGTGTCGCACACCTGGGAAAGCTGTAAGAAGTTGTGAGCGATGCTCGGTCTGTGATTTGTACTGATGCTACACAAACGCTGCACAAGTGAAGCGTGTATTTAAAGGCTTATGTGCTGTAACTTCTCCCTTAGTCTCTCAGGTAGTTGCCCGCCAGACGTACTCTCTGAATTTTCTGTTATCTGCACTTGGACATCTGTATCAGGGACATTTGTGTAGAGTGACAGTTGAATACATACAAGAACTAATCAATCCCTAAGGGTGCAACAGTTTTGTCTCTGTCAAACTGGTTTATTTCTGTTTTTCTTAGAAAAATATGAAGCTGATGAAGTATAGCTTACCTTTCAACACCAAAAGGTGTTTCTTCCCAAAGGCTGAGAGATGTTCAAGATTTATGACTTTTTCTGCTGTCTGATTTGCCAGTCTGCATGATTTATGATGAGCCTGTCCCTATGCTAGCTATCAGATCGTCCTTTTCAAACCAGAGTTTCTTGTGTTAATAGTCAGTGCAATTCATAATTACTTGTCACTAGGCCTGACTATTATCTGGGTGAATTGATAAGCACCCACCAGGTAGCAGGTCTTGCTTGTTGATCCACTTTCTTCTGTGTAGGTCTTATAACTTAAAGGTACACTCAGGGTGATAACAATAATTAAAAATGTAGAGACCTGAATTTTAGACACCTAAACTAGCTATGATGAAGGTTAGCTGTGGTGTCTGATCGTAAATAACAGGTGAAGTGTGGACTGGGATAGCCAAGCACAGTATGGCTTTCCATCCCCTCGCAATAGCTTCCAAATACAGCTGACCTAGTTTGTGTGCCCCCTGATCTTGCTCAACTTGAAAATTTATTGGTTCATCTATGCATGCCTGGATTGAGTGTCAGGCTGCTGCTTTGGGAACAAAGAGTGAGGAGAAACTGCTCAGTTTATGTATTATCTTATTTCATGCCAGCAGAGTAGTTTCACTGAATTTTCAGAACAAGGCTGTTCTTGGATGCTGAAGCAACTTGTTAATGCAAAGGCTACGAACCTCCATCTGAGCAGTAGTAACTCTGAAGTGTCTGGAATGGTGGTGGGCCTGTGTGCTTCGGATTGCTGCCTTGCCTGGCATATTGGGTTTATTGAGACTGTGCATGTATGTGTTTTTTTCTTTGATATGAGAAAATACTTTTAGTTTGCATTCTTCACTCATTTCTATTCCTGAGAACAGCCTAATTAGAAATGTCTGGAATAAAAAGATGAATTGAGGCAGAAAATTCATTTTGATTGTAGCCATCCAGTCTAGCGAAGTAATAGCGCTGCTTCAAATTCTTGAATAATGGAGTAAAATAAAGATAATATAGCTGAATTGTATTGATAAATAACTTTATTCTAGCTTATTTTAAAACAAATAACCTTTTCTTAAATTTTTATTGCAAGATTTTCAGACATTTTTTGATATCATAGTGTCCCAAAACTATTAAATTCATGAAACTTTCAAGTTTCATGACATTTTTACTAATATAACTGAGTAAAAAAAATAGAAGTTGCTATTTTAGGTTTGATAACTGCTTTATATGCAGTGCAGAAAAGAGAGGAATAGGCTTAGGTGGTGTTTTGAACAAAGTGAAAATATTACTCTTTCCTGTGCGTCTTTTTATTCAGTAAAGAAATTTGTGTCCAGTTGAACAATGTGATGTTGGGACCTTGTTAGGATATTATTCCACTCTACTGAATTAAAGGCTTTTTCGGCATTTTATGGAGCTTTCTGTAATCACATGTTCTTGATCATTTTAGCAGTAATGTAACAATTTCTTGCTCTTGTATGTATACATCCATCAAGTTTTAAATTATTTGCAATCTTTTTACAGCAGTTTAACAGGGGAGGAATAACACATGAAGCAGCAGTAAACATTTACAAGCCAATGCTCGTCAATTATCACTTGGCTAAATACATTTTAAAGACCAGGGTATCCTGATTTACTCCAGTGACAATCTCGTAATTGCAGCAAACACAATTTAGAGCACACAGTTAAGGAAGAAAAGATGGTAGGGAAACCTAGGGGGATGGAGACCTGGGATTGGAAATAGCTGCTTGACTGCTCACGGAAGCTTGTGTTTTTAAGAAAGCAAGATGTTGCTTTTTCTGTCAGTTTAAGCTTTTTTTGTTGTCTTTTTTACAACACAGGGGATGAAAGTGGAAAACTTTAATGAAAGCACACATCTATTGTGGAGGAGAGCACCAAGACTTTTAATATAACTAGTGACCTGAGTGTAGCATGACCTGTGTTATCATCTGTCTCTAAAGGAAAAGAAATCTCTCTTCAATTTTTGTTTTGGTAATTACAGACCCTTGTGCTTCAGAAGTCTGGGCTTTGGTTGTTTCCTCTCATGTGAGTGATCCCTGAGTGTACGGTCTTCATTTCGGAGTCATCCTCACTCATATTGGAGTCTCTTCAGCGAACTCCAGAGGAAAGGGAAAAAAGGTCTTCATCACCAAGGTACTGACATGTGCCATGAGTTGGCAGGTTAATTCAATCAAAATCAGCTTCCAACTCATTCTTTCCTCCCAAGTAATTTAATTTGAAAGAAAGGTACTGGACTTCACTCTGTTTCCAAAAAACTTGTGTGTGATGACTGATACGTGGTGTTCCAGCTCTGCCTTTAAGTTGTCTCTGTATTCCTACGGAAGTTCATACTTACAGTTTCTCCTCAGTTATGGCGTATCATTCAGACACTGTCTAGACTTGATTTTTTTTTTCCTTTTGCTGAACAGAGGAGGTCACAGAAGTTTCCTTGAAGTCCTCCGTACTGGGTCCCTATACCTGAGGTCGCTTGAGTAAGCTCCATGAGGGAACATCTCATCAGTAAGCATAACCTAGTCAGGCCGACTATGCTGTGAATTGCCTGAGATGATCCAAATCACTGAGAAGACCTCTTCCTGTTCCAGCTGCTGTCATTTCTTGTCTCTTACAGCCAGTATCTGCTCTCTTCAAGGGCAGTCAATTAGTCAGGCTTGAGCCCTCTTTCCCTGTTGGAAACTATCGTCATTTCTTGGGAAGCCATGGGACGGGACTGAATTGTACTGGACAGTTTCACTGTGTTCTGCACTGCTCTGCCTCAGGTCACAAGTCTTCCAAGAGTTTCTGGATTGAAGTGAGGTTAATTTCTAGCTCTCTTGTCCCCTAAGAACATAGATGTGTCCTTACGCATGCTTATGCAGCAGCATGCTCTGGCAAGGTCACAAAGTGGCAGACTTAATTTTGGGGAGATTCTAAATGTGAATCTGTTCATGGCAAAACACTGTCTTCTCCAGATGGAGGCTTGTTCCTGGTTTCCTCATTTACACTGTGAATAAAGCTTTGAGTCAGACCATTGAGGTAGACGTGCATAGATCTTTCTCCTATAATAAGCTCCCTGAAGAAGACAAAAAGGGTTTGAACTCAAGCCAGATTTTATCTGAGTCAAAGCTAGAATAAGTAACTTCTTAAGTCCAGAAAACCTGGAGTAGCTAGATAAGATGGAATGAAAAGAAACTATACAGCATTATTGTTGATTTAAAAAATCTGCTACCCACTGTGCCTGTTCAAAAGGTTTTTGCTTCCAGGCAGTTATAACGGCTCTAAATAGCAGCAAATGCTGCACTGACTCCTCTGATACTGAGGAATTTTCCTTCCAGCTATCTCTCTGAGGTCTGGGTGTTTGCTTCTAGCTCTGGGCAGTCTCTACGTGAGCTGCAGCATCCCCAGTCTGAGCTGTGACTCCCTTTTCTCTTGGCAGGCACTGCAGTCTCTGGAAGGTAGGTCCTTCTCGCTATGCTCAGTAGTTCCCCAGAAGAAAGACGGTCTCCCCTCCTTCCCTCTGCCTTACTGTTTTTTTTGAAGGAATATCACACACTTGTGCACAAATATAAGCAAGCCTATGCATGCATTCGAGCTTTCCTGTTAAGGTCTAACGTATGGTTCTCCTGCATTCCCTCTTATACCAAAGTAAAGTTTATACTGAAGGAAGGCCGTGTCAAAATTATTTCATAGCCTCAGACAGATGAAACGCTTAAGCTCATCTACCTTGTCATGCTCTCTGTAAAAAGATTATGAACCTACCTCCAGGCACGAAGGATCTCATATCTCTGTATTATGGCCAGGTTCTTTATTCTAGTTCTTCCAGAACGGCTGGTTTGTCCACAAAGAAACGGGCAGTTCAGGATGTTCTGATGAATTGCAGAAAAGGACCCACCAAGATCACGTGCTTTATTTAGTGGAGGTATTTTTTGCACTGCAGTCATGGCCACAGGTGCCTCCTTATGAGAACACAGAATGTCCTGAACTACTACTTCCATCTTAAAAAGTCAGAGACATACTTCATCTAATATGTAAATTTTTCAAGATCACAACATCAGCTATTCATCCCCATTCATGAATGGGTAGATCCAAGTCATGAGAAGACTACTGCATCTTACTAGAAACTGTATATTTTTAGGGGTCAAATTTTGTCCTAATAGATTGCAGGGGACATTATATAAACTGATAACAACTTGCTTGCAAAAACCTATATTTGTCATATGCGTCATGTCTTCTAGGATAGAGATGGCATGGAAGTCCTTCTGTCTGAGCCTTCTGAGGCAATGTTGTACAGAGATGGTGTCTAAATTGCTAACAGATATTAACTCTATAGACTTTCAGTTTAATTAGAATATTCCTCATTTTCCCTAAAAACATTATTCACTATAGCTACAGGATGGCTCAATACCCTTAGTATCACTGAGACCCTATCTTTTTACCCTGGCAGGGCAAAATCTTTCAGACCCTCACTCTATTCATTTTGTAGGCTGAATGAGTAGAAACTAGAGCAGTTTTAACTTGACAATTTGCAAACAAATAACTTTCTTCTGATTATACACATCCTTCTAGCAGATATCTTCCTTCCTGTATTGGAGCTCCAGGCTACTCCTGCAGTTGGTTGAGAAACTTCTCAGTGTCAGGGGTCTGCAGAGAACCTACCTGGTAGTTTACTTGTAACTTCCAGAAACCATTGCTCCATTGCTGTGGGTAATGAGGACTTGAGTAAAGCTCTTGTGATCTCTATCCTTACGCTCTCGGTCTTTTAGACACTCACAGACTCAAAAGTTAAGTATGTGCATCATACGCACATGAAAGAACAAGAGTCATGTTTAACGGCCTCGAAAAGTGTGTAGAGAATTGATACTTGTATAGAGCTGCAGATATTGGTGGAGTCAGCAGACCAACTGCGTTGTTGAGGAAGAGCGTGCGTGTTTGCCTGTGCACCCAAAATTGCTGCCTTGCTGTACCGTGCTAGTGATAGATAGCTTAGTGAAGTGATCTGTCGGTCTTTGAAAAGGCAAAGAAAAAGGAAATGGAAAAAGGGAGTCTAGATGAAAAACTACTTGTCACATCTTGCAAAAATGATGGATGGTTCAAAAGGAATCTCGCCTTCGATGAATGAATATAGAAACGCATAAATCTGAAATAAATAAAATGTTGTGACTTCAATGTTGCTTTCTCTTTCCTGGATTTCTCTGTTGTTTTCTTCAGTGTCTCACTTCCCCGCCTCCCCTCCCCTCCTTGTGATTCCACATTTACTTTTCTTCCCTGTCAGCATATGGTTATTCTTTATCATTTTTATGTTCTTCGTGGATATCCCATATTGATACTCTTCTTCCCTTTCAACCTGTTCTGCCTCTGGTTTGTTCTTCTCTTTGTTCTTTTGATAGCCAGAGGAATCTTGCTTCCCCCCTCTTTTGCAGCCTGCATACTCCTTGGAGACTCTCCTTCCTCCACCATATCTGCATCTTCTCCGTTATTCCAGGGCAGACGTCTCAAGGGCAGTCACACTGGCTCGCACTCTGCCTGCCAGTTCAGACTGCTTAGGCTGAAGGAAGACTAGGGATTTTCAAAGCTTGGTCTCCAACTACTCCTTCTGTTCCCCCATGAAGGCAGGGCTTTGGGAACCCTGCCGTGATGTTCCCTTTGCCTTTGCCATTCCAAGAGCACCGTGTCATACAGACTTCTGTAGTACTCGTATCTCTCCCTCTTGGACCTGCGTAAGATTTAAATCCTCAGTGAGGATGATGGCATGACCTGGAGTGTGACCTGCTCGTTGGGTCTAGCTCAATAAGGCCTGAAACTACAGCTATTAACTTGTCATTAACAATTATAGAACTGCAGAAGCTTTTGAGTGTGTAGTAGATTAAAAATGATAATGTAGACGAGAATCAGTAAAACTAATATGGCATATAACTATGAGCTGAACAAACTTTTTAATAAAAATTTCAAATTTCGCCTGTACAAGTAGCTTTTTGAAAAGGAGAATATATTAGTTAAGTAAGCTAAAAAAATTAGGACCGTGAAGTTTCCCACCACATGGCACCGCAACAGAATTCTGTAAAGCCTTCCTCCACTGAAATTAACTGTTTTATTTTTGTAGTAGATAATCATATTTTGGTATTCAACTAGTACAGAATACTTTTTATTCTGAACTTATTAGCAATTACTAGAAATAATAGGGAATAATGTTTCTTATGCTGTTACCTTAATTATAGCTTCTTATGCTAATTCTTACATTTAGTTTTAAATACAGAGATAGGTCTTTATTTTAACTGTGTAACACTTAGAGAAAGATGGAGTCATAATGGAGCTTTTCTAGATTGTTAGGCAACTCTTTTTTTCTTTTTTTTTTTTTTTAGAAAAAGGCTTTATATAATCTCAATGTGTCAGTTATTTTTAATGAATCCATATTGATTGAATGCTTATGGAACGTTCCTAATATAAAATATGTTGGGTAGAGAACAGTATTTTAAGCAATTCTAGCAATAATTTGTCTGTAAGCTGATTTATTTTATACTGGTGTTATCTTCAAACCTATCAATAACTACAAGGATATAATGTAACATTGTTTTTGAAAAGGTGCTTGTATTGGTTTAAAAAAAAAAAAAGATTGGGAAAGTGTTTTGCTCTATGTATTCACCCCAAATGACTAGTTCATTTGTAGATGTCTATGCTGTAGAGCTCTGACAGAGGCACAGTGAATCTCAGCTCTAGATTGCCTCCACTTTCACTTTAGTAAGAGAGATGCTTTCAGGGGACAAGTAATCCACCCTAAAATAGCCAGCCATCAAAGCCATACATACTAAGTCCTATTGTAATTAGCAAAGATGGTATGGCAAGCCCTTAGGAATAAAAGCCAACACATAAAGCGGGTGAAGAGAAAGGATATTCCTCACGGTGGAGCAAAATAGTTTGGAAACAGCCTACCTCAAGTTAGGAAGAAGCAGCAACGGAGCATGAGTCCCTGTATTCCACATTTCATGTTACCTGTGCTCCTATCAGTGGTACGTGAATGGTGTGTGGTATGCTAAGGCTCCTTTGTATTTCTTCCTTACAGCAGCCTAACTCTTTCCTCAGCAGTTCTTGGCTGGTGTATACAGTCAAATTAAGGGGTGCGACCAAGAGGTGGAGAGGAGCTTTTATTCATCTCTGTGTCACCCTGTGAGGCTGCGCTTGGAACGCTTTCGTCGGACTCCCCGGTGTTGTAATGATGTTGAGAAACTGGAAAGGTGTTATGGAGGGCTGCTGCAATGAATGGGAGTTAGAATCTGCGTCCTGTGTTAGTGATGTTGAAGGAGCTGGGTTTTTCCAGTTGTGAAAAGGCTAGGAGCACTCTAATGACAGCCTTGAAATGCTTTTACAGATATGACAAGATCTTCGAAGTAGTGCTGGAGAACTTAACAAATGGCAATGGCAGACGGTGTATGAGGGGGTTTAGGTTGGACATTAGAAAAAGAACTTTGGTAGGTGGGTCGTGCAGCACTGGGACAGGTCACCCAAAGAGGTGGTGAAGTCTCAGTTCTTGAAGGTTTTTCAAGACTTGGCTAGATAAAGCTGCAGGTGACCTAACGGTACAGTGTTGGTGATAGTCCTGGTTTGAGTGGGAGGCTGGTTGGACCTCAGGGTTACATGGTTCCATGACACCTTTTCTACAACTTTGTGCTTTTCCTTTTTAGAAGATGATGTTGCTGTGATGTCCTTGTTTCTGGCTCACCCTCAGCTGTGGAAAATGATCTTACTGCTTGTTTGCAACCCCAATGATTGCGCCTTAGAAAGCATTCATGCAAAAAGATGAGAAAAAACTGGCATTATGCCTCACCTGGAAGGTCCATGTGTTTCAGTATTAATATTGTTCATTTCTAAAAGAATCTGCAACTGAAATTTTTTTCTATTGCTGGTAGGAAAGGTCTCAGTCTACAAACTGTATGGGAAATTGCAAACTGCATAGGAAATTTGCAATCACAAAATTGTGATTTTAGCAGTTTTACAAGTAGTTGCAAGGTAGTAGGAGGGAATGGTAGCTGTTGTCTCAGGCCCTGGACCCCCTCTGTTTATGTCTTTCTCTGTGTGCTTAGAAGCAGACAGATAATCTATGTACAGTCTTAAGTGCAGGTGTTACAAATTTACTTTAATTTCTATCAGCCAGGGGAGTATTGGTATAGTAAAACACCGGTATTTAAAACTTGCACATCCAGCCTTGTGGATCCAACAACTCCTCCAACTTTAGCCTACATAAAATGTCAGTAAAAAAACTTAACGGTACTCTCTTTACTAATAAAACAATATAACTCAGTATCATAACCATTTGAATTCGCAGGAGAGGTCTTCGTGAAAGAAGTTGAAATATATAGCGGTTGGCTTCAAAGTGCTTCTGTGAAAGGTTTTGAAATTTGTCTCCTTTTAAACCTTGGCTGACAAAATTAGTTCTGAAAAAAATGATGTTCAATAAAGTTTATTTGGAAAGCAGATGCTTGCTGAGTCAGAGTTCGTGGGATTAGAATATTGTACACTGATTATATCAGGCAGCAGCTGTGGCTCTGATTCATGTGCCAGGTTTGCATAAAAAAGGATATTTCGTCTGGGACCAATCAAAAATACTAATATTTGATCAAGGAATTACTAGCTGAATCTTTATTAATTGCATAGTGAGATGTTCAGTGACCTTTATTTAAGATGATTCTTTAGAGACTAAAAATTAGCTAATCTAAGTATGTTTCATTTAGAATAGACTAACCTCAGAAATATCATTAGGAACTAAGCATCTGTTCATCAATCAAAAACTCTTTATGGAAAGAGCTCTTAGTTGATACATCTTACGAAGTCAAAAGAGACTTCTAGATGAAGTCAGTCCACCAAAATAGCAAATTTTGCAGAACTTGAAATGAAAATGAAGGATATATCTCAACTCAGTGCAAAGGTAAAGATAAAACTTCATTTTAGAGGATGGAAGTAATTAAATTGCTTTTTTCAAGTTACTGTGGGTATATAGAATATGTTCTCCTATGTTTTCATAACCTCTGCAATCTTGAGAATAACAGGTTCAATGAATATGGAATTTCGCTGTAGGATTTTACTTACTTTATTCTCTACGCTTGCTCAAGAAATTTCATATAAGTGACTTCAATGTCCACTTGGTATGTCTGGCTAAAATATGATAATAATTATCTTCAAAAAAATGTCAGACTAGTATAGGGTGGGCAATGGCAATAGAAATGCATAAATGAGCAAAGCCCATTGACTTCAGTGAAGGCTTTAGTGCAAGGTACAGGTGAGACTAAGTAAGGATTCTTTCCGTCTTAAGGTCCATCTTTATTAACCTACAATTTCTCAAGTTTAGTGTATTTTGGGAACAGTTGCCAGCTCCATTAGCTGCCCAAGTATGAATTTGGAATGTTTCCACAGCACTAATATCTTTTTTACTGTGACAGGAAAACAAACATTTTTTGTTTAATTTTCATGGGCTCTTTCTTCATTTATCATGAACTCTTCCTTGGTTTGTGAATTTAATTTCTTCCAAAAAAGATCCTTTATAAATTGCAAATATGACTCTCTGTCATAAAATTCTAAGAAGTCATTGCATTTTTGTAGGAGGTAGTTCAAAAGCTGGAGAGAAGGGAAGATTGGTACCTGTTAACTGTAAGCTTGTGAGTTACCTAAGCTAGCAATCTGGTCATGTTGGGCTTCCTAGAGAGTGAGCAGAAAGGGGGTTCAGAAACAGATCAGGATGGTTCAGAAATCACGTGCTCAGCTTTTAACATAGGCTTTTCATTTAAGTTACATTTACATTCAAAAATAGATGGAAATAAAAATTATTCCCTTGAGTTTGCACACTGATTTTATTTTATTTGTAAGCATTTTTCCAAAATGAAGTACTTTTGAACAAGCCAGTTCATGGGGGAAGTTTTGCCCATTCTTCTAAATGAAATGTTCCCGGCACGGCAAGCTGGAGGGGTGTTTTCCTATTTTGTTCCACTTGTTAGTCTCCAGACAGAAAAATGAATACAAAATACAGCATTTCTTTCACCAGTGGAATGCATCTATAGTGAAAGTGTTGTCAGTGTCTGATAAATTGTGGAATGCAGTGGGATTTCTTTTTCTTATTTTCTTAATTTTTCTGCTTGAAATGCATAGAAAACTCACCAGCAAACATATGGTAAGTATCATGATGAAAAACTTAAAAAGCTGTGAACGTAAAGAGAGAATGCTCTGCTTCACTTTACTGCTCCCTCCTTTTGCACATCTATATATTGCAGTCCTTAAGAACATGTTTCCAGTGAGACTCATTTTCCATTTAGTGTGCACGTTGGAAAGTGAATGAGGGTGTGTATGGAGTCTAGCAGGTTCAGGGTCCAGGCTGTGCTTGCTTATTTTTCCCTTTGTAATCCACACCCTACTTGTTTTTTGAGAAATGTAATTTCTCTGTATTTTGTAGCAGCAATATAGGAAGGACAAGTATTTCTGAGTAGTGGAGACAACATTGTTTGGCAGGATCTTAGCTACTCTGGCATTTCCTTGCAGTAGGAAACACCATCTAGGAGGAAAATGCAATACTCCTTGCTGAAGGCAGGCACTGGCTGCTGAGCAGGGAATGTGCAGTGGAACTACGCCTCGATCAGTGAGAATATCTGTTTTTCTAAGGACTTCACCTTACGTTTTGTGGCCTTATTTAAAAAAAACCCAACAACCTGTGTGTTTTGTAGCTGTGTTTGGTATTTGCTTAGGTAGTATAGTAAACAGAAGTCCTCAAAAGCATGTGCGTAAATACCTGCAGTGATGCAAGGGTTCTGTAGAATAGTATCTGTGGCCACATACTTAAATGTGTTCAAAGGGACACAGCCTGAACTTTGTCCTTTCTGCCTCGAAGGTCGTTTTAGTTGCAAATTTAACAAGGTCTCTAGGAGGCTGGGGAATTAGCTTGTTTTAGTTTTGTTTTGCTTGGATTTTTAAATTGTAATACAAAAACTGCAGTAGCGTTCTGTAGAAATTTGACCGCAAAGTAGACTATATGTAAACCAACAATATTTAGAACAAAACAGTGAACAGTTTGTTTCCTTTTCATTGCATCTCTGTTACTTAAATACAATGTAGTAGGCTAGCTAGTAAGTCTGTGAAGAATCTGATAATCAAGGGTCTTTTGGGCCTAGAAATCAAATCTCTTCAGCGATTAATTATCGAGATTGTATTTGTGTTTGAACTGTAGAGGATTTCGCAACAGATGCATGGCTTACTAAACTGTTCAGCTTGTATTATGGTTGGTCTACATGTTTTTCTCCCATTTTAGTCTTTGAAGCTACTAAAAGGATGCTATAAAAAGGAAACACATACTTTTTAAATAGATTTAAATGAATAATTATAATGTTCATCTGTATAAAAATACACTCATAAGCGCTCAACATCATGGCTATAAAGATGACTACATCAACCTTCTTGTTAGCAGGAAGTAAGGAAACAAGAATGTATCTGTTGCTTCTTGCTAGTTTGGGGTTTTGCCTTCAAAGAAATCAGTACTAAACTTTTGAAAGACACTATGATTTTTTAAAAATTAAAATATGTAATGCTATGGAACTTGAATTAACGCACAACTTGACAGTTGTTATACTTTAAAATAATTGGTGTGAGTTTCTTTGCTGGTAAAACTGGGAGAAGAAATTAATGAGAGATCTTTTTTCATTTGCTGCTTTAGTGCTAAACTATTCTGGACATTTTTTTTCTTCAGTTTCCTGAATTCTTCTTTATCCTGCCTCATAATGGGCTTTTGAGTGCTAATTAGGAACTGCAAAAAGTAGCTTATACTTTTAGCAAGAGATGAGGTTTCTTGTTCTGCTAATATACGGTAGAGCAGCTTTATTTTGCATTGTGTCTGTTGTACAGTTTGTACCTCAAGAATTCAGTAATTAAGTAAGGGAGGAGACAGGGAGGAAATATCCTTGTAGGGAGAAGGTGCTATGAGGTTTCCTTATTTTATCAGTGAAGACATGGAAGACTGCAGTTCTTTTTTCTTGTTTAATTTCAATCAGGGAACTTAATCATATTTCAATGTCAAATTAAATGATGTTGCATTTATAATTTGGTGCATTTAAAATTTGCTTCTGTTGTAGCAGAAGTAATTTTGTTAGCATGCCTATCAATAGAGGAATCTACTTGTGCAGTTTAGAAGGAAATGTTTTGGATTTTATATGTATTGTAAAAATAAGATACAAAAACTAACTCAGTGCTAACTCACACCTGCAGGTCTGTGATTACAGCATCTAGTCACTTCAATTTCAACAGCTTTTCATAGCAGTGTTTAATTCTGTAGGATCACTCAGTTTGCTTGATGTTTCTGTCCTTGAAAGACAATGAGTCTGATTTCTGTTCTGATAAGACGGTTCATGCAGAAGTCAAGCTTCTAACTTGCAAAGGCTCTGGAGTCCTAGTAGCACCTTCTTCTTGTGAGATTTGATTAAACTTCTAGACTTAGAATTTGCAAAATATGTGCCCTTCACTTTCTTTTTAAATATAATGAAGAGTCTACTGAGTTAGGACTATGCAAGTGTAAGCTCTCGTGCATGTGTAGCTTGAGTAATGCTGGACAGAGCTTTGGAAGAAGAACAATAGGATGCTCCCGTTCAAAAAAATCCTCCTTCTTTAAAACCATTTACAACACAATGCCAAAATAACAAATAAACAAGTGCTCTGGTGGGACCCAGTGGTTGTGTCCACACCACTCCTAACCACGATAGCAGGAGCACACTGAACACTTTGTTCAGCTGTCTCCTATCTATACCAAGTCCATGCAAGGATGCTTTTGAGTGTTCCCAGCAGGATATGAAGCTGCTCAAGCACATGTTAGTGACATACTAAGCTCCAGGGTACGCTTGGCTTCACGGGATCACGTGCATTTCCAGTGATGCTTTTCAAAAGATAAGAGAATCCAAATTGAGAATCGTAGAACCATAGAATGGTTTGGGTTGGAAGGGACCTTAAAGATCATCTCGTTCCAACCCCACTGCCATGGGCAGGGACACCTTCCACCAGACCAGGTTGCCCAAAGCCCCATCCAACCTGGCCTTGAACACTGCCAGGGATGGGGCATCCACAACCCCTCTGGGCAACCTGTTCCAGTGCCTCACCACCCTCATAGTGAAGAACTTCTTCCTTACATCTAATCTAAGTCTACCCTCTTTCAGTTTAAAGCCATTACCCCTTGTTGTATTACTACATGCCCTTGTAAAGCATACCTCGCTGCTATAAGGTCTCCCTGGAGCCTCTTCTCCAGGCTGAACAACCCCAACTCTCTCAGCCTGTCTTCATAGGAGAGGTGCTCCAGCCCCCTGATCATCTTTGTGGCCCTCCTCTGGACTCACTCCAACAGGTCCATGTCCTTCTTATATTGGGGGCCCCAGAGCTGAACACAGTACTCGAGGTGAGGTCTCACGAGAGCAGAGTAGAGGGGGAGAATCCCCTCCCTCGACCTGCTGACCATGCTTCTTTTGATGTAGCCCAGGATATGGTTGGCTTCCTGGGCTGCAATGTCCCTTTCTTCTCCTGTACTGTCAGGAGTGAGAATGTTTCTATATATGATTAGCCATCTCTATTCAGTGTGTACATCACTGGAGTTCAGTGATACACGCTATAATGTGTACTGAGGAAATGGTTTGGGATGTTTTAAATGTAATGGCCTAGCAGTTTCTTTGAAGAATACTTTATTCACTGATGTTTTCCAGTATGACAATGAAAAGTTAGTAAATGCAGTTTTGAAGACTAAATTTATTTACCTCCTGTTCTCATTGGAGAGATTCAAAGCCTGGCAGGTAACTGTCTTCAAAATCTGTAGTATAAATATCACAGGAGATTATATTTCCAACTAAACCAAAAGTCTGCAAAAATGACATGTTGGACAGAGAACAAACAGAATAATGTCTGCTGTTTGTGGGGCAATTCAATTCAAAATAGAAAACTACACTTCCTTAATATTTTTATTCTCTTTTCAGAAACTGTAGGCAATCAAGTGTTTATCCTAAATGCAAACTCAAATAGCTGTCAGCACTTTTAGAGAAGTTAGTGGTACAAAAGCGTTTCATCTTAAAATTTCTTTTTCCTCCCTCAAAGTTTGTGTCTGTTTGAGTGAGTTACCCAGATAAAATTTTGTCCAGAATAAATAAATATGGGTACAAGTATTCTAGTACCATTAGTTAAAAATAGTGTTAAAAAATTCCAGTGCAAAGCAGAGTGATTATAGATACTAGTAATAGAGGCCAGGCAGTAAAGGGTGAGATTTTCTTATTTGACAGCCACAGCCATGTGTGGCGTAAAATTTTTCTAGCCAGTCTTTCTTCTGTCTGCAGAGTCTTCTCCCTTGCAGTAATGCTTCTGAAAACTGGTTATAGCCCAAATACTGACTATTTCTAGTTTTTCTTACTTTCTTCGGTTCCAGCAGAACAAATCTCCAATCTTCCTTTGCAGAAGAAACAGGCTTCTCTGTGAGTCTTGATTATGGTAGGCATTTTCATGGTGCAGAAAAGATAAGAGAATCTAACTTTGCTAATGCCTTTTTCTTTTCCTGTACTGTCAGAAACGAGAAAGTTTCCATAAATGATTAATCATTTCCATTTAATAAGGCTATGTCATCATTTCCTATAAAAACAGATGAGAAGAGATGTCTGCCTCTCTTCTGCATTATTAGGTCTACGGAAACTTAGGAGGGCTAAAGCAGATTTTGGAAATGAATTAATTTGTGCAGTTTGTCATGAAGCAACTTCCAGTGTGGAATTTCTTCCCCAGGGCTAGCACTTATAGCTCCAGAGGCCTCTCTGATACCCATTCTTCTGGAGGATGCTTGATCCAAACGAGAAAGGATTCCACAGAGCTTGCTAGGCAAAATGATACTTAACAGTATTAATGGTCCCCAATGAAGCAGGGCTCTGCAGGGTTTTGTAGTCTCTATTTTACCTGACACAGGTTGTTCCCATGGTGTTGCTGGGACTTAAAGATCATGGGATTGGCTCTTGTTCTACATCGCTTTTTTGAAGGCAAACAGTTCTCTCCACTGTATAGAGAAGGTTGAAGTGGTACAGTTGTAGGCTTGTTAGGCTTAGGGGATGACAAAGGTTGGATTGCTGTGTCTTTGTCCACTGTGTCTTCCATTTATTTGTATGGTAGCTTTGTGCTGGGCATCAAGTGGCTTGTTGGCAATCTCTGATGGACTTTGCAGTAGTCCAAGTGTAGTCTTTGCAAACAAATTCCATTAGAGACCATCTGTTTCTTGTAATTCACTCCTTTTTGCACTCTTTGCGGTCCTTATTTTATCAGTATTAGTAGTTGTAGACTGGGTAGTGTGTTGTGTAGTGTGGATCCTGACAGTAAATGGCTGACTCGCTGCATGCTGAAGGTCAGAGGTGTAGGTATAGTACATAAATGCATCCAGAATATGTACAATAAGGATATCATCTTTAAGCTTTCATGCATTCCGTTTGCCATTTAATATGGTATTTTCAATTTCTGTAACCACTGCCCCGAAGCGCTAGTTTGCAAAGTTGAAGTGTGCCCATGAACAGGGAACAGTGCTTGTATTTCTTGTACATTCATAGTGTTTCATGGCTTGGAGTTATAGTCTAATGTCAGAGAAGTGCATTGGCAGAACAGTTCTTAAAATACAGTGACAAACTCAAAAATCACCAAGCATTCACTCCCTTTCCAGTCTGTGTTAGGGGTGCTTGTGTTATGGAAGCAGTTAGATAATCACAAGTGATGTGAGCAGGGTATGCCATACAAAACACCCCTCTGGCTCTTTCCTCAAGGCCTCTGGCATGATGAAAAGCTAATCTGCAAGAAAAATTGTGAGTATTAAAAACAAATGAGTAGTTGCTGTGCTCCCTCTCTTTCTCACTTATGACCCTTGTCTAGCCTCCTAAACAAAAGAATGTAGCAATCTGTCACACAAACTATTCCTGACATCCCCAAAATGAGCTTCTCCCCCTCCCCTCCTTTTTTTTTTCTTACTTAGATTTAAGTTGTTGCATAATTAAAATCTCTTTGACATCCTGCTTACAGTCATACCCTGTCGCAGGATTGGTATCCATCTGGCTCACAGCTGATGGAACTTTATACTAACCTACTCTCCTCATGGCGTACACCCCTGGGAAACTCACGACCTTAAATGTCACCACAGCTATACTTTTTCAGCCCCCACCAAGTGCAATGACCGGTAGGCTGCACAGGTTTGGGTTTTTTTTATTCTCTTGAAAGGCATTTAATTTAAAACAACTTGCTCTTGTCCTCTTGTTTTGTAGGTAGAAATGTATTGATTTTTTACATATATTATATACGTTTTATATATATATATATATAAATGCACTAACAAATGAGCAGAGATCCAGTGATTATTTCAAGGCTGTTTCTGGGCATGTTGCCTTTAGCTGTTTTAGCTGTTATACATCCTCGCTAGCCAAGAAATGCAAGCTCGACCTATTTAGAAAGGATACTCGCTTTCCAGTGGTGCAGCTAGAGCCCATACAGAGCTGCATCTGCCCATTCAGGATGTACTGGAGGAGGTGCACAGGCAGAGGTCCACTGCACAGCACGCATGCAGTGAGTGCAGTGAAGCTGCCACGTGTTGTGCATATACACTATACGTACAGTGAGGCTGACGCAGCTGGGAACTGCCGTGCTCGTGCGTATCAACGCAGTGTTTATTCAGGGGCTCCCATTCATCCAGACCAGCTTGTGCATGTACTGTAAGTCTGAAATGTCCCAGATATTTTAGAAATCCAGACACAATTTTTGGTTTTCCACTCAGGCACAAATCTCCAGGAGGAAGAATAGGACAGATCTGGGGGAAGAGCACCCTGTTTCTGTAATATATCAGTAGTATTCTTGTCACCAGGCTAATACGTTGAAAGCAGTTCTGCTGAAAAGCTATTGAAATGTGGTGAGCAGCTGAGCAATGGTGTAATTTAAAGGTGGGCTGAACTTCATGGCAAACAGCAAAAGGTAAATTTCTCAGTGAGGCACTGCACTGTGTAAGATTGGATGTTTTCAGAAGTTTGTCTCGGGTTGGGGTATACTTTTTTTAGCTGTTGTGAATTTATAAAGATCTATTTATGGAAATCTAAGAGTTTCATGAATAAATGAGATGGCATATTCCTTTCTTCATTTCATGAAGTACAGTATCAACATTTTAGAGCCTGTTCATGAATTAATAATTACTTTAATCAATAAAAATAATTACAGTGCTAAGAACATTTTAACAATGAATGCTTTCATGCCGTTTCCACTCCTTTTTAATTAAAGCATGACAACTCATATTTACCATTTTCATCATGATAGCTCTAAATGGTGAAATTTGTCATCTTTGACTTGGGCTCTAATTATAATTCTTTTAGATGGTTCAAATTTCTTCTCATTATTCAATTATGCTTGCTCCAATTTTAAACTGACAAATTTTTCCTCTCAAAATCTCTTTCATGCTATAAGAATATCTTTGACTTTGTAATACCCGTTTTTAGTATTCTATGCTATCCAAAATAAGTGCAAATTAAATATATGAAATAGAAAAACAAATATAAACTCTTGAATATACATAAATACAGCAGAAGATGAATTATTTCCAGTTTAAATTCACCTACCTTATTTCAGTATAGCATGAAATATTAATATAAATTTGTTGCAAATATAGAAATTGCTAAAAGACCATAATAAGCTTGCAAAAACAGCAAACTTAATTTTTATGCCTGTGACATAGTCTTCAATTAAATGATCTCTCATTTTTTCATACAGAATCTCTTCCTTGCTCTTTCAGTAGATTGCATAGTGTTCCCTTAAATATAATAACTCGCTATAATATTATTGTCCAGCCTATTCTCCATATCTTACTTCACTAATATTTTAAACTTGGCTATGTGAGAATAAATTTCTTTTCCTCATCACAGTAAGATCTGTTTGCCTCACAAATGTGTGCTTTTTGTCGTTGCCGTGGAGAACGGTGTTTTGCCTGGTGTATAGCTAAGGTAGTGAGCTGCTGACGAGCTATGGGGAAAATTATTATGCTTGAGTTGACCATATTCAGGTATGTAGAACCTAGGTTTTTTGAAGTCCTTGCTTTGTAAAATACCATGTACACTGTACGTAGCACTCTAAGACAGAGCTTTGACTTATTTCAAACAAAACTGAGAGAGATTACTTCCAGGAATCAATCTAGAC
This sequence comes from Haliaeetus albicilla, assembly GCF_947461875.1. Classification (NCBI taxonomy): domain Eukaryota; kingdom Metazoa; phylum Chordata; class Aves; order Accipitriformes; family Accipitridae; genus Haliaeetus; species Haliaeetus albicilla. The sequence continues at coordinate 8,082,689 of NC_091497.1, read as the reverse complement.
TGAGGGCTTCCTGACGTGGGTTCATGCCATCTGAATTTAGACATGTAATTGTGATAGGTATGTCAGGAGTGTAATATCTCTTTGTACTCCCAGAAACCACAATGGTTCCTTTTCACTCCTTACTGTTATTATTTGTGTCATTATATGCCTTTGTTACAAAGCTTCTATAACATCTTTCTTTCCTGTGCATCAGATTCGCTTGTAGACTGCTCTGTGTAGTGAATAAGAAGAGGTGTATTTGGGCAAGTATCAGCATGGCCCAGTTGCTGTGTCTGTCAGATGGTTTTACCTATCCTAAGGATGCTTTCAGTTGACCTTTGTGGTTTTCAGCCACTGCATAGTGTCTGTCTGAAAAGCCAAATACCTCCTCCTGTGCCTGGCCCAAGCCATCACTTACAGCCAGACTGCTGCTTCAGGATTTTGTCGGGCATCAGTCTGCAAAGAGATCCCACCATTTGAATCCAACCTCCATGAACTACTGTGATCGGACAATTAAAGACTGAATTATAGTGTGTGTGCATGGCGGGGAGTAAGTTAAATTTGCAGATGGAAACCAGTTTCTGCCATTACATCTCTGGAGTGCTTGACTTAAAATCATCATAAGGTTGTTAAAACAAAATTTTGTACGTGCAGTTTCCAGTAGTTTTAGAAGATCCATTGGGAAGAAAGCAGCAAATAAGCCAGTACCTGCACAGGTAGATCATCATAAGGACTGAAAAATTTGAGATCCACTGTGCAGAGGTTTGCTATTCAACGTAATTCAGCAGTCAGCAGCCGCATCCTCTGAATGACTTGCCCTTTTCCAGTAGCTTCATACAAACTGGTTCCCCGTGGTGGAAATCTCAGGGTTCATTCCAGCTCTGGAAAAAAGCGTGCTTCTGGGTGAGCACATCCCTGCCTTCTTTTACCAAAGCACTTCTGACCTGTACTGCTCTGTCTTTTCTTTCTGCCTGGTTACTTTTTCAGACCCTTTCCTTGCCCCTTCCATCTTCTTCTCCATGGAGGTTCTTCGGGCTCTGTCTGGGCACTCCTGTCCTCTCCTGGGTGCTGTCCTGGTTGCACAGTGGATTACACTGTGGTAGATTACCAAAGTAGTAATAAAAAAAGGAGTAAAAGTGTAAAACTTGATAATGGTTACACTCTGTTTTTTACCTAGTGGGCAATGCCCCATTGTGAAATATGTATACAAGTGCCACTTTATCTGTCAGTATAATTGAGATTAGTTGGTGTGTAAGACTTATATTGGCTTTTTGTACACAACAGATTTAATTTGTGGTATATTAATTGCATTTGGTGTGTTAATCTCTTGGTGCATCTTAATGATAAAAATTATTTTTAGAAATTGTTGACTTTATGTGGGTCTCAGAATAGAGGAAGTTTATTTTCTTAAGCTATTTACATAGTCAACTTTTTGCAAGGAATGTGGACAAGCTTTGGACTTGGTTGTCATGTATACAGACAAATAAGAGACAATCACTGATTTTTATATTCGCTTTTTTTTAGTGACAGAGAATAAGTTTTTATGAAATGCAAAGTAGCAGTCACCTATACTCAGTTGCTATTTCAGTAGGAATTGTATTCCCTTTAATGAAGCAGCCATTTCCAGTTTATCACACCGAGGGAGGAGCTTACATACCTATTTTCCTGGCACCGTGTATTTGACAAAATACTAAATACTTGAATTATTACACGCAAATCCCATGTCAGACTGCTTTTCCTGTATTATTTCTTGAACACCTAAAATTAAGATGCATCCAAAAAGTATCTTGAGCAAATATTTGCATTTGGTAGATTTATCATTTGCTGCTGGCAGCTACTTCAAATTATTTCAAGATATCTGAGTTCTGGGAATAATTTGCCATGAAACGATACAGCTTTTCCTTTAAAAAAAGGCATAAAAAATAATTGGTCTATAAGATGTAATGTTTATGAGGTCATATGAATGGTTGCATAATGTGCACATGGTGAGAACTGTGCATTTCATGTTAAATACGAGAATGGCTGTGCACTGGGAAGGAATATTTAAGAAATCAAGAGAACTATAAACAGCCATCTGCTTCATTCTCCATTTTTATTTGCTGGATTAACCCACTGCAATATTTTAATGGATAATGGATTGCTGTTCCATCTACTTGTTAAATTTTTCATACCATGAAACTACTTTATCGTGAAAAAGGGTTCCTTTCTGTGCAGGGAGGGAACAGTTGTTGGGGAAGAGGAAAAACAAAATATAATATGTCAAATGGCGTGAACTATACCTTTTCCGTTAACTTTTGCTGTGATTCCAGTTTTTCCCGTACTTGCTCGTCTTCAACACAATGGTCCTTATGTTGCTGTGGGGTTACAAAGGAGAAATAAATAGTGGGGTCCTATCACCGTCCTCCCCCCGTTCCTCTGGGTGATCCTCTGTGCTGCGAGTAGGAGAGCAAGTGGTGAAGGTGTGCTGTATTCTGGTTACTCTTGGCTGCTTACGCGGACCTCCTGTGCTGTTGGTGCCAAAGTCTTAATTTGAACAGAATCATGGAGCTGTGGAATGGTTTGGGTTGGACCTTCCAACATCACCTAGTCCAACACCCCCCCCACCCCGCCGTGGTCAGGGACATCTTCCAGCAGATGAGGTTGCTCAAGGCGCCATCCAGTGTGACTTTGAACACTTTGAATAGCTCCTAGGCTGCTCTGCTGCTTCTCTTTGCGGAGATTAACAGAGTTGACAGGCCAAGTAGCATGAAGCTCGTGCAAAACATTTTTCATTTCTTTCTATTTCTCCTCTTTTGTACCAGGGGCAATGGAGAAGGAGCTAGTGTGTGGTTGCCTTTGTGCTCTGAGACTGGACCTCGATTTTGTGCTTTGCTGCAACAGCAGAAAATATTCGAGTCTCTTACTTCTGTAAATACGCATTACTGCTCTGTCTATTCAAATAAGTAACTTTGTTTTGTGAGGTTTTTCCAGGAAGCGTTGTTTTAAGGAATAAGCATTTCTAGGTACTGGGGAAAGCCCTTTCCATGAAGTCCTGGGGAAGGGTGCAGTTTTTTTTTAAAAAAGGAGAAGTGATATTGAGTGTCATGGTACTGTTTTTAAGATTGGAAGATGGCTGAAGAACAATTTACCATAATATTATTCTAAGATAATAAACTGCATAGTAGGATTTACCTAAATAGGCCTTATAGAACATTCTAACCGTTCCAGTGTGATTATGGTAACAGTGCAGAAGCACAAGCAAATTACAGCCCAAGCCTCAGAATCTGATGTTTGCAACAGAAATGTGTTGCAGAAAGACATTTGAATACGTTGTTTAAAAGAGAAAGACATCTGGTTCGGATGACCCACCAACCCTGGAGTATACACAGATGATCAGCCCAGAGCTTATGTTTTCATAAAAAATTCCTGTTATCTCACAGTCTCATTCCTGAGTGGAAACAGCCCATTAAGATCTCATTGCTAGGCTGAATGCATGGTTCAGATTACTGTTTTCCCCATGTGCACAACATTTGTTTACACTGAATTTCACTTGCCATTTTATTGACTAATCACTCGGTTTCATGAGGGTTTTCTGCAGTTCTCTTCCCTCACAGCATAAATTGCAGGCTCCACAGTGCTTCTGCCTAGAGCCAGGCTGTTTGGTATATGTGCTCGGTTTGAGCTATCTTACCATCTGACTTTCGCAAATATTTCTGAAATAGGACCTTATCCTTTGGTACCTCCTTCTGAGTTTAGTTAGTTTTGCAGGTACTCGAGCTCTTCCCTTTCCCCTCTCCTTGTTTTGGAGAAAAGGATATTTAAAAATTCAGGGGCTGAAATGCTTCTTCCCAAATTCCCTGCCCTATGTGAGAGCATTTGCCTTTCATAATGGGCAGGTTTAGTGTTCATTTTGTTCAGGAAAATGACTTAGCTGAAAATGTGTTTTGTCCAATTTAAGCAAGCGAGGCCTGGCATGCTCGTGCCTTGCTGTTCACCTTGTCAGCCTTTTATCAGCTCTGCCCAGGTTATTCTGCTGGGCCTCTGTTAGGAAGAGCAAAAAGCTGAAGATGAGTCCTTCCTTGACTCTGAGGACTTCAGTAGGAACGTTTTCTAGCCCATGGCCATGGGGAAACCACCCACCACCTTGCACAGATCAAAGAAGGTAGGTCTGCCGGTTGCATCTTCAGTTCTGCAGTCAAGAAACTGCAGAGCTTAGAGTCGCAACCCATGAAGCTTCTTAGCAGTACATCATCAGTATCCAAAGGGGTTGTATGTGCAATAAGATTTTTCAGCACAAGCATCCTTGAAAATTGCAGAAGCTGCTGTACACCCCGTTATGTCAGAAGGGCATAGTCAAAGTGAGCTTATACCTGACCACTTGTACCCTGCTGCTCCTACAGTCAAATTTAAAAGCAGTACCACCCCAATAAAGTGTACTGAGTACTGTGGAGGTAATGGGAATGTGATCTCACTTTCCTAACTGCAAGACAGCGTCATAGAGCTGCACTGTTCAGTAGAAGGCTTTGGCAGATTACTACCATTTGTTTCTTATGTACTGGCTTCAGTTGCAAGGATTACATTCCTCTGAGCTATTTTTGTAGGTCACCACTTGGAAGTCAAGTACTATGTGATCCAGTTTAAATGGTCATAAGAACATTAGAAGCACTTTGGTTATTAATAAGGGAAAAGTTGGTTAAAAGCGAGAATTTCTAATTTTCATGATAGGACATATGCTCTCTGAAAGATTTAGAGCTAACACAGCACGTATATTTTGTTTACCTGTTACAGATACTGAGAAAAAAACAGTCTCCAGTAGAGATTTTTTCATTTAAAGTTCTTAACATTTTACAGAAAGAGTGGGTGAAGCCCTCCAAATATGCAAGATTTCTGACGATAGTGTGTCCTCTGTGGTTACCTGTACTCCAGAAAGGAAAGGAAATACGCTGTATCTGATCCTCAGGGCGTAGGGGATGGCTCCCACTGCCAGTTACTGAGATTTGTAACATCAGACTGTAAAATCAAGGTTAAACTTCCACAGGTCTCATATGCTGCATAGTGGTGGCTGGTTTGGGGAGTCTCTCTTCTTTTCTCTGTATGTGCGCAGTTGGACAGGAGTTACATGAACAAATTAAAGAGCCTCTAGGCTTTAGATTATGAGGCCAGGAATATGTTGAGCACGTTTGAAAGCTTAAGTCATATCAATAATTGAAAGAGCTCTACAAATTTTTAAATCTTATGAATTAGTAAATAAAACATAATAAAGTCTTTAGATGTGAAATAAATGAAAATGAAATACAAAGTCTAGTTTGCTTTAATAATTATAATTCTTCATCGTGTGCTTCAGCATTATCCTATTAAATCTTAGCTCTGAATTGCTGAGACTGACATTTTTTTTGGTGCCTGAATTATGGTAAATTGTACAGTAATGAAATGCCTGTGTCTGAGATTCTAATGAAAAGGAAAAATTAGGAAAATGCATAATATGCGTCATAAAATGTTTGCTCTTCAGCATTTGGGATACCATTTAAAATTTGCACCATTTAAAATGAGCACTACCTCATCTTTCCTTATCCTTTTATTTTAATTCGAGAAGGATCTTTTTATGGTAGGTGGAAGTACTGTGAATTCAGACTTTTGAGTGCTGTGTACTTTTAGTACTGTGGTTTTCAGACTTTTCTTTGTGTACCAATGGGAAAACATTGGCAAAGGTCTTTTGGTTGTCTTCTAGAACCTGGAAAAAACAGTATGTTTTAAATTGCCCTGAAAGTCAGAACCAAGTAACAAAGAAGATTTTTTTTTTTTTTTTTCTTGTGCTAGCTAATGGCTTGTTCGACTCCAGCCATTTCAGAGGGGGAAGCAGGAGAGCACTGCGAGGCCATTTCACAGTCTGTCTGCCTTTCCTCCCTGTGGCCCCAGAGGATTTTCAGAGTGTGCAGCTCAGGGCTGATACATGTGATTAAAAAGTGTTCGTCCGAATGGTTTTGATGCCCTTCTCATGCTGGCCTTGCACCGTCTCTCCACCTTTTGTTCCATTTCTAAGGCATCTAGTTTTGATGATAAGGTCATCTTAGCAGTCACCTGTTATCTTTTCAGGAGGGAGGCATTCCTGGGGCGTGCATCACGTTCCTAAAGGCAGATGGTTTTACCAGGTAGGGGTTCACCCTGCCTGCGGCTAGTTCACTGTGGGGACTGCTCTCAGCCAATGTTGTGGAGAAAAAGGCAGGAGGTTCATCTTCCTCTCTTCCATGCAGTTCTCTGACGCTATCTGAGCAGACTTGGCGCTCTCAAGCATGGCCACATGCCGACCCATCACCTGCCATGGCATGCAAGTGCCACTCAGTTTCTTGCTATAAAGCCCTGTTCTTGTTTCTTGCAACACGCCTATTTCAAGCGCTTTGGAAACACCCAAAAATAATGTTGCTCAGTCCAGTCTGGGCTAGATGGGACTAGCCCAAAAGAAAATGGAGCTGCTAGCAGGGTGGAGAATCAGACCTTGGCCCTCCTTTTGCAGTGTAGACGAGACTTCAAACATCTACGAGGTTAGGTGGGATCCTAGGTAATGTACGCTGAGATTTATGTGCCGTCCTTCAGTGTAAATTGTACGACATGCCTCCTTCCTTTGTCCTTGAACCTAACTTCTCTTGTGAGAGATACAGGCTTCGCATGTGGCATATCATTAACGCCTGTCCTAGGTTAGGACCCAAGAGGTCCTATCCAGACATGTGTTTCCATTTCTGTTGTTTTTCTGCCTTTTTTTAGTAAGTTTTCTGAAACAAGGTGGCAGCAAACACAATGCATACAGGGAGAAGACTGGTATTTTTTAATTACCCTGATGTTGGAGGGCAAGGATTTGCTGAAGAGGTTTAGTGTGTCCTGTTGTCCACCCATCAGTCTGTCCCATAGGCAGTAAAGTGAAGTCTGAATTCCTGCTGCAGCTGAATCCGTTTCGTGAGTCTCTGTTGCTTTTCGTTGGTTAGCCAGATTGATCTAGATTTCATGGGGTGTTTACTTTGGTGTCTGTTATGCTATTAATTTCCTACTCAGGTATTCAGAGAAAAGCTATGTGTCAATGTGAAGCATTACACCTGCATCAGCATTATATTTGTCACTTTCTGCAGGTCTAAGAAGTTACGTATTTCATATAAAAGAAAAAAACCAAAAAGACATTAGGGTAATTTTGGGGTGTTGTCATAGTCCGTAACATGATTGGATTGTATTTTTATGTTTTTAGCAGCTTAGCTTGCAGTTTATGTTGTGGGCATGTATTATACATAATTTTAAAAAAAGTTCCTTTAATTAGACTTGAATGTATTACCTTTGAATTTGATCTTGTCTTATAGCAAGAAAATGCAAATACAAGCATAATTTATCATTTCAGTAATTTATCTGCTTAAAGAGGTGTTCTCATGTCTTTTAGCATTCTCACTGTATTTTTTGATCCCTCTGATGCTTGTAGAGTCTTTTTCAAAGAGTATACTTTACTGGAACTGAGCAAAGTGATTCAATGCATGTTCGCAACCTCTAACATAAAATACAGATTTAATATTTTAGTTAATTTTCAAATTCATTCAAGCTTCTTAGCTGAACCTCTACATGAAACAGAGATCATCAGTGAACTATCCACTATAAATTTCACTCTTTTCACATTGGAGTGGTTTTATGAAGAATTCAGAAGTATGAATGATTCAATTCATTTTCTAAGCGTTATATATTGTATACAATAATATGTTTAATATTGTACATTGATCTGAGTGAAGTATTTCTAATGATCTCAGGCCTTTTTAAATCTTCATTGACTAACTGAAATTTTTTCTCTAATTTGCAAATTTTGCTGCCCCTATTAATCTCTTCTTGAGAGAGATTACAGAATTTCTAGGTTTTCACATGGGTTGTTTTGTGGATTGGTTGGGGACGTTTTTCCATGGGAAAGGTCATCGAAGTGCTAGCACGTTGCATTTAGTATTCTGAGCAGACTCTTCACAAATTCTTGTACAAATTCAACTGCAGTGTAAGCAAAATACCGGATTGCAGAAAAATGGAAAAAATGTTTCTCTAGCTGTACTACTCATTTTATGTAAGAAGACTGTGGAAGGGGCTTTAGTCTGAAAATGTCATTAAAATCTCTTTCGGAAATACTGTATGCTTATGTACTTAGATATGCCTTGTCTTGAAGTGAAATCTGCTGTGGATGTGGACAGTTTATGATCAAGCGTAGTGAATTTCATTTCATTAAAACTCAGAATAGGTGCTATGGTATCTTTTCATTTCAGTGAAATGTATGTAAGTGTTTTTTTCCATGAGGCTTATGAGTTGTGTTTAATGTCCAGAACACTTCTAAGATGGTACACAGTGAGTCATTTTAAATGATGTCAAGGAAAATGGAAAAGTGTTTCTTTCTCTGTGACCAGGACCTGGGTAACAGGATCTGCAGTTCTTTTCCATTCTGCCTCTTTTCATCCTTGGATTCACTATGCTACAGCTGTAGGGTCTGGGTTATAATTCAGAGGAATACAAGCTGTCAAATGGTTGCTCATGTCCATGCCAGCCAGCTGTGTGGTCTTGCTCAATACTTGCTTTTAGTGGCCAAACCTTCCTTTCAGTGGCAAAAAATTAATGAAATAAATATCCATGTTCTACAGTAATTAGTCTTTGGAAAAACACGTGCCACAAGCTAACAAATTCTCATAAGTGTATTTTTTATATTGCTTTAACGTTAGGTAGGTTCCTTTTGTTTACAGTACGAGGCAGTATTTCTTCTGGGAACTGGCTCAACTTGCAGTGGAGGGGGGAGTCTATTCTGGGGGAGTCTTTCTCATCTATCACCTTCAACATGTTGTATAGTTTGCTATAAATGTCAAAGGTAGTGACCAGCTTTGTCTCATGTACACTAGAAACCAATTAAGTTTATCATACCATTTCAACATGCAGGCCAGTTAATAAGTTTGGGTCACTGCTGACGTGAATTGGATTTGAATTGGTGTTCCGGAGGTGAAAGACTGGATATTAAATTATTAATGCTTTGCAGTCTCAAGTTTCCTCACTGAAAGTGTCCTTCCCTCACTTCTGCTTCCTGCAGAGGTTTGAAAAAAATACACGCATCAGGTCAGGTCTGTTCTCAACTGGAAACCTGGGATTTAGGTTCCCCTTTCCTGTTCCCCCCTCCCTACCCCCAAATGTGTACCAAGTCGGCATATTTTTTGTTATTCTCACTAGGCCTCCAGCCACTGTCTGCTTTTACAATATTGATATCTTTTCTATTCCCCACGGGAGTCTGTGGCTTTATAGCTGAGGAACCAAAGACCAAGAGTATTCCTGTATGTTTGGAGATTTAATTTTGTCTCGCTCTATTTCTCTGTGGAGTAGTGTCCCTAGAGGAGCAAAACGTGATATGCCACAATAGGAATTTTTTTCATTAGTCCTTTAAGTAGTAACACTACAGGTACTCTGTTTTGTAACATGTCAATGTAGTTACATCTTACAAAAATAATCTCTTATAACGGAGAAGGGAAACATCACACAAAGACAAAGTCTGCCTTCATATCAGAGACAGGGAGAAAACATCTTTCAACTTAAATTTGTGTAAAGCCTGACAAACATACTTTACAGTGATTTTACTTTCCGGGAAAAGTCTTTTCAAATAAATAAGAACTTGCTCCAGATTCAGATGACAGTGCCTCTGTAAAAGTCAGATCTGATTTTTTGCCCTTTTCTTGACAATGATTATAGTAAGTGACCTGAATGTGCTCTGTTCCTTTGAAATGAGCAGCTTTGAGACGCATTGAGGAGGCTCCTTCTTTTCACCCTTCAAAAATTAAACTAGCGGGATTGTAATGTTCCCATCCTCGTAAATGGGAGTGGTACACATGCCTGCTTGTGTGTGCTTTCAAACAGTACCCCTGCTAGCATGCTTAAATTTACTTAGTAGTTTATCATGAAACATATGCCAAGTTTGTTTTCCGTGATTTCTGTTAATGCCTTTTCAATAACTGAAGTATATGAATAAATAGATGTTTATTATGATTAAAGGAGTAACCGTATATTCTAAATTTATTGAGTGCTGACTGGAACTTTTTGGTTGGAAGTTGGTTGGGAAAAATTACTGTCAAACTCATTTACCACAATTGCAGTAGAAGTGCAGTTCCTTCTGGGAACATAGGCATTTGTATAATCTGACTCTGTGGCACTGAGCTATGCTATATGTAGTGTATTTATGATTGAACAGAAAGTTTCAAACAGCAGCCTGTGAAATTGGATTTCAGATGTAATGTACCATAAATAAGTGCTATAAAGAATGCCTTTAATGCTATAAATCAGGTTTTATTGGTTTCAGCTATCTCATTCTGGTTATTGTATTACCCACAAAATCAATGGGAATCAAAGAGCTGGAATATATTTTATTTTAATGTCCCATCTCCCATGGAAATGGCATATGAGCCCTTAGATCACCTTTTGGGTAGGTTGGGCAAGGCTGATAAATTACAGGCGATGAGAGCGTATTCACAAAAAGGTCTGTGTAAATAGTATCAGTGTAAGGCTTGAAGTGCTTTGGTACAGCACTTCCTCCCTGTAAAGGGATACTTGCCTATCTTTCTGAACGTCCTTTGCTTTTGTTGTTTCAGTAAACTTACTGTTGTGATTTGATTCCTGTACCTCTGTTTTAAAAAAATGGCATTGCAAAGTTACATGAGCCAGACATCACTACCATTGCATCCAGAATCAGGAACGCTTTGAGGGTAGGAGATCTGGTTTCTTTGCAGCTTTAAACATTCCCTGTAGCGGAGGCTTGCTTGATCCTGGGAAAAGAGCAAGAACACTTGAAGCAGCAGTTGTGAAGAGTAAAATACGGTGTGGGCTCTGTTTAAGAACATATTATTCTAGTGGAAGGAGGGAAGGTCATGCATCATGATTCTATGAATAGACTTTTAATACCAGAAACAAATCATACTATCCTGGGAGAGTGAAGAAATAGGAAGAAAAACTGTTTTCTAACTGAATAATACCGGATCAATTTAAAACGTTGGCTATGCTTCCTCTGTGTTTCTCCTTTGCTCATATTAGTATCTCACGGTAGGATGCAGTCAGGAGAAACATGTGCCTCTGGAGCTCAGTTATTTAGGGCTGGAAATCTATGGCGGAGGGCAGAGTACTTGTCTTTATATGCGTTAGAGATCTTCACTGTGTTAAAAAATGGAAGTACAAATACATTGCATTTGGATAAGAGTACACTGGTACATGTCTCCCGGAATATTGTAGTGCTTCATGAGGTTACATATGCCCACCAGTAGAGAGGACTGCAGAAGTGAGCTTTTTGGTAGGTACTAACTGTGGGTTATTTACACATCAGCTTCGCGTTTTCCCTTGTCAACCAAAGCTAGTGTAATTTCTATGCCAGAATTAAGAGGGGAGAGCAGACAAAGAGGAATGATTACTGTGGGGCTTTGAGTAGTGTGTAATAGACTTTTCTTGGTACAAGTCTGAATACTGGGATGATGGTAGAGTATAGGAACCAGGAGAGCCGATTTACTCATCTTTGATCCCATGAATAGTGTTAAACTGCCTTTGAGTCCAAATTGCTTATGTTGACTTACACCCCCATCACCTCACATTGGATTTTAAGCTTTTATTACAAGGATTGAATGACATGTTTTATTATTTGCAGTAGTATAAGCAGTTATTCTCACTGGAGCGCAAAGATGTGTGGCTTCACGAGAGGGGAGTGTTAATCATTTACATGCAGACGTATGTGGTTGTCTGTGGGAGTGGGTTAAAGAGACAGGTGTCAGACCTGGCTGCTTAATAGGAATGTAAGACATGAATGATACCGAGGAGGCAGAATAAAATGCCTGACTGCCTCAGAGATGGTGATGAAGTTCCCTATCCCTACAGTAATTTTACAGGTGGTGATTATAGGAGACCTAATGATTTCATGCAAAATACAAGATAATTAAAATGTTTGATTTGATCTACAGACCTGTGGTCAATTTGCAAGCCAGCTGCTGACCAGCACTGCACCATGCCATCATGAGCGTTGCTCAGAATTATGCCCTTGGTTCGAGTAACGCTGTGTCAGGCTTAACTTCAGATGGTCTCGCTGATGCTACTGGTTTGGGTCTGACCTAGTACCTGGGCTGATTGCTAAGTCCAAAAGAGACGATAAATCTATTTCTTTGATCCAAGAATGGTGCAGGAAATGTCCCAGGGTCTTTGGGTGCTGCTAACATGCAAAGCAGCAAGTGTAGCGTGTTGTGTCGCGCTGGAGGGAGATGGGTGAGGAATGCTCTGAGGATAAGAGCTTGCTCAGAGGTCGGATGGGCAAATTAAGGAGTTCACAAGTACTTAGGGCTGTGTGGGCAACCAGCTTCCTGCATATTGAAGAGAAGCATGGAGTGGTGGATTATTTGCTTTCTTCTCCTGAAGCAGAGAATTTAGGTGTTAGCATCTGGAATGCAGACAGGGCCTTGTCCTTACTTCAGGAACAATTTCCTCAATCAGTGAATAAAACTGTTTCTTGAGGCTTGTGTGAGCACATGGTTCTACACATCAACTATATGGTGTTGTAAAAACACTATCCAAAAAAAAAAGTCAGTGACAGGCAGATGGAGGTAACTGAAGTGTAGAACTAAGGGAAAAAAAATGTTTTGCAATCATGTGCATCACAAAAAGATAAGATCGAGCAATATGGCTTTGATGTGTCTAGAAAAATTATAATATGTGGAATACACATGCACACGTGGAATCTGATGTTGGTTTGCACATGTTTGTTCTGTCTTTGGTGCCGTGAAGTGCAGTTTGGAGCAGTGCGGTGGCCCACCCTCCTGAGCGGGGTAAACCCCGATGCGGTTGCTCGTAGCCCTGGGGCCGGGCACTGTGCTGGGAGGTGGGAGCTGTGGGTCAGGCAGGGGACCCAAGTGTCCCCCCTCCCAGGAGTGTGGTCCCAGCGGATTGCCGTCTATCAAAGATAAGCCGATAAACCAGATAATTTACTGGGTTAGGGCCTTGGGTGGGTTTAAGCACAACAGCAGCTAGTTGTGACTCCTGTGGTCTCTAGGCTGAGGACTGAGTCGGTTTAGTGCCGTAACTGCAAAAAACAGAGCTTTGGGCACATCATCCCCCACACACGCTTTTTATGGATGGCTCTGCGGGGTGCTGCAGTCTTACTTCAGGCTTTTAATTTAGGTCTGTCTGTGGATTTGGAACAAAGACCCATCCCTTCCTTTTGCTTCTCATGGCTATGAAACCAAGAAGAGACTGATGTAAATGACACAAAATACCTACCGGAGTCTGTCCTCGGGGAAAACTCTTCTAGTTTCACCATAGTTTTTACCATTTTATTTCACTTCCATCTGCACGCTGACATGCATTCTGATACCGGCGGTCATTGTGAAATCAGTGATTTGCCAGTTTAAGAGAACAGACGGACGGACAGACAAAACTGAACCGAGGGAAACCGCAGGTGACCTCAGCAGACCCATCTCAGGTTAACTACCAGGGAAGCAGCACCGTGCTGTTCCAGCTTGTGCTTTCAGAGCTGGGCTGATAGCTTTTTTGGGCATTTCTGTCGGGTGCTCCGCTGGATGGGGGTTAGGCACAGCATCGTAGTGTGTAACAGTATGATATTTCCCAGCATTTGCTAGTTGGTGCTTTGTCACAAACTAGGATTGAAAATTAAGAGTGACAAGGAGGTGAACAGGACCAAGTGGCAGATCTCATGATTTTTCAGAAATAGGAATACAAGTGGGGTGGTGGTGGGGTCTCTGAATGAAGTCGGTGCGTGTGGCTTCTACAGGTGTGCTGCAGAGGGACACACAGGTGAGCTGAGGAGCTGTCAGAGCGGTCATTGCTGAAGTGTTACAGAGCATTCACTTAATGCATATTAATTCAAAAGTGTGGCAGGAAAAATAATTGCAGATTTTGTAGCATGTAATTTTTCAAGGTGTTAGCAACAACGTTAAACAGCTGAGGTTAAAGTTGCTGTGTTAAGAAACAGCTTAACTTGAAGTCTGCAGGACCAATATTCTGCTATTAGCTCCCACATCCTCTCTTGTTTCTTGCCTGAAATTGCCATTGCCAGCTGCAGAAATAGAACCTTTTCCATACAGAGTACGTACTGTTCCAGCCAGCTCTACAAAAAGAAAAAAAAAGCAGTTTCTGCTCTTTTACACCCCTGTGCTATGCTGGCATGAACCTTTTTGAGGCCACAGAGTCATCTTGCTTAGGGACCTGAGCTGGCTGAAAAGTAGCCCAGCTTGACCCCACAGCCTCTCCAAAAAACCCCAAAGTTTTTCAGCAGGTTCAAACCCCGAACCAGCTCACCCAGCCACACGAATGCCTGATCCAGCACGTTCCTTCAGTTTAATCCTTTAGTTTATACCTTGCCTGTCTTGACTTTTTGCTTACGTCTCATCCATTAGCTCACTGATCTGTTCTCTCCTTTATCCAGTTTTGTTTTAAATTTTTTTTCTCCTATAAAATTATTAATTTGGGGGAGAGGGAGGAGAAGAAATCTCTTTTTTTGCAAGTGACAGAAGTGGCTTTTTTGTTGTTGCCTAAGCCGCTCTGCCTGTTCTTTCTGCCTTTTCTTTCTCCATCTGTTTTGAGATGGTTACTTTTAACAAGCAGTGCTCTGCAGAGTTATTTGAGTAGGTCTATTCCCTGTTTCTGCAGGGTGGCACAGATCAGAGGCTTTGCTTCTGAGCAGGACACCCAATTTTAGTTGGCAGTTTTTCCTTTTTCTCCTGTTAAGTCAACGGAGTGCTCAACAGTACAGGGTAACCTTCCGCTCCCTCGTCCCCCCCCTTCATTCCTTTATCACCACTGACAGTGCACAAGAAAGGATGAAAAAAGGAGCTTCTCTAAATCCTCAATCAGATAAGCAGAATCTCCAAAATAGAAACACCGGTGTCAAACCAACAGGCTCAGCACTTTCTCCTTTCTATTCTATTCTTTCTCCTTTCTAGTCTATTTTCTCCTTTCTATTCTACTTTTTTTCCAAAAACCAGAAATATTCTAAAATACTTCTATTTTTCCTTCCCATCTGAAATTGAACATGTGTGTGAATATTGACAATCTTTATCAAATTAATTATTTGCTAGTTGAAGAGAAAAGGTGGGCATAACCAAACTAGCTGCTTACTGGGCAAAATTTGCTTCTCGAAGTGACTGTGGGTGCTAAGTGGGGATTACAGCAAATGAACAGATTTCCAGGGGTCAAACTAAGGAGCCCGTGTAAATGTTGTGTACTGTGACTGAGAAGCACTGGACTGATGCTGTGGCAGGTTTCCCATCACTGGATATATGTCATTGGAGTGTGCCCTTTCTTTTGTGTGTTTGTCTCTGGCTTTGATGAATGCCAGGGCAGGGAAAAATGAGCTTTTACCTTTTGTAATGCTTGGGTGAATACTAGTAAATTTGCCTATTGATGCTGATACAGTTTTTCTTCAAAGTCAACTGAAAGGGAAGTGTAGTCGAAATGAGGTCAGCAGCTATTCTGTGTGTGTGATAAAAAAAAATACAGAGAAAAAAAAATAGGCCAATGGGCTCAATTGATGCTGATACGTACAATCTTGTGCAATGTAAACAAATAACAAGCCCAGGCTAGAGTTCTGTGTAGAAACTGGAACTTTTCAGGCATGTCTTTTTGCGCTCAGCTTCACACTCGGAACAAGAACTCCTACAGGCTCCATTCTTCATCTGCCTTAACCTACTAAATTGGGTTTTGCTCAGCTAATACAGAGAAGGCACGTGCGCTCAGCATGTCTCCTTAGACTTAAATTATCCCATCGCATTTTTTGCAAAAGCACTGTGCCTTACTATTTTTCTCCAAAATGTGGTAGACTGGTAATCACGGAGTAGGATCTGAAACTATTACACTGCCTTTAAAATGAAAGGATTTAAAAAAAAATAGTTAATGCTGAGATTTTAATTCTCTCTTATTTATCAAACACATAGACTGTGTGTTTCCAAGCTTCACACCACAGTCATGAGGCATATGTTCAGTTTACTTACATTCACACACTTTGCCAAAGTACCTGCGTTACTGACGCAATTGCTTATACTTTCCTTCTAGTCAACAGAGGAAGATAGGCCCCTTCAGAATTAGGTAACTGAGATGTGAAAGACACTTTGGCGGTAGTTATAGTGCTAAATTAGTCACCTTAACTTAATGATTAAGCTTTAGTGAGCTAAATCGGTGCTTAGCTCTTTGTTTCATGTGAAATGAAAGATCACTGCAAATGATTTTAACTCCAAAAGGATTTTTTAAAAGAATTACTGAAGTCGCAGGAAAATCCTCAAAGGAGGGTGGCTACACTAGGCATGGTTTGCTAACACTTTTAACAAAATGTTCTCTGATAAATCCTCTGAGTTTCTAGGGAGGATTGAGAGATACTATAATCTTCTCTTTAAAAACAAATTTGTTTTATAACCCAGGAGCAGTAGGCTGCAACAGCTATTTGTAATAATGTGTGTGACAGTAGCCATTGGATAGAGGCTGATACAATTATGTATGCTGTATGTATTAATAAAGTTTAAAACAACCAGAGAGCTTCACGTTTAGGATTACAGAAGGATTCAACAGGTAGATAAAATGCATTTGCTTAGTGGCTTTGGGAAGCCTAATGACAGGGGAGTTTCTTGTTTAGGGGGGGCGACAGAGGAAGGACTGCATGTATGTATCAGACGTCATGAGTTACTAGTGGCTGGATTAGTGCAAAGGTGTTGTGTTTTGCAGCAGTGCACAGAAGATACATTTTCATGAAGAATTTGAAGGAGGATGGGGATGCGATTTAAAAGCTTTGATTGCATTTTCCTTCCCTGCGTAAGGGTCAGCCAGGGAGAAGGTGCTCCAGAGAAGATCGGCATGCTGAGTCCTTAGGCAGAATGAAAACACAGCTAATGCTGTCATCGGGTAGTAGGTTTGGTAGGTGAAGGCAAATAAGATGAGATTGATGCGCACGGGGCAGTGTCCTTGCTGAGAGTCGAGTAATGACTTGGACACTGGGAGTGTGAGTCCAAAAGGCTCTTGAACAAGCCCTCCTTATCTGCATTTTGGTGGGACTGTAGGATGCACTATGGTGTGACAACGATGGACGGGACTGATCCTGCCAAAGGTGGATATGTGGGATATAAAGTATAAGCGGATGGTCTGAGTTCATCATCTAGGCACCTTCTTGTGGTCACTACCAGGCGAGAAAGAGAGAAAGCCTTTCCAGAGGGCATTTCTTGTCCATACTCACATGGATGTTAGAGGTGATTGTGATGAGTTGCCTTGTGGCATGTCTCTGTCCGTCTCCTCAGAGTGACTTAAAGTAGGTACCAACTGTACAGATGTAGTTGAACGAAAAGTATTCTGCTCAAAACATGGAGTAAAATTAGTGAATTTATAGAGTTACGCAGGCTGGGGCTGTGCTTGTCTGATTTAAATGCTGTAATCTCACCAAAACTCTGTATTTTGAAATACTTAAGGGAAACAGGTATGGCCGTATTCCACATTTAAAGAAAATTGGGGGTAAGGGGAAAAAATAGAAACTTGAAGATAAAGGAGAAGGTGAAAGCATCACATATTCACTTGAATTAGAGATTTTATCTATTGTCCTTCAAATCAGATAGAGGGAAGAGAAACGGATACCTGTATGTAATAGAGGAACTTTCTAAAATTGTACAGTTGCCTGTGGTTCCTATAGAAAATAGAAGAAAACTATTGTAATGACAGCTGTAACGATGTATCTGCAGAAAGCTAATGTAGCAGAGTCTTCTGATTTAAGAAATAACCCAATTTGCCTAGCATGGGTTTGAAATAAAAAGGAATCTTTCAGGTTTGTGTAATCCTAGGTAACTGAAGACAGCTGCTGGTTAGTGCTTTATCTTCTCTCTCCTAGTAGGACAATAGAGACTGACCTTAAACCTTTAGTATTTTTGCTTGGCAGCACTAAATTGCTAAATCTTGAGGGAACCTTTCACTTCTCAGAGATTGAGGATTCCTTTTTAATGCCTTCCTTTTGCCCCTATTCCCACACTTAATAGCAAGCACTGGATCCCTACTTTTTGACAGAACATTTTATTATTAGAATGCTCAAACTGATTGTTTTACTCAGACAAGTGTTATAACTTCAGCAAATGAACTTTCTTTGGCTTTTTTTGCTGTGTATGGGGCAAACCCCAGGTGCTGTGACTTCAGGTAGTTAGCTCAGCATTTGTACATTCTTCAAGTACTGGCAGTCCTCCTGATAAGCCCACAAATGTATGGTTTATAACTTTTATATTTTTACTATTTTTTTCAGAAGCTGATGGAGTAAACACACTGCCTTTGCTGTTCTTGTGTGTGTTCTTTCCTTGGGTTTGGTTTGGGTTGTTTTTTTTCTTTTCTTTTTTCCCCCAGATCAACCACACATCTTAAATTCTTTGCCAATTGCTCTCTGGCCAGGAGGAGCCAAGAAGGCTGTAAACCTCCAACAAACTGAATGAGTACAATTTTCCTTTAATAAAGAGCTCCTTCTGCTGGTGGGAAAAAAACCACATATGGTAAACCCAGCAAAGAATGTATACTCTAGGTTGTGTTGTAGGTACAGGCTGATTTCTGAGATATTTCTGGTTAGGAAATGCATTATATTTAACTTTTCTGTTAGCCGAAGGATTTGCATGTGCGCTGATGCTGTTGTCCTGTGGCCCTTCACTGATATTGTCCCTCTGTCACACACAAGTAATATAAGAGAAATTATGTTTCTTGATACCTGTTAGCCTTCGATGGACATAACGGATAATAACATGCAGTCTTATATGTGTTAGAGACGTAAATATTGTAGTTTTGTTGTCAATGAAATGCATTTTCTGTATATCATGAAAAAATGCAGTGAAAACAAACTTGCTGAAAGAAATGTGTTTCTCATGCGCTAGAATGGAAAATTCATTCTGGGGTACCAGCCTTGCGTAGCAAGCTGTGAGGGGGGTTCTGCTTTTCGAGACATTTTCCTTCCAATACTGAAGTTGTTGGGACTGCTGCACTAATATGCTTTGATGTTCTCAAGCAGCATTGAGCAACTTTTGATAATGGGACAGGCAGTAAAGTTAAATACTGCAGCAGAGGAGCGAAGGGGTGATGATTATGGGAGTAGCTGCTGTCCTTTGAGAGCCCCGTTTTCTTCAGTCACACCTCCTCTTGAGGAGGAAGGACTTGATACTAGTTAGCTGAAGAGCCCAAGGCAATCTGGCCAACGCAGCTTTTTATATCCACTTGGGGTTGTCAGTTCTGTGGAGGACTATTTGTCCTGTTCTGCATTTTCTGCTACAAGGCAGCGCTCGGGGATTTTGATGAAGTATTGGTGTACCAAAATAACGCTACCAAAGTGTCAGACATACTTGCTTAGTCACTTTTGGATGTATCAACTCCAAAAATCGGTTAGCAGTTCCTGCCCACTCGTATAGAAGATGTTCTTTGGGATAATTTTTATACAGGTCGAGCTTGTAGTACACCTGCCTAACTTAAAAATACTTAGTTCTTGCAAAAATACTTTGAAACCAAATATGGTGAGTAGGCCTGATTTGCTTCTTAAAACTTCCAAGACACATGCATTTAGTTTCTCAGTAGACTAATGCACGGGGCATGTTAAGAGTTCCTGGTGTTTCTTGGTATGAAAACTGTTTTCTTTTATACAGAACTGCTAAATGAAACTTTTTATGGCAAAAATATTCTCCCAATCGATTTTTTTATTTTCCTTTTTTTATAAAGAAGACTGTACTCCAAACCACCTAGGGGCACAAGGCAATTGCCTGCATGCTGGCTTCTAGCATCATGGAGTCGCTGTAGTATATACCCTGCCTGGCCTCCAGCTGCCACTCCAGAAGGACTTGGGTCTCCTGTAGCTGCGGCGTCGTATCTGCTGCTCCGTGACGATGTCTTGGAGAAGCCGGGCTTGGGCTCTCCCTGAGGATGCCCGACCACGGTTCAGCTCCGAGCAGGAAGATCTCACTGAGCTTTGCTCCGTTGGCTCCTTCCAGCTACTCGTGAACGTTTGCAGCCGGAGCTGTGCTGTGCTGGGTCTTCTGCCATAACGTGATCTAGATACTCAAAGTAGGCGCCTACATTTAATCGGTATATTTGACCTTGATTTCTCTGCGCTTTGTTTTCTCGTCTGTAAGTTTGGATAATACCAGCTATTCATCTTTCAGGGATATTGTGAGGATAAATTATTAGTGAAGCACTTAAGTACTTAAGGGATGAGTAATGTTGTAAAGTCTACAAGGAAATTAAACATTCTGTCTTTCTAGCAGGATCTGAATATTGTTTACTAAATGAGGTACAGGGTCATACACAAAATGCTGAATAGAGAGCTGTGCATCCAAATGAGGCAGAGCTCCTATCTTAGAAAAAAAGAAGTGCGAATCAAGACTTCTGTGCCGAGTATGTAAGTGTACATAAGCCCATGAAAAAGAGCAAAGGTAGGACAGTCTTCCATAATTCTGATATCTGCAACTTTTTGGCTGCTGACTTACAGCTTTAATGCTATTCTTATGAGGTGGTATATTTTGTGATATTGTCTGTCGCATTACATAAACACACTCTCTTATAATGAGCTTTGTTAATGCTGGAGTCTGTAACCAGAACATATGATGCAGCCGAATCAGGGCTTCAGGCAAATGTTAAAAAGAAAAAAAAAAGTTAGGATGTTGACTTAGGGGATATTTTCTGTTGTTATTTTTTTAGCATCTGCCTTTTAACATGGCATAAAAATTTTGTGAAAGGTTCACCACTCAATTAAACTTTTCTATTAAAGGCTGGATGCAGAAGCCATATATTTAACAAGTTTTCCAGTCTGTTGCTTTACTGTATAAATAATATGTCTTCTGGAAATTTCTAATACACGTCAGGTATTCATGATGAAAAAGCACATTTGTACTGCCGGTTCAGAGATAATTACTTGCCATTAGGTTCATAAGAACATAAATTTTATTCATTTCTATCATCTAACTTGTCAACTTCTTACATTTCGTCTACACTCTGGCCCTCACTGACAAGCAGCAAATAATTTAGTCTTCCACCAAAATGATAATGACTGGCAAATGAAAATTTCATTGAAAGAGACAGCACAACATCAGTCGCACTGAAAGAACTTTTTTATTTTTAAATTTTTCCAATGATAATTCAAGTGCTGTCTCTGACATGAATTTATTTAAGTGACTTCTATTAAGCTGCTCTTACTTGGATGCTTCCTTGTTATTTAAGAGGTAAGCAATACCCACTGGTTGTTTTGTTCAAAGTGCATTTTTACACACAGTGTAGTAGTCACTTCTGTTACAAGTTGTTTGAGAAAATAATAGACTTTGCCACTATAACAAAATTTCTTCTCTCAGTTATGTCACTTATGTGACACAAAAATGCATACAAATCTGGTGGGGGATGCAAATGTCTAGCTTCTTATTAGGCAAAGGTCACCTATTTCCATGTTAATTTGGTTTTGAGATGCTGTCCGGCAGTAACACTGATGGTTTCAGTGATTTGTTGTCTGTAACTTAATCAAGGACCCCCACGAAACTCTATGGCCTCATTCATAGCAAGATCTGTGGCATGCTGATACACAGATGAGTAGAAAAGATCTTGAGATGTTGGGGAAAGCTCCTAATTTAGTTATTATTTGGGAAGGACTTTTCTGTTGCCTGATACCTGCCCACCTCCATCCATCCAAAGTAACTGCACCTTTCTTTCTGGAGTAATCGAAAGGATTTTTTTTTTCCCCTCAGCTTTTGTGTTCTTTATGTGGAGCTCTTTCTTACCTCAGTGACTGACTACATAAAAACCCTAGAGAATCATAACTATGCTGGCAGAAAATATGCATTGACAAAATTGGTCCTATTATTTTGTTCCTAATAATGATTTGGGATAGTTATAGTATTAGAAAAATATACTTCAAATATTGAAAAGAGTAATACACAACTGCTTAATATCTATAATTTGAAATCAGAAAAGGTAAAGTAGTTCTTGGCCGTCTCTGTCATGTTTGTGTATTAATATGCCACAGGAGACAATCAGATACAATTCAGGGGGGAAAGAACTAGCACTAGAGAAGCAATTTTCCAGTGAATTAGTCTCTGGAAAAGGCTACTTAACAGTGTAGCTTTGCCTTTCCATCAAAGACAAAAAAGTAAAAAAAAAAAAAAAAAGTAACATCATCTTTTCTGCCATTTGGTGGAAAAAATTTAGAAGAATATGATCCAGTTAGTCCCACAATGCCTTCCAGCATATAAGTGCTGATGAGATTTAGAAAACAAAGAATTTCCTCTCAATGTGTATGTTAGATATTGGTATTGTAGGCTTGCCTTTATGCTAGCTGGAAAATATACACATCTTCACATTGAGATGAAATGGTTTGTGAAATGTTCATGCTATGCATCGAGTACTTGAGAATACTTTAGTAAACATACAGTTGGAGGCTATTAATGTATATTATTGACTTCAATTAGAGTTTACTGTGTATCTACTAAATGGGAAAGTGTGGAGTTGCATGTGTAATGCAAAATTAATGGAGGAACAAAATGACACCTGATTCCCTAAAATATTTTACTTTGCAGGTCAGCGTAGCTGCAGAGATTTTGTTAATACAGTGTTAACGCAGATACAAACTCAAAAAGGTGGACGAAGTAAGTAGACATACTGTGTCCTGGGGATAGATACTTCTGTACTCTTCTGCCTCTTTCGCATTTCAAATTACCCCCCTGCTTGTGTAGATATTCTTGATAGTATTTTCAATATTTTTGTTCTGCAGCAGTTCTAGGTGGCAAGGTACAATATAAGCCTGAACAAATTTCTTTCCTTTTTTGTTTGGTTTTTTTTTTTGTGAATTATTTTGGAAATCTTAAGGTCTCAGAGAAATCTGGATCACTGAACACCAGGCTCTGAGAAACAGAAAGCTGTTTTAGGTTGTTTGTGGAGAATGCACACAAATGTAGTCAAAATATAATCTAATGCATTTGCATACAGTTTTGTTGTTAACAGTCAGCTTTAATAGTAGGATGATGTATTCCATTCAGTCATTTTTGATTTCCTTTCTCTGGGTGTAAAATTGAAAATCTTCCTTTGAAGAAAACTGCTAGGAAGAAGGATTTCGAAAGAATGAAAATACTCAGTTAAAAAAAAAAAAAAAATTACAAGTGTGAACTGGCAGCTCAATTTCTGTACTTCTAGTTTACCAGAGTCCCAGCTTCTCCTAGTGCCTGAGCACCTGGCAAGTCCTGGTCCCGGCTGTGGCTCCAGAGCGGTTAGGATCCCCACTGGAAAGCCATCGTCCTGTATCCTCACTCTCTTGCAAGGAGCTGAAAGACCCCAGGATCTTGAATACCAAGGCAAAGTTGCACTGTCAGGAAGTCTGGGGTTTTCAGCATCTCGTCAGATGAGCTGGCAGGAAACCAGTTGAGTTTCTGCTTTCCTGTTTCCGCTCAGAAGTTTGTCTGAGGCACTTCCATTTCAGTGAATCTGGTTTTCAAATTAAAAAAACTAGCAATGTTTACAACAAAAGAGATTTCTGGCTAGTTTTCTTGTCAATTTTGACCAGCAAACCAATGTGAGATTTTTATTTTTTTTAAATTTATTTATTTTTTAGCTAATCCCAAGGTACCGATGTTACTTTCCTACTCATTCTTCTTGAGACCACACTGAAGCTGCAGCTTAGATGAGAATTTCCCACTTAGTTTATTAAGCAAGCTAGCCAAAGACGCTGATGCTGTACTGCCCTTTACTCCCAGTTAAGAAGAGGGGCAGCTTACCCTCAGAATGTTGTTACTAGGAGCATCCGTGCATTAAACGCGACACTTTCATAGATTCATTTAGCTCCAGGAATCTTTGAAAAGCCACTTACTTTAAGCAGGCAATTGGTCTGTAAATTATTGGGGAGCTGTTTATCCGTATACCTGTAAGGATTTGGAAGAACAGGCTGGAAATAACAGCTCTGCTTTGCAAGGTGTCTTTCAGTCCAGTGGAAACATCTAACACCTGGTGGGTTCAGCGTGTAAGTAGATGAGAGGCGGAAAGGGTCTGAGAAATAAGAGAGAAAAGATACCACAAAGAACATCAAGTCATCCAAACCCTCACAACTTACTACTATTCAGACGTCGCTCTTCTCAGCTCACAAGCCTCGGCTCCGGAGAGCCGTGTCCAGGGTTTTGGGAAATGTGCCGCTTTCCTTCTCCGCGCCGAGGCGAGTGTCTGTCAAGCCATTTGTACCATCTGCCACACGAGTGTCAGGAAAAGGAAGAGGAGCACAAGGGGGACAGATACTGGAGGACAGCAGTGGTGAATTATTTAAATAAGACTGACCAGGCTTGGTGTTGAAAAGCTGCATGATCTTGGGAGCCCGGCTTTCCAGCAGGCAGGCAGTAAAGCGAAGCACAGCTGACTGCTCTTGCCAAAACATTGGGATATTTGGTAGGCTGAGTCTGTTTGTGTACCTGCACTTCTGAAAATGAAATGGTGGAATAAAACAGTGATTCAAATGCATTTTGTGAGATGGCTAATCTACAGCATGTTTTACTCTATGAGAAAAAGAGTCTTAATACAAATATTTCCAAAAAGAGGCTTGAGGATTTTCTAAGCGTGCTGATTAAAAGTTTACCGGCAAGGATTTTTTCAGCTTGTCCGTGAGTAATTACCTCACTTTTGAGAACTTCCCAAGCTGTATCTCTGGGTTTCTTTGTTGTGGGTTTTTGGGTTTTAGTTTTTACTTTTCATAAATAGATTTAGTAGGGAGGCACTAAAGTGTGGGGTGAGTCTGTTTGCCAGGAAAATGCAAGAGTTGATTTCCCATGTGGCCGCCTTGGCTGGCAACTGCAAGCTTAAGTATATTACTCAGTGATTTTTTTTTTTTTTCTCATTTTATTTTTTATTTTTTTTTAAGACTCTACATCTGCTTCTGCTCACCACTTTGCAAAACTTGCAGTTCATTATACTTATACAGCTTGCCTGGAAAGGAGCAAAGAGAGGACACAAGAAACAGGTCCATTGCATTTGAAGAAAAGCGTGAGGATTAAGGGAGCCTTCTGAAAACCTGTAGCGTTACAGCTCTGTGCCATCTTTTTCTTGGTGTACAGTAAGAAGGACCAACCCAAACTGCTTTAGGTCTGAGAAAGAAAAAGAAACTGAGGGGGAAAAATTAGGGACTGTAAGGGGTCTGATTTATAGGAGTGGTAGCAGCACACAAGGCATCTGCCTTCCCTCCCAAGAATCCAGCTGTGATCAATGCAAACCCGCTTGTTGTCGCAGGATGGTGTGGCTGTTGCTTACCCTCGAGCACAAATTACCTCTGCCTGGTCAGTAACCAATATACATTTCTTGTTTTGCTGTAGCCACACAGCTTTGATCTTAATGAAAGCTAGAAGCAAATACAGATCGGGTTATATATGTGTGTGTGTGTGTGTGTAGAAATGAGGGCTGAGACTCTCTGTTTGCCTGTAGAAACTGGAATTTGAGGAAACTTGCCCATGGGGTAAGTTTTGTGACAAAAAATAGGAGAGCTTCCTGTGATGCTTCTACAAGCTCTGTGGGTTTAGATCTATGCAGCAATTTCCCTGCTTGCTTCCTTGCACCTCGCTCCTGCTTTCCTGCTCCTAAAAGTGAAGAAGAAAAATTTGAGCGCAAATTCTTTCCCAGCCCAACAGATAGGCTGTTACACAATGGGACTAGTTGCTTGGTTGGTTTTGTGTATTTGCTTTGCTTTGTTGCGAGTCTCCTGTGTAGAAAGCTATTTGTGCTTTAAGAAACAGAAAATGACAGGTGCTGGTGAACCTGATGGGCTTTCAAAGCCCTGAAATGGAGGGAAGTGGGAGGTTTGTACCAAGCACCGGCACGCTGACCTCAGTGTGTCATTTAAGTGTTTTAAGTACTCTTTAGCTCACATTAGTGCAAAAACATTAAGGCGTTCATGTACAAATTTCTGGGACTGATGCTGCAGAGATTGAAAGAATAAGACAGTATTTTATTTGTCATCAGTGTACTCAAAGCAGATTTGTTGAAAGAACCAGCATTAGCAACAGACCTATAACAAGGTTTCCCAAATAATTAGTTTCGAATAATGGGTATTTGATCATGCTGAAATTTTACATGAACTTATGAAAAAAGCCTAATTCCTCTGCAGTTATCAAAACTATAACTTAATTTACTCTGCTAATGAGAAAAATAAATGCCTTTTTGCAACAACATAAAAAATAATCATACTCATTTTCTTACATAATCTAAAAATATTTACTGATTACTTCTATGACTTTCCTGTGTTTTCATTCTGTTATAGGACTTAATGTACATAGTACATAGTCAATGAAAGAACAGTTGTATTATGAATTGTCTGTTTCTTAAAAAGTAGAAATCCAGTTGCTTTCCTTTAAAATACTTTCTTATTTTTTATCAATTGCATAGTCATGACTAGTGTATCTTAGTGCAAAGGTTCCAAGAGTTATATTCTTCCAGGCCTGCATTTTTAGTTTAATGTACAGTATCTGTATGCTGAGGAGCTAGAAACAGTTACAGAATCCAGTCTGCTTGGTGACAATAGTGTGACAGTGACTGCCTCTTAAGTGCTTGTGTCTTTTAAAATGAAGAACTTCCTTCTTCCTCGGAAGAACCTTGCTGGATGAAGAAGGTCTCCAAAGCATTATTCTTCCGTGTTGTCTGGTCACATTGACTGAAGCAGCATGAGCACATGTTTATAGGTAGCTATTCATGTTCTGTTTCCGAATCGTGTCTAGTTAGAAGATAGTTGTATTTGTAATAGACACCAGTATGAAATTCTGAGTGGGACTAGAGAAAAATGACACCTGCTCCAATTCCTGTTTCTGTAACCGCGGTATCTAAAGCCAAAAAGTAGTAGAATATGAAGGAGTGGTTATCAGTGAGTATATTGCTTTGGTTTTTTTTGAGTAGATAGGATATGATTGGACAGTTCAGTGTATAAAAATTAAATGTGTCGAGATTTAGTTCTCCTTTGCCAGTGCTGGCGCATGTTAAATCAGATCAATGACCAGCCTCCTATGTTAGACCAATTCTGTGGGCAGTGCCATGAACTATTGTGTTTTTCAGAGAAACACTTTAAAAAATAATAATTAAAAACTTTGAAAGAAATCACCTTATGGTTTGCTAATAGATCACAAGTAGTTATTTATGCAGATTTTAATAGTGCTAGACTGAGCTAAATGGCTTTAGGTATTTTACTACTGGCAGTGGAATCTGTTCAGTTCCATGGCTGGATGTCGATATATTGGCACAAGAGTATTTGAATTACTTTGCCATGTCTTTGGCCCTGGAATAACATTGAATGTTAGGTTAATTTCCAGCACAATTATAAACGTCCATGAAAATTTTACATGAAAGATTGGAAGACGGTACTTAGGAAAAAAAACCCATGATGCCACCCCCCAGAAAAAGTAATGCTGAATGCTTAACAGGACATAAAGGAACACGCATTTGGGTTTTACATTAGAAGGAAATTATTAACCTGGGATGCCAATTTGTCTTTACAGCATGACTCTTTTGAATCTAAAGGTACATTAAAATTAATTTTTAAGTAATTTTTCCTAGAGTGCTCTTGGCATGTGTCATAATTAATTATGGTAATTTCTGTCCAGTATGGCAGGATGGAGCCAAGTCTACACTAACCTAGCTTCACCTTTTTTTAATCTTTTAAACTAATAACTGCAGAGGGTTTCTAGAGGCGGTGGGGGACTTTCCTTATTTATTTTACTGAAGTTCTCCTGAATCTTTCTTTACAGAAGAAAGTTGATGTAAAGGAAGGATCTTTTGAATTTTATTTCTTTTTTTTTTTCCTGACTTTTAAGAAAAAGTTCTATTTTCTTGCCTTTGCCTGCAGTTTCCTCATTTCCATCTACCTTCCTGAATGAGGGCATAGCTTTACTTTTTTATCTGTAGGCAAAGGCTCTACTTCCTAATTGACCCCCAAGCTGGAATTAGTGGCTCAGTAGGCTTAATGTAGACATTGAATCAGTCTTTTCTAAATTTGATACTTGGAAAAATGAAACATT
The DNA here is from genome assembly GCF_947461875.1 of Haliaeetus albicilla. Classification (NCBI taxonomy): domain Eukaryota; kingdom Metazoa; phylum Chordata; class Aves; order Accipitriformes; family Accipitridae; genus Haliaeetus; species Haliaeetus albicilla. The sequence continues at coordinate 8,054,721 of NC_091497.1, read as the reverse complement.
ATTTCTGCAATGAGCATGCTTTGCATTTTCCTTCCCGCACAAGATGTTCCTTCAGCTCTTTAACTTCGTTATGGAGATACTCCAGGGCACTTACTGAAGGCAGGTACACGTACATTACCTGCACTGAGCAAGTTTAGGACATGCCATTGATTTCTGCTAGGGAAACTCAGGACGTGCCACCAACTCTTCCTACTTTCTAAAGCGACTCCTGAGCCAAGCCTGTGAAGAGGTAGTGGTGTTGATACTCTCCTCCCATGTTCTCCCCCACTGCTACCTCTATCATCTTTTATCACTGTTGGCAAAAAGAAAATAAAGAAGAAAGCTCCCCACCTGACAAGTATGTAGATATTATCAGTTAAAGGAGTAATTTCTGGTTTCTGATGAGAGTTCTACACAAACCTGTCTATTTCTTAATCAAGTACAGGAAATTCATTTTGCATGTGACGGTGGCATACAGCTTTTTTTTTTTAAGCAGAACATCGTTTTCCCCCTTGCTTCTTCCTCCTCGTACATTTTTCTGTGGGCCTTCATTTCATATCCGAACACTTTTTCCGTGCATTTTTGAGCTTTGATTTTCAGGGGGAGATGATATCTTTTATTAGCTCACCTGACAAATGAAAAAAATAATGGATGAGCTTCTGAAAAATCGTCTCTTACCAAGCTCTTCTCCAATTATTGAGTTACTTTTCTCACCTGTGTTGCTTTTACACTGGATCAGCAGACAGAAGTCTATTGCCAGAGTACTTTATCCTCTGCAAACATTTTGGGATGCTTTGCTACTCTGGGATTCTTTGAAACGTATTGTGAAATTCTCAATGATCCTTGGCAAAGCAAAAGTGAACATAGAGTTTTTCAGTAGTTTCTCTAGGATTGGAATAATGAGGAATAGAGGTGTTTGTACTGATTTCAGCATTTGTGACTGTTTAATTTGGAAACCAGGCAATAGATAATTTTGTTTCAGAATTTGCATTATTTTAAAGGAGAAATATAATGATCACTTCATTTTTTAAAAATTAATAATGAGACTGTAGCTGGAAAGTGTGCTGCTGCAGATTTGTGGGTGCAAAAGTTTTGAAATCGTATTGTAACAGAATAGCTGTGGGTTTATTTTCATTTTGTCTGGTGGCAAATAACTATACAAGGTGAAATTAGCCCTATGCCTCTTCATCCTCTTTTAATTGGGACCGGCAGCTTGCAATACAGATGCTTTGGATATATTAAAAAAAAAATAACCTGAAAAGGAAATTTGCTCTGTGAATCAGACTGTGCAGTGATGACTTTATTTATAGCCTAGTTCATTTGCGATTGTAAGTAAACTTGACTTCCCCACACAGCAAAGTGTGAAATATCCAAATTAATCACAGACGTAAGTGCCCGGGGAAAATAGGTTTTGAGAGGATCAAAGGTATGAAATGAGAAACAGAAAAGAATGGGGAACAGGCAGTTTATGGATTAACAGGCTAAAGGGTCACTTAGCCCTCAGAAACAAGGCTGAAAGGCAGAGCTGCTATTGATTTTTTTCTTAACTGAAATCCCATTTATGCTGAAAAGAATTAAAGCATAGACACACCAAACAGATTAAAATCTTCTGGATCCCGCTTGCATGTGGCCTTCGAATTTATCTGGCTAGTTGTAAAATGCTAGTGCCGTAGTCTGTCCACCATGAAATGGGTGACAGCGTGATGTGCCAGTTTGTGGATCCTGTCCCACCACGTGGATCCCACAAATTCAACAGAGCTCTAAGCGGCAGATGTCAAACTCAAACTAGGCCTGTGAAATATGCTTCAGGTTTTAGATAGGAGTGACCAATGGTCCAGTCAGGCTCCATAAAAAACATGTGGATTTTGGACGGGGCATACAGTGGGACAGAGAAACCATGATCATGGGCATGCTTCCTGCAAAGCAGCTGAACCATGAAGACCCTCTTGCTGGACCCACCATAAGCTCTGTTGCTCCTAGTGGAGTTGCAAAGAACGTGACGTCTGACAGACGTCACGATGACTAGCGCGTCCCAGAAAACCCACATGGCCATAGGATAATCCACTCCTTAAGGGAATCAGTTTGTTATATTCTACTGATAGGGGCCTCAGTAGTATATTGGGGCATGTATTTCCCACTTTAGGACCTTATCTTTAATCTCAGGGGAGAACAGCTCCTCTAAGGAAAGAGTAGCGTCAGTGACGTGGTGTCATCTACAGTGAAAGTCTGTACCTTTGGTGAACCACAACCGCTGACAATGCCCTATGGCACTGCATGTCCCACTGTTTTCACAGCAGGCACCTTGCAGCTGAAGGTCAATGAAGCTGGACCGAAGTATCTGACTTACAAAGTGATGTGCATTGCACTGGAAGGTTCTGGGATTTTCTGTCTGATTCAGTTTAGTAGAGAATGGTTATATTATTGTCTGTTGGGGACTTAATGGACTAGATAAGTGGATGGTGAGGTGGCCTGGAACCTGGCCGAACTGCTAAGCTCAAAGAGTTGGTGGTGTCAGTTGCACAAAGTCCAGCTAGAGGCCAGTAACCAGTGGTGTGCCCCAGGGATTGATACTGGGGCCGGTACTGTTTAACATCTTCATTAATGACCTGGACGATGGGACAGAGTACACCCTTAACAGGTTTACAGACAGTATAAAATGGGAGGAATGGTTGATACACCAGAGGGTTGGGTTGCCATTGGGACCTTGACAGGTTGGAGAATTGGTCTGACAGGAACTGTACGAAGTTCAACTAAGGGAAATGCGAAGTCCTGAAATGACCTGGTTTGACTGTGTTTTGCTGGATGACATTGGATTAACAGGTAGGTGAGGATTTTCTGTCTCATGGCTTAGTTGCTCTATTGTGACCAATATACCATACCCCTCTCAAGCTCAGTTTTCATTCTCAAGCGTGCCAAACTCATAGCCATGCAGTACAGCTTACCTAGTTTTCATCTTTCCCAGTGCAAGAGCTTTATACAAAGCCAATAAATATATTCACCACAAAGAGGTGAGAAAAAAGCTTGTGTCTTTCGGCATTCCTAACCACCTCAAGCAATTAACCCTTGAGGCTTTTGAACTCAAGTGAAGTATGTCTTCTCTGCTGGCTCCCTGTGACTTGAATTGGTGTCTCCCTGTCTGTGTCTCTCCCTCCTTTTTTAAAAATTGTGTGTACTCAAATCCCTTATGGAGTACAGATGTTGGAAGAGCGTTCTGTGCCTTCACCAAGCAGGCTGGGAAGTTTTCCCTGTTATTCCTATTAGATTTACATTGCTCTGCAATGAGAAGGAATGATAAGCTCCTGTTCAGTGTCAGAGATTTCATGGCTCACTTCATGGAGGAGGAGATATTTAGAACTGGATTGTCTTTGTATTTTAGAGTCTGTTTTGGATAGGATGAGAAAATTTCATCAATAGTTGTAATTCTGGAGATAGATGACAAAAACGAGCAGAACTCTGACAGAGAAATGGTTCTGCACGCAACGTTTATTTGAGCGATAGACTTTTTTCCCCCTCGGGGGACAATGAATGGATGCTGTAAGTTTTTAGAGGTTCAAAAAGGCATTGAACAAATTAATGAAAGAAAAATCCACTGAAGTCGAAAGCTGCCCCTCTGGATTAGAAAGTGCATGAATCAAAAGTTGGTGCACGCTAGGAGTGTATCCGTGCTTACATTTAAACTACTCTATTTGCGACCTGCTGATACGGAGCTCTGTGGACCCTTGCGTCTGACCCGTACCTCTGTCCTTGTGCTGTGAAGTGAACTGGTCCCGCTCAAAACCTGAGTCCTGGCTACCGCTTATGACTGTTCAACGTGGCAGAAGGCGCTGCTACGTGGTCTCGAGCATTGATGCAGGGCCCCAGACCTCGGGGACTGGGGGGAGAAGTTGTGAGCACGCTAGAGATTTCTCCACGTGGGTGCTGCGCACTGTCTGGGATTCAGTTGGAGTGTAAGTGGGCTGTATCAACTGTGCCACGAGTAAGCATCTGGTCTTGTTAGGTCACTAATGTGCAAGATTTTCAGATTGTGATCATTTTATTGAAAATAGGATGGTTCCCAATGTCTTTTAAAATATATCTGCTTTTGTGGAGGCCGTAAGCTTAAATCTGGAAGGATAACTTCAGGCACCACCATTGAAAACATTGGCTGCTGTAGCTTCAGTTTTTCACAGAGCAAACAGAAGAAAAATTGCAAGCAGAAAACATGTTTTATGTAAATACCAAAACATCTCAGTAGAGCCAGCACAACACAGGTAAAAATAACTTTCTGGTATTCTTCCAGATTTGCATTTGCATTTTGAATCAATCTGTACACATTAGAAACAAAGTAAAATTAGAAGATTAGAAGTGTAAAGCAAGGTTGGAGGGGTTTAGTTCGGATGACAATGTGTGGATACAATTCTTTCAAAGTGCAATCAACTCCTCTTACACTGTCAACATGATATTTGACTATAGACAAACACAGACTGCTGCAGTGACAATTTTATACCCTATTGTACAACTCCAATCAGCCCTGGTGTTTCAAAACAAGACAATTTGTCTTGCTGTAAATACAAAAAGAATTATACAAATGTATCTTTCTGCTTTATTATCCTGGAAGCCTTATAGATCATATGAAATGTTTGGTGTGTGGCAGTCCAAGGAGAAAAACAGAAAAAGAGATGGCATTTAATTTGGCTTCTTGCTATGTTTACTTCTATCTGATGTGGGATTAAGTTGTCATTTATGCAGCTTTAACAACATTTTTATTCCTTTTGAAGTTTGTGAAATGCAGGTTGGATGAATTGCACTATATTTCCTGAGTTTTCTTGGTGTTAGAAGTCATTAAAAGGAGTGCAGTAACTACTTGGGAGAGAAAATGTAAGAAAAATACTATACATCTCAGGAAACTAAAACTCCCCTTTCTGAATGTGACACAGAGAATATCACAAAAACAGGTTTAAAAATCATGTTGACTTCTGAATGCTTATGTTTTGGGGTTTTTTTCTATTGGCAATCCAAGAAGTTTGGTCAAGAGGCTGCAGTGTACAAAGTTCTGCCAGTGGCTATCAGCAGCTTAGCCTCAGCTCACAGAGCAAGTGCAATTCATAGTGACGATGCCTTAGCCGTGAGCTTCAGGGAGGTTGAAGGCTGAGATAGAAGTACCATTGCAGAAGTGTTCGGGGTCAGGTATTTCTTCATGCATCAAGGAAGAAACGGCTTGAATGAGGAATAAAAGATGGAGTAAGAAATGGTCATTACAAACAGTTGAAGCTGTCTTTGTCTTTGATTGTTGCTTTGGTTTGATTTAGTGTTTTCTCAGTTGTGTTTGACATCATGCTATATTGTGTCGTTTGCTTGCAGCATTGACTTCTTATTTCACTTTGGCCCCACACAGACTATACCCGTGTCACCAGCTGCTCAGATGCTGGAGAGGCACATTACATTTGGCTTCCAAGGGGTTGAGATAGAGAGTTTCTTGTTCCCTGTTGGTGCAGAGAGTGGATGACGATACTGAACAGGGAGCAGTGGCTGCTCAAGGACATGTGCCTGTTGGCCACAGAAACAAAAAGCCCACCCCAAAGTAAAGCTAGGTGATCAGTAATCACAATGGAATAGACCTGTTTTTTTCTCAGCTGAAATGTTCATCTCTGAAAAGCGTGGCTCAATCCTGCACAGGGCACCTGTATAAAAGTCCTGTTAGTTGTTGGCTTTTCCTTATACCAAGAATAGCTTGTTTCCACACAACAGCTAATTTTTAAAAGTGTATTATTCTGCAAAATTCCTACTTGCACTCTCCTATTATTTGCAAGTTGCACATATTTCAGTAGCATTTGTAATGTGTGCATAACTGTAATTATTTTTACTACTATAGAATTTCCCTATCATAAATACTAATTTTCCTCTCAGGCTTCCGAAGATGTATCTGTAGAAATAGCAATCATTATACATATCATCAACAGCAATACAGAGAGATTCATGTTTGCCCTGATTGGTTTTTTGTATGAATCAGTCCTGCCTGACTTGGGTTATGGATACTTCTTTGTTAATAGGTTGAACAAGTAACTAAATGGGAATTCTACTCAACTTCTATGGTTCAGAAAATGTGTTTCATCCATCTATTGAAACATTCTTACACAAAAGCAGAAGATTGTACAACTTAAAAATAAATAATTTTATGTCCTATAACCAACGTAGGATTCTCTCGTGTTGCGGGCAGGGTGTGTTAAAGCTTTACTCCCTCAACTGTGGCAGGCTGTCATCTGCGTATGAATTGCATTACTGGAATCCAAGTGAACTTCCAGCTATATTTTATGTTACATGAATAAATGAAGAACTGGAAAGTGTTATTTTATGTTGGTTTATAGTGCTGTGAAAAATTACTGCTACTGGTTGCCTTAATCACATGCAGTAATCAAAAGACAAAGCTGTGCAACATTAAGACACTGATTTCAATCAACAACAGTTAAAGAAAAGAAAAAATCCTCAAATTAAAGCTCTGAAAATGAGCCCTAGCCCTGCTTGCGTGTATGTGTGTATATACATATATTTAACCTAGCAGCTATATAATTAAATATGGTAATGCATAGTTTAAGTAGTGAAAAGTTGTGCGCTCCATTCATATCTTCATGCTTCTTCAACATTAAGATAATGATTTGGGGGGGGGGGGGGGTGGAATTCCTGTTACTGTAGGATTGGTTATAAGCAGAACTGTAAAATAGGTTAAGAGATCTTAAAAGACTTCAGGTTACAGTGGTGACTTTGCCTAGTCTTTTGCCTGTCATCCAAGAAGGCATTTTCTGATTTTTAACTGACAGATGGGAATAACTAAATAACCTCTTACAAATTGAAAGAATTGCTCTTAAAACCTTACCTTTGAAAACTTGGAAAAGTTTACAGTTGCAGAATATCAAAATAAGTAGGGCATTCTTGTAATATTTTTCCTAGAGCTGGATGAATTTGTGACAAACACTTAGACTGTAGACTTGCCTTATTTTTGTAGTGCTGTCAAGTCCATCAAGTTGTGAGCTACTGCAAAAGCAGGAAACTAAAACAGTCAGGAAAAGAGAGGAAAGTAAATGTACAGAAGTGTTCTGAGCCCTACAAATTAGCAATAAAGTAGATATAATTATATCTGTGCTGTTTGGTCCTTTTGTAAATCTGCTAATGTTTTTCTATTACTCTTTTATTTGCAATATGGCATTTCTAATATAAGGAAATATTATAATTTGGGGAGGGAGGGTCTCACAGAAGCATTTACATATGCTAGGTCTAATTTTGCTTTCGCTTAATGCCCAAGCAAATTGCATAGCTGTAAGCAAAACCAAAATGTAATTGTGTTAGTGTGTGCATTTGTTATTTATTTATACTTATAATACCTCAAAGGCATAGTCATGATACAGTACCCCATTGCAAGAAGCACTGGATAAATGCAGAATAGAAATATTATCTCTGCCCCTAAGAATTTGTGATCTAAATTTAAGACGAGAGAAGAAACGATTTCAGGAGAACAAGGAAGAGAACAATACGGTATTGCTACAGTTACTGTTACAACACAGTATGTCAGTCAATACTCCAAATGGTAATATGGTAAACAATGACCTTGGTGCAAGAGCGAGTACCGTCTGCCTGGCTTTTTGAGGTTGGGGGCAACGGAGAGCCATGGGGGGAGATTTGAAGAGCAGTTTTGCATTAAATTGGAAGCATGGGCAGGGCTTAGCGATCTCCTGAATAAACAGATCTTTAAAAAAACCCAAAGAGTTAAGTCTGATGTACAAGTTGCAGGTCCAAGATGTGTATTGTCATGGCGACGAGAAGAAACAAAAAAGGAGGCATGACATGCTTGCTTAGTCATGTTGAATGTGCACTGGCAGCTGTAGGGTAGATAGGGACGCAAATTGGGGGTTTGTTTTGTTGCTTCACTTTAGCCAGCTACATCTGACTGAGTTAGTTGTTGAGCTTCCCGTTATAGATGACACAGAGAAGCAGACACTTTGGGGGCACAACTCATCTGTCCTCTTTTAAAAGCTGACTTGGGGGGAGGTGAATTGTGCCCTAAGAGGACATACTTCTCTGCTGATGAAAAGGCAAAATCGACCAGCTGAGTCTAACTGGCTGTGTTGTAGACATCTACAGTGCAGATGTGTCTACAGTGAGGTGAGATGAATCCCAGCTGATAATTCAGGTGGGAAGCACAGGTTTTATAGGAGAGAGAGAGAGATTGGGGATCATGGCAGAGCCAGGTTGACTCATTTCTCTCCATGGAAAGTAGGACTGATAGGAAGAGAAAGGCCAAAATAATTTTTCATTTGGTATTTTTCAAAGAAATCAGCAAGATTCTGTGTGGAGAGAGAAGTAGGGGCAGGAAATGCTTTGGGAGTTTGAGGAACAAATCCTGGACGTCTCTGGGACTGTCACTGTGGGATTCTTTGAAGTTAAAATGAAGGTATTAAAAGAAAGTGGAGGATGGCTGAGCTAAAGGAATAGCGTATGAATGTCACTAGGGATACTTTGCAGTGTATACTAAAGGTGCCTGGTCAAGTAAAAGTAGGCGAAGGGGAAGCAAATATTGGAATGGTCCAGGCACAGGGACTGACAGCATGGGCTCCATAAAGGGAACAAGAGAGAGGTGATGGAAAGATGAACAGTTTCAGCAGCTTTGTCACTGGAGAGGCATGAAGATTTGAGTTCTGCTAAAAAGTCATCAGACCTAAGGCACTATAAATCACGTACAAGCTGGATGCCAGGATGTAAGTAGGGAAGCGTGAGGAGGAGCGCCGGTGGTGCCGGGAAAGGGAGAGTGGAGCAACAGAGGCTTCAGAGAGAGCAGCAGTGTACGTGGTGAAGAGGAATGGGCTTTTGTGAATAGATAAACCACAGCTGCAGGTCAAAGGAAGATCTTGTGGTGATGGGAACAAGGAACTAAAACAGGTCAGGCAGGTGGAGGTTGAAGTCATTAGGAAGAGTGTGGGGCAGCTCATTAATGCTTCAGGTAGATAAACTGTCTCTGCTAAATTTTTACTGTGATTTCTGCTCTATAGTCATTAGTGATCACAGCCTGGATCACAAGCTTCCAAGATTTATATAACTAATAATAACTCTTACACAGATTTTTGGTTTGGAAGAACCTTAGGAACAACAGAGGTGAACCTCATTTTCTTTCTACGTCAAGATGAAATTAAAAATACATTTTTCTGTAACTTGCTTTATTTTTTGTTGCAATAACTGAAGCCAGTCAGGAATGCTTACTTGTTCTGTTTCTCTCAGCTTTAGTAAGCATTCCTTGCTTGAGGTATTCTGCAGAGATGTACATAAAATGAGAGAAAATCATACATACTGAATTTACAAATTTTTTCCCAGCATATCAAGTTTTTCTTAGTTTTCCTTACAACTTTTCTATGCATTATTTCAATATTTTTCTTCTATTATTGGTAGTAGGTCCTTTCCTGTGCAGCAGCTGTCCAGTAATGTAACATCTACCAACTTCTGAAATCAAGTCTTTAATTTTTAGTGACAGAGGCCCGGAAGGGATGTTACATCCAGAATGAAAGCAAGGAAGATTGACAGGTACTTATTTCATAATTAAAGTGTTTAATAATATAGCATTAACTACTGGGATTAGAGCTGAATCTTTTAAAATACGTTAGGCAAACATGTCTGGTAACAAAAAGGCTTAAAGTTGAGCTGAGAGGTTTTCCTTCTGGAAGCCTTCAGGGACACCCGCCTCTTTCCCCCTGCTTTGAGGAGGGCTTTTCTAGGCACCTAAAATGAAGTTTGCAAGTTTGGCAGTATGGATCCTGAGAGGGTTTTTTGGCTTCTCGAACTAGCTGAAAGCTGAGAGTAACTTTCATTAAAACAAATTGTTGTCCCTATGGTATTAACCGCTATTACAGCTGGCTGCAAATTTTTCATTTTCTGTAGGTGATATTAATCACAGGGTGCCTGTAATGTGCTGCTGCTTATCCTGAACAAATACAATTAAACTATATTAAAATTCTATAAGGAATTCTTTAAATGCATCTATTCCTATGTGAATATTAATCATTTTTTCCACTTAGGAGCAGATGTTCACTCTTCCTGTTTGAATTCCTTTCTCTAGCACATGCTGTGTGACATTGAGCTACAAGTCACATAACGCAGCACATGGGTTCAAGCTATTTCGTGAGTTGTCACTCATACCCCGCAGGTTTTGCTTGATTCCTTGTCAGATAGGACTAGGAGTAGGCTCATATAGGTTCATATAGTCATACATTGCTAGTTGTTGTGTCACTAACGCAAATACTTTCATGTTTGGAAGATTCATCATGTGGCTTTACTGAGTGTAAAAGGTGACTTTTTAGGATGGTGCATCCTGTAACACTTGAACTGGAAGCAAATAGCATAGCTTGTGCTTTGGTAAGCCAACATTTTCCTGTTGGGAAAAGGCCACTCAGGACTGGAAGTACGTTGAGACTGCTCTTTAGAGAAGCTCAGTTACACACTTATCCAAGATGTCAGGCAAGGATTTAAAATCTTAGACTGCTGCTCAAGGAACCTTACTTCTCTTACCACAAGCATGGATTTGCCGTAATGACTCCTACAGTGGAAAATAAGAGATTTGGTAGTTTCAGTTTCACTTTCAAACACAAAGCAAAACATAGCTGGCACGCAGCAGAAACATTTAAGATGATTGGCTTTAAATATAAAGAGAAAATACAAAATTCCTGGCACAACATAAATTTAGCAGTTTAAAATGATGGCTTGGTAACAGTAGTTTCCTCATGCAAAGCTATGAGAAAGGTGGAGAAAAGCTAACTCCATCAAAATCCATCAATTCCTAGCCTTCATAAGGAAAGGATATGGAAATGGCTTTGATAATGTATTTTATAGCCACAGAAAAAGGACAGACAAACTGGCAGTTCTTGAATGGTTGGCTTCAATCCCTTGCAATATGTTGACAGTTTACACTCAGGAGGAACGATGATGAAGTCCAGATCCGATGAGCAGCCACGCTGCTTTCCCCAGCTCTTTTCTCAGGGTTAAATCTGGCTTCATTCCTCTCCTCCTCAGTGAGCATTGAATATGAAGGTGATGTGGATGGTACTGTTGTTACCTGGATATTGCATTGCTCCTGGAACAGCAGCCTGGGCAAAATCGCTGACTCAGATGTGAGCCTGATAAAAGTGAGATAATGGATGCATGAAGATGAAGTACCTTCAAGAATTAGCTAATACGCTGTTCTCACCCTTTATTGTCAATTAGTGCTCTACATATGCCTTACATAAGGAAGACTGAATAATAACTTGGTGTTATTTTTGCAAATGTGAAGATGAGAAGGGGGACAAGTAAGTGAGAATGCCATGTGAGAGCAGTAGTAGCAATATATGGAGCTTAAAAGCATGTCTTATGAAAAACAGGCTCTAATTCTCCATATTTATGCGATGTAAGTTGTATTTTGATGAAGTAGCTCCTGCTGCTCTGCAGCTCTGCCATGCCGTGCGGGAATCGTAGCGCTTTCCCAGCTGGCAGCACCAGCAGAGACTGTCCACCAGAAGAAGCCGGAGTGAAGGGGGATGGCGGGGATGAAGGCTGTAAGTGCCAGCCAAACACTTTATCTGGAAGTTGTATCCTGGCTCAACTAATTATAATTTTCCTTTCCTTCTCTGTTCACCTTCAGGCAATAATCATTAGGGCTGTATGAGTGTGTTTATATTTACTGAGAAACAGCAAATTTGCTGAACAGTGAGATTTGAAATCTCAGAAGCATTTGAATGCATAAAATAATTGTGGCTGGAAAAAATCCAAGGCTTAATTGGAAGTTTTCTCTTTGTTAATCCCATAACTAATTTGGTGATTAGGGCATTCACCCTTGGTGTGGGAGAACTTTATTCAGTTCCTCTCTCTACCTCAGGGGCACAAACCCAAACCTTCCAAATCTGAAATACACCTAAGCACCAGATCTCATCCTCCACCTTTCCTACCGACATGCTTTCGCTTTGGGTAAGAGAACAGTCACTGGGACAAGGACTAGGGCCCAGATGCTTGCAATCTAATCACCTAAATTGGAGAGTATTTTTCTTCTTGCTCTCTGTTTCATTTGCTGGTGAAGCTTTTTGTGCAAGAGGGAACAGCTCCAACAAAATATTAAGGACACTATTTTAGGCTCTCATGTGATATTCTGCTCCAGGAGAGTTACTAAGAAGAGAGACTTTGGCAGAAATTCCTGCTCTGAACTGGTTAGAGAAGGAATTTCAGTCCAGTTCTTTTGCCTTTAAACAAATTCACATTGTTGACAATATTTTGAGGTGGATAAGGTTTAGAGACATCTTCAGCTACTTCCTAGAAGCATGTAAGGGGCAGTTCAGAGGCTGTCAAATACCTCTGACTTAGTAATTCCCAGCTGGTTCCTTCATGATCCTGTTCGGCTGTTAAAGCTGGGTTAATTAATTTGGGGTGAGGGAGAATAAATGACTGAAAGAAGGTAGGTATTGAATACTTAAGACTTCCCTGCATCATCCATTATGTGCTCTCTTTTCCCATTATAGAAATAAACTCTATTTCCCTGTCTCCCTTTCTATATCTTCTATTAACCTTTTTTGTTGCCTCTTATGTCCCTTGCAAACTATAACTTGTCTGTGTCATAACCTTTCTAGTGTTACTCCCACATGCTGGTGCTGTTCCTCTGTTCTTGTCCTTAAATAGGTGTCCTTATTTAAGCTTTTCTGTATAGGATTTTTTTTTAATTCTGAGGTCACTGAAGAGCTCTAAATGCAGTCATATTGTTTTATGACTCTTCTCTGTACCCTTCCTCTGCAATAGCATATTTCGTTGCTGTTGTATTTAATAAAACTCTTTTAGCTCTCCAGAACACTTCTATCCTTTATGCTTTTCTCTCCCAGGAGACCCTTTCAACCTATTCCCTGGGTAGGTTGAATTCCTCTTTTCAGGACAGTTGCCCTTCTCTTCTCACTGATTGCTTTCCTTAAAATAGCAGGTTCTTTTGCTTTATTCTCAGCTTCACTGAGCTTATGTCCACTTAGTTTTCCCATTTATTTCCCATTAATATCTATCAAAACTAAAATATTTGCTTCTCTAGTAGCTTCCTTCATCTTTTGGAACAGTATCCTGCTGTACCTCCCAAAGCTTGGATTGTCCCCTAAGCATTTCCACTGATTGTAGAAATCAATCCCATGCCTTCTCCCAAAATGGTAGATCCCCACCGTGACTTTAGCCATGTTCTTTGTGACCTTTATCTTCTACCAAGTCAAAACTCTGCCTTCTACCTCTTCCAGAAGCTGAAAGTGAGAACATGTTTGTTTGGGTTTTTTTTTTTTTTTTTTTTTTTTTTTTTACGTAGGATGCAATATCGCCTTTTTTCTACACAGTTACTTTAGTTTCTGAAAGAGAGACTGCTGTATGTTTGGGCTTTTTACTCCACTTTCATGTTTGCTTTTTGTGCATAGAAGGGTTGTGCTGTTGGGCTGTTGAACTAGTTCTTCATATGGAATAGATGAGGATTTTAGCCAAATAAATGCTTAATTATTAAACATTTTATTTCCTTACAGTTTTCAGAATAGCAGTTTATTAAAAGATTCAATTTTAGTTTGCATTTCATGTGAGCTGTTAGCGATTACACTCAGTTTAAGAGCAATGAAATGTTAATTAAAAATCTGAATTGTAGGAGAAATTAGGAGAAACTGGCTAATTAAACAATATGATCATTTGTAATGGTTCCAGTTGCACAGTAATGTGATTTAGAAAAGAAATTGTTTGAGAACTATTTTAAATAATTATGGGAGATAATTATGTGTTGGTGTTTGCTTTGCAAAATATGCGCCACATAGTGAAATATCTTTGAAATCACTGCACCTAAAACATACACGAATGGAAAGAACTGTCTGGGACTTACAAATGTGTTTGGAATGGCTATCCAATTATAAGTTTAACATTACATCTTTCCCCTAGATGAAATTGCCCTCTCCAAGTCCTACCTTCATCCTCGACTCATCATGCAAACTATTCTTCCAAAAGACAGAGTGACTTTTTCCCCAGGACAAGATGGGCAGTAGAAAGATACTGTAGGTAATACGACTGTCTTCAAACTGCTCTCGTGCTTCTTCATGTCCTGAAATGGTGCTGTACGGGGGAAACCAGGTGCCTGGAAATCTCAACTATGAATTATTCTGCCAAAATAATTTCAGTTATACATACATATACATATACATGGGAAGGTGATAACCTTGAAAAAGGTGAAGACACTATTCTAGAAAGTATTCTACCAAATAATATCTAATATCACGAGTAAAACCATAGACTAAGCACTTCATCCACTAGTGCTTTTCTGAGCAGTTGAGCACTGAGCAGTCTTTTAGTTCTGGCTTGTGTCGTGTAGGAACCTGGCCCGTACTGGAAATCCCAACCCTTTTACAGTTTTGATGAAATGCTTCTGACTGCTTCTTGAAAATACAGAAACCAAAATATTTTTCAATGTGTAGAAGCTAGTAGTGTTTTCTTCTGATACGAAGCCAAGAGCAGGTGTACAAGTTAACACAGAAGACATCAGAACTGTTCTAGCGTGAATTAGTTTGAAGAGAGGTAAGGCAAATGCCACATTAATTCTCTTCTCCCCTTAAGAGTATAATCTCTGATGACTGATAGAAGTGTTTTGAAAAGAGCATTTCAGATAACAAAGCACTGAAGAATACTGATGAGAAGGTATTTTACCTTCTCCTTATTGCTGTAAATTCTGTGAATGCTTCTGTCTTACAATGTTATGAAACACACTTTGTTACCTTAGCAGATATTTTCTTTTTAAGCAAAAGTAAAATTGTCTGTGGTTTTGGATATTTTTTTTTAATGAGGAATCTCAGTATTTCTCCCCATTTTGCTGCTTGTTTATGGCAAGATTGATCTACCAAAGATGAGGAATCTACCCTTTCCAATCCTACTCTTCCAAGAATATGATCATCCTTGGGGTTCTCTGGACTGTGAGGTGTTCCATCTGCAGTTCAGGTTCTGGTTATTTGTGTTACCTATTGGAGAGTAGGGAGTTCACCCTGTTTTAGCTTTGAACATATCTTCTAAAGCTGGGAGTTGCTTGTGAGAGAACAGGATTACTGTTTTCTGGTGAATCCTAATTAAAAATGAAAATAACATTTCTAGAGAACAGTCAAAAGGCCTTCTGCTAGCATGAAGTCTGAGACACTTCCTAGTCAGAAAGGATGAGCTACTCAGAGGCTTTCGATTAAATAGTACTTCATGAGGGAGACACAGGAATGGATTAACTGGTATTTACATCTACTACTAGCACTGGAAAACAGGTGTCAGTCTATCACCCTACCAGGGCAAAATAATTTGGGACTTTCTGCCCCCTGTTCTCTTTTTGCCAGAATCCATCCTGCCCCATGCATGGGTGTGACTGCCTGCCAGGATTTAGTCCATTATGATTTAAATCAAAGCTGCGGTTTTTGCGTTACATGAGTTAGGTCAATGTATTTGAAATTTGTGACGCTAATTTGCTCTGGACTGTGACTTGACAGCAGATGCCAAGTTCCTGCCCAGAACAAATTTTACAGCTCGATTCCTTTCTCCCTAGCTATTGGAAAGTGGGTGAGCAAAGGGTCAGAGTTGATTAAATTTATAGACAGTCCTTCTGTACTTCATGTTTGGTTTTGTTTTGGTCTTTGTTTTCAATTTAAGACAGACACACTCAAAATGCAAGATATAGGGCTATGCTTTTTTTACATAAGGTATGTTGTATTAATTTAAAGTAAATGAAACAAGGTAATGATCAGAAGCCCTGATTAGTTAAGGTTTCGTGCTAATAAGAGGAAACAGGATTTTTGCATCTTGCATACTTTCTCCCAGGTTACAGTAGAGAATGTTTCTCTCCTGAAAGTATCACCTTTTGCACAACTGTTGAATATTAATTTAGGCTTAGGGAAGGTGGCAGGTCATCATTTCTGACCTCCAGTTTTAATTCACACTAACCATCAAATGGGACGAAGTGTCTGTAGCTAGAACCCCAACCACCCTCAGTCCTTCAGTCTCTTCCAAGGGGCTGCCATATTCTATGGTACTTTTTATAATGTGGTTGCTGGTCTGGAGAACTGAACAGCAACCCTCAAATATGTTAGTATGGTCACAATACTTCCAGGCATAGAAAATAACAGCTAATTGCAATTGGGAACTTTTTGGATCATGCTGGTGTGCTTAGTTGGATGGGTGTAATTCAGGCTTGTTCAAATGACTGTAATTAGTCTGTCTGAGTTAATGAAGCAGCTATTACACTTTATGAAGCAGAGATTTATAATTTTGGCATCAGTGATACTTGGGAAACTTAAGAAGATGTTTAATGAATTAAGGAAATTTTTGTATTAAAATATAGTCCTTATATATAAATGCTGCTGCATGGAGGAAGGGACAGGGTAGCAAAAGTGCAAACTTCATCACCAAAAAAAAAGATTCAGATCAGATATTAGGAATATCTTTTAACAGTGAGGGTAGTGAAACACTGGAATGCACAAGGTGGTGCCACAGTTTCCATAGGCAGTGCTGAAGGTTTTAAGAATATCTGTCAGGAAAGCATTTGTGCATACTCATGGCTAGGTGACCTTTTGAGTTACTTACTGATTTTATTCACAACACTTTATATATATGGGTAGTTCGGGGCTACATAGGCAGTTTGAAGCCGTAGATTTCAGATCATTTCTGCTTTTGTGGAAATTCAGCTGAGGCCTGGGTCATGAGCTGTTTATGATGCAGCTCCTGTGATTTGTAGATGACCATGGATGAGTATGAGATTAGACTCCTAACCCTGCTGTGTTAAGACTTCGATACCTAGGGTTTAAGCCCAGACAGACACCCAGTCTGATGACTTTCAAGGGCTGCCTAATTGCATTCTTGAACTCAGTACTGATTCTCTAAGGTCTCTACATGCTTAATTGCAGTGGTCTGGGAAGGTTCAGGCCCTGTAGGTGTTATCAGATGAATTTAGGAAAGTGGTGTACAGATCTTCAGGAGATGCCCAGAAAACAAGACATGGGTAGGTCTGAAATGGATTTTGATGGTAGGCATTTGACATTATTGTTCGTGGTGAGAGCTGCCAGCCAGGGGGTGGGGGACACAGGTTCTGGTTGCTGGTCAACCTGGAGAAGCATGACCTAACCTCCTGGTAAGGGAATTGCCCAAACTATTGGGTCTTGAGCTGTCCTCAGCAAGAGCTTTCGCCTTCTGTGCTGTGGAAGCTGGATGCAGGAAGACCACCAGTAAGAAGAATACTGGTTTAATGGGTGAGGAGGCTGCCAAACTGATCTTGCCAGCAGTCTTCAGTTGGCCAACTTGAAAACAAGCTAGGTGAGGACTATTTGCCTTCTGTAGGCCATGTCCTTTCAAGCTGGAGGTGGACACCAGAGACACAGCGGCCAGGCATGCAGGAGGTGGTTGGGTGGCCGTGCCTGTAGGCCATGTCCTTTCAAGCTGGAGGTGGACACCAGAGACACAGCGGCCAGGCATGCAGGAGGTGGTTGGGTGGCCGTGCAGAACGATGCATCAGGCATCTGGAAATGTCGTGTCTGTTCCCAAATATCTCTCAGTGCCACCTGCTTTCCATTTGCAGTCCTTGCTCCAGTGAGGCTTATAACCTGAAAGGTTACTGAGAAACACTAACTTTCTCAAAATCTCCTGACCGCTTGTAGTTGGGGCCCTCACTGCTGCTTGGGGAAATGTGTTTGCAGACCCACAGGAAAAAGCACAGTTAGGCAGTGTGGCAGTAGGATAAACTTTTAACCAAAACAGCTCCTATTAAGAATATTTTTATTCAGTTCTGTAAGGTATAGTGAATTTGAATCTCAGTTGAAGTTTAAGGCCTCAGTCAGGCACGTGCTATAAAGCAATGTATAAACTGGATCAAGTTCAGACAATTTTGACTAGGCAACAGATGAGTAAAAGGACAGAATGTAGAGAGAGGCATAGACACTAAAAACAGAAGTCAATTTTCATAAATTGAACATCAAAGTAGTCATATTTAGTAATGCATGTGCATCACAACAGAAGACTTGCCGTTAAAGAAAGAACTGAAGGAGAACAGGAACTGGTAATTTCCGTGCTGAGTTCTTCCCAAACTAAAGAAGAATGGAGGAAAGTAAGGAGAAGGCTTAAAAAGTAAAAAATAATTTAAAAAATAGGTAGCCAGTGCTGCTGGTAGTAGGAGGGTGAGAACTCACATTAAAAAGACAAATTAGATTTCTTCTTTTTTTTTTTTTTCTAGCAAACAAGAAATCCTTTTACCATTTTTACATTTTTTTATACTCTTGTGATGGGTTGACCCTGGCTGGACGCCAGGTGCCCACCAAAGCCGTTCTATCACTCCCCCATCCTCAGCTGGACAGGGGAGAGAAAAATATAAAAAAAGCTTGCGGGTCGAGATAAGGACAAGAGAGATCATTCACTAATTACCATCACGGGCAAAACAGACTCAGCTTAGGGAAAATTAGCTCACTTTTTATTACAAATCAGCCAGAGTAAGGTAAATGAGAAATAAAACGAAATCTCAGAACACCTTCCCTCCACCCCTCCCTTCTTCCCGGGCACAACTTCACTCCCGGATTTCTCCACCAAGCGCCCCCCAGCGGCACAAGGGGGACAGGGATGGGGTTTACGGTCATCACATGTTATTTTCTGCCGCTTCACCTCCTCAGGGCGAGGGCTCATCACACTCTTCCCCTGCTCCACCGTGGGGTCCCACCCACGGGAGACAGTCCTCCACGAACTTTCTCCAACGTGGGCCATTCCCACGGGCTGCAGTTCTTCACGAACTGCTCCAGCATGGGTCCTTTCCACGGTGTGCAGTCCTTCAGGCACAGACTGCTCCAGCGTGGGTCCCCCACGGGGTCACAAGTCCTGCCAGAAAACCTGCTCCGTGGGCTCCTCTCTCCACAGATCCGCAGGTCCTGCCAGGAACCTGCTCCAGCGCAGGGTTCCCACGGGGTCACAGCCTCCTTCGGGAACCCACCTGCTCCGGCGTGGGGTCCTCCCCGGGCTGCAGGTGGAGATCTGCCCCACCATGGACCTCCCTGGACTGCAGGGGGACAGCCTGCCTCACCAGGGTCTTCACCACGGGCTGCAGGGGAATCTTCGCTCTGGCGCCTGGAGCATCTCCTCCCCCTCCTTCTGCACTGACCTTGGTGTCTGCAGGCTTGTTTCTCTTACATGTTCTCACTCCTCTCTCCGGTGGCTGTTTTCTCCGCGTCCCAACTTTTTTCCTTCTTAAAAATGTTATCACAGAGGCGTTACCACTATCACTGATTGGCTCGGCCTTGGCCGGCAGTGGGTCCATCTTAGAGCCGGCTGGTATAGGCTCGCTCTCTCTCGAACACAGGGGAAGCTTCCAGCAGCTTCTTACAGGAGCCACCCCTGTAACCCCCCCCGCTACCAAAACCTTGCCGCATAAAACCAATACAACTCTCCTGTGAATATTTATAACAGCAAAAGATGAACTGACAAACTGCATAAAGAAATACTAAAATTAACTGTCTTTTTCACTACCTTGTTTCAGTCATTGTCATGTAAGATTTTCATTGTAACGATGTCTAATATTTTCCCTTTAGCTTTATGATTTTTTCAAGTTGACTGAGCCCATTAAGCACTGAAATTCTGTAAGCAGATCTCTGATATTATTAAATTTGTCTATTACATATGTGCATCTAAACAAGGACAATATGAACCTTTATTAAATTTGGGTTAAGTCATGCATAATTCCTCAGAACTTTTTATGGAAATGCCATACACTTTTCTCTCTCCCTAAACAAGGCGCTGCAGCACCTGTACTTCTTTGGTGTAAATCAGTAAATCAAAGCAACTCCGGCTGTGATACCTCAGGGTGAAAAATTAAGACCCATTTGAATGCCACATCTGGAACTGAATTGTGTACAAGTTATACTAAAGAAACTGAGGTTTTCTAGTGTGCTCTATTTGTGTACAAAGATGCTTCTAGAAAGTGCACTGTACATGGCAGTATAATATACTGTAAATATTACATAGGTCTTTTTGGCATTCATTTTTAGGGAGCAAGGTGGAATTCATTAGCATTCAGGATGATGCCACAAAGTCTGGGAAACACAGGGATTTAGGTTTCTCGAAATTTGTGGATGATGCTGGCCTCCTTTGGGACGTGAGTGAGACCTGTTCTAAGGACTAAGGTAACTTTATTAAACCAATTGAAAGGTAATCAATATATCCATTTAGTTTAGTAGAAAAGAAACCTAATTAGGTTGGTCTGTATTATTCCTACTATGGTCCAATTACCTAATTGTTCTTTGGCCAGGATAGCTCTCACCCCTGCTGGTACTAAAAACTGGTGTTGACCACAGTACTTCTTGTAAAAGCTCTGAAATATTCTTTAGTTTCAAAGCACAGATTAATGGGATGCTGCACAGGGCTTTGGGGAACTATTTTAATGGAAAATGAGAATGAAACGATGGAGGAGAAGGCAACTGAGCTATTTCGAGTTAGAATGATGCGCGGACTGGTACCAGTGCTGCTCTAATGGTGTGGGATGTATTTTGAGTGCTTTTCATGTTTGGTCAGGGCACTAGTAGCAAAATGCTGGGATAAATATCAGCTCTTTTCTGGAACACCTTTTTCTCTTTACTTGGGGCCAGTCACTATAGCTGTGACCTGTGGGTACTTGCAGAAGCCTCTGGAAACCATTTCAGGTTCCTCTGGGACCATCCTGAACCCGGATGATGCAGACTTTTGATTGCAAAGCTTTGTTCAGATAATATAGCCATTGTCTGGCAAAGTACTACTATGATGCACGTAACCACTACAGACAAAACTGTACAGAAACTTAATGAGAAGGTGCTTTTCATGATGTTCAGAAAGGATCAAACCCAAAATCATTGCAAAACAGAACTGAGCTGTGCAGGAAATCGCACAGAAATGAGAAGGGTGAACTGGCTTAAATAGAAAAGATTTAAAGTCTTTAATGATAGCTTAATGTAATGACAGTAGTGATAAAATAAGCAAGTATGTTTTAAGCTGTTTGCTTTAATCTTCTTTTGTATTTGTTTCCAGAAGAAAGACCAAACAACAGGAAAAACTGTAACCACTCATATCTAGTTTTTTCTAATTGAAACAATCTTTCACACTCAATTTTGAGTCCTCTCTTTGCAAACCCAGAATACTGTTTATGCAGAACATTAATCCAGGCAGTTTAATCGTTAGCAAGCTCCAATCAAATTATTCTGTTTAATTTTTATTATGCAGAAAACGTTGTTTGATTTATTTCATATCTGCTTATTATTTCATTCATGATTTGTGCCCTTCCCTTTTGGATGGAAATGGGTGCTCAAAAGAAAAAAAAGCTAGAATTTTAAATTGTATTTTTAGTGATTGCATTTATTTTATCTTTATTACTGTAGTTCTGTCAATGTCTATTTTTCACTTCGAACCAACAGATTTACTCAATTTCAGTACTGTTTCTAGTCACTGTTGGACTGAGTTTTCTGGATATCTAAGCAGCTATCAATGTAGAGATTTCAAAGGCGACAATGTTCTGTAAATCTTATGTCTTTGGTAGCCCTGTTGTTGTGGTGGTTCTCGGGAGAGCTAATAAAACTGGCTAGCAGGCAGACCTCAGCCTCTTCAAGCTACAGCCTGTGAGAGCCTTCGCATCCTCACTCCTCTTGGGCCTGCCCTGACATGAAGTACCAAAAAGATCAAGAACTTTAATGGCTTTACTGCTCAGAGCCCGTTGAGATGCATCTGAAAGGTCTATCAGCTGCCTACCTGTACCGTTGCGCACCCACGAATACCCGTGCGTATCCTTCAGTTTTTGTATTTGCTAGGTCCCCCTTCTTGCCACGTAATTTGTATTCATGTGTTCGGAGAGCAAAACAAGCTTTTCAGCTTTTTTAATTCAGAGTTGGTCTCAGCTTTAGATGAACTTGTGCAATCAAAGAAAATATGCTCTTGACACCTGCTAGTTGTGCTGAAACCAAATTTGTATTTTGAAGCCTATAAACCAAGCTGAAACCAAAAGTAAGTGAGGAAATAGCTCCAAATAAAAACTAGAAAATTGTAAATAACAGCTTTTCTCCATTCTAAACACTAAGTTAATTTAGCAGCTTAAAGTATTATAAGATACAGTGATACCTATGAAACTATATTGAAACCCTGAATTTTGGATTTCTCATAATTGTCTATTTTTTTAAACCAGTGTTACATGATTTATTAATTTGTACATGATTCAGCAACATATGTTAACTTTTAAAACACATTTGTGTTATTTTAATAGAGGGCTGTGAGTTTAAACTTGAGTAGGTTGTCAAAATTACCCATTTATTTGTCAACAACAGTGTTTTAAAGAGGGAGGATATTCTTCTATGAGGTTTTTTAGGTCATAAATTTTTGTCCATCCTGACATGAAGATGATTTGTGGAGTGACTGTTACGTTTTGGGCACTTTTAAAGCACTTTTCAGTTTATGGCTTGTGCAATGTTTGTTTTGTGACTTTAAACAGCATTATGATTTCTGTAAGCATTTTGTCTTCATGGATATAATATAATCAAATTTGTATTTTGAAGCCTATAAAGTGATTACAAGAAGAAGATGCTATGTTATTGCCATGGAAAGGCAGCTGTCTCTGAGAGATGGCTTACTGAAACATATTTGTTTCATTTTGGGGATGAGTTAGTGTCTTCATTGAGCACTCCTTCCCATACACATTGAGCATTCAGATTGTGGGGTTTTATTTATTTACTCAAAATGTTCTTTCAGTTGGCTGTGTTATAGTAGATGTTGAAAGAAAGTTAACTTCATGTGTTCTGCAGTTCCCGTGGTTTTTTGAAGAGGTTTTTTTTCAATAGCTCTGATTTATGATCTGTGACCTGTTTTGTTAGATGCTCAGAGTTGCTTTGAATGCATACTTAAGTTTAACAGTTATGATCCTCAAGGTCTTCAAGCATTTGGTCTTGTGTTAATTTACCTGCAGGGGACTATTAACTTGTCTTATTAGCTTGAGGTCATTATTTCCTGTCTGAATTAAGTGAAACTCAATTAGCATTCTCAAGTGTTTCAAATGTTAATTTGGAGAAAAGGGAAGGAAAGGAAAAGGGAAAAAGAAGAAAAGAGAACAAAGAAATAGAAGGATTTGGCCTTTAAAATGCAAAGCTGCAGATCCATTTCCAGTTACAGCGATGCAAAGCTACCATAAAAAGTTTTATCTTCCAGGGTTGATTTAAGTGCTCTTACTGCTGACTACAACTGTAGATGCCTGTTTTCCAAGGGGGAGTCTCTGCTTCTTGTAGCAATGGTAATCAGTGCTGTATTTTTGCTTGGTTTCAGGAGGGGCAGGAAAAAAAAATCAAAATCCTGCACACGCATTGATGATGCCATATGCATTCGCGTTGTACCTGTAAAGCATTTGTTCCTGCTGGTATTCAGCGTTTCCAGGCCCCCAGAATAGCATCCATACTTATGATCTTGGTGCCTGACTTCTGTTTACAAGATGTTGGGAGAGTTACACACAGAAGAGATCCACAGTGCAAAGCAATGCCTGAAATTAAGAAACTTAAGTGCTGCAGTTCAGGCTGTATCTTGAATTCTAGGCTTAATTGCCAGCTTTGAGCCATTGAAAGATCCTCCACAGTGCCCTCCAGGAGTCTTATACAGGTGCTGTTCTTTGGAAACAGATAAATGGTGCAGTCTTGGTTTTATTCTCAGGATGTCCAAAATGATGGGGAATGGGCTTGTTTGGGTTTAGGGGCGCTTCGTTCCCCCTCCTTTCTTTGGTTATGAAATGAAGTGTTTCAAAATAACACCATATTAAAAGTTGAGCACAAATGAGTGAACAGTCCTAACTCTGAAAAACAGTGGTTAGGTTACTCGCCCAAACAAAATTCTGGGGTCCAATGCCAAGTATCAAACAGGGCAAACCCAAAAGGGTTAACAGCATCAAATATGAAGACACGGCTGTTTTGAGGACCTGACTCAGGCGTAGGTAGCTGACCTACTCCGAAGTCCCACTATAGGTGCCTAAATCCTTTCGAGGCTTGTGTCAGGGAACACAGCCAAGAACCTGGGCAGCAGGGCAGGGGAGGGCACTGATGCGGTTTGGGTGCTGGGGCAGGGACAGATGCGTGCCTGGAGGGAGGGCAGTCAAACCCTGGCATGCCTCACGCTGTGTACATTTCTCCTTTCCATGTTTTTCAGCATTAAATGTTTGGAGACCATATTGACATATATAGGTCAAGTTATGTGGATTTGTAACACCTAAATAATTCTTACTTCTAGCCTGGGAAGTGAAGCCGAGTTGATGGTACAATCTGTTTTAGGAAGCAGCGTATCAATAGTTTCTTCTTAGTCTATTTTATCAGCTACTCTATTCCTTAGTCTTGTTGTCTTGCTATTTCTGTAGCTGTTGCACATCTACAGGGATTTACAAACACAGAAACAGTCTCCAGCACCAGATTCCTCTATGTTAGTTATGGCTGGCATTTCAAGGTGTCTTGACCAGCAATATTTTAGCTAATTCAAATATCAAAACGGGGAACTCAGAAGTGAAATTATTTGGAGCCAGAGTGAAGGTAACGGCTGATTTTAGGTTATGGTTCTAGTGGATTATCTGCAAAGGGCTGATTCTGTTCCGTAGCGCGTGGAATTTCATACGGAATCGTGTTCCTTGGATAAAGAGTCAGAATTGCTGTTTTCCAGGCAGTATATTGCCATACAGATTTAGTCAGGTAAGAGTTTTAACAATGCCCTTACTACACACATTTAAATGTTTCGTATTTAGTTTTTAATGTCTTATATTTATTCAATTTTGTAGGAAAGAAAAAACACTAGCTGAGGTTATTTTCTGTGCGACAGGAGGGGAACAGTGTTAAAGGTCTTCATTTCTGTGTAGCTGCCTTCAAGAGATTGCTCTCAAAATGTTGAATCTGATTTTCATTGCTAACTCAACTGTTTTCACCTCTTCAGGCAATGGAAAGTTTCCCATCAAGTAGGAGTGATTTAAGGCAACATTCGGCATCCTGATGTTTGAGAATCAGTTGATTGTGTGTAATTAGTGAAACTCAGGAGTGCATCAACAACACTTCAATGAACACTGTTTTTCCCTGCCATTAGCTGTGACTTCCACGTTCAAAACTGATGCACGATTTTGAGGCAGAAGTGCTTGCCTGGAAAACTGAGTAATAAATGGGATATGTAACTTCCCATCTTAAGGTTACTGATTTGAATCCAGCCTTAATAATGAATAATGTTGTAAAGTTATCTAAAATTCAAATGGGAAACTGTAAATGAGAGTGAAGTTAGTTGGATCCAGAGTGAAAAGGTATATTCCCTAACTACCTGGCAGGCATAGTCATTGCCAGAGGATTTCATTGTACCCTATTTTGTTTAAAACTTTAGTGCTAAGGTTGAAAAGATACTAATAGTAATTTTCTTGGTAAGTCGAACTACTTAATTTTGTTTTCTATATTTAGGTGAAACTACTCCGCAAATGCTTAATTTCTGTATTAGTATGTGTATGGTGCCAGGCTGAGACCCTGTAAGGAAAAAAAAAAGGGGGGTATATGTTGTCTCCAGAGAACTAGAAAGAAGTGTGATGTGGAAATAGAACAGTGTCTCCATGGGCTGAGGGTTCAGGGAAGGCTTTGGTATTTCTTGAAGTAATGCCTCAGATAGGATTTTGTATCATCTTGCACCCTCTGTGCATCTACAGCCATGACCTTTGAGAATACCAACTATGCAAAATTCTCAAATTTTGGAAATTGCTTTTTCACAGAGTGCTTTGGTCTGTGTGAATTGCCTGCCAGTTCTTCCACATGTACTAGCAGATGAGGAATGCTCATGAGATGTTAAGCTTAATGATGTTAACGATGACTAAGCAGCAAGCATGTTAGGAGGATATGCAAAGGGGGTTGGGAGCAGTGTAAGTATTTAGTTGCAGAACGAGAGAACTAGTGTCTGGGAATATGACCGCTCGAGACTTGCAGAGAATGCTCAGATCTGAGCAAGAGAGAATGAAACAGGAGCATGTTTTCCCTGGGCAGCGTTGAGGAGAAGAGGTAAGGAGGAGAGTGCTGTCCTGGCCAGAAGACGGGAGCCATCTCCATCATGACTTGGAGACACAGGAGGAGCTCACATCTGTCAGTAAAATGCTCCCAGGCGGTAAGAGAAGCGTGAGAGAGGGACATATGTTTCATCATCCTGCAGCAGGTCTGTGAGAGCAATGAACTTCATAGGGCACTACAGGCGTTATACTGTCAATCAAGAGAGACAAAGATGTTCACATTCAAGGAACAAGTCCTGAAGATGCAGACTGGATAAGGTATGGGTCCATTTTTTGCAAAGTAATCATAGGATAGGAGCCTGGTCCCAAGACGACCCAGGGAAAGACCAAATCCTAGAGCTTATCCAGACCAAGGAAATCTCCTGAGCCCATTGGCACAGCAGACTGCTACATGAACACATTCCGATGAAGTGCCTCTGTCGAGGCTGCATACATGGCTGTGGTGTCCGACTGCGTCTCTGCGTGCTGGAAATGAAAGATCTGTTCTTATTCTGCCTTTGTTTGGTCTCTCCAATCTGCTGCGAGGTTTTCTCCTGAAGTGAACATTCAGAATAAAAGGAAGATAACTTCTGAACCCCTCTTGCAGTAAAAGCTGTTTCACATGTGTCACAGTAGAGTCACTGAAAAGGGGAAGATGTAGTGCAAAGATAAAAATGGAAGTAAGCGCCTTAAAAAGAGAATTAAGGAAAGACTGTACTTAACTTAGCACCTGACCGTACAGTACTGCTTCCTTCCTTTATTATCTCACATCAGTTCTGTACACATTCATTGTTATTTTGCTCCTCCTTTGTGTATTGAATACCTCACTGTATTCAAATGGATCTATAAATGGACATTGAACCTTTTAGGTGATAATATAATAATGATACAGTAGGCTGGCTTGAAGATAGCATTTAAGATATGAAAGGCATCTAATGTATCTTCAAAAGCTACCTGCTATTTGCATTTTGCCTTACTAGTGACTAATGCACGTTCCCTAAATAAATTCTCTTTGTGTCACCATGAAACATAATTCAGTCTAGTGACACTAGTTAAAATCTCAGTTACATTGAGAAGGAGACTGAAGCACTGGTGAAAGGAGAAAAGGGTCTGGGTGGAAACACTATGGAGCCCATAGAGAATATCCTTCATCTGCAACAGAAAGCAAAGATTTCTTCCTAAATACAAGAACTGACCTGTTCTGCAGCTGTGCTGTCATCAACTGCTCAATGAATACTATTTCATTTAGTTCATGAATATAGATGGCTAATTCCTCGGGGCAACTGATTCTATTAATACAAAGCATATGCACAACCACCACTAATAGCAGAACTCTGCTCAGTTTCTGGTGGTTTGACTTTATTCACTAGAGGGAAATGGTAATCTCAGAAGGAAAGGATGCTGACAACAGGGTTCCTAAGACTGCAGTAGTCTCGCTTTAGTAAATATAGACTTTTAAAGAGAGTGGTAATGAATTTATGTACATGGGCAGTTGATTTGAGACCTTCCACGTTTCTTAATTTTGAGGCAGCTGGTGAGAGAGTTTTTACCCTGAATTCATTATGGAAATTACTATACAGTGGGATGATTATCATGCTTAAAGTTAAGCATTGTACATAAGTGCATTCTGGGCTGACTGACAACAGGAGAAGTTGGGAAACTGACCTTGAGAAGATAATCTCAAAATAGACACAAATATATTTCCTTTGTCTGTATGATAAAGTGTGGAACGGGAAAAAAAACTGTGTAATTCACACTACATCAGAAAGTAGAACAACATCAACTATAACAACAAAACGCTGCAATATAAAGTGTGGAAGTAGTGAATCATGAAAGAAAGAGTCATTAAAATATCAGGATGTGACCATTGCAAGGCCCTATTGAGTGGGGCCAAGATGCTTTTAAGTCTTTTGGCTCCACTACTACACTTTCGGCAAATGTAGAAGCTTCTTCTTCATACGTATAAGAAAAGCTAAAAGGTGTAAAAGCCTACTAGCGGGAAAGCTGAGGGGAGAACTTCCATGCTTTCAGTAGGAGCAGAAGGAATTTCCCCTGTGTGGCTCTTGAAGACCTTTTGTGTTTTTCTCTCAAGTGACAAGAGGTTCAGTTTCCCAAGATTGGATGGAATGGATTCCATCTTGAGTCAGCAGCTTGTACAGAGAAGGTATAGTTAACATCTCTTTTATTTGAATACAATGTACATTTTAGCTGCCTGAGAATTTTATAACTTGTAATTACTGGGATCTTCTAGTTTAATTTTCTACAGCATAGTTGTAAGTGATACATATTTTTCCTCCAGGTGTTCTTGGTTGCAGCAGAGGTCCCAGTCAGCTTGTGAAATCTTTTACCTATTGACTGGTGAAAACTGAAAAAGAAACTTTTCAGGTCATCTCTTCAATCCCCCTCTTTATGCAACATTGCTTCCCAGCAAATATTCCCAAGTAATTTAAATTATGTAATTGATGGTGTTTTCATCAGCTGTGATTACGTTACATATTGCTCATCCTATCTATATTATATAACTTTGGGGAAAGTTACTTTATATTAGATATAGCTTGGTCTGCTTGGCTGGACACCTCCACTCCAAATGTAGTACGAAGCCTTCGGAGGGGAGACTGTTCTATGGAGCCCTTTAAGCCCCACTGGGAAGGACCGCTATGCCCTTTTGTTTGCCTAATGCAGATGACGTCAACATGATGCAGTGCTTGCGTCAATGCTTATACCACCATTGCTTACATATGGCCGTGGACCTAAAACCTTAATTACTGCTTATGCTGTACTTGCTTGACCAAACTCATCACTTCCAGTTCCAATAACATGCGCTGCAGGACACTGTAGTGGCAAAATTAATCTTGTGCCTGCAGTGGGTGTGCTGGGAGGAACCCTTTGAACGGATTGATACTGTCTCAGCCATGCTGCTTTTCCTCTGGAGAAGACGACAATCAAGATGGCATTTCTGCCAGTCCTTGCCAATGCGGCTGTCTCGTCCACAGACAGCCAAGGCTTTCGGCCTGGCAGTGAGCTGGAACGGTTGGGACGATGTCATCCCATGCTGGGACATGAGGTGACTACTAGTGCGTGGAAAACATGTAGATGAGGAGGTGCCTTTCCAAGGTCTCCTCAGGAGAGTTAGTGCTGTGTGCTTGCCTCCCTTCTGTGACCTTTTGGGAGCTGCTACCAGTGCATTGGGTGACTATCTTATGGAGTGTCCTAACTTCCCAATTCTTTCAGGTCACTGGCTGCCCAGCTTGGTGGAAAAGTAGTGATAGAGATGTTCAAGGCTTGACTTGTTCAAGGCCTGCGTTACCTAGTCTCTTTGAATTCCTAAGTGTTTTCTGGAGCTGTGCAACTTCGATGTAGAGCAGAAGATCAATCCACACTGGAATAGTGATGACCAGTGTGTGCAGCAGCAGTCGGCATGGACTTTGCACCCCCTGTACATGCATGGGCCGTGCTGTATGGCACTGTCTGGTCCCCGGTTGGTGAAGGCTGTGAGTACCGCTGTACCTTCAGGAGTGGACTGAATGGGACCAGGAGAGTACACTTAAACGTCAATGCCTTACCCGATGTAATTATTGTAACATGAAGGCTAAAAAGGGTAGATGCCCCAAACATCTGTTTGTCATGTTTTCTCCCTGACCCTAGTGAGGGATGGGGGACATCGTCATACCCCCTACACGGTGCTTGCTTCATCAGCACACTGCCTGGTGGCCTGGATTCACAGTCACTCCTGACCAGACTGGCTGCTCTGGGTACGTCTTTCCCGACCCTCTGTGCACTGGATTTGGTGTGTGACACCAACACAATCTCCAGCACCCTCGTGACACCACTCCCCACCTTGTATCTTGAGGTACGGCCACTTCCCACAGAGGCTGCTTGATGGTTTACCTGGTGCATTCAGCTCAGGGGAAAGCAGGGGAAGGTCAGGAGGACATTACGTTTTAGTTATCTGTGGCTCTGCAAGGAACTGACAGGAGGCAGTGGGAGGAAAGGGGAGCACCATGGGGCTGTGAGAATAGCTGTGAGAGGGGGAAATGGGACAGCTGTGAAGGAGGCAGAGGGCAGAACTGGCTAATAAGACCCCAAAGGATGAATAAGAAGCCCTTGAAAAAACTTTCTAATCCTCCACAAGTGAGATATGACCTTCTTTCCCATTCCCCTCACTGTCTTTCAGGTGGCTTTCAGGAGAAGCCACCCAGCCTTTCCTTTCTCATCTCCCTCTGGGCATGCAGCGCTCCTTGCCCCAGGGGTCTTCACAGCCGGACCTTTTCAGTCCCAAACACTATCCCAACTTCCAACACACAGAGAGCTGGGGCCAGGCTCTCCCCATGCCTGGTCCCATGTGAAGGTTCCAGCTGGCTCCCACGGACCCGCCACACGACCCCCTCAGCCAAGCCGCCCAGACAGGCAGAGGAGAAAAGGGAGAAAAGTAAGAAACAGTAGAGGAAACACCAAGGTTAGAGAAAGAGAAGGAGGAGCTCCGTGGTGCCAGATCAGATATTGCCTGCAGCCAACACTGGAGCAGAGGAAATGTGAGAGGGAAGGAGCGACAGAGAGAAACTGGTGTGTGTTAATCATACCCACACACCCACATGCACTGCCCCTGTGCTGCTCAGGGTGGGTAGAGGAGTCTAGAGGGAAGTTGAACATGGGAAAGGGGGGAAGAAATGTGTTGTTTTACTGTTCGTCTTGTTTCTCACTACCTGAGTCTATTTTAATTATCAATAAATTAAATTAATTTTTGCCAAGGTAAGTCTGGTTTGCCCATGATGGTAATTTGTAAGTGATCTTCCTGTCTTTATCTCGACCCATGAGCTTTCTCATCCTATTTTGTCCCTCTGTCCTGCTGAGGAGGGTTAGTGAGTGAGCAGCTGGGTGGGCATTCGGCTGTTAGCCAAGTCTGACCCACCACAGAGTTCTTGCATAGGTTGGAAACAGGAGGTGCTGATGCTGGCTGTGACCATATAAAAACACATATGAATCCAGTTATGGTGTGAGACCTGCTGGTCTATGTGTGTGGTGGACTCTGAAACATGTTCTTGTGGTGGTACTTATCGAACGCAGACTCAACAGTGGGTAAGGTGGCAGCCGTTCATGGTGGTCCGACCATGGTTTGTCTGCGAACGCCACAGTGTTTGAGCCGTCTGTGCAAATTGGCAAGCTTGCTGTGCCTTCACTACAGCCATGTTGCATGGCAAATTAATCTTGCTTTGCTGTTCTCTGCCTGCCTCTACTTTTATTCCTGCTTTTGCAGTCTCTGACTCTTTTGGTATACCAGTCATGCATATTTCTCTTAGATGTTTGTCTCTTGTATTCGGCCTAGGTACTGTTTTCTGCCCATTCTTTTCACTCCCCCAATGCAGCTGCTTTCTACTCCCAATTTAATGTGTCAGATTAGAAATTAGTGTATTGTTTATTGTTTTTAAGTTGTAACTAAGGATGTTACATAAATCCAAGACATCAGTACCATTCTGGACTCTTCTTTATTTGTCCTTGTTTCATACTGTTTTCACTTATTATCTGTTAGCAATATATATTCTTTTAAGAGAGTTTTCAGTGTGTGTGCATTTATTTTTCAGCTGGAATTTTGTGTGGTATGACATTATACTCTAAATTCTGAAAATACTGCTTCTGTTTCATTCTCTTACTGATTCTTTAACTAAAAAATAGAATAAAAATCAAAGTTCTTTTTGAGCCAAGTTTTAATATTTTTGGTAGTAACTAACATTTCTTCTCTAACTCTTGCATAAATAAAGAGTTTCATTTTTAGTGGTGTGGCCAGGGAAAGGAGGTGGAGCCTTTAAATATAAAATCGGTTTCTTCTTACATAAAATCGGTTTCTTCTTACTCGTCTCTGGCTGAAATCAGCCTGTTAAAAGTCTGAATAAGTGTATTATAACCTGAGGTAAATGCTAAAATGTTGACAATTATTTGCATCTGTTACAGGATGTATTTATTCAGCTTTGTAGCTTTATTCATATTTACTTCTTGAAGTATGGAAAACACAAACCACTGTGAGCTCTGAGGACAGGCTGTTTGGCTGTGCTAGATACTGGCTCAGTATTTTGATCTTTAACTGGGGAGAAGGGTGAGGCTATTTTGTATTTGTGTGTGATCATTATGGGTTTAATAATACGGGGAGATGGTCACTGCAAATGCAACCTTCCTTCTCCATGTGAAGATAAAGGAGCAGGGTGCGGGTGGCATTTGGGAGGAATTTCATTTCTCATTAAATTGAGTTCAGTACATAGAGGATAGAAATTGAGTGAATTATTGAGTTCAGTAGTTAAATTTGTAGTGATTCTAATTCTGTAGGTGTGAAGCCTGGCAGAGGAAACCACTGAAGGAGATGCCTTAGTGGAAGAGTCTGTCTGTTGCTCCTTCTCTGCCAGGGAAGTTCCTTAATGAAATAGGGATACCTGTGTGGGGTATCTTTCTTAAATGCTTAAGCATTGCAAGATCCTTGTTGCCCAGGTCTGTCTGTGTGTTTGTCAAAGTAGATTTGGGCATGCCCAAGGTGAGAAGACATGTCAGCTGTTATTGTAGCTGGGAAAGTTTTTTCCAGTGAAGGATGGATTCGTGCTGCAAGCAAGAGCCTGAGAGCCGTGGAGCTTGGGAGCAGAGTTTTATACGGAAAGAAAGTTTGTGCCATGTGGAAGCCTTTGGGGATTAAAGACACTCTGGAAGTAAACAATCAGGACCCGCATTTCTGTAACGTTCCCCTTGTGGGAAAGGCAATAGCAGCTGTACTTGCTTTACACTGTTCCCAGTGTAATCACTATCACATCAGTGCATTGAGCATTCAAGTGCCTTAGCAATGTCTTCCTCTACTAACACATATTAGACTGGGAGACAGATGTTTATGTCATGTTATTTTATTCCTCATCAATCAGCAGTTTCCCAACCATCTTATTTTTAACTTGATTATTTACTAATGAGCAATAAAACCCACAGTGCCTACAGCAATGTTTGCACAGTGGGTCGTGAAATAGCAACACACACATACTTAGTTTTATTTCTTTTCCTGTTTACCACAAATCAAATCCTTTCCTAATGTCTATGTCCTTGTTTAAACCTAAATCATAGCAGGGTATTTCTGTTCTTTCAGTTGTTTCCTTTTAGTTACGGTCACAACATTTTGTCCACTGAAGTCCTAGCAGCTTGTAGCAGTCTTGGAGACCAAGCGCAATAATTTCCCTAGAGGCTGTATGTCGGGATGCTGGAAATTCATTTCTGATTTTTTCTGGCTTCCTTAGCCTACATTAATTCTGATTTGTTATGAAGTGGATCAAAGCTAATAGGAAGTGAAGCTTCTTTCAGCTAAAATAAGCTAAATAAGTAAAAGAAGCTAAAATAAGTAAAGGGGTTGAGGTGAAGGGGCCCAAAGATGCCACAAGGTAAGATGGCTGTTAAATTTTAGAGTGACACATGCAAAGCTCTGTAGTCTTGAAACACGCTGCCTCAGATTATCTGTCTGCACAGCCCTATCCCTACAGAAAGCCAAAAAAGGCTTCCTCTGTCAGTCTTAAACAAAAGACAATATTTTGTCTTTGCACTAAATATTCAGGTTTGCAACAATGAAGCCAGAATTGTGAGAACTGAAAAGAGGACATGTTCCAGGATATACAAATGACCTTAGAAGGAGTGGGGAGTAAAGAGGGACTCCGTTAATGTGAATGGTTACTGGGAGGGGGATTGTAAAGCCGCCATTCATCGAATCCATTGAAGAAGAAACAAAGAAACCAGTCATGTTTGTAGGAAACACCAAAGCGTATGGAATAGCAATGTAATTTTAATGAAAACTGTTGTAGATAACAGGAAAACAGGGAGTGTAGATTTATTAAAAGAGAGTGAAGACTGAGAAGCCAGATTTGAAGTTACAGTTGTAAAAACACAACTCTAGAGTAAACTAGCCATTGCACGATAGCAAATTAAAGTCCTGTACAAACTGAATTGTCTTTTCCTCAGCTGAAGTTCCAGTGTTTCAAAGGTATGGCATCTGAATTACAGCACCTTAGTACTTCCCAGAGTACACTAAGCTGCCTGTATCATATCACACCCTTTCCATGTTCCTTTTCTTGAAGGAAAAATTAAAGCCCACTGTGGCTTGGTTTTCTTTAATAATTCAGTATGCTGCAGCTTTGTGTTCCTGCTGCTGAGGGCAGTGTCAGTGACGAGTGCTTCGCTCCTGCGTGGTGTGGGTTGTATTCATTTGTGGGTCTTCCCAGGGTTTATTTCACAGCCTTTGACTTGCTCCTGAAGAAAATCCAGTGGGTTGCATCAGTCAGCTTTATTCTGGCTGCATTGCTTGTCTAAACTGAAATGTTCGAGTGGCTGCATTAAGCTCTGTAAACGTTTAAGCTAATTTAAAGTCTGCCATGACAAGATGGGCAATCATGGTTTCTGAGTGAATTAGTTGAAAGTAACTGTGGAAAACAGTGGAGAGAGTAGCTGATGGTAATTTTCTGCTCCCCTCCTCTTTTGTTGACTATATCAGCGTTAAGGCTTGTCTACATAGAAACTTGCACCATTGCAGCTAAACGAGTTTTATTCCGTGTTCTTTAAATGGGTAAAAATGTGGCATATGGGCTGGCCTTTATTTTGCATCTTGCATATTCTTTTCCTCCAGCCAGGGAGTGAACTGCCTCCGCAGGAGATGCTTCGTCTGCTCAAGGTGTGGTCCCCACTGTGAAAGTCTGAGAGTGCATTGTCAGAGAAGAGTTATATCTGCTCACCTTCAGGGACTCATTATTCCTCATCTGTATCATCACACATTTTTAAGGTATAAGGAGGGAAATAACACCCAGCCTACCAGAGCTTCCGTGATTAATGTGGGATTAGCCTGAGTAAGCGTAACGAGGTTTCATCTCCTCCTTTGAGGAAGAGATGAAGGGGCAGATTGAGGCCAGCAGATGGATAGCTGTGTGCTAAGTGAATTAGCTCAGCGTAACTCGCGGCAAGGCCAGGATGTAAACAATACTTGATCAACCTGGCTCTGAATACCAGAAAGCAGGCTATTGTGGGAGGGTAAATCTAAACCGTAAGGATGTACCTGAGCAAGGACAGTACTAAAATTGAGGGGGCTTCTTTCTTCTCTTCTTTTATAAAAAGAGATATAACTCCCCAAGAAGAAAAAAGCAACTTTTTCATTCTATTTTTAGAAGTTTTGAGTTTTATTCCCCTGGCTTCAGATCCATTTTGCAGCTACAGTGGAAGATTTTCTCAAAAAGTTCTGTATTTTTATTACCTGACTATGAAAGACCTTGAGACCCACTTTCAGCCGTTCCTATAAAAGTGATCAGTATAGCAAAATCCCAGTGTCTTCCTTGTAAAGTGCCAGTGTCTCCTTGAAATCTGCCTTGTGTGGTGGTTTTTTCAGCCTGAGTACACTGCAGAGAGTGCATTACACTCTTTGCCTAATCTGCAGTAAGCAGGCAGGAAAGATCCACCAATTCCAGCATGTCTCGGTGCAATGTGTCTGCTTCTGGCACCTTGCTTCTCATTACCAAGCTCTGTTCTAGACTGGGAAGAAAAATGCTTGCACTTCAAAATATTTCCCAGCCCATTTGCAAACTCTACAACATTTATTATTTTCATCATGTTTAATAGCACAGCTCCTCATTTTCTTGCCCTTTTATTGCTGTTATAGTAATGTGGGCTATGACTTCATTTGGCTTCTCTAAGTAGGCAGTATCACCTCTAGTTAGCATTTAGATGGGAAAATATCTGAGGGTGTTCGGGAAGTGTAATGGCTGTTCAGAATGTGACATGTATCCATCTAAAATGAGACTGAGAATATGCTGGGAAGTGATTTATCAGAAAATGTTCACTCATCAAAAATGAGTATTTTCAAGTGAAAATACCAGTTCCAGTAAAACTTTAGTAAAACAAACAGTTTCGATCAAAACAGGAGAGGCAATCTGTGGTATGTGTAATAACATGGTACCTAATGTCCTCACTGGCTAAGTGCAAGAATTCGTTAGTCAGGTCTTCCTACCTGTGCTATTCCAGACGCTGGGAGACTGGCCAAGCCCCCAGCCCACCGGCTGTCTCAGAGTGCCTCTTCCATGCTGGAGCTCTTTCACTGCTGTCGTGGTTTAACCCCAGCCAGCAACTAAGCACCACGCAGCCGCTCACTCACTCCCCCCCCATCCAGTGGGATGGGGGAGAAAATCAGGAAAAGAAGTAAAACTCCTGGGTTGAGATAAGAACGATTTAATAGAACAGAAAAGAAGAAACTAATAATGATAATGATAACACTAATAAAATGACAACAGTAGTAATAAAAGGATTGAAATGTACAAATGATGCGCAGGGCAATTGCTCACCACCCGCCGACCGACACCCAGCCAGTCCCCGAGTGGCGAATCCCTGCCCCCCCCTTCCCAGTTCCTAAACTAGATGGGACGTCCCATGGTATGGAATACACTGTTGGCCAGTTTGGGTCAGGTGCCCTGGCTGGGCATGAGAAGCTGAAAAATCCTTGACTTTAGTCTAAACACTACTGAGCAACAACTGAAAACATCAGTGTTATCAACATTCTTTGCATACTGAACTCAAAACATAGCACCGTACCAGCTACTAGGAAGACAGTTAACTACATCCCAGCTGAAACCAGGACAACTGCATATTAAATTCTTTGGCATAGCAGTTTGACCCTTGCAAGCTCTAGATGAATAATCCATTTGCCTAAAGGTCAGTCTCCTTTCCACATATACAGCCTCTCTGTTGGTCTTACAAAATAGGACAGCTCCAGCAGGAAGGACTTGGTGATCTACCCTGGAATGATAGCAGTGTGGAACAGGCTGGAGGAGGCTTAGGTTATGTCCTTATTCTGAATTAGGAAGGGAAAGGACTTGATTTTGCAAGGGTGGCCTTAACCACTGTGGTGTGGAACTGATGCATGGTTTTTTCTCAAACCTTCCTGCTAGAACTGTGCCGAGTTGTAAGAATTCTAAAGCGTCAGTGCTGTGGAGAACTGAAAAAAGCATCTTCTTACACATTGTAATCTAAGGACAGATTTTTGTACCAATATAGCTGTTTCAGTTATGGGTATGTGTGAACCAGTATGTCTTTCCAGTATGACTGCTAATTTCTATGAAAGTATCTTACACAGTTTGTTTTTTCATCCTTTTTAGAGAAATTGCTAGATGTGTATAGAATAACATCCATACAAGGTGAATTTATTACCCGAATTTTATTGCTACAACTTTATGTTTGGTCAACCAAAGCTGGTTCAGTTCAACTTTCTGAAACTGTTAACTGAGGCCCCTGATACAAATTCCTTGTTAGTCTGCATGCCTTTGCCAAATTCTGCTGAAAATTGCAGCCTTCATGACCCAAACACCAAATTCTTCTGAAACTGATGCTAAAACTCACACAGATTTCACAAGATCAGCTTCATCCCCTAAAAAAAGGGAAGTAAAAAAAAATTGAGAAATGAAGTATTTTATGTTTCCATTGCTCTCAGCTCAGTTTTGTCATGTTCCAGAAGTTATGTACTTCATTATATTGGAATAGCGAGGTTGCAATCTGACCTTGCAATTTAATTAACAATTCCATTGATGATGTGCTGGCCAGAGCTGGAGCTTTCGCAGCCATAACTCTCTTGGTTAGGCAGAACTAAAAGGAGGAAAAAGGAGATGGTAGACGCTGAGGAAAGCAGGTGTTACTAGAATTACACACAGAGAGGAGAACTGTTGAGTAATAGATAGAGAAATTTTTAAAATTGGTTTGCTTTCCTCCTGGCATCTCACTCTTATCATAAACTGTTGTGTAGTGTCATGGAGTTTTGTTAAGCAGATGGTGCGTTTTATCTCAGTGGTGTCTGCTTCTTGCTTGTGGATGAAGTGATTTTTCTATATAGTTAGTTAAAGTGCAACTTGAGGTTCTTTGGCAGTCCAGGTTGTTATTTAGAGAGTCTTAAAATGTAAGTCATGGTTAACTTATTGCTCATTTTAGTTTATACACGCTTAGCAGTAGGCATGCTTCTAAAAATACAAGTAAACACAGGTATCTAAGTGCACCTGTGGAGGTGTTCAACAAGCTTAGTTTCTGTTCGGGGACAGAAATCGGTATTTTGTGCCAGCTGCAGGTTACATTAGGCAAACTTTGCAACAGTAGGGATAATGAAGAAATAGATGGAGCTTGTACAGCTCTTTAGGAATAGATTGGACAAACATCTGTCAGGAATAGTCAAAGTATGGGAGGGTGCAGTGAATGACTGCCCGAGGTATCTCCACCAGAACTCACAGCCAATTCCTAACCTAACAGGTTTTCTAATCAGCCCCTCAGATGGCAGACGGATGGATGGTGTAGGCCTGATTCTCGAGACTTACAGTCATGGAACTTGAGACCCAGGCTCTGGGCAGCCGCAAAGGAAATACATGTGTTTTTCCTACTCCAGTGTTTAGGCTTCCCAGGAAACTCACAGGATATGGATGTTACAGAGGCAGCAAGTTTTACCTTGCTTTGGTTTTGGGGTTTTTTTTGGTCGGTTGGTTGGGTTGGCTTGGTTATTTTTTTATTTCCCAATCGGCTCCTTTCTGCCAGCCTCACATCTTTGCTAGTTTTCAGGCTATTTGAAGATTTCCACTCTGGTCCAGCAAAAGCAGATCATTCTTCCAGTTGGTTTACCGTGGGAGTTGAATTTGAGAACTTGTATGTGTTGGGTTGGAAACCTGGGATGCTGCTGACAACCACCGAAATGGCAGAGCACTGGCTGGTATGCTGGCTTTGTTCTTTCTGCAGCACTGGAAGATTTCTAGGAGAATGCCCTGAAATGGCATCACTAACCTGTATTATCTTTTAAAAGGATTTTAGCAGCTTGGGCTATATGTGATCTTCCTTTAAAACTTCCTAAGGAGGACTGCTTTCTAAACAGCCATTGCACTACCTACCTCCTGCTACTTTTTAACGCTTGGTGAATGAGATGAGCTATTAATAATTTGTACCCTACTTTTCTTACCGTAAATAAGTGAAAGCTCTCCATCACATGCTAAATACTGTGAAACATTGTGGTCAAAGGAATTATGAGCATGTTGGCCTCAAACTTGCCTGACATTCATTTGAATTCTGCTGCTATAATAGCAACATTTAAATTATTCCTCCATCATTCAAGCTATAGGTAGTTTTTTGACACACACATTCCCCTTTCTTTTCTAGTGTGCTTTTTTATTTTTATCACCGTTGTCTAAACAGTTTGAATGGAATGTCATTCATTTGTATCATTATTGGAAATACTAACTGTATATCTGTCACACACTTCCCACACTAGTAGCGAAGTTCGAACACTTAAAGGATGGTTAAAGGAATAGTAACAACATATGGGTCTGCTGAAGTGCCTCATGCAGGACACAAATATAGTGCCCCTCCATAAGATCACTGCAGGGAGGGTTTTTCAGCCTTCCTTTTTCTCTGGTTTCCTTCTGCCCAATTCTTCAAAGGCAAAGGTGCTGATGGTGTCCTGGTGTGATGAGTGAATAGGACTATATTGTGGGCACAGGCAATTCTTCATCTTACTCTCTAGCTATATATCAACATTTATAATAGATCATCTTGATACCTTTTCAAGACAGCTAGTGTTGTGGTGATTTTATTTGATTTGCGCTTCTCCAGAAAGGATAATTATGACAAATGTTTCCATTACCCATTGCTAGTGTTTTGGGAAAGGAAGAAGTCTGTGATTGCAATTAGCTCCAGTAGACAGCAGGAGAACTTTAACTAAAACTAGGTGTGCTTTAGTGTTAACTGTTTCCTTTGCAGAAGTCAGTACTCACTGCAGTCTGACTTTTCTGTGGGTAAGGAAGACGCTGAATGTTGGACACAACATTTGGGCCAAGTGGGCACAATATCTCGACACTGGGTGATGGCACTACAGAAGTCACACAGGTTTGAATGATGAAGCTTAGTTGCTCCATTCCTCACTAGACTGCAGTTTGTCTGAATGAAACTCTGGCCTTCCAGTTTCTATCAGTTCTTTGATCTTCCCAAGGTGATCCCTCTCAGACAAAATTCTTGGCTGACTTTTTCCAAGCCTGCTGCCCCACTTGCTGATAATGCCGTCTTCTTCATTTCTCAGTAGAGACTCTTTCTCTGGTGGACACTCAGCTACCTCCAGTTTCCAGATTGACTTGGGAAAAATTCTCTAATCTTCTGTCGCTTCACAAGATGATTCATTTTTCCAGAGAAAGACCACTTATCGCTAACCTACTTAGGTTAGTTTTTTCCCTGCATGGACATGTTGCTCTCAGACCCAGTCAGTCAGGAGAGCAAAGAGGACTCTTCACTTCAGCTCCTTTCTCCTTTCCACCTCCGAAGTCAGAGATACTGTAAGGCATTGCACAAATGAAGTACTGTCCTGGAGGTTGCAGAATAGGAAAGGCTCATTTTCTTCCCATCTTTTGGGTCAGCAAGTCATGGCAACATAAATCCCAAATCCATTCGGAGGGGTTGGAGCAACAAGCCTGTCTACTAGCTCTTCCAATCAGGAGACCTGTACTGGCTTTAGAGGCTGGAGCAGGTCCCTCATACTATTTGTAGCATTTGAGTTAGGAAACCCTTTTGATTCACCTGAATTAAGCTTGACTATATAGTTGGTTGAATTTTTAGATGCTCTTAGTCATATGCAGTAATAACAACACATCAATAGGTAGCACTCTACTCTCTAATTATTTCCAGTAGCCCCAGTTAGACTATTTGTATTTTGCGGTCTGATTTATACCTCACAGAGTGTATCTGGATGTGGTGTTAAGGCACATGGCTGGTGAACACCATCATGACTCTTGGGTAGTATTGTAGAGCACTCTAGTACACAGCTCTTCAAGCTGTTGTGGAGGAAAGTGCTTTAAATGGACTTTACCTGGGAAAGTCTCTTGGAACCACTATGTGACTTTTTGTCTCAGCAGTGGCTTGCTGTTCCCTTCTTTCTTAAGAGTACAGACCTGGACTAAAGCTATCTACAGCAGAATAACCAGAATGGCTAACCTCCATCAGACAGTTTATACATCTGGAGCCTGGCTTCCTTTTCAAAATAACTTACATTAGCCTGCTTTCTTGATAGTCAGGTTATGGGATGAGGGGCTTCTAATAATGTTTACATAGAAAGTATTAACATAAGGTGATTCCCATTCACTTTCTGGTTAATACTTGGTGACTTGGCTTGTTATCCCAAGCAGATGACCTACACTTATCATAGTTTAAAGTTTTCCATGTGCAGAATTCGTAACTCAATCTCTGTTCCTAATGCTGAAGATCTTTTTACCTCCTTTCAGATGGCTGAGATGCTTGACTGCCTTTGCCCATTATGGCTGGCTTTTGTTCTTCCTCTGTTGCAAGATTGATCAGCACTACAGATTAGTCTGGTTTTCTAAAAGGGACAATTACATAGGTAATTTTTCACTTGCCATGTTTAAAGCTTCACTTATTCTTTCAAGCTCTATGTTATGTCAAAATACACAGATTGTTGAGGTTACAGTATCCATACATACCAGTTTAATTGTACTTTACTCACCTAATTTTACCAGTCATCTGACCAGTATGTGGCTGTTTAAGTGTGTGCAATGCATGAAACTATTCAATGGGACCAGGTGCAGATAAAGATGAATGCGTTTGAGTCTTCTGTAAGAACTTCTCAATATTAGTGCCGTGCATATGCATAGCCTCTTTTTGCCTTGAACTCCTTCAATAATCCTGGCTTCTAGTGAAGATTTTTATGTACTTTCACCAAATCTTCTAAGTGCAGACTGCTGTTATTCACTGTTTAAACCACTGTACTTCATGCCTGTACTTAATCAAGGATTTGCAACTAATTTCAATACAAAAAGTATAAGATTTCCAAAGAGTGAGTCTGTTTACGTCTTGTATCAGGGCATGAAGGAATGCAAGTGGCAAGGACTCAGTAAGGTTGTCCTACTATAATGATTTCTTGTAACACAAACTTTGAACATCTGTCCTGGTTTCAGCTGGGATAGTTAATTGTCTTCCTAGTAGCTGGTACGGTGCTATGTTTTTGAGTTAGGTATGAGAAGAATGTTGATAACACTGATGTTTTCAGTTGTTGCTAAGTAGTGTTTAGACCAAAGTCAAGGATTTTTCAGCTTCTCATGCCCAGCCAGCGAGAAGGCTGGAGGGGCGCAAGAAGTTGGGAGGGGACACAGCCAGGGCAGCTGACCCAAACTGGCCAATGGGGTATTCCATACCATGGGACATCATGCCCAGTATATAAACTGGGGGGAGTGGGGGCGGGGGATCGCTGCTCGGGGACTAGCTGGGTGTCGATCGGCAGGTGATGAGCAATTGCACTGCGCATCATTTGTACATTCCAATCCTTTTATTATTACTGTTGTCACTTTATTAGTGTTATCATTATGAATTTCTTCTTTTCTGTTCTATTACACCGTTCTTATCTCAACCCACGAGTTTTACTTCTTTTCCCGATTTTCTCCCCCATCCCACTGGGTTGGGGGGGGAGTGAGTGAGCGACTGCATGGTGCTTAGTTGCTGGCTGGGGTTAAACCATGACAACATCCAAAGCTTGCATCTTCTATGAATCACCCAGCTCTACATTTTTACTCATTAAAAAACTGTAAAGAAGCTTGCAACACATTTATCATGATTAGTTCTCTGAAAATGCCAACACAATTCCACAGTGACTTGCATGGAAATACTCTGTAATAACACGGAACTTGTGTTGTACAGGGCTGAACACTGGAGCCGTCCTACGAAGTGTTGAATGCAAAGGAGCGACATCCTTTTTTGGGGGAAGATCACTTCAGATCCCCAAGTCAGATGACTTCTCGCTTTGTGGTTTACTCACAGTTCAGCTAACATGTTAGTGCCTCGTATTACGTTGTACAGGTCTGTTTGTAAGACCTGTTTGTAGGCACACAACAGACACAGTTTTAAAGGCTGACTCAGAAAACAAAAAGCAAGAAAATTTGTAGAACATATTTTCTCTTTTGTGAGTGAACTTTTTAGAGCAGGGTCATGGCTACTTTAATTGCAGGCTGTAGTTGAGGCCCCTCAGTTGTCAGAGGAGAGCAGAAGAGGGATTGGTAAGTAAGGGAAGGGAATTCTGGCACCATCAGGGCCACAAAGGCTTATTGGGTCTTGACAGATCTTCAGTGCTTGGCTTCTCTTAAAGCTAAGGGTTGAGCTCTGTGACGGTGGATAATGGCACAAAGAGCTGACTAGAAATAAGAACCGCAACCTACTTCAGTCTGTTTTAGGTAGTTATGTCTTTCCGAGGCTGCTTGCTTCAGCTACAGTTGAAGCCACACACCTGGTGTCATGAGATGTGTGACAGAAATCTAAGGGGAACGGCAAGTGGTCAAGAGTCTGGGAGCCAGTCCCTTCCTGTCCATGTGTTTCTTTGAAAAAAAGAAAGAAAAGTGATCTTTCTCAAGGAATTCTCCATCCAAAAAAGTATTGTCAAAATTCCTCACTGAGCTCAAAAATAATCCGAGGGCCATAAGGACTTCCCCTACTCACTGCAGGAGCTACCCACATCCGTAGGCATTCCCTCTCTTTTGAGACTGGGAGAAGGGGATGGATAGAGCCGGGACAGTGATACAGTGCTTTAAAAGAGGCGATGAATAATTGTTCCTGTCTTTTTTCTCCTTCTCTTTCAATCATTTGCCCTGGAGCACTGAGGAGTTTGGGTTCAGTTTTGGTCCTTGAGCAGTTCCTAATGCAGCATGACTGCATTCCCCTTTTACAATCAGTAAACAGTGTAGTCTCGCTCTCAGCTGTTTCTGTACACTAGCAAGAAAAAAAATTCAAGCTGGGTGACCTGCCAAGGTAACCTTATAAATTTCAGTGACTTTAAAAATTTCATCAGCCTTAACCATATGTGCTGAATGCCCCCAACAGCTGCAGGTTAAGAAGGGCATTCAACACGTAATTACCTCAAAATTGACTTTTTTCTATTTAGTGCCCATGAGTCTATCCCTGCCATGGCTGGCTGGCTCCCATTCAAGTGATGATCCAGCATGCTGCATGCTGGTGATGCAGAGGCACTGAGCCCACTGAAGCATGGGGCAAGCTGGGAGGTGGGGGGAAGGGAAGGTAAGTGCTGCTCTTAAGTTTATATGTTGCCTTTCACCTTTCAGTTCTTTTTTGGCAGAAAATTTTGCAAAAATATGCAGTATCTTTTTTTCTTTTTTTTTTTTTTTTAATGGCCACTGAATAGTCCGTCTCTGCAAACGAGCCGTTCTGTGTAAAGCTTCTTGGACAATTGCAGCTTTACTCATGGTGGCAGCCGGGCAGACCTGGGTCACACTTATGAAAGGGAAGACTGAATCAGACCTCACTTATTTATAGTCTGGTGCTGAGTGTCGCTGTTGATGTCAGGGCATTCGGTGTATGTATTTAAATTACAGCTGGCAGGTCACTTTTGAAAACAGAACTGTTAATTTATGGAAAGTATGTTTAGATCAGTAACTTTCTGGAATAGATTATTTTTTCCTACTAGAAATGTTGGGTGAGGTGATCATGATCCCTCTTGGAGTGGGGGATGGTGGCTGAATTAAATCCGTCAACAAGTTTAGAATTATGACAGTGCAAACAGAGCTATCCTAGGTTTGTGAGTTTGTACTGTACAAACCCAAGGGTAAAGGACCTCAGGTTCCTGTTTGCTCTAAGGCATTTACACCCTCTCACCAGAGGAGAGAGACGATAAT
Source organism: Haliaeetus albicilla (assembly GCF_947461875.1). Classification (NCBI taxonomy): domain Eukaryota; kingdom Metazoa; phylum Chordata; class Aves; order Accipitriformes; family Accipitridae; genus Haliaeetus; species Haliaeetus albicilla. The sequence goes on along the minus strand of NC_091497.1, from coordinate 8,010,051 downwards.
CTCTGTTACGTGGAGGCTCCTCCTGGCTGTGAAGCGTATTTTGCTATGGCAAGTCACTTATTACCTGTGTTACGCTGGAAATAGTGAGATTGGGAAAGAAGTGCTGCTCTTACACCTTGAAAATTTTGATGCTCTTTGTATGAGAAGTGTGCATCCAAGTTGCTGGGCTTGACTCTGCAGTGATACAATGGGTGGGACTCATCTAATTGTAGATGTCTGCATCAGAGTTACGTGTCTGGGCTCTTCTTATAGTCTATGGAGAGAAATACTTTTAGGGCACAATTCGTTGCATCCTAGAAGTATGTCTTTAGGCATCTGAAAGGGTCAGATGACTTGTGACCCTGAAGTACGAGTTTCTAGGGACTTGTTTGGCTGTTGGTGGATGCATCTGCAGATGTCCTGAATAGGTGAGGTGACCCCTTGAGGGCCTGATGAGGGACACTAAAACTGAAAACAGCCGATGCTTGAAAAGAAAACAAAAATCACGTAATTTGGGAAGTCTGTGTAATGTCCCATACCGCACGACTTTCGTTAAGACCTGTAGGAATGCAGAGGCCCATGAGAGGACTTACTGCAATGCTGTACTACGAACTGTATTTCTTTCTGATCATTGATAAGGCTGAGAAGATCAGCATTCATGTGAGGTGCCACTTGTTCCTAGTTAGGAATTGTTTTTTATTCCTAGCAGGTTTACACTTAACAATGTTCATGAATCTGACTTTGCCATCACAATCGCGTATTGATTAAATTCAACATTTGACTCAGTTTTTAAACCTGAGTAATCTGTCACCATCTGTAGATAACCATTTTTCTAAATATTCTTCAAATCAAACTTTTGTATATTTAATATAAAGTTTTATCTGATACAATGAAAGAACTTAATTCTATGCTTGCATTGCCATCTGGGAAAAGGCCTTTCTTCATACAGAATATTTACTTAGGTAGGAAGTGGATATCACTATATTACTTCTCCACACTTTAAATACCGGGAACCTTAATCTATTGCAAGTAGCAGTGATACAGAATCAATTAGTTGTTTTTACATTACACATGCAGACTCCACATTTCCTGAAGTGTCACCGAAAGACAAACTTTAGTAAAAATCCTGTAATTAAAGTAGAAGTTCTGCCTAATGTGAAGTGCTAGCTGCTGTTTTATCAGCATAATGAATAGGACGAGAAGAGATTGCCTCCATAATCAAACTCCTGCACTGGCTAAAGTTCAGCGCTATTTCAAACCAACAGCAAAGCCTGTAGGTAGTCATCAGTTGGAGGAATCGGCAATGTCAGTGTTGTAAATCAGCGAGCACTCTGTATTTTCAGAGCTGTTGCAGTGCAGCAGAAACATAGGTCTAATTTCCTGTGATTTCTCATTTTAGTGCTCGAAGGCTCTGATTTTAATAGAAGAACCATACATCCTAAAAATTGTAGTGCCGAATTATAATTTATTTATCAGTGGTTCCTCTAAATCACGATGTTTTTTTTTCCTGGTGCTTTTGTACTTAAAAAGGAGACGAGCATGCTAAAGGATGCATTTTGAAGGTGAGATGTTTTTTGCTTTAAGGAAAACTATTATTTTTGTGTGTCTGTGTAGTCTGTCTTCAAGTTCCTTTGTTTCAGTGACAGCAAGATTATAAATCTGAGAAGCTGGCTTCTGGTCTGTCTTATACTCAAGCAGACAGAATGTATATTTTTATATCCTTCATGTATTTTTTGGTAGTATATATAGGAAAAATGCTTAATGAGTAAAAGCGTGTAACACAGAGCCAGTAAAAATGTGGGTCTTAGTGACTCAGGCACAAGTTTCCTAGTCAGATCCCTTGACATCTCCTGAGTTTGTCCCCTTGTTGTTGAATCGAGGTGATGATACTAACCTCTCAGGTGAGCGTTTTTTTCATCATTTTGATGAAAGGTTTGAGAGGATGGAAATTAAGCCTGTTACCCTACTCTGCTGCATATGTTCTCCCTTCGGTGTCACTGCTGGGCTGAGGAATTTTGTGAGGAAGTCTCTTTGCCCTTTTACAGTTACCTGTGAAGCCTGTTTGTAAAATGAGAATAACAATGTTAATCCTTTGATTTCTCTTGGTGAAACATACTCTTTAAAAGCTAAATATCATTTACTATTCAAATTCCATTAGATGAAAAGTATTGTGTTTTGGGGAGATTCCCACTGTGGCCAGAGCTATGAAGTGTAAATTACAAGAGAGCTACAGGGATGAAATTCAAGCATGTCCTATCGTTATAATTGTGGTATAGCTGGGTAGCAGGACTGTATCTGTGTGCACACCCAAATTAGTAATTCCCTGTGTGGTCTGGGAGCTCCCCAGTTAGTCATGTAGGTAGATGAGGCAATGGATTGGCTTGAGACAATGGACCAACAAGAGACAAGGCGATTGACTCAAGTCTGAGCCACCTTCACAGCAAAATATTTGACTAATTGGTGCAGGAGCTCTCCAGGTGGGAATTTCAGAACTATAAATTCACCGAGGCAGCTCCTGCCATATCTGCACCAATTGATAGGCATTACTTTTGTGCCTCCACCTGTTGATTAACATCCTGGGTGGAGAACCTGGTCATATGAAACTCCCAGGTAGTTCCTTTTGCAGAATTGACCAGCTCGTACCTAGACAAGACACTTGTCCGTAATCAGTAGGAACAGTTCCTGCAGATGCAGAAATGGTCATTTGGGACATCTTTTGAATGTAGGTGAGAGATTTAGGAGATGTTCTGTAAGTAATTTAAGATATTGCATAGCAAAGGACCATGCATGTGCTGGGCTGGTCATGTAGGACCATGGGGCAGCTGGATACAAGAATTCAGCAGTCTGGGGAGTTTCATGTTTCCTTCAGAAGCTTCATTAAAACTGACAGCTTCACAAAATCTTTTGAAATTTTTACGCTGGAATTTTTGAGTGGGATTCTCCCATTAGAGAACATTCAGTGAACTTCCTGTTCAAGCCATGGCTTTGAAGGAGGGGGTGAGATCACAGAGAAATGTATTTCTGGGTATGCTTCAAGTTGGGTGTGTGGCTGAGAAAGGAGCTGGTTTGGTGAACTGTCCCTTACTCACTGGTCAGAGTTGCTGGTGATTTAAGAGAGGTGTGCTTGGCACTGACTCTTTGGTTATACTCAAGAAGTTTGAAAGAAATTAGTTTTGACAACAAGGCAAGCAGCATTTTGATTTTTCAGCCAAGCTGAAGGACACTTTGTAAATGAATACACTTAAATATTCCATTTTGGTTTTCCTCCCAGCAATATCCCCTTTTATGCATGCAGGAAATATCACTGCGGTCAGAAATACCTCAAAGAATATGTAAAGACTTTCTAAATGCAACACCTCGAAAACTAAGTCAACCTGGTGGGAAATTTGCTTTTTGGAGAGACAATGAGTCACCTGTGTCACAAGGGAAGTAAGAGTTTACATTTCTGTCTCTGGGTTATGGGGGTCGTGTATAAACTGTAATGCAGTCATTTGATGCTGGAACTGCAGAACATTTTGGCCTAATTATTAGAATTTTCTTTCCATCAGTTGTTCTCTTTGTATTGCAAACTTTGGAGCTGTCAGGATCAGGCAGTTTTTTTATTATAGGATATTAATTACTTGCTATTTAAATATGGGGGGGGGGGAGGTACTACTTACACAAACTTAGCTGATCTATCTTTAAGACTGCCTGTGACATATCAGGTAAGTGTTTTTTTAACCCTGGCAAAATAGCCAGCCATGGTTAACTTGAAAAGCCTGAGCCAAAGTAGAGGGGAGCATACTGCACTATCACAGGCATAAAACAAAGAGAAGCTTAAACATATTTTCTAAGGTTCATAGAAAACTGTGGACTTGACATTTTGCAGTGAGGAATACAAAAATATTTTGTATGATTCGTGGAATGACAATTCCCTCCCTTTTAAATATAGGAAACATCATTGCAGTCAGAAATAGCTCGTGAGTGGGGTGGACTTTTTAAATGCAGTGTAGCCAGCATTAGAAAGTCAAGCCGTGAATGGACATCTTTGGAATAAATACACTTGGGCTGCCTCACCACAGTTTTGTGAGCCTTGTGCAGTGTCTGGCAGGAGAGGAGAGATGTGGCTGGTGGTGAAATCTCCGCTGCCAGTCTTGTACTTATTTACTGTAAAGGTCACCCAAGTAACCAGCAGATAGCAAGGATAGACAGCACCGTGTCATCTAACAGTTTTCTTTCCCTCACATGAACTTTTCACAGAGCAAACCTCTGTAGGTGAGGACAGGATGACTTTGGGGTGGAAAAAAGCGGAAGAAAGAAGTGAGGAAAGGTTTTCAGGGCTCTGGAGCATGAGAAGACAAAAGTAAAAGGATCAGGAATGGTCAGATGGAAAGGTGGCTATGACTTGAGCATGGTGACTGTCGTTTTTTTGTACCTGGTTTGCATATGCATTACCTGACAAAATGTAGAGACTTTATTCTCAGTGATGTCACGGTGGCAGTGTAATATAATTTGCACCTAAATTAAGATGCCACCTTTTTCTAATAGAGAAAATCAGTTAATCACCCTGTTAAGAAACGTGCATAAATTTATTACAATTTCATGCCATATGATACAGTAGTAATTCAAGAGTGAAACCCTCTGAACCTTATTAAATGAAACACTTTTAAAAATGTATGACTTAACTGCTGCTCTGTCCTTGTGGGTCCCGCGGCAGGCTGGAGAAGTGAGGTGGTGCACCAGTGCGATCGTTGCCATCACTCTGGTGAGCATCGTCCTTACTCCCAAACCACCCGCAGCTCCTTCCACGTGGAGGAGAGTGCACGTTTAGAGGCATGAATAGGAGTTTAGGCAACGGGGCAGTTGGTGTGACTGACACCACTGAGTAGCTTTCCAACTGTTGTAATGAGAGCTTAATTATCCTTCAGTAAGGTGTGCGGCTGAATGGGGCTGGGATCAAAGAGCAGTATGGGATCCACCGAGAACACGTACTCTTTTTATTGGGAGTCCAGTAATGTGCCCTCCAAGTGAAAATGCTAGATGGGGGCTATATCCTGCCTCGCTTTTAAGGTTTCTTCTTTTCCAGAAAGCCATCCAAAATTTCAATAAATGGAGTATCTAGCACTTCCTGTGGTAGTATGTTTCAAAGGTTAATCATCCTCTCTGCTAGAAGTAGAAGCATTAATTCTCATTTAGATTTATCTAGCTTCAGCTTCTAGTCATTGGTTCTTGTTATGTCATTCCCCATTAGATTAAATAGGCCTTTAATATTGGCATTTTCTCCCTGAAAAGGTACAGCTTTGCTGTAATCAAATCTCTTGGTCTTATTTTGAAAAGTAAACTGTTTTAACTTCTTAAGTCCCTCACTATAACACCTTTTCCCAGCTCTTGGTTAAGCATTACTTAGGTTCTCCAGTTTTATTTTATTCTTGTAAAAGGAAAATGGCAGAATGCTACATGATGTTCTGGTATTGCTCCCATTGATGCAATATTTAGAGGTAAAGTTATCTTTCTCCTAACTATCGCTCCATTTATCCAACCCAGGGTTACATTTCATATCTTTGCTGCATTGTCTGTGTCACATCTTTGCTCAGTCCAACTTATTTGCCATTTTTGAGAGAAAAGGGACACAATATCATTAATAGTTGGAGAAGGGAAGGGTAGAGTCCCTCTTTATTTTCCTATCTTTTATATGGTCTCTAATAAACAAGGAAACTACATTCCAAAGAAGAAAATAAAAGTTTAATGTGGCAGTCCAGAGATGACGGAAGGAATGGGCACTTTTAATGGCAAAAAAAGATCTACTGTGTTATGTGCTTTTGCTTTATTGCCAGTAGGAGACCTGCTAGAATTATTTGTGCTTCATCTTCAGCTAATTCTTAAGACCAGTGGGGAGCAGCCACTGAGTTTGAGGTCAGGTTTTCAGAAGTAAAGCTCTGATATAGTGATCTAAACTCTGAAGCCACCCAGTGCAAAAGTATCAAGAAGCCATTTGTGAAATGATTTGGTAACATCTAAAGATAACTTTATAAAGGAGGTTTCTACACTTCTCTAATTATAGAACTGACCATGCTGTACAATGTGTGTGTGAACTCTCTGCAGCCAACTGTCTTTCATGTCAAATTTGCTTGTCTTTTGCTTGTCATATTGTAGCATTTGGGTTATTGATTGCTGGTTCGGTTCTGTTCTGTTCAGCTCTCAATAGCAGTTTATCAAAGTTATTTCCAGGTTATGTGGTTGTACCATGTTTGCCTGTTTTTCCTCAGTGAATCTACTGGAAAAATTTGATAGAGGTGGAAAGGTCTCAGATTATTATCCCTCTGCATTTCATAAGGTGAAGTAGCTGGGTGGGGGAGCTCTGCTTGGAAGGTCTGTAGTGTGGGCTCCCCCCAGCAAAGAACAGGGGAAAGGTTTTGTGTGTTCTAACCGCGAGAAATGGATGCGACTGGAGCTTGAGCCTTAGCCCAGATGCACAACTTCTGTTCCTTCATGTTTGTTGATGCCACAAGCCCACCTGGGGCATCTTCTGCTGCATTTTGATTCCTTTTGTACAGTGCATCTATAGGGCATCCTTTTCCAAATTAAATTACATTTTGCCATGCTTCTTTCTAAGCAGTCCTCCAATACTGAACAGACATTTATAGGATGCAATGAAAGTACAGTGTACTTTGTAATAGTATAGAGGTAGATATGCATGCACACAGGGGAAAAAAAAAGGCTTTCAGAAGAGTGTTACAGTGTCAAATTAAGCATGTCGAAGTCAAGAAATGCCAGAGGTAAGGCTGTTTCATGCTGGTTTAATTTAGTTCTTTCATGTGTATGACTTATAATCCAGATGTTAGGCTGACAGGTGCCTATTATGTATATTCGCCCTGACACGAGCTTATTTTGTGATTATAGCGAGATAGTGCACAAGGGCCAAATCTGTGTTATGAGGTGGATGAGCTGTTGCACACAGAATTCTTCATTCACCAGTTGTACTGTGCCATCTTAGCATTTTAAATTAGATATTACAAAGTGTGCTGGGTAGGGGGCAGGGAGAAGGTGGGACAAGGTGCCAAAATGCAGCATTTGATGCAGACTGTCTCACACAGATCATCTGCAGAAGACTCCTTTGCATCCACAGCAGGGACCAGACCTTTTCAGTTCATGAGGCAGCAGGTAACTCTTTGCTGGTGAGTAGACCAGCGGCCAGGCTGAAGGACTGAAGCAGAGCATTGCTAAGAGGTCCCTAAATTTTAAATCCTGGATGGAAGCGTGCTCCCAGTCTTTCCTTGACCTTCTTTTTCTGCCACCGCCCTTGCGTGCATCGGCATGTATGAACTGTTTTACAGAAGCAGTATAACATGGCCAAATTTGGATAACTCCTCAACGTGCATGTGCTCCTGACATTAGGGTAGCAGCTAAGCTGTGTTTTGTTGCTCTAAAGCATGATCATGTTCAGGCTTTCTGTAAAGTGAATTCTGAATTCTTACATGTGAGCTGGATAGTAGGGACAATAGAGATTTTTTTTTTCTCTAACACTGACTCTCCAGGAGAAAAAACAAAACTTTGTACATGTACTAGTCTTTGAAAATTTCAGCACCGAATATTCAAATTTTATTAAATCGTGAGTACTGAAATTATCATGTGAAAGTATGGCACTGCCTTAGTGGGATATAATTCTGCCAGCTGTCAATACAGTAACATAAACCAGTACATATAATTTGGTATTTCATTATGTAAAACCTGCTGAAAGAGTTCCTCGGAGTCCTTCATGTTACAAATTTGCTTAAGTTGAGTTCCTCCTCGAATTAAGTATGACATAAGCCCTGTTTAATAATTGTTTTTAAGATTCAAGTGGTGGTTCCTTGCCCTGGTGAGGGTTTCATATATTGCATCTTCAGTGATGAGGGAGTCTGTTTGACATTATTTAGTCTTTTTTGGGAAAGATACTGCATCAGAACAAGAAGCTTAGAGTTCATGATGCAGTGCCTTTTTTGATATTCCAGATAGATAAATAATTCCATTTTAATCTCACAGTAGGAAAACAACTGATTGAGATTTAATGTCGTATACAAGGAGCTGCACAATGTGTTAGTTATTTGTCAATCTGATGGAAGAGCAGAAGAGTTTGCTGCCTTTGATTCCAGCCATGCTATATTTTATGACTGACTTTTACTTGTTTTACTCATTCCAGATAAAATCTGTCATGGTTATACATCAGAAAACATTTCATTATTCCATCCATGAGAAATAACTGTAGTTAGTGCAGAAGCAACAGATTGCTGCCTCTCACAAGCCTCATGGAAGTGTGTTGTAATGGGATCGAGTAGCCTGGATCGATAGTTCTCTCTAGTAATACAATCCGCTGTCAGATAACTTCCAACAGCTTTACAGATTTAATGAACTCCCTGGGTTGATGATAAAAGTATAATGTAAGGAGGAAACTAAAACAACATCATGTATTAGATACAGCCCTAGGCAGCATTTTATGACCATCTTTTCTTTGGTTGTATATTTTTAATTATAAAGCCAGTATGCATCAAGCACTGTCCTGAAATTCTCCATCAGTGAAATTCATCTTGCTCTTCTCAAGTCAAGGATAAGGAGACTTCCTGGAGGGAACTGAATGAGAATTTCAAGCTCTGCGTTCACACCACTTTGGTGGTAGTATCTCAACCTGTGAGCTGGAGAAGCCATTTCTCCTTGTGCCCTCGTTGGGGCCATTAAACTCTTCGGGAGCAGCATCCTTTGTCTCCAGTCCCCCTCTGCCCCATCCACAGTAGGATATTAATTCCCACAGTTTTTTTGGAACTGGGGAAGTCACAGAAAGAAGCATGGCTCTGTGGTTACCCAATTAATGAGAACAAGTATCTGAACTGCTACTAAAAATATTGTTTAGGAGTAAGGAGTAAGTAAAGTCTTAGGAAATTAGACCTATTGTAAGGAGCGTATCTACTACTAAGAAGCAAACTGCCTAAATAAGACACTGTATGGCCATAGGAGTAACCTTAAGTGTGCCTAGGTTTGAGCACACTGACACAAGAGTTAAGGGGTTTTGCCTATGATAGGAAGGTGGAAAGCTATATAATTATCTTGGAGAAACATTAAAAATTACTTTCCTCTCTAGAAAAAGGTCAATAAAAAATTGCCAGTGCCATACAGTAAGAATTTGTTTTGTTGGATTTTCATCCAAGTAAAGGGGAACTCTCGGACATGTCTCGAACATGACACAATACTTTGTCTAAAAGTTAGGAAAAGAAAATGTAGCAGCAGTGTGACTTCTGGACAGACTGAAAAAGGTAGACTGTGGTTGTTCTTATTTCTTCCTGTCTTCTTTGCTTTCCAAATGAAGAAAGAAAGTGGCATTGTCAAGATTCTACTTACTAAATTTCGGTTGGGTGTACTTAGATTTCCTCCCAGTAGTTCTGATGGAGCTCCTCATTCATGTGCTGCTGCTGTTCAGCCTTCCATTGCTCCTTTGTGGTGGTGGGAGTGAGGCATCCACCTAGGTGCTGCTGCCAAGCCATAACTCAGATGGTGCCAACATCCTGGCAGGGCACTCTTGGAATAGGCATTTCCTTGCATAGCTGGACTTAATCCATTTGGTGTGCTCCACCCCAGGGGAAAAGGTAGGGCTTATTTCTTTCTCATTGAGCAATCAGAAGGATCAAAGTTCAAGGCGCTGTTGGAGAATTCAGGTGTAGGTTGGCACCTGTGGCCAGGCCTTGGACCACCTGAGACAAGGTTACCTCCAGAAGAGCAGCAGACAAGGTAATCCAGGAGCCACAGAGGCTTCCTGATTAAGATTCACATCTAATGGGAGGCCAGATGGAGATCCATCCTTTCCTGAGCCAGCTTCACAGAGAACAGTAGATCTCAAAAACGAATTTGGCCCAAATGCTCCAAAACCCACCGTGTCGCATCTGTGCATCCCAAGCAAGCCCCATCCCTGCCACTGCAGCTTGGTGACAAGGGGAACCTGTGGACCCCCACAGTGGGGGGACTTGCACAGGAGGTGGCTGGCCCTCTGCTCCGTCCGTCAGGCTGACAATGGCCATAAAAAAGAGAAGGAGTGTTTATGCTTGATATGCAAAAGCGCCAGATATTTCTTCCCTGAACAGTCTAATTTTTGGCCTATTTCAAAAGACCAAAGTGCTGCCTGCACTGAGTTATTAGAGGAACAATGTTCATAAAACTGTTGACACTGCTTACTATCATACGGGCTTGATTGGTAATGTTAGTGAAAAGATGGCAAAATTTATGTAAACAATTTAGTTCTGTTAGAATTATTGAAAAAGGCAAGTATCTCCAAAGCAATAAGAGCAAGAAATTATATTTATGACGGTACCAGAATTCCTGGGGAAATAGTGCATTAAGTAAACAGGAACCACATTGTGTGTTTTGTTACCGTGCTTTCTACAGATCAGAAGCTTTTAAACCAAACTGGATCACACTGGCCCATAAAAGTGAATTCTTCCCTTTTGGCTTAGATATATTTCTGAGCAGAAAAAATGGAAGCAGGAGCAGAAGATTGGAGTGAATGTGTAAACTGAATTTTAAAAAGGGAGGTCCACTTAATTCTCCTCACATTATTTCTCTGTATGATCCAAGCCTCAAGGGTTGGCAGATGTTTTTATAGGAATCCTGTGTATGTTGGACAGACAGCATTTCATGCATGCTGTTAGACCTACTAAGTTTTTCCTAAGGAGCCTGACTGATACTTGAGCCACAATTTCCAGTGCAATTCGTTCTTGCTCAGCTCTAGCATTTATCGTGTTAGTGACCTGCTGCTTCTTAGAAGAAAGAAAACCTCTCATAGCATTGTTGAAGACCACTGAGAGTCCTCAGTACTAACAGCATTTGACCGACCTTGAGTGGCTTTGAGAGTTGACTGGTCTTTTTATGGGACTTAGTTTGAAGGGACATTGGGTTTTGTTGCAAACAGCTTGTTGTTTTTGAAATACCTCGGGGGAAGTAGGCATATTTTGTTGAAAGAGAAAGAAGGAATCTGTGAGCTGAATATAATAAGCTTTTAGCTGAGTACAGTAAGCTGAACATAATTGGTTAATATGTCTTCTGGGAAATCATATTCCAGTATCTCCAAAGGAATAGAGATGCTTCTTTCAAAAATGAGGGCCCTCCTTTTGGTACTATGAGCTGTTTGCTATTTACTGGCCCACTAGCTTGGATGGGGAGTGACATACCTTCCCTGATGAGGTTCCAGTCAACACAGGGATGCCAACAGAGAATAAGACTAGCAAGGCACATCACAGCCGTGCAGTTTAATACTGTAAGTGATTGCAGGCAAATGGGTGTAATGCCTTCTGTTGGACACAGCTTGAAGCAGTAACCCTTTTTTTCTTCTCTTTAATTCCTCTTTCATTATTGTTCTCTCTCTGTATTACATTTTTATCAGTCTTCTCTTTCTGTGTCACATAGGAACAATTCAGCCAGTTGGATAACGTGGCCATCTGGTCGGCTTAAGGAAGGAAGCCTACAACACATCTACCTTGTGCTTGCAGAATGCTTTGATCCATTAAGCATCAAAATGTAAACTGTACTTCTTCACAAGTGTTTAAATATGTGTGTGTATATAAACTGATAACAGTCATGTGCCAAAGGAGAAAAGAAGTTGGAAAAAAGAAAAGTATCAGTCAGTAACACACCGATAAACCTACTACACCTGACTGAGTCTCATGAATTGCAACTGTTTCCTGGTAAGAGCTTCACATAAAGGCACAATTATTTAGGCCTGTCTGAAGTTACATGGAATAACCCTTCCTAGCTTTAATGAGCAAACAGAAGACCCAAAGGCAGGAGACATGACTCTCAGGATTACTCTTGCCCCAATCAAATCATCTGTTGCTGTGGTCCAGAGAGAAACTGTTCTTGAGCTTTTATCAAATTAAGCAAGAGATCCTGGAGGTGCACAGGTTTTTTCCTCAGTGTTTAATCCTGTTTGTAACCTCCCTTTTAAAGTCTTAGTCTTATTAGCTTCTTAAAGCACATCAACAGCAGAATTGCTCATTGCTCATTGTAACTGTCAGAAATATGTTTTTAACATATGATATCACCTTCATTTACACAGAGGAGATATTTTTGATCACGATTATCCCTGCAGAGTTCGTTTTGTGTGATCGCTCACAGAATTAAGAATCTTTTTCATTCAGAGGTCCCAAAAAGTCAGTTCTCTAGTTTGTCTTCATCTCAGGGGAGATGAGCTTGTTTAAGGTGAGATTCAGTTATCTGGTCCTGGAGTCTTATGTAATTTTTAGTAGCCAAACTTTTTCTCTTCTAATTCTTCTACAGCAGTCATTTTTTATAAAGCTTACCTTTGATCTTGGTATGCTTTCACTCTTGCAGTGCATTTTAAAGCGAAACGTTGCAACAGCTGTCAGAACCTAATGAACATCATCTCTGAATATCAAATGTAACACAGAGCTCTGTGAGCGTGGTGACTTGTTCCCAAGAAAGGTCAACTCTTTTGCTATGCAGCATGTAGCAAATACAGTTTATACAGCGGTCTTCCAATATGTAACGGCTAGTCTGCAGCCTAAAAATAAGACATAACTTTTATAGGTGACAAAAAGCAATAATACTTGGTTGAGGTATTAATGGATGAAAATAATGACCTCCATGTACAAAAAGTCTGTGCTCTGCTGATACCAGCATTTTATAAGAGACAACCTGTGTGTTTCTTTTTGATGGTTTTCTTCTCGGAGCCCTAAGGGTGTCTATAGAGAAGATTAAGACAAAAGACGTTTTTAGTGGCAAAGCAAAAACACAATGTGCCCCACCTTGCCAGAGTTTTTCACAGAGGAACATTTATGCCCCAATGCCCATGTCCAATTATCCTAATAGAATACCTAAACCGTGCAACTAAAAAGACAATAATTTGGAATTCACAAAAATTAAAGAGATAAAAATTGGCATTAACAAAAATGCAGAAAGTTTTAAAGCAGCAGGCTTGGCTGGATTTCACTACACTGAACAGATTCGCTAATTGCATTTTCTTAGTTCAATTTTTTTTTCTTAGCATGAAAGATTAACAACAGATCTTTTTTTTTTCTTTCCCTATTTGGAAGCAGGAGCTCTCCTAGGAGCTCTCTCAATCTAAAGCCATATTAAATAACCGTTTATGAGAGTGGATTGGATAAAATTTGGAGATGATTGATGACATGATTGCTTCTGGTTGTCTATGGGATGTCTCAAGCTTTCAGCTTTTCTTTTGGGAGTTCCATGCATAATACTTCTGCTTCATAGATCTCAACAAGGCAGCTCTAGGGAGCCACAGTGTTTAAATGTCCCTTTTAACAAGAATAATCATAGTGCACTGGAGATAGCTTTGCTAGAGCTGAGCCTTTATGGAAACATCTGTTACTCAAATTTTTGTTTGGTTTGGTTTATTTTTTTAAAAATCAAAGTAAGTATATATGTATATACCATGGCAAAGATTCAGATTGTCTTGATTCTTCTTGATAGATCCGTCCCACAATACGATATTCCTATGCAAGCGTCAACTCTGAGCATAGAGTGGGGAGGAAAAAGCAATATTCAGCAAAAGTGCTAAATTTCAAAATACTTGAGGTGGTGCATACACCTGTCCTCAGACCACTTTTCTAGTTAGGGCATTAATTATGTCTGTGGCTGACTTTGAAGCTTAGTGCCTTTGTCCCAGGAATTAAAATAGCTCGTCTGAAGGTACACCAGCACCTCTCTAGTTTTGACCAATCGTGTTGCACTGTACTTCAGGGAAGAAGGATTTGTGGAGAGTAGCTATTGCCTGCTGTAGTGCAGCGCAACGGGGCAGACACGGAAGCCCCAGCATGTGTCAGACCAAACTCAAAACCAGTAGTATAAGGATATTATAGGAATCAATGTGGGCTTCAAGCAAAATAAACTTGGACTCTTCCCTGGAAATACATTTGCAGGAAACAATAATAGTACTGCTCATCAGAGAATATAGGTTCAGAAGAAGGTATTCACTGCTGTTGGATGGAGCTCCTCACTGAAAAATCAGTGTACCTAATGCAGAATTGAAGGTATGAGAGTCAGAAATTTTGTAAGCTTCCTGCTTTGTTGAATTTTTAACATTTAGGAAGTGACACTTGCATTAAATAATTATTTTTGTGAAGCATACTTTACAGTTCAAAGCTTAAGGACTATCCTCTTTGTATGCCTTTTTGTCTTTCAGGACAATTATAATTAATGTAGAAAACCTCATTGTACCGATTAGCTTTTTATCAGTGCATCTCAAAGCACTATCTAAAGAGCTAAGAATTGTTATCCCTGTTTTGTGTGTGAGGAAGGTGTTAAGACATGATGAAGGGACTGGTAAAGGACAACTGGAAGAGTATAACAATGGCCAAAAGAGGAGCAGAGCCAAGGACCAGCCTCATACATTATCTGGGAGGCTATTCTACCTCAGTCCTTGCTCTCTAATGAGGTTTTCCCCCGCAGATTAATATTCAGGTTGTATCATTTAGTTCTGTGTTTTTCACTGACAGAGAACTGCATAGCACGGGGTTTATATTTAATGCAGCACTTACGCATGTATTTAAACACTGAGCAACTGTCTCCCCTTGAAAGCCGGTGCTCTTTACCCAGATGTTTATGTGCTGAATCAGACATTCGCTACATTTTACTCCCTAGTGCAGAACAAAATGATCTATTGGGTTCTTCCCTTTCCATGAAGATGACTATGGCAAAACCAATAGAATAGTTTTGTTATTTATACCAATAACAATTACTAAGTCAGATTTGTCTGACAAAAGAAATTTTCCATTCCCTTCACAGGTGCTATTCTGTTTAAAACATGATAGATGTTTCTAATCCAAATGCATCTCATCACCAACCAGGTACAGACTGAGCCATCCGCTGCCCCCAGAGGGTCATTCAGGTCATTGAATCTGAATTACCTTTTAGAGATGTCTCTCCCTCTGAAGATCTTGAGTGCAGAGCAACTTGTGGTGACCAGTACCCAACCTTGTGTGTCTCAGGAACTCCAGACTAGGTAGGAAGGCCTTCTTGGCTGTTCAGGGAGAGAGAACATACCTCCTTTTTTTGTATGCGTGGTTAAACTTATCAATAAAAGAGTATGTCAACATGTCTTCAGTAGAGGTTACTCTAGCAGGTAGTGTTGCTGAAGCTTGGGTGCGCACAAGAATGAATCATTCAAGACAGCGCTGGTTTTATACGATGTTCCACAGTGTGTCCTCGGAATGGGGAGAGCTGACACGTTGTTTGAAAAGGTCACTTGAAACCTATAGGCAGTCGGCAATTATTAATATTTATTACTTGTCTAAAGAAGTTTACGTGCAGATACTTACTCCTTAAAGCTTGTGGGCTGTGGCAGATAAAACTGATAAAGTTCCTGTTCTTATCTGATAGGAACTTTTTCCCCTTTCTCTTCCTTCTTAGAATTTATTCCGTGGAACATTTTTTTCTAGTTTTGCTGAACAATTTGGAAGTGAGGGGAAATTATATTACTATTATTATTATTTGGAGCTACACAATTATACTATTAAGGTTAATGATGCCAGCAATTAAAAGGCATCTAGTTATTTGGAAACTGTCAGTTGGGACAAATTGTTCTTTAATGTCTCTACACATGGATTACTTTGATGGGAATGTAGGAAATCGGTAGGTCAGTGCAATATTTCTTGTTGCTTTTTGCTGTCGGGAAGCTTTCCCTGCTGTCCTTGAAAAGTATTGTAGGAAAGTATAAACCACATTATACCACCCCTTATCTTTCTTATGGGTATTAGTTACAAATATTCTCATTAACTCTCCGTCAGTGAATTATGGACCAGCTATTTATGGTACAGAATTATAAATTGTCTGGGACTGTTTGTGCTCACGGGTTTCTGGCTCTGAAATTTGCCTCCTTTTTACAAACCTGTTAGTTGTTAAACATGTCTGGATTTCTAGGGGATGAGTGGCTTTGTCATGTATGCCTCCCAAATAAATTTTTCCCTTTCTGTAAGATACTGCATTGCTTGAAACTTTTTTCCTCGTGAAAAATAATTGGAAATACCAGGCCAGTTGCTCAGTTGTGCTCATATGGAGCCACAACTCCACGTGCAGCCAAGAGGGAGGAATATCTGTAAGCTCAAGATTGTGCAATCACTAGTTTTGATAAAGTCCGTGGTATTGAAAACCTAGGTGGGAACACTGATGTTTTCTGCCATTCCAAGCTCTGTTTTGACTATTCGCTAGATATCCCTCAGTGAGTGTATGTAGTGATACCTGCAGTGTGTTTCCCTAGGAGATTGTCAGGTTTATTTTGGGCAATTAGATGTGACAACGTCAACATTTAGAGTATTGTTTATGTTCCCTGTACTTAGTAAAGAGAACAGCTGGTTAATACTGATAATATATTGAAATGATCACATGTGGATGCACAAATACAAAAAATTATCTAGGGAATAGTTGGTATGATTTTATGATGCTACTCTCATGCCAGCTAACAATTTAAGGTTAAAAAAAAGGTTTAATTTGTTTCCAGTCTCAAAGTGATAAAACACAATGGAAGATCGATGTCTTGATCTAGAAAACACTTCAGGTTAAAATGCTATTCAGATGCTTGAAGTTCAAGACAGCACAGGAGAAAGTACTTAGAACTGCACTGCAAAATGTTAACCATAGCAGCAATAGGGTGTAGATGCTATCCTACCCACTCTGTGCAACTTCCAGCAAAAAAAAATCCACAACAAGACCCAAACTATTCAGCACAGGTGAAATACAGTGTTTGAGTGGGCATGCAGATAGTGGTCCTGGAATTAGAGGAGCGCTAATGAACTTCTGGTGAGCTTCAGTGAGAGCCTATGCAAAGCACCTAATCACAAAGACTCATCTTAATTTACCTACTGGTAGTAAATGGGGTACTTGCTGGAACTGCTCCTTTTTCGTGTTCCTTTAAAGGTGTGAATATGTTATTGATTCGTCCTGCAAAGCAGAGAAGCTGGAATGGAATGGAACGGAACCAACAGCAGAAAGATTTGGAGAAGTTCATTTTTTTTTGTTATACCCTGTTTCAGCTTCCCTGCCAGCCTTTCCTTTCCCTTTAAAGGAAAATAAAATCTCACTCAGGTGTCTTATACTAAAAAGTAGTTTGTTTTAAGCAGTGAAAAATGTTCTTTAGAGTTTTTATGTTTGTTGCAAAGATGGATCCGGTTTGCAAGCAGCTCTCTGAATTAGCTCAAGTCTGAATTTTACAAGACACAAAAAATCTTTCCACTTTTAATAAGAAACTCCAAAAATGGTTTCTTCCCCAAAGGCTAGAAAATGTAAACTATTGATTCATTTTTGTTTTCCTAAATAAAGACATAGTTCAACATAATTATCCAATGAATATTGTTTATTTAGTCTTAATATTTAATTGCTCTTGTGAAACAATTATCCAGGTTTTTGCAGCAACTTTGAAATCTGTTTAGGAAAATAAATACAGTAATTAGAAATTAAAAGTCCTGTTGCTCAGTATAATAACTACATTAGTTTTAAGCAATAAAGTGGAGCTAAGCTTTGTGCTTTAATTACTATTATTATTATTATTTTTCTTAATATGTGTGTGCCCCATGCTTATTTTCTGCCTGGGGCATCACATTTGCGGAAGCTGGTCCTGAGACTATGTCCAGCCAGTTTCATGTGTACACTGTGGCACACAGTTCATAAAGAACCAGGTGACGGATTACACTGGTAGAACGAAAGGGTAAATGAGAAAACATTTAACTAACCACAGGAAACCTAATTATAATCAAAATTGAGTTATATTTTCTCCTAATTTCTGAAATATTTTTGGCATGGGAATTATTTCTGCATCACTAGCTGTAATTTTTTCTTAAGTATATATAAACCTTTTCACAGTTGCAAGTTTCAGCGTCAGATGGAAGAATCATCTTGGGCAAAGGCTCAGCTGCAAAGCTACTAATTCTGGATGCTGTAGGGGTGTAGCCTCTCTGCTCGGTCCGTAACAGTACTTTTCTCAAGCACAAATTTGAATTCAAATATAAGCATGGGTTTGGGATTTCCCAGCACAACGGGTTCAGACCTGAACTTTGTAGCTTGGGTGGAACTCTGTTTTAGGTGCAGAAAAAATAGGTACATAGTATCATGGTTGTGACCCCTACCAAATGAATATCTATCAAGATACTAATGAAACCTCATTCATTTAACTAGAGTGATGTTTTTAATGAAGCAGAACTAAACTCCAGCTAGGTAGTAAAGCAGAAGACTTTCTATCCACGCTCAACACCGCGCGAAAGAGCAGTTAATCAGATGCAGCAAACCTGGGGACAATTGTGTGTCATGGGTGTGGGGGGTTCTTAGAGTTACCGGTGGATATTGACTGTGGGAGGTCTTTCCTAAATGGCTTTTCGGTTACTGCCCTCAAGACTGCCACGGCAAACTCTGCTCAACAATGCTGACCAAGCACGTTATAAGGCAGATGAGCGATGTCACTCTGACGTTAGTGCTCTAGATACCTTGACTTAGCAGCTTGGTCAAGCCAATGTAGAAGGATCGACGAGAATAAGAGGGATTTATCTAGGATGTGTTAACTCACGTGTTAGCCCCCTTGCCTCTGCCAAGCATCTGTTTTGTGTCAGCCAAAGCAAAACCGTAGGATTTGTTTTTTCAGGGAGTGAATAATGCATTGCCTAGAAAGATCATTTCCTGGTGGGAGGCTTGAGGACCCACACGCATCCTCTCTGCCTCAGTGACGCCTGTGTGTGGAAGAGGGAATTGCCTATCTACCTTTCCAAAAAGCGAGGAAGGTCTGACAGCACGTATTGCCATTCTCTGTGCTCCCCTGACCACAGAGAGACCTTTCGCGTTGCGGTCCAGGAGGCTGTAGGGTGCTCGCTAGCAAGAACCATGAGGGTAGCTGAGCTGCAAGGACACAGGCCGGTAGCAGTTCCCGTTCGTGCAGGAGGTTGGACACCAGCCAGGCTGATCGAGAAACATACGGGACTCTGGCACCCTTGAGACGCTGCTTCGATATACCCCTGCATCAGGGGCTGCCCCTCAGCTTTCCACGCAGAGGACAAAGCTCATCCGAGGAGGGCAAGGCTCCCTGTCGATGGAGGGAACACAAATTCACCTAACGCTTTGTCTGCACAAAAAGATAAATCAAGCTTTACGTTTTTAGTCTGTTGCTTCTTTAATTGGTTTTTTTTTCAGATCTGAGGATGCTTTTCATTAATTCTGAATCCCCTCGGCAATGGCTTGCTAAAATCTATGAATGGTGTGTAAGAGAAGACTGTTTCATCTGATAAAAACCACAAAAAAACACTTTCCACATGCACCGTTTGTATCGGAGGTTTTTGAAGAGGCTGAACGCACTTCAGTATCTTCGTTGAACTTGATGCCACTTTTCTATTTCCTCGTTCTGTCTGTTAAGTTTCAGGAGAAGCCAGATTCCTCCACTAAGGGGAGCGTGTGCCGTAGTTGCCGGTAATAAGACTTGAGCCAGAGGATGACAAGCGAGCTGCAGAAGCCCAGCAGCAACGCTCGTAAGAATAGTGTGTCACGGAGATCATTTTAAGGCCGTTATTGATTAGGGGAAGACGAATGTGTCTTTTAATGGTGTTCTTTGGTGTACCATTGATCTTCATAGAGCCCTACCGAGCTGCCTTCAGGTGCTTCCCTGAGAGCA
Organism: Haliaeetus albicilla; assembly: GCF_947461875.1. NCBI lineage: Eukaryota > Metazoa > Chordata > Aves > Accipitriformes > Accipitridae > Haliaeetus > Haliaeetus albicilla. Next base: position 7,990,454 of record NC_091497.1, on the reverse strand, counting down.
CCATGCGTCGTAGCCTGTGGCTCCGCAGTGATAAATTACACGGCACCAAGCTGCTCCTGAGCGCTTCCCTCTCCCTTCGGGCTCCTCACCAAAAGCCTGCTTGCTGCCCTGGCCCAGCAGCAGGCTTCTGCTGAACTTCGCTTCCACGCAGCTTCTCTTTGTTTTCTTACATCTCTGGTAGGACTGATCAGTCCGCCGTGGCGAATGAGTAAAGCTTCTGAAATTTAGTTAGAAAGCGGCTTCCCCCTTCTATACAAATAATTGCTTGGAAGTTGTGCTTTCTGTTTATATTTGTTCTCACATAGGCAGGACATGCTGCAAAACAAACGTTAGGATTACAGCTGTATCGATGGCCTGGATTGATTGGGGCTGATCCCCTACGTCGTGCTGACGGCTTCTCTCATGGCGAGAAGGTCACAGGTCTGTTCCCGAAGACAATCTCGAGCAGGAGCAGCATCCAGTACTAGTTACTACACAAAATTTGTCAAACAGATTATAAGCATCTATTTTAAATTTTAGTACATTTAAATAAAATCTGATTAAAGAATATTTTAAACTTGGTGAACCATAATTATTTCTGAACAGTGCTTTCCTTTTATCGGGGGAAGTTTTGTGTTTCATATGGCACGAATAAATAAACATTGTGCAGAATGGCTTCATGAAGAATCCATATTGCAGAATTAAAATAATGTGATCATATGCACTTTTTATTGTTAAGGCAGCTGGGTAACTCGCATGCTGAAATTTAATGCTTCTTTATATGCAGTAAAAATTCATGCCAGCGGTTCGATAACCAATACGTTTTGTATTGTTTCTTGCCATGACATAGAACGAGGCTGTTTCTGAAAATCTTTTAGTTGAGTGCCATGCATATGGAGAATATTAACTATGCAAGTATTCTGGAAGTACTCTTTTTAAGAAAAATGTCAGATTTTTTTTGTAATTTTTGTAGTCTTTGTTCTAATACATCAGCAAGCCACCACGAATTACACAGATGCATTTATTTGTACATATTTTGCATTAATGTAGCTTTGAAACATACTCTTTCACAAAAGAATGCACTTAGTATGAATACTTAAATAAAACTTTTCGTACCTATGAAAGGTAATTAGGTGTTGAGCTCCAGGAGCATACTATTGAGTTACAGTTAATGACTATGAAAGTATCAAGAAGACTTAAAAAGTGTTAAACTGTTTTGGACAGTCTATATTAATACTCCAAGGTAACTTACTGCATTGTCATTAATTATTTTGGGATCTAAATGAAATTATGGAAGCGCTCAAAAATGTACGCCTTTCCCTTTTTTAATTTAAAGATGTAATCATAGATCTTAAGAAAAAAAATGTAATCTTTAATTTTTTTTAAGCATTAAATTCACTTGGTTATTTGATTTAAAAATTTTTAAAAATATCGTTAATTAAACATTTTTCTCATTGTTGAGAAAAGCAGCGATTATGCTATGGTTCAGGTGTGATTTAAGTGTTTTGGCTCATCTTCATGTGAGGAGTAATCTCCTTAATGACCTTTGGTGGCTTGTGGCAATGCATGCCTTTAATGCAATAAGGTGTAATCATTTTTTGTGGGATCAAAGACGTTACGCTTAATATACATTAAGCATGTGTAACAGGATCTCCATGCAGTCTGCGCCAGTGTGGCTCAGGTTGGTGCGGCACCTCGTCAGTGCCAGTTCCTCACTGGTTGCAGTTACCCTACAGAATTACCCTAATGGTAAGTGGTTGAGGCTCGAATTTGGTGATGGCATCATAGTCTCTGCTTTTTAAATGAAAAAGCTTTTTTCTGGCTGTCAAACCTAGTGAGAATAGCCATGGAAGAAGGGACCCAAGTTTGACTGACGGAGGCCCTTGGCACGTACTTCCAACCAGCCTTAAAAAATACATCTGAGAGATAGGGATGGTGGCATCCTTCTCTTTTGGGTTGTCTGTCCTGATGCTTGCCAGCCTGGTCTGACACTGCTTCAGCAAGGAGGTGTGGGGTGAAGGAGCACAGCTGTCTTCACCGCTCTTGGCCATCGCAGCTTCAGCTCGGCGCAGGAAGGACTGGCGTCCCTCGCCGGCACAGACCCCGGCTTAGGGACCAGCCTGTTTCTGACATGGCAACGGCAAGACAGGCCCATAATACCATGATCCATCCAGGGAGGCTTTGAAGGGGATTGCCTTGATCGGTGACTGATTTCTCTGGTGTTCCTCCAGTTGTCTCAGATGGTGATAAGTTCCCTTCGGGACCCTCTATTGGCCTTGGCCATTGGTGGTTAGTGCGGGGTGACTTCCCAGCCTGTTCTGCCATCTTGCTGTGCAGCTTTTTTTGGAAGGAGGGAGTTTGCTGCTTCCTGAGGGTTTTCTCTATTCATCGTTTCAGCCAAAACGCATGCAAAAGTATACATATTTCAGATTTTCCTTCAGATTTCTGCATTCCAGGGCACAGAGGTTTTCGGTGAAGGTAAACTCCGTTGCCTGGGAACAGCCCAGAGATCCACTTGGTATCTCCAGATTTAAAACAATGCTGGGAAACAGGGATGTTCTCCCCTCAAATACTTCCTGAGTGTAAATAAGGAGCGCTGCAGTGAGACTCTCTCTTCTGAACTTATCTCACGTTTTTGTTCTATAAAGATTTTTTTCTCAAGACTGCCTCAACAATTCAAGCTGCAAATCTGCAGACTCTGGTACATAAGCTTTTCCTGCTGACACGTTTATTAATCTTAGTTGTACTGCATCTCTCCAGGTGGGCAAGTTTGACATATTTGCATTATCAATCTAATCTAAAGCCTTCTGACATAACCAGACTATCTGAGTTCCTCCCAAGTATTTCAAAGCAAAAATATTCTATTTCTTATAATTCTCTAGATGTGATGAGTTCTTGTAATTACGAATTTTTCTGTGCTTCTATCTGTAAATGACACGTTGAGGAAAAGCTATGCTAAATTTTTGCAGTTTGGCATGTGTTTCAGGACTATTCTTATCTCTGACAAAACAAGTAAGTAGATAAATAAAATGTTCAGTGGCCCAGGTTTGGCTCTTACATCAGGTTTGTCCCCTGCACTCATAAGCTTCCCCCTGTTAGGTGACAGTTTAATTATCCTAACAGGCAGTTGTGATTACGGAGCGCAAGGTGACTTGTCAGGTATCCAGGCATAATCCCGCGTGCATTAAGAGGAAATGCAAATACTAAATGTCAGTTCGGAAAGCTGAATCACGTTACACACCGAATGGCTCGCCGGGGCAGAGTACACGCTTAAGTGGTGGTTCCGTCGTATCCTTGAACTTTTTCGTCTTGCGTCTTCTGCAGGCTGCCCGGTTTCACACGAGGGGAAAGCAGAGCTCCTTACCTACAGCGGACCCACGCTGAGCTGGCCGAGAGGCAGCGCATGCCGGGGGGGGTGAGCGGCTGGGTGGGCAATAGAGAGTCGTCTGCCAGTCTCCAGTGATACTTGGTGCCCTTGGCTTCTGCGGCTCCTCGAGTGTCCCAGGATCTGCCAGTAGCCCTACTGAATTTAGGAGTGGTGTCCTTCATGCGGCTTCAAAGACTCCACAGAGTTGTGAATTCCTGAGGGCGCTGGCTATTTTCTTTCAGCCCATACCTTGGTCTTGCTTAAATTTGGCTTTTGCTGGCCGTTCTTTGTGCAGCACCAGCGGCACTTTGGGAGGTGGCAGAAGCCGGTCTTTCAGAGGTCCAGCAGGATGTATTTTCCTGCTCTGTGCAATGGAGATCTTTCATCTCAGTGAAAGTCTTCAGCCTGAGAGCTGACAAAGAATAATCCCTAGTCCCAGCAGGACGCCCTGTGCCTGCTTTCTGAACAAGCCAGTTCAGAAACAAACAGAAGGCACAGGTTGTATGTTCAGCAGTGGTTTGGGAATTTTATAGAAACGTGGTAATTTCTGAAGTTGCGATAATACTACAAAGTGGTTTAGGGTAGAAGGTAGGTGTTGGTTGATCACAGAGCCTGTCAGGTCTAGTATCATTGGCATCTTTTTGGTTGAGCAGCAAGACAAGCAGGGAACTGCAGGAAATCTGTCCTCAACTCGTAAATATTGCAGTACTCCAGCCAGGACTTGGGACACCAGCTCGCAGCTCTGCAGAGCTCTCGGAGCTGTTGCTCAGTCTCCGTCGTACTGTTTCTTTCAGCCACCGGAACGCGAGGTGGATGTTTTCCCGATTCTCCTCCTGGCAGGGCCCTCGGCAGGCTGCTCGGCCAGACTGGACGTGGGTGAACCCTGTGCCTGGGAGGATAATTCTGCGCAGTGAGAGACAGTGTCTTCTGGGGACAGCTCGGTCTGCATGTCTGTCGTACGAGGTGTTTGTGATCTGAAGGGATGCTGTGCTCCGTCCCTGCGGCAGCGGGAGATGCGATCGCTTTGCTTTGCTTTGCAGTGACTCAGTTGAGTAAAAATCTTTCACATCCAAGTACTTCTGAATCAGCCTGTACTTTTTTCACCAGCAACAGTCGGGTTTTCTTTCTTCTTTTCATTTTTATTTTTCTTTGTCACCGTCTGCCCAAGACTGACTTTCACCTCTGTGGCAGATGGATGGAAGTTGCATCTATTCCAGCGTGCCTGTGGCAGGCGGTAGGGCAAGAAAACCGTGCCTCGCTCATTTATGGGTGCATTTTTAGATACGTTCACTGCTCATATGTGGGACTAGATTTTCCAAGGTGTGCTGGGTCCTTTGGAAAAGGACCGAGTGCCTGCTCTCGGCCTGGCAATGCCCCCTCCCACGCCAGGGCTGGACTCCTGCAGCACCCAGCAGTGCCCGGGGGTGCAGGGTAGCGCTGCGTCTGGCAAAAGGCAAAGGGTTTATCTCCAGCTAGAAGGGGAGCTGGTGGGACCACACCAGAGCACTGATAGGTTTTACGTGCAGCGGTGTCGTCCGCCCTTGTCGGTGTAACTGCACGGCCTCGGAGCTTCTGGGCGAGACGGCAAGAGATAAAGATTGAGGGTAGCCACCAACCTCCTCCCTGGTCAGAAGCATTATCCACAAGGAGACCAAAATCTATCGAGGTGGTGACCACGTGCGCTGCTTTGCACTGTCAGGCAATAATTTTCTCTCATACAAGTCTGCGGTTATTGGGTTTTATAGCTTAGCAATACAGCCAGGTTTTACCTGTCAGTTTACAGATTGAATGTACGCACAAAAAAGAACCAACTTTTCAGTGTTGGAAGCATGGAGGGAACGGGATGACTGGTCTGTTCTCCCGCAGTCTGCGTTGAATAAAAAGCTTGGGGCAAGGAGGGGAAACAGCTAATGCCAGCTCTGCTGTCTCAGCCAGCAAAGCAGCCTGTTAGCTAAGCTCCTAAGCTTTTCTTCTGGCATTATATAAAAACATACCGCTAGGGCTGAGAATTACTAACATCCAGTTGTGTGGCCTCTGCATACCTGCAATGAAAGGAAACAGAACAGAAGCAGATAAATCACTTATCTTTGTGATTTTATCAGAAAAAAAGCGTGAGCAGGTGTTCATGCCAACATATTCTGGTCTATGACCTTTAGTTTAAAGGATTTATTTTACATTATTCCTTGCTTTACAGCTTTAAAGACATAGTAATGAGGTGCTCTCTGTGCATCCTCCTACTCAGAGAAGCTATATTGAGAAGTACAGCTGCAGCCAGCGGGGTGTTAATCACCACTTACCGACAGGCAGGACTAACACAGGCAATTGGAGAGTGTGGTAATTTTCTATAGGACGTCTGCTCTCACCATCCTGTCTTCCATTAATAGAGTAACATTTGAGATGCTCAAGCATTAGCTCTTTTACCGTGGAGAATAGGTTTATGTAAACAAACATTATTCTGGGGTGAAATTAGCCAAGGTATTAAACTGATAAATGTGATGGCGAACGGTGCCGGTGACAAGAACATGGGAGAAGGACGGTGGTCTTCTGTGAGATATGGAGTACCTCCCACAGCCCGGGATGGTGGGCTTGGTGGGCTGTGGGCTGCTAATGGTAACGTGAGATTTCCCTGCACTCCTGCAAGTTGAAAAGGGATTTACTGTCTTCCTGCCTCTTGCTGCTGGCCTTGACAGTAGGGAGTTTCAGTGTCTAGAGTCGTTTCAGACAACTGTCATTAGAACGGTGATTATTCAAGATAGTAATTAAATCCTTGTACCAGGGTCCCATCACAGTGTTGTCTCCTGCAAATTATGTCATCTTCTGGCTCTTCACAATTTGCTCTCTTGTTCAGCTTTAAATTTTTTTTTAAAAAAGCTTCCATTAGGGATAACATTACAGGCACAAAGGACTGTATTAATTTTGGATCTCTATTACCTTTTCCAGTATTACTCAAAATTTAGATTGTCTTGAGTACCAGGGGACCAACATGATGGATCCGAGTGACTAATCGCAGTAGGATAAGAGGTTATTACATCTCAAAGAATTATGAGTCTCATAAAATATTATTAAAAGTTAATGTGTTTGATTTTTCTCTTAAAATTATTCAAACAATTTTACTATCACTGGGTAGCTGACAATTTGCAGGAGGGTAATCAGAAAATATTCCAAGGAAAATGTGAATGCATAGCTTTTGGGTTGTTTCATTATGTGTTATTTTACATTTGTTATGACTTTTAAACTTAATTATCTCACAGGGTAGATAGTGATGCACTCAGTGATTTAGCAGACACCGAAATATTAAAATATAATGACTCATGGTGGAATATATGCATCCAGATATTTTCAGTGTTATTGCTTGCCTTTTAAAATATTTAGATCCAGAGCATGGCTTGACACTATCTCTCTCTTTGCTTTTATAGCTCTTTAAATAGAAAGAAAAATCCCCATTTTAAAGAGAAACAAGAAAATGGCTAAAGAGCTTGGAACCTCTTGTGGTGGTACTCTGGCTTCTTTTGGCTTACGCTCATCTTCAGGAGCTAGATGGTTACGTACGTCAAAAAGCACCTCCCAGATCCAATTCAATGAACATTTGTTTCTCAGAAAAAACACCCAGAAGTCTAAGGGAAACTTGACAAGTGATTTTTCTTTTCTGATGTTTTTATTATTTGCATGTGTAGCGGGTGTTCTGTTTTTCAGAGACTGCTCTTAATCTTTTTATGATCAAGTCTTTTGATTTGCAAATTAGAAGATGAAATAACCAACTGACTGAAGCATTTAGCAAGCTTCTTTTCTATGGTTTTGTCTTTAAAGGGCAGGGAGAAATATGTGAGGTGAGTTACATTTTCTTCTGTGTTTCAGACTTGACATATAAATGTTTCAGATGCGGTAGGTATGAACACAAAGAGCTGGGGTAGTGCCTGCCTTTTGACTTCATGCCAGTCTACGAACAGTGCAAGGAAAATACGCTGGGTATGAATATTCAGCATTCACTCATCTACCGTCTCTTCTTTAGTTGGGATATTATGAAGTAAAAGTGGCTTTGTTGTCCATAAGTTGATGGTTTGGTTTTGGAAAGACGCGTTGATGGATCAGGAGTGACCAGGGATGTAGGGAAGCTGGATGCACCTTTTTCTCTGCCGTGGGCCCCTTGTGTGACTCCGAGATTACTTAATCTGTCTCTCTAAAGGCAAGGATGATAATACATTCCTACTTGGATGGGATGACACATCCATTCCTTGGGCTTGAAACACTGTGATGGCTGGATGCATACAAATATCCAGATAGGTCTAGCATGGGGATCGATTTTAGCAGCATACAGTGCACCAGCAGAAACTGCTGTTGAGTTTGGAGGTGTTGCATCGTCCCACAGAAAATTTCCTCCATTTGCTTTAATCCCTTTCCCTTTCACCAGAGCTAGTGTCCATGCTGTGATTGAAGTAATTAATGTCAGTCATTCTGTGGACAGAGAGGATGGCATACGTAGGACCTAAGGGGAATTTCAGTTGCACAGACCTTCAACAGCAACAGATTTCTCTCTGCTGGCTGAATGTTGATGCTCGGGAGTAGGCAGGTAAAAATAGATCCAGAGGACAGATAAAAGACTACTTTTACAGCAGCTGAAGGATGTGACAGTTTAAAGCAATAGCTTTTTGCTTTGTGTAACAGCCCTGCCATACTTGAGATGCTTATGGAGAAGGTATTGCTTTGGCTTGCCTCTCAGCCTGCAGGTTCTTGGCTCCCTTATACTTACAGTTTATAGTTCGATGTGGAACTGAATCTGAAAAAAGAGAGCTATTTTAGAGAGAGGGGTGAATATCAGTGAATGAGGGTGGGATTTCCTCTGACAGAGTAGCATCTGAACCAGAAGAGAGCTGACCCACCTCCTCTAAACAAACCCCAATGTCCAGATTTGTCTCGGGTCCGTTACTGACACAGAAGGCTCGCTCTCGCGGTGGCCAGCATCACAAAACCGTTGTGTTGGCCATGTGAGGAGGAGATGCTGTTCCAGGCTGTGTTTGCGGCGTTTAAAGGCGGTGTAATCACTCCTGCCTCGGCTTAACTGTGCTTCAAAGCCCGCTTTGTACCAAGCTTGGTACTGTTGGTTATGGGTCAGCCTCGCTGTTAGCGAGAGGATTTGTACCGTGTGGTAGCACGGCAGCTTATCATAAGGGAGGGCTGCACTCTGCTGAGATAAATTATGGTGCCAGCAGGCAGGAACTGATGCCAGTGATTAAACCCATCGCTTGCTCTCACCGCTATTCAGAAAAAAAAAAAAGAAAAGATTTTTGCATGCGGAAACTTAACAAGGAATAATAAAAAGAAATACAGAAAAAAAATTCCCTCTCTTTTTTTTTTTTCTTTTGGTTTCATTCAATTCCATATCCTCCTTTGAGGTATTTCTGAGGCAGTGTACGCTCTGCTGAGCAGTGGAGTGTTGTTTGGCAGGTGTCACCAGGTGGCACTGCCTTCAAAATGTCATTGTGCGCTAGGAAACGCAGAGATTGGCATCTCTTTCCTGCTGACATTTTAATACACCTTTCTGATGAGGGCATCGCTGTGTGAGAGGCCAGAGAGTTTGCTTTCGGCCGATATCTTTGATTGAAGTTGCTCCCTGGGAACAGGGCTCTGGGGTTTGGCTGAGTGTCTTGAAAGAAGGGATCGCCTGTGTGTTATTTATGACAATCTCTGCTCCAGGATGAGTGTCTAAATGTAAATTACTCGATTTGCCTTTAGAGTATATCCACTCTAATTTCTCCTCCACTGAGAAACCAGTCTGCAGGGCGCTGACATCTGCTAGCGTTCAGAAAAGAAGCAACACATGTTCCTAGAAGTTAAAAATGGAAGAGACATATTGCATTTTCCAACATTGTTTTTCCCTCTGCTACTGCCAGTGTTTGTTCCCAGTGCTTAGGTCTGGCTCCAAGTGACTCAAGTTAGTACAGTTGCCATCATTTCTCAGAGAAAATAGTGCCTCCACCATCCAGGTATCTTTTCTGCTGTTTAATTTACAGGGTTTTAAAATTATTGTCATGTCTTTCCTGGCTGTTTAGCCATTTACTTTCCCCTAACTGATTTTTTTCCCTGCTTGCTTTGTATGCTTTAAATTATAAAGTTCTAAATTGCATCATTCTTAAGGGACCCCATCCTACAACCGTTGACATGAAGGGAGGTGATTCTTCCCCCCCTACTCAGCGCTGGTGGGACAACATCTGGCGAGACCACACCTGGAGTGGTGTGTCCAGTTCTGGGCTCCCCAGTATAAGACATGGGCATACTGGAGCAAGTTCAGTGAAGGGTCACTAAGATGATTAAAGGTTGGGAGCACTGGACATACAAGGAGAAGCTGAGAGAGCCGAGACTGTTTGGCCCGGAGCAGAGAAGACTCAGGGGGGATATTGCCAACGTGTACAATACCCGAAGGGAGGGTGCAAACAGGACAGAGCCAGGTTCTGCTCAGCGGTGCCCAGTGACAGGACCGGAGACGATGGGCACAAACTGAAACACGGGACGTTCCCTCTGAACATCAGGAAACACTTTTTTTACTGTGAGGGTGGCCGAGCACTGGCACAGGTTGCCCAGGGAGGTTGTGGAGTCTCCATCCTCAGAGATATTCAAAACCCAGCTGGACATCATCCGGAGCAAACTGCTGTAGTTGAATTCCGCTGTCTTCAGGGTTCAAGAAGCAAGTGTTGATATAGCCCAGCTTCCTAGATTTGCTCCTGTCCTGTCAACACTTTGCTGCCATCCCCTCCAGCTTGTTAGTATTTTTTTTGTCCCAAAAACATTGTCATTAATTCAGACATTAATATACTTAAGTCAGCAAAGTCATACCCTACAATGGGGTACTTCTGAGTGTGAAGTGACAGATTTCTCTTTTTTCCCCAAATATCTAAAAAGCACGTCTCATATTATTCCATATTTCTGAGTCCTAAAATGTTTCCATTCCATAAAATACTTGTTTCAGATTACATTTTTTTTATATGTTTCCATACAATTTTCTTTTTTTTTTTACTAAATTCTCTAAGTATCTTTATATTGTTTTCATGCAGTTAATTGGCATCTTCCAACTTAGTGTCATTGTCTCAATTAATTAGTGCACTTGGTATCTTTTTTCTTAAAGCATGTAAAGTTACACTAGATAACATTGCATCCAATAACATTGATCAGAGTAGCACCCATTATAAATTCCTCCTTGCAGTATTTCCAGACTTGATGTTAATTTCTATTTTTTTCCCCATCATTTAATTACCAGTCTGCATGACCATGTCAACAGCTGAGAAATGTTAGCTTTTTTTTCATGGATTTATGGGACAATATTAGATTTTACAGCAGTTCATATACATTGATTGCGCTCCTCTAATACCTGCACTGCGGTGATTGAAATCCCTGCAAGTTCATGCTGCGCAAGAAGTCAGCCCCCTTCTACTGGAATCCAGATACACGTTTAAAAGCCTAATTTCCATCCCCTGTTTCTAAAACTCTTGGTGTCTGAGGTTACAATTTATGGGCAAAATTGCTGTCACTTCTCAGGCTCTCAGCTCAGGCCACCCACCACTGCATTTCTCAATGAAATCCTTCAGTGTTATTGGTTCTTAGCAGAAGCAGAAGGGACCGAGTAAGCCCACGCTTACCATGCAGGCACCAAATGGCATCGTAATGTCCCCTGCCAAGTGACAGCAATGAACAGGTCTTGGCAAAAGCTCCGACACAAAAGAAGTTTGAAAAATGAATTGGCCCATCATTTATTTTGAATGATATGGCAATAAACCAATGACTCGACGGATCACTGGGGAGCCACACTTATGAAGCTGGAGAACTTAGCACAACAGTGAAACAGGACAAGTAGCGCTCAACTTTTTAAATGCCAAAGAGATAACCATCTTTAAAAAACCAGCATTTTGTAAATTTTTCCAGTAATGTAATGCATGTCATCTGGAGAAAATGTCTTTGCCAGCTGGTCATCCAAGACTATGACTGGTTGTCATGTTCCTCACCAACTGCTGAAAGGAAAGGAGCATCTACCAAGTGCAGGCAGTTAAGTACTCAATGTGATGACTGTCAATCATTGAGTTGTATTTGATCTAACCTGATTGATATCAAGAGTGGGGTGACGGTGGCTGTGGCAGGGGGTTGCAAGCAAAAGTGGATATAACTGTATAGAGCTCAACTGGAGCATACCTTCACAGATGGATTCATTCTACATGTCACGGACAGCTGTCTTAGGAGGGGATAAATCAGCTCTGGAGGTACCCACCTTTCTCTGTTGACTGCAGAGGGAACTGAAATGCTTAATTGAGACTAGATATTTAACACTGCCTGACAGCAGGTGAAATAGGTCTTACCATAAAAGTCCGGTGAGGGGAGGTAGGTATTAGCAGAAGTCAAAAGGCAGTATGTTAAAGTGTGTTAAACTGAAGATACTTTGGATCTTTGCAGTAACCATTTTCATCCTAAAAGATAGGTTAGAAAAGGGAGAGGCTACCATTTAAGAGAGAGCTCAGAAGAAAATCTGTGTTTGAACGCCTGTGACAGTTACATGTTTTCTCTCTTAGATAAATGTTCCCACTCCCAGTGCCAAATTCTCCAGAGGAAGGTTTTTATCCACATAATTAAATTAAAATAAAATGTCAAAAGAGTAAGGAAGACCAGACACAGCTGTTCTCAAACCATCAAGATCTGTGCTACACCATAGTGCACTGGCAAAGTGCACTCCCAAGGCTTCCAGAGTGAGGACGTTTAAGCCAAAAACCATTTAGAGACCAGTTATTTCAGTGTTTCACAGCAAAACACATGCATGGCAATTCTGAGGTCACAACTGGGAAGAGTGAGAGGAAATTTGGCCGACAGAGTCTATAGATCAAGGCAATGGTTATTTGGAAGAGATCTCACAAAAATCAGTATTTCAATTTACTGAACACTGAAGGAGAAAAAGAGAGATTCAAGGGTTTGGTGGTATCTTACAGACTTTAAAGACCAGAGGAAATACAAGAAAGCAAAAAATTTTTATGGAATTATTGGCTCCAAAGAGTCTCCACAGCTTTGATTCTCTGAAAAAAGATAATCTCCAGTCACTGAAAAAGAATCATAGAATCATAGAATGGTTTGGGTTGGAAGGGACCTTTAAAGGTCATGGAGTCCAACCCCTGTGCAGTGAAGCAGGGACATCTTCAGCTAGATCAGGTTGCTCAGAGCCCCGTCCAACCTGACCTTGAATGTTTCCAGGAATGGGGAAGAAATCAAACGTCAGATACAATCTTGTTCATAATCATTGATATTGTATCCCACAGAGTCATATGAATGTTATTTTGGGCATATTTCCGTGTTTTGAAGATAGAAAACATCCATTTTATCTGAAAAATTAAACCAAAGCAGACTGTCTTCTTTGAAGCACGCTGGTTTGCCCTCTCCCGGTTTACCCTTGCACGGCGGTGCTGCTTGATGTGTCGGGGACACAGTATGTCGCTGGGTTTACCCAGCCTTTGACCCCTGCATTTCAACCTGGGTTGTTGCAGGTGTTTGGACAGAGGTAGGTCTCCCGTAGCCTTTGTTTCCCTGTTCCTGGCAGCTGCGGTGTCTCCTTCTCACAGACTCTTGAGGTCTGAAGCAGTCAGGTTTTAGACAAAAATGAATGCAAAACATCTCCAGGACTGAAGCAATGTTGCAATAATTACTTGCTTACCCATATTTACGTCATTTGTTTGTGCTTTGACTGAATAAATCCCTGTCAGAGAAAATACAACTGTGATTACTTTAATTCAGAGCATGTACAGTCCACCTATCATCCAGCTAATTTACTGTGCTCACAACTGTCTCTCTGCATAATGAATTAGATAATAACTTTTTAAATGTCCACAAATAATTGAAGTCCTGGTTCATCAAGGAAGTTAAAGCCTGTCTTTATTCAGCAAATGGCACAGTCCCGTCTTTAACTTTGTACAAGGTAGCAATGGTGACACGATAGCCAACTGGTCCCTCGTGCCATCTCATCGAACTGTTTATGTTTGTCTTCAAGTAACTTTGCTTGTGAAGTTGTGCTTATTAGTGAATATAAAGTGGTAGGCTGATTTTAAAATCAAGTTTTCTATGTAGCCTAGCTGTACTTCTTTTTAAAGGATGTTAATGTTACTTGTTGATTAACTGACAATATATTGCATCCGTATGTCCTCTGGATTAAAAAATAAAAGAAAGGTTTGTATTATTTGTAGATGTATCAAACATTCCTTTTTTATTAGGCAATTTTTTTCCCTACCAACTATTTGGAGACAGTTCTTGCACTCGGGAGTATATTTCTTGATGAGAAATATGTGGATGAAAATAAGCCATGTCATGTGAATGTCTTTCTTTTAATTGTTCATTACCTGTGTCTTAGTTAATTGTTCATTACCTATGTCTTAGTTAATCCTAGCATCTGCCACTAAGCGATGGCTCTGAAAACACATTACTGCCTTATTAATGTCAGTCATTTCCTTATTAAGATTTGTACTGCCCGAAAGATGCAATGAAAGATAAAGAGACAGCCATTTCCAAACAAAAAGTGAGAGAGAGAATGGATCATGTAGTAGTAATGGTATTTTCATACCAATAACAGTTTCATCATCCTGGGCCGTGCACACTTGCAATCAGTACACACAGCAAGACTGTAAGGTAGATAAATTACTAAATCTTCAAGATGCTGGTATTTTAAAATATTGTTGCTCGAGTTCAGGATTCCAGCTGGAATTGAAAAGGGGTGGCCTGATTTCCAAAGATGTCAGTATTTAATGAAGTAGTCTGAGACCCCAAGGCATAAGGAGCAAGTACCAAGGCTGGGAGTCTCACACTCAAAACCTTGCCCGATTCCACTGTCACGGGAAGCCTTAGCTGTGATCAGTAAGGTTTCTTAGGAGTCTCCAGTTGCGTTACTGTGGATGGGCAGTACAGCTGCCTGCTTTGGGGGGGTCTGAGAGGCCCCACGGGTCCCTCTGGGGGAGCACAAGTGGGGAACACCTTGCTTCAGGAGCTGTGCAGCACGTGTAGCATGCGCAGACTGCCAAATGGTAGTCATGGCCGCTTTTGTCAAGAGCTGGTGGTGGTGGGTAGAAAGTGAGAGATGGGTCTTCATCTTCTTCCTCTGCCTGAGGGACTCAAGCTTGCCTGTCCCATTGCCCACGAGACCGCTGCAGCTCTGTAGCTCCTGCCTCTACGAGGAAGGAACTTGTCCCCCGTCTTTGGCTTGGTGCTGTTTCCTTTTAACCCAAAAGAAATCAAGATGCAGTGGGACAAAGTGAGAGGATATGACTATAGTAGGAGTTGTGGGAAATACTAAGCCAAAAAAACTAAGTACAATGTATTGCAAGGATGATTGTGATAGTAAAAGCGATGAGGAGTTGTGACATTCTGTACCCTGAGCAGGGTCTGTGTGACATGCTGTAAATAAAACATTGAACTACGTGCTTTCAGATGACAATAAAAAGAAATATTGAACAGGCATCTCACTTGCTGAGCACTGCCTGTTCTGCGCACTGAACAAAGCAGGGGTCCTGTGGAAAAACAGTATTTTTTATTGCAAATAAACAAGGTATCATAATGGCAAAATAAGGCTGCACAAATAATATTATTTCTGGCATTTTCTAACTCTGAAGACAGTTTTTCACCGTGTAATAGAGGCTTTCGTACATTTATTTTCTCATGGAATTGACACGGTATTGTTAACGACATATGTTGTACTGCTTTAAATTTTATGTGTGATATTCAACATTTAGAGAATTTAATACTTCAGTTGTGCCATTTACTTTCTTCTCATCCATATAGTTTTAGTACACTGGAGCGAGGAAGCGTACATTACGTGGGAAGGATTGCAGAGGTTAGGTAAGTTAGGACAGACACAGAGGAAGCGCTCAGGGCAGCAAAATTAAGCAGATCATCCTGGTGTGGTTGCACGCTCATAAATCCAAAGTAACTCCTGCACAGTTGTAGCAGGTTAGGTACCGAGGCCGTCGTTTGATGATGCAGTCGAACTGGCTTTAGATCTCCTAGTACTTGCTCAACAGCAGGGTGAGCAAATGGTGCAAACTACTGCGCTGGTATAAACTCACTGTGCCAATTCAAGCTGTTCAAGAGGAGTCAGTAAACTGGGTTTGTGCCAGAAGACTTTGTGCCAGAATAGGTGAGTTTGCTCTGCATCACCCTGTGCCTCGTCTGATATCGTCTGTCCTCTCGCTTCTGGCACACGTGAACACATAAAAGCAGCATAGGCACCCTGTCATGTACTCTGGCTAATTAGTGTTGCCCGTGTTTGCCACGGGTCGTATTTGCGTTGCCAGGCCACCTAGCCACATGCAGGCCTGGTACTGAATGGTGGTGGTAGAGTTGTCAGGAGGGGCTGAGCCATTTTTCAGCCTTCCTGAAGATCTCGGCCACCTTTTCTGCCGTGTAGCCTCAATGGGATGCTCCTATCCTGCGAGCTGAACCTCGGCGGTGGGTTCCTGCGTTCAGTCTGTTTCTATGGTTAATTTGTCTTTCAGAGCTGACATGTTCTTTGATGTCGCCCCTACCAACCCCTGGTAATAATATATTTTCTGATAGTCTTTTTGTAAGTGAATGGGAAGAGTTCATTTTTACAAGTGGTAGAGAAAGAACTGCCGTTTGTAACACCCACATTGCGAGATGCATTTTGAAGAAAACAGAAAACAGATTTCTTATTGAAGGTGAGAGAACATTTTCTATGGCAAGCATGACATCCAAATTCTTCTTTATGCTTATGACTAAAACTGTACAGATCTTTTGTCTTTTTTTTTCCTTTGAATTAGCTCATCAGCATGTGAGATACTTCTCTCATTAACGTTAAGAAAAGAAGTATGACTGTGGGTGGCTTGAAGTAGCACAGGGATGGCTAACCTGAGTCAGACCAAAGGTCCATCTAGCCTAATACCTTGTTTCCAACAGTGGAGATGTCCAGGGAGGACAAGAACAAGGCAAGCATGTAATGATGATACCCCTGAATATACTCCCCTGGTTGAAAAATCCAAGGCTTGAGAATTTCTTGTTTAGTGGAGATGTTTCTGTATTTAACAGTTCTTGATGGGTTTATCTGCCATGAACTAGTCGAGTAGCTTCTTGAACTCCTTTGTAATGTGACATTTTTTGTTCAGCTGTTTTTACAGAACAGATTCTTCTAAAGTCTTTTTAGAAAGCCAAAGCCAAGTTCAGGCTAGGTTTAGCAAAACAAAGTCCAATTGCAATACTATAATATTATAACTGCTATAGGATGTCCGGTATTGAAAGTTACGCCGAGGTTTTCAAAATCATTTCTGGCTCTCAGATATGTTAAGAAAACCCGAACCGACAGTAATGTACCTAATGCACAGGGATCTGAACCAAGCCCTCGGAGAGTCTGTGTATCTGGGATGCAAAAATGGGGCAGATCCAGTTTCGATGAGCTAAAATTCAAAAATCCCAATTAAACAAAAATCCCTGTTCCAGTAACTTATAGAGGAAGAGGAACAAATGAGGGCAGCGCTGTGAAAATGGCCTGTGGGGAAGCAGCCACGTACCTAAACCAACACACCCCTGGGTGGGACTCGCCCCCCGTGCCCCCCGGCTTCGTGAGGCAGCTACGCAGCCCCTGCTCCCACCCCAGCAAGCGGCGGGCGCAGCTCTGTGGCTGCCAAGGGGTTTGAGTGATGCCATCCCACTCCCACACAGTTTTTCTCTGCTCAATGTGCAGAGAAACTCAGTGCAGGAGCAAACGGGCTTAACCCTAGCTAGGAAAAAGTCGGTTTTCTTCTGTATCAGCCCAATGGTCCATTGCACGTGGAAAGGCTCTGTTTCCTCTGCAGGTCCTCCAGGCATAAAGTTATGCTACTGCTGTTTGAGGACAGAAATAATGAGGGGAAAAAGAAGAAAAGAAATAGAGAAGGGGGGGGGGGAAGTGGTGGCAAAGAATGAGAGAGAAGCTGGGAGGAAAATCAAAATGCGCACATAGTAAGTGAGAAACACTGCAGTTTTCGTGGTTCTGATGAATCGCAACGTTGTCTTTCTAGTTTGAGCATTGAGATTGAGCCCAGGGCTCACCTGTTCAAGAATTTTATCGCCAGATCTTTTGCTCCAAGGCATTTAGCATGGACTTTTCATTAAAATCAGGTGGTGGTTGTTTTTTTTTAATTCAAGGCTCAGTCTCTG